>NW_022900928.1:83885811-83987739 GCF_012274545.1 Fukomys damarensis
TTTTTTTTTTTTTTTTTTTTTTTTTTTTTTTTTTTTTTTGCATGGTACAAATGAAGCTCAAAGGAGGTAAATAAATGGTTCAGAACTGTACAAGTTTCCCAGAGCTGTGCCGACATAGCATTGGGCACGCTTCCAAACAAGCCTTCTTTGCCACTGTTCTTTACCAGTGTATGGGTGAGTGGGTTCTACTCCTTATATATAAATGGATTGGGACAAGGAACATGCTTGGAGGAAGTCATTTTAGCTCAAGTATCAGCACTTGGCAGCAGTTCCCACCCAGGTGCCTCTACTCTCTTCTGTACTGTTGAGGTGCTCAGAAGCCAGAAGTGTTCTTGCTTCTAGATTTCTAATTTGTGGGTTTGGATAACTTCAGTATTAAAATTTATCCAGCATCATCTCAGGAAACCCAACAAGACAGTTACTCTGGGACTCAAGCCATATGTAAAGTAGAGGCTATGAAAATAAGTCACATAATTTTAAATGCAGAGCTGGAGGCAGAAGCAAAAGCATGGTGAGTGGCTCCTTCTGGGTGTCCTCTGGGTCCCCAGACTGGTCAGGCAGATGTGAAGATGTACAACAGCAGAACAGCAACAGAATGGCAGTGCCACTGTCATTATCACCCCACTTGCAGAGGGTGTAGGGGCCACGGGCTCCCTCACGGTCACGGCAGAACTGGATGTCCACTCTGGCAGCTCAGAGCCTGCTATCCTCCCCCTTCTAGACTTGAAGTCACAGGAGAGCAAGCCCCTGAGAAGGGACTCATGTTCCTCAGCAGGAGGGGAGGGTCACCTCAAGGCTGTGGTCACTTCTTGAGGGCACAGAGTGCTTGTGTGAAAGCAGTGTTTTCTATTATTTCTACCATCACTGTTGTTTGTGCTGTCTACTGATATATTATTTTCTTCTCTTCACCTTAATTTGATTGAAAGCATAAACAAACCAAGAGCAGATTGCTTATCCCAGCCTGCTGCACAGATGCTGTGATCTTGTAATGCTTCTGCTAAGCCTGGCACAGCCTTTGCCTGGAGCTGTCCATCGCGACTTTAATTAGAGTCCTGCGAGTGGAAGCTTCAACTTAGGCTGTACTCTCACAGTGAGACGCTGTAGGCACATTAATGAAGCATTTGGATGAGAATCCCCAGCTGCCAGCGAAGTGACCTACCCAGGTGTTCAGACAGAGCCTTGCAGAAGGAGTGCAGGCAGGGCCTACGACTGACATACCCAGTTTGAGGGAGATTGCTGCAGGGCTGTTTGTTGGGGCAGCAGTCTGGCGGCACTCTCAGTCTCTCTCTCTTCTCTCTCTCTCTCTCTCTCTCTCTCTCTCTCTCTCTCTCAGCTTACTTTCTCTTTTCCTAAGAGAGAACAGTTGACTTTAGCTAGTCCTCAGACAAAATTAAACAATTTGGATGATAGCTGAAGTTATACCATTTCTTAAATGATGATTAAAAACCTTAGGGACAACATCCACACTCTTGTTGGACAGAAGAAATAAGTCTCAAAAGGTGAAGTGATTTGCCCAAGTTCACATGTGAGGGCTGAAAGCAGGCCCCTGTCAAACTGTTTCCCAGGCTCCAGGCTGCTACACACAAATCTGTCCCTGGAAGCAGCTGGCCTGGGAATCTGAGTACTTCCCCTGAAGTCCACTGTGGCTGCAGTCCCATCTGGATGGAAGGGATGCGCCCACTGACCTAGACATGATTAGTAGCTGTGCAGCCCAAGGACCACCCAGCCATCAAAGCAGCGCTGGTGAGCTTCCAGGACAGCCTTCACATTGTGAAGGTTGTGAAGTTAGAAATCACCATCTGTGTAATCTTGATGGAGCCATAGTCAAAGCAGAACACTGAGACATGTACCATTTTCATAACTGTGCTGGGCATGAGGACAACCACCAGGCCTTGATTAGTCTAATGGCCCAGTATTGAGCCTTAGAAAGAAGGGACACCCTGACACGTGGCGCATTGTGCACACCCTGAGCACATGCTGTGGAAGAAGCCAGACCTGAAAGGCTACTGTAACTTTCTGGAATGTGAAATATCCATGACACAGGCACAGCCCTAGAGACAAGAAGCAGACTGGTGGTAGCCTGGGCTGGGAGGGAAGGAGAAACGTGTACAGGACTTATTTGAGGGGCAATGAGAATGTTGTGGAGGTATTTGGAGTGATGTTCACACAACTCTGAGTACAGGAAAACTCACTGACTGGTATGTGACCTCTATCAATAAAGCTGTTGTTGAAACCAGTGCAGCAGTGACTATGAAGGGTGGAACATAGCCAGTCCAGTAGAGGCCTTGGACTTAATGACATTTGATGCTTTCCAGGGCCTTAAACGCTGGGCCCAGTTCTTGTGTGGGTGTTGTGGTGGCGATTCAACTCTCACTGTTTTGTTTTTCTGCCCCTCAGGATGAGGCACCCTTCCCTGAGAACATCTTGAGCTATGTGGCCCACAAGTCCACGCTGACCTACCCTCCCATGACCCGGCTCCAGAACCCCGAGGCCTTCCCACAGAGGACATTCAGCCGGCTCCAGCCAGACCAGCTCAGCCCAAAGGTGGACAGCAGCATGGACAGACAGCACCTGATGGCAGCTCTTGGCACCTATGTTGCTCGAATACCTCCGGTACCAGCCAGAGAGGGTGACCCAGGGCCACGGTACATTCTGCGCAGCCCCTCAAGAGCGCCAAGGCCCCTCTCTGCACTGGCAGCCCCCCAGAAATGGCTTATGCCTCCAGGAGACCCCCAGGAGACCCTGAGCACAGGCAATGGTGAGTTGGCCCCCCCGTCCTGGGTTCACATGTATTTGCTGGCCTGGGATCCCTGGTGCTGATTTTGTTGCTTTCTTACCATACTGGTGGTTCATCCTGCATGGAAGTAGTGCATGGCAGGAGGACCACTGTGTGGCAGAGGAACTGTAGGTCCTCTGGTCCCCTCCACTTGGATAATGGGCAAGTGGTGGCCTTGACTCCCCTGGACACAGAGCTGGTTGAGGGGAGGAACACACTCCATCTGCATGAGTCCTCACCTCCCCTCAGTCTTCCCTAGGTGTTGTGAATGCACAAGTCTTAAAAATCTTAATAACAATTTTATTTCAATATTTTAAAAAAACTATTTCAACATATAATCAATATTTAAAATTACTGCACATTGTACATTATTTTTCATACTTAGAAAACCAGGAAGCATTTTATACCCGCACCGCTCCTTGATTCAGACTGGTCGTATTTCAACCACTCCAGAGCCAGCTCCTCTATCAGACAGTGCGGCACTAGATATTACCTCAAAATAAGGAAGCTAACATTTAAAAAGATTTTAGTTTTTGTTAGTTCTTGTTGACGTTATAACATATTGGAGTCCAATGAGTATAATAGAGTTGATCATATCCACCCCCTATTGCCTTCCTTTCCCCTTCTCTGACAGTCCCCCCTCTATTTTCCACATCATTTGTTTTGGATTCCTCGCATCAGAGAGAACATGAGATACCTTTCTTTCTGAGTCTAGCTTTTTTCAATTAACATGATGATCTCCAGATCCATCCATAAGTTCTTTCTGGCTTGATATCCGTCCACTGTGTATGTGTGTAACATTTGCTTATCTATTCATCTGTCGGTGGACACCTAGGCTGGTTCTGTACCTTGGCTGCTGTGAAGTGTGTCACAGAAAACACGGATAAGCAGCTATGGTGGCAAACCTGTGGTGCTCACGCTACAGCGGGTATGCAGAGCGCTCTCCGTTGGCCTGTGAGCTGAATCACCTCAGCAGCTGGGCATCAAATAACAATTGTTTTCTGAACCAAAACCTCAGGTTTCATTACAGTGTTGGCACTGTGCAGTAAATAAGAGGGTCTGGGGTTGCAGTTTGCTAGTTTGGTCTCTAAAAGGTTTGCCATCACTACCCTATACCATCTGACTTTAATTTCTTTGGGTATATGCTATGGCTAGATCACACAGCTGCTCTGTTTTTAGTTTTCTTGTGGAAACAGGGTCTCTGCTAATTTACATCACCACCAGCAGGGAAAAAGAGTTTCTTCTTTTCCCCATTTATGCCAACATTTGTGGTTTTTTATAATCTTTGATGACAGTCGTTCTGACTGGAGTGAAATGGAATCTCGGTATATGGTTGCTCTGTGCATTTCCCTGATGCTAAAGATGTTATACATTTTTTTCATACATTTACTGGCCATTTGTACTTCTGAGAAAGATCTGTTCCTTCATTTGCCTGTCTCTTGACTAGGCCATTTCATATTTTTTTGTTGTTGATGATGAGTTTTTTGTGTTCTTTATATATATTTTAGATATTAATCTGGTGGAAAAGTAGCTGGCAAAGGTTTTCTCCCATTCTGCAGAGTTTTTCACTTTGCTAGTTTTTGTTGTTGTTGTTTTTTTGCAGAAATTTTAATTTGATGTCCATTTGTTGATTCTTGCTATTATTTCCTGTGCTATTGGAGTCCTATTCAGGTAGTTTCTGCCTATGCCTCCACTTTTAAGTGTTTCCCCTATGTTTTCTTCTATCAGGGTCAAAGTTTCAGGTCTTTGCTTCATTTTGATTTAGTTTTTCACAGTGCTAGAGATAGGGGTCTAGGTTTGATGTCCTGTGTGAGGATGAAGCATGGGGAACTTCCTCCCAGGGCAGGTTCTACTCCAGTTGTGTGTCTGCCTTGTGCTTTGGGAAATTGTGTAGGAGCAACGTCATGCCTCCCGTCTTACCTCACCACTCCTGGCAGCCTAGTCATGGTCCTTCTGTGTATCTACAGCCATTTGCTTTGTCCTAAGAAGAGTCCAGTGTGCAGTTGGTGCCATCCACAGTGCAGCAGTATCGGGTGCAGACCCAAAATGACTGGGTCAATACTGCAGCTTGGGAGCTTCCTGTCCTGCTCCCCTCCCACGTATGAAAGGTTCTGACTTGGTGTTTCTAGCAGCCTTTTCCTCAGCCTGGCCTGGAGTGGGATTCTGACAAGAAGGGGTTTCTCCTGTGAGCACACATGCCGCCTGAAGCCAAGCAAATGACAGCTTTTAAAAATATTGACTGAGACTTTCAGTAACATTGGCCACCACTGTTCTCCCTAAGAGAAGCCTAATTGTGATTGCTGTGAAAGTTGTATTTTCTTCTCATTGCTGCTTTGCATCCTAGCACTTCTCTGCTCTCTCTGTCCGCATAGCCATTAACAGCAGTTCTTAAGTGGAGGGGATGTGGAGTGATGATTAGAGAGGAGGGTGCATGACTGTTTCGGACTGCTGTGTGCAGAGGGTGCCTGGGGAGATAGAACAGCTCACACTTGGCTGCAGCATTCCTAGCCTTGGCATCTGGGAGGCTGCTGGTCCCCCACAGGGTGCCACCCTTGGGGATGTTCTCCTCTTTGAAGCCCTGACTGCCCCTCTCTGTGACCCTGTGCTCCCTGCACTGCCCTTATCACTGGGCTCTGGTAAGCAGCCTTTCCTGCCAAGTTGGCTATGATATCATCTGGGACCCTGGCTCCCTGGCCCAGTGTGGTTCCTCATCATTGTGCTGTGCCGCAGATCCCCCAGCTTCCATTCTGCAGCCTTCTGAGCCCACCCTGAACTGTTCCTGGCCACCCCTGCATGCTCCTCTGATGCTTCTTTCTGTAGCCACATCTGTCTTTGTCCTTGGCTCCCATGTCTGAGCCCCTTGGCAGTGGGTCGTCCTCACAACCTGCAGAGCAGATCTTTGGGAACTTGCCCCTGAAAGAGCCCTCTTCACTCCTGTTTGTGTGATTCAGGGGCAGCTTCTTGTGCTGCCTGGCAGTATTGGTGGTCCTTTCACCCTGCTGTGCTCCAGCTGTGCTGTATGCTGTCACGGCCACGTGCAAAGCATCAGGCACAGAGTGCCAGGAGGCCCCTGTGTGCCTGCCCCACTTCGGCTTACAACACCTCACCCTCTTGCTGCCTGCCAGCCCCCGCATGATTTCAAAGCAAACCCAGTCATCAAATGCCTTCACCTGTCAGTATTTCAGTACTGCTGAGAGAAGAGATTCTTTGTGAACCACACCACGATAGCTTTGTGGCTACAAAGATGAATAATAATGGTGACATTATCACAGTAGCTGTTCAGTGCTCAAATTCCCCACTTGCCACAGTTTCCACAGCTGGCTCTTCTGAAGCAGGGTCTGCAGAGGCCCATCAAGGTGGTAGGCAGTTGTGTTGAGGTTCTTCTCCCTCCTTCTTTTCTGCTATTGCAGATTTTTTTTTTTTTTCAGAAACCAGGTCATTTGTCTCCAGGAGTTTTTCACATTCTTGTTTGTGTGTATTATATCCCAAGAGTGTGTAGCATGTTCCTCTGCTCTGTTTCCTGTTTCCTGTAAAGGAAGAGCAGGAGTGCTCAGCATTTAACCAGAGGACTTCGGGAGCAATCTCCAGGGAAGTGTGTGGTGTCCTCTGGCCCCTCTCAGCTTGCTGGCAGCCACAGGTCACATAGCCTGCCTGGCACATCCCAGCTCCACAGTTCACACACAGCTCAGGGATGAGCTCCACCCAGAGATGTGCTTGTGCCCTGTGCCTGTTGAGGACTGTGTGACTGTGATGAGGGGCTGCCTTCCCTAGAGCTGTGACCTTCGTGATGACAGGGAACAGTGTCCCTTTCAATGTCTGCACCAGGCCACATGAGCTGAGAGTGTGAAGTGCACACTGGTTTAATGCTTCCCCTATCAGCTTCCTGTCAGCCCTAAGGAATGGCTTTGTTCTCAGTCTCGCTTTCCTACAACCTCACTTTCCAGAGGAAGAAACAAACCTAGGAAGCTAACATTGTGACTTGATAAAAAAATTCAGATCCCTTCCAAATCCCACTCCTTATGATGCAGATTTAAACAGTTTACTTCACTGCCATGGTGAATTGGTCCTGGGCTTCAATGTTTAAAATGGCCATTCAGCTCCAGCACCAGGCTTTCTTGGCTTGTGCTCTGCAAGCTTCGGGGTTTGCTGAGAGGTCATGGGCAGCTGGGAACAGCGAGGCCACTCTGCGCTGACCCTGTAGCTGGAGGCTGAGAGGCCCCTGGATGTCCACGAGCCTTGTGCCACTGGGAGGAGCAGCCACCAGGCAATAGTCAATCCAGGCAGGGGTGAAGATCTGCTTCCTAATGACAGGAGGGGAAGGGAAGCTGCTCCAGCTTCAAGTCTGTACTTCCTGCATGGCTGCCTGATAGGCAGACAGGTGTTTGTCATGCTTCACCCTGGAAAGTGGGCCGCAGCACAGGGGCAGTGGTGACTCCTGGGAAAGGCTCAGCGGGCCTGAAGGTGCCCAGGAGACAGATCCACTGGAAGAACAGGGGGCACTACAGCCCCCCTACTAAGCCCAGCTTCAGCTGTAGGGTGAGAGGTGGATGGACTGCCTTCTCCTCCCTGGCCCGCCACATTTCTGGAGTGTGTGTTTTCAAAGATTTGTGAGGGTGGCTGGCTCTAGGTAGCTGGATGTCTTCAAGACCCCAAGGGGAAGCCGTGTCCCATGGTGTTAGCTTAGGAGGGGCCCTGCAGTACTGTCCAGTCCCAGGTGTGACCCCTGCTGTTGTGTCCCCACCTACACCCACACCCTGATTTGTGGCAACATACAAGGATACTGACTGGACGTGGATAGCAGAGGTTCATTTGGTAAAAACTTAGAGAACAGTCCTTCTTCCTTCCTTTATTCATTACTTACAATTCTTTCCCTTTCAAAAGCTTTAAAGCTTTAAAGTGACTTGAAGTTAGGAGAGCTGTGCTGGATGGGGTGGCAGGAGGGTGGCGAGTAAGCTGTGAGGGCACCAAGAGGGACTCCAGGCCCAACCTGGTCACAGCATGCATGCCACAGTCCCGGTCATTTTGTGATCAGGTCACAATGGATGTCAGCATTTGTGAAAGATGATTTGCTGCACTCTTTTCCAGTTGTGAAATTAATAAATGATCCATGTACACAAGTTGAAGAATGGCTATGCAGAGAGAACCACTTTTTATTTCCTCCCCAGGGCCCAGAGCTGTCAGCAGTTAGTGTTTCCTGCCTGATGCTATCTGAGAAACAACCATGGGACTGCACCACGTGGCCATGTGCCTCTGTCCTTGTTATATTTCTCTCTTCTCCCTGTACAAACACTCAGGCCAGCAACATGAACTCATACTAACAAGTTCCTTATCTACTTTAAATTTGTGAAATGCATAAACTACATGAAACCTTATATTACTATGCTAATTTTAATTTTTTTTCTTTTCACAGTACTGGCGATTAAGCCCAGGGCCTTTGCACTGAGCTACATCCCAGCTATTATTTATTTTGAGACAAGGTCTTGCTAAATCACTAAGTTGCCCAGACTGGCCTCAAACTTGTGATCCTCCTGCCTCAGGCTCTCAGAGTACTGGGTTTGCAGGTGTGCATAGTCTGGCTGTGTTACCCATGTTAAAGTGCACAGCTCAGTGGCATTGAGTACACTCCTTTCTGTGCACTCTTGCTTGACCTTCCCTCCATGCCAGACCGCTGTTCACTGTGAGCCTGTGATGATGTCCCTTCTTATTGTTACTGCAGGCCTGCAGGCCCTTGAGGAGCAGAGGCACCCCATCCTGTCTCAGCAGGGCACTATGCCAAGCTTTATTCTCCCAGTGACCATAGCCAGTGTCAGTATAGAAAAGTAGGGTCAGCTGCTTCTGTCCCCTTGGAGAAAGTGTGCCCTCAGTCCTGAGTCCCTTTCACTGAAGGGAAGCCCTGCCTTGTGTGTCTGCAGTGTGCCACTCTGCCCCAGTGTGCCTGGCCTGACACACTCTACTGAGTCTGCTGAGCAGACCATCGCTCACTGAGTGGAGTCAAGGAAGCAGCTGACCATCCTTTGTCATAGATGCGCATCCTCCCACAATGTGTGAGGACTTTCTGTGTCATGAGGCTGGGGCTGTGTAGTCAGAAGCCTCTCATGCT
Organism: Fukomys damarensis; assembly: GCF_012274545.1. Taxonomy (NCBI): domain Eukaryota; kingdom Metazoa; phylum Chordata; class Mammalia; order Rodentia; family Bathyergidae; genus Fukomys; species Fukomys damarensis. The sequence continues at coordinate 83,894,688 of NW_022900928.1, forward strand.
ACAGGAAGTCACATTCTCCCCAAGGCAGGAGATGGCAGGAGAGTGTCTGGCAGCTGCTGGGTGACGTTGTAGCTTACACACAGGGTAGTGGTTTCTCTTGCTGCAAATCCCACTCAGCAGCTCTGACAGGAGTACTCCTGATGGGTCCCTCATATCTGGGTGGCAGCAGTGGTGTGCCAGGGATGCTGGACATGCACTGTCCTGACTTACCTACTGGCATGCCTTCCAGGCAGGAGACCCTGACTGGATCTGCACCAGCACACCTGGCTCAGGCTCCACGACAGACCCCTCTTCTGCAGAATCTCTGACAAGTGGCCCTCAACTCCCTTAATACCTGTGAGCTTGGTGCAAGCCAGATGGATTGGTGGGAAAGTTCTTCAAGTACTGTGTAGAAGTTTGCCTCTGTGAGGGTGAGGGTTGCAGAGCACCCAAAGGCAGCATGTTCAGCTGGTTGCACTCTCATATTCTGTCTCTTTTGCTTTTTATGGTTGACTCTGAAAGACCGGCTCCTAGAATAAAGGGCAAGTATATAACCACCAAGAAGATCCCAAATGTCACCCTTCCTGTCCCCATCCATGTCTTCCCTCCTTTGGCCTGAGCATTCTGGCCTGGCAGTGACCTCTGGCTGAAGACACTAGGGTGTGGGGGGTCCTCACCTTCTAGTGAGTGCGCCTGTGGCCCCACACACGGAGCTGGGTCCTGAGGCTGCTGGGCGCTGGCAGTGGTTGGTCTGGTCTGATACTACACTGCATGGCTAGTGGCAGAGGTGTGTTACCCACACACCTGCTCATCATCATCTCAGTTGGCATTGAAGACATTGCCAGATAATCTTACCATTCAGAGTATTCTTCTGAGTTCTGCTTTGCCTCACTTAGTTAGTGTACACACTTATTACCCAGGCAGCCATGTCTGGAAAGTGTCTGGGCCACCGGCACAGGCCCAGACTCCTTCCCTGTCATAAGCCAAGTAACATCTGAGCATGCAAAGCCCTGCTCGTGTGAGGCTGTGTGAAGCTGCTTACAACAGTTGAGGCTCAGGAGTTTCTCAGTGTTGGAGCAACACTTGCTTGGCCTGTGTGAGAGAGCCTAGAATTAATCCCCAGCACAGAAAAAAAAGAAAAAGTGAAGGGAGGGAAGAGAAATTTTACCTCCACTCCTCACCACCCCCTGCAGGTACTTAAGCAATGCCCTTCTTCTCCACCTGGCTCCTGCATGGAGTAGAAAGTTAGGGTGGGTGCACACAGAGCCCCCTGAGTATAAACTCGTATGGCCTGGCTAGGAAATAGGTGCCTGCAGTCTGGCTGTTGGAATTCATGGGGGAGGGGTCTTTGCCACTTAGCTATGCTACTTTAATCCCCTCAAATTAGAAGAACACATTTTGCCATCACTGTGTTGTTTCCAGTGAAAATAGACAAGATGCTGACATATTTATGTCCGTATCTTCTGCTAGAAGCCCAAAGATAGCAAAATAATAAGCTCCTACTCAATTTATCTGAATCCTTTGTAAATACCCAAGGACTGGACTTCAGCAGTTATGCTATACAGTCTCCAGACAAATGGGTCACATCCACTTCCTCCTGATGACGACGATGAAGGTCACCATGAGTATAGTGACTGGTGAAGGTGGTGAGGAGGATGATGAGCACGGTGAGGACCATGGGTGTCCAGGTGTGGCTAAGCTATGACCTGTCTTCTACATACACTAATGAAGGCATTCAGGAGCAAAAGCCACCCTCTGTGACTCCTGGCTCGGTGAGAGGAGTTCCATAGCAGGCTCTCTGTGTATCATTGCTCATCCTCAGGGTTGGCTTGAGAGACCCCACAGAGACACATAAGTTCATTGGGTCAGGTCTGCAATAGGCACTGGTGCAGAGTCATTATAACTTGATCTTCTCTCTAGCCCTACATAGCTGATGTCCTGACATTTCACATAATTGCCCTACCAGAGTCCACTTGAGGCATTGGAGGCTACTTAAAATGTCATTATCAGCTGGCCAGATTTCAGGATTGTAGCCAGTGGATGAAATAAAAGAACAGTCACTTTGATGCTCGTGGTATCTGACTGCTCTCTGTGCCTGGTCCTCCTATCCATAAGGTTGGCTGGACTTTGAGTCTTTCTTCATTCAGTTCATCCTCCAGTGACTGACAGTGGTGCTTTGAGGTTACTTAGTGCAGTTCTGAGTTGTATGAATGTGGCTTGTGGAGTGCATTCACTGTGCACATGTGCTGTAGCTACCAAGGGCTCTGCTGTCTCCCTTGGGCATTTCTGTAGCTGTTCATTAATGATAACCTCAGAGATTGCTTTTGTAGGTGAGAAGAGATGATTTTAGGGGCTGTTTTTTTATCGTGCCATCTTGAAGTGGTTGTATCTTCTTGTCACAGTTGTTGCAGGAGTCCCCCTGAATGTATGATGCTTGTGCTCACCCTCAGGACCATGGGGCATTGCCTGGCATGGTGTGTGTGTCCTCTACTCTCTGTCTAGTGGAAGGTTGATGAAGACAGTCCAAGGAGAGCTGTATGGAGACCACAAGAGAGAACATCTCTGAACTGTGAGTGTGGACAGATTGTTGGGGAAGGGGGTCCTTTTAGATCAATGACACTGAGTGTTGATCACATGGAAGGTAACTTATTTGTTGTCCTCTACTCTCTGTCTAGTGGAAGGTTGATGAAGACAGTCCAAGGAGAGCTGTATGGAGACAACAAGAGAGAACATCTCTGAACTGTGAGTGTGGACAGATTGTTGGGGAAGGGGTCCTTTTAGATCAATGACACTGAGTGTTGATCACATGGAAGGTAACTTATTTACTTCATTTAATTCCTCGCTGACCATGTATGTAGTAATGATCGACTCTACTTGACACAGGTGAGACTTGAGATGGGAGGAGACTGGACAGGTTGTCTTAGACTTCTAGGACTGCATTGGCAGTGTAGGGGTATGAACCCAGGTCTGGCTCCAGGACACACTGTGTTTCCATGGTGATCTTTTCCTGGGAGACTGTCAGCTATGTTTGTTGTGGATTTGTAGGATTTCTGGTCTGACTGAGCTGTCTTTGACCAGTGTGGGTTATGTTAGTCCCTCCCAGGCCAGTGCACAGCGTAATGTCAGAGTGGATGCTTTGGGGCTGCTGTGAGCTCTCCAGCCTGGCACTGGAGTTCTCCAGCCTGGCACCCAGTTCCCCACACTGGACCCACCCTTCTGTCATCCCACACATGGCCAGCAGACCATTATTCACTTTAGTTTCCTTTCTTTCTGCACACTGGCACCAGATCAGGTGGCAGGGACTGTATCTTTGGGTCCCTCAGCAAATCAAGGATGGTCCCAGAAACCCAGCGCTCATGCTTGGCTAACCAGAGCATTCAGAGTGCAGCAGACTTACAAGCCGGTTGTTCTGGTTGTTGATATCCACCAGAACATGTCTTCGTACAACATTCACTAATATACAGGCTTTGATGTAATTTCCTGCCTTGGGATATGTTTTGGGAACCTATGGCAGATCTCACATTTGGGCCCTGGTGGGCCCTATGTTTGGAGAGCCTCTGTTAGGAGGAGCCTGGCTAGGGCAGCCTCTTCATTCTGATGATGGCATTCTTTTCATCTTTATGCTGGTGTTGCCACAGTACAGATCACTTAAATTCCATGTTTTCATTAGGAGGCTTATGTGCACTGAGAAATGTTTTACTTACTTGTTATTCTATATCGGTTATTTTTTTCATATTTTATTAATTTTCTACTTAAAATATATTCTTGACAATTCTGCTCAGGATAACTCAATATTCCAAAATTATGTAGTAAGGGTTTTTTTTTCAAACAAAATATCTGGTTTTATCTTTTTTAAATCAGTAAATTTATTGAGTTACCTTTATTTAGAAATCAAAAATAAATAATGTTTTATACTTTTTTTAAAAAGTAACATTTTGTTTTTATCTTTTAAAGGTTTATAGTGAAAAGATATTTTTCATATTTATGTCAAATTTAATCGTTAATTTTGGGTGGATAAAATATAGGGAGTGATTTACAAATAGATTATGTTGTAATAGTTTGGAGGCTGTTTAGTTGAAATTTAGGAAAGAAACTTCCTTTACAAATACTTAATAGCTAACAGTTTGCTAAGGTGACAGCCCAAATGCTGGCCTGTTTTAGGAGAAAAGACAAATAACTGGAGATGCTGTCATTCAGCCTTTCTGTAGGTCTTAATACTTGGCCTGTTCCAAGTTTGCTTGTACTTTCTAGTGTCTTAAGATTCTCTGGGCCCATGGTATTTTGGTGTGTGTTTGTGTGTTTGAACAATATTGTGACTCCACAGAAAAATTTGCCTTTAATTTGCTGTCATCTCACAGTAAAATCTCCTGGGCTCTAAAGACAATGTTTGCCCAAGACAAACTGAGGAAATGGATAGATGGATGGATGGATGAGTAGATAGGTGGATGTATAGGCACATTTATAGATTGATGGTTGGATAGGTGCGTGGATGAATGGATGGTTAGTGGACAGTAGATGGATAGATGAACAATGGATGATGGGTGAGTAGATGAACAGATGGATTGATGGATGAAGGACAGGCTAGGGATAGATGTATGAATGGGTAAGTAGATTGTTGGTTGCATGAAGGATAGATGAATGGACAGATGGATTGATATAGTAATGGTTGGTTAAATGGAAGAATAGATGGGCTGAAGGGTGCTTGGATGGATAAGTAGCTCAGTGAAGCCTAGAGTGTGACTTTAATAACTGAAATTCACACTTTTTGGATATAGGCTATACTTTGACAAAGATATATAGTCTCATGATATGCAGTTTTAAATTGGCCGTTGAGTGCAGTGGAAGGCAGTAGTTCACATGCACAGCTGGACTTCCTGATGTGTTCTGTGCTTCTTATTCAAGGAGTGCAGTGAGCTGTAGCCAGCACCTACCATAGCTTCATGTATTTGGATCTCAGAGTAGGTTAAAGGGGTGAAAGGTAATGCAGGGGCTAACCTGAGTCCTCATCATTGCCTAATCATTGCTATGGTGTTTATTTATAAAACACTTAGGTTATACTGGATGCTGGATAAGTGATCCTCATGTCTTATTTGTCTCCATTTTATAGATAAGGAAACTGAGGTGTAATGAGATTCACACACCGTGCCTTCTGTGCCAGGACTCAGGGCCCACAGGAGATACCTGAGCCCACACTTGCAGGTCTATTCCTCTCTGCTCCGTGGAATCACACTGGGAAAGAACACAGTCCTTTTCCCACCAGGAGGCAGCCTAGTCCACTTCCTTTGAATCCAGGTCTGCAAGCCTGAGGCATAGTGCACAAGGAAAAACAACTGGATGGAAACAAGAACCTTAGCCACAACTATAGCAAAATGGAGAATACCCTGTGGGTCCTGGAATCCTTTGGCCCAAGATAGGAGACAGTGCTGTCCACCAGGGTAGGTGGCGGTGTCCAGTCACTCTGCTAACAGGTCCAGAGGACCCTGGCATGTACCTGGCTCTTCTGGCTTTGCTCTCATGAGGCATCCTTTTTACTGTCCGTCTTCCCTTCCTGGCCAGCACAGACCCTGCTCCTTTCCTCAGCCTTCCTCATTGGTTCCAGGGCTGCAGCTGCCAGTCTGTCCTGTCCCGTGTCTACAGTCAGGTTCTCTGTGTGGCCAAGCATGCCATCCACTGGGACACAATTCACACTGTGAGTGGTACTCACCCTCACCATGACAAGGGAGCAGGCATGCTATGTGTGTGGGGGCAGGGGTAACACGAGGAACACAGTCACTGTGACTTCTTGTCTTTTTTTTTTTGTCTTGTTGAGTTTATTGGTACTTTTAAAGTACACAGTACAGTTGTATTCATCATTGGGATCTTGTACCCTTACATGACAGATCTTGGTTCTCATTTTTTCCCCATACCCTTGCCCTCCCTTCACCCCCTCCACCCTTCCCTATTTACAAAGACTCTGTTTCCATTTTTTTTCATTTCTCATATTTTTTCTTTTCCCTATTTCCTTTCCCCTACCCTTCCCACTTTGTGACTTCTTGTCTTGAAGACATGTTCCAGGTGGGTGTGTGGCTCTGTAAGGAGGGACTGTGGCAAAACACCTCTACTTGTGTGGTGTGTGGTTGATCAACCTCACTGGCCCCTGCTCTCCCTGGACGTGGGCTCTGTGTGCCTTTCCTTTGGAATAGCCCAGGACACTCCTGTCCTTTGAGAAAGGTAGAGGGCTCCTGGACTTGAGATGTTTCGAAGAAAGGTACTGACAGGTGAGCTTTTCAGTGTGATTTTCTTCCTGGCTTCCTTCCTAGCTGGCTTTCTTTACTAGTCTGAATCAAATGCCCCAAACACACACAAAGACACACACTCAGACACAGACACACATCCACATCCACAGAGAGACACATACGCACATGCACACAAAGATACACACAGTTTGACACACACACACAGACACACACGTGCACAAACATACCATCAGTATAAACCTTCCAAGGCTCATAAATATTCACAACTTGGTAACAGATATTGATCATGAAGCTTTGTTTGTGTTCACAAGAAATCCTAACTTTGACAACACATTTAGCTGTCTTTGTTGAGAGGCCACAGAATTTTCACTCTTTGTCATTCTCCACTGGCTGCTGCCTCTTCAGCCCCCTTGAGCCATGTGGTCTCATAGAGAACATAGCAGCACCCATGAACCTGCCACACCCACAGGTCTGTGATCCTCTGATGCCAGCTGAGACTTATGCTCAACAGGTGATGGTGGGCCAGGTTCTGTACCTGCTGCTCTAGGTGCCCAGGGCTCCACCATGCTGAACTGGTTGTGCAGGGTGCTTTTCTCTTTTGGGGGAACAGAAAGAACTTGACTTGAAAATGGTGGTTTGTGCAGCTCCTCATTGTGACTTGTGCCCACGTTTAAAGTAAGTGGCTGTCCAAGAGGTAGCCTCTGGCTGTGCCATCATTACTGAGCCCCTGCCCAGCTCCTGAGCAGTAAGGCTGGTCAGCTGAATGGTGGTAGCATCTATCAGCTGGGTCTCCACAGAAAGTTCCCTGTGAGCCCATGGCCTTCATTCCTTGGGTGAGATACACAGAGTCTGGGGTATCCCATGGTTCAGGGCCTGACCACCTCTCCTGTCACAGCTCTGCCTCTGTGCCTGGCCATGGAGGCCACTGCCCTCATTTGTCCACTACAGGAGGCAGGGACTTGGGGATAGTGGTGCCATGTGAGGGTCCCTCAGGGTCCTTGTCCCTGGCAGAGACCTCAAGGTGACTCATGTTTATCTCTGGCAGTTTGGCAGTGGCTTGGTCTCATCTGATGGACAGGAGCCCCTGCAGGAGTCAGGCCAGGCTATGGCCATAGCTTTTCTTATGGCTCTTCCCTCCCCTCTCTCTTGATTTCTATTTTCTTTGAGATTTCCTTTGTTGTTGGCACAGGACCTATGGATATGTGTGTCTGAGATAAGACTTCACAAGGCAGCAGCACAGACAAAAAAAAAGATGCGATGGGTACAGAGTGCAGCACAGAGAGGACTGGCCTGGCCATGGTTTTGTGTGTGGATCTGGATTTGAGATGCCTCCTCTGATCTGGAGGCCATGAGTGTAGCATTTTCCAGACAGCCATTTGGGTTCTTGTGCCACCCTCCATGTGGAGTGTGCAAAACATCACACTGGAACTTGCACAAGGAGTGACAAGGAGAGAGCAAGTGCCTCAGTAGTCCAGTGGGGTCTCCCTTGTTTGTCACTGCCATCCCCTCTTATGGCAAACATCCAGCCATGAGCCCTGGGCTGGGGCTGCTGTGGGTGGAGGCTCCAATGGGACCAGAAGAAGTGGCCATGGGGCACACCTGAGTCTCTGCCCAAGGTTGGAAGCCGCATTTAGATGTGGCTTTTGTTGTGATTCATTTGTGGTGAGGTCAGTGTGTGGGGAAGTGACCACCCCTAGAAAGAGAGCTGTCACTTACAGTTCCCAGGACTGTGAAGAAACCATGGGTGCTGGGAGGCCAAAGTGGGGGCACTGAGCCATTTCTTCACTGAGACTCTGGGGAGGGTCAGCAAGGCAGGGTCAATGGCCTGCACTAGGCAGGTTGTGTAGCTCCAGGCCTCTGTGGTCCCCCTGATGTGGAGACTCAGGTGGCATAAAGTGGTCTCCACAACCGCTCCCGGGGAGGGGCACATGCCCACTTCATGAGTGCTCACAGCTGAGGTGGCCCCAGGCCCACTGTCAGAACCCTGAGATGTGAGGCTGAGTCAGAGCTGAGACTGGTGGTAAAGCAGAGCTGGAGCCCACTCTCAGATCTCAGGCCCAGTGGAGACCTGGCTTCTCACCGAGAACTCAGTTGCAGTGGTGGCTCATGCTCATGTCCTGCTGAGAGCATGGGCACTGGCTTTAAAGGACACAGTGGGCAGTCAGCCAGCCCATGTAAGGTTGTGTTTCAGAGGCAGCTCCTGAGGGTGCCAGGCAGGGTCATAGTCACTGCAGGACACAGGTGAGGACAGGGCAGTTGCAAGACATAGGGAGGGGAAGGTGGGTGGGTGGGCACTCAGAAACAGAACTGAACACTGAAATGCCTCTTATGGCTATGCAGAGGGATTACCAGAGGAGTTTCAACCTACTGGTTACAGGGGGTGCCTTTGTTTTGCCATGGGCACTCCTGAGGGCCCCCCTACCTTGACCCTTTCTGACCCTTCAGGAAGTCAGCAGAGCCTACCTGACCCTGTCCTGCCTATGCTGTGACTGAAGTGCATGTGATCCAAACACCTCGTCCTGCTGCTTGGCCAACCAGAGCAGAGCCCTCAGTGTGAGGGACAGGAGGATCTGGGGCTACCGCTGGTGGCTGGGCCTACAGAGCCATGTGGCAGCGCCAATATGCTCCTGGGCCCGGCAGAGCTGTCAGAGTCTGCTGGGGATGGATGCAGGTTGCTTTTGTTTCCTATGCATTCCATGAAAATGTGTTATTTCACCTTCATGTTTGAAGGGAGTTTTCACTGGCTTCAGACTTCTGGGTTGGGCATTTTCCTTTCACCCTATCCAGAATGTCATTCATATGTATCAGGCTTGTGTTCTTAAGAGATGCTCGATGTGGGTCTGGGCCTCCCGTTTTAAGAAGCTCTCAGCTGGCGATGTCAGTCTCTGCCCCGGCTGCCTCTCCCAGGCCTCCTGATCCTTGTCAGCACATAGACTGTGAGATCCCATTGTGGTGAGTTCTGTTTGTTCTTGGGATTTCCTGGGCTTTGTGAATCTCTAAGCTGATATTCCTCACCAAATCTGGGACATGCTAGACTGTTTCAGGGTCCACTTCCTCCTTTCAGGGACTGAGGCCATGCAGGCTTCTTCTGCCCTAGATTCGGGGAGCTGTAGCTCTGCCCCTTTCCCCCTTCATCCTTCACTGCCGCACCATGTGTTTTGCACTCTTCCTCCCAGAGTTTCCACGCACTTCTCTGCTGAGTGCCCACATCTCTGCCATGCTCGCCACGTACCCCCTTCCTACCCATACCTGGACCAGCGCTGCCTGTCAGCTCATTCCCCTTCTGGCTGCCTGTGTCCTGGCACTGTCCCTGTGCCTGCAGGTCCCTAGGCTGAGGTTCCTTCCTATACAGTTTCCAGCCAAGTTTCTGGATACCCTTTGGTCCTCTCAGGCTACATGTTTTTCTTTTGTACTGTTTTACTCTTAGGAATTGGGACTTGAGCTTAGGACCATTGCCCTGAGCTACATCCCCAGCCCATTTTTAAATTAGAAAAAATTTTTATTTAGAGACAGGATTTCACTAAGTGGCCCATAAATGGGGCTCAAATTTGTAGTCTTCCTGCCTCAGCCTACTAGACTGCTGATATTACAGGCACACCCAGCTACAATGGGTAGTTATGGGCACTGTGTGAGGTAGTAGCCTTCCTCAAAGATGTAGCCTTTTCGGTCCTCAGCAATGGCCCCTGGGCCTTGCTGGTCTTTGTACGGTGGCAGATGGGAGCTGGAGCTCCACCACTGGCTGCTCAGCTTGGCCTTATGCTGCTTGCAGCATCCCTGCAGCTCCCATGGAAGCCTATTCACAGGCTCCTGGGCACCTTCCATTTCAGCCACCCTGCCCACCTCTGACCCCTCACTGCTCACTCTAGGCAGAGCCTGCTCAGACTCAGGGTCGGGCTCACCTCTCCTAGCCACTTCCTGGTGGCTCACAGTCTGGAAATTGCTCCCATTTGTGCCACCCGGGTACCAGCTGTCTGAAGTGAGGAGGACTATGACACCTGAAACATCACATGGGTGAAACCAACAGAATGGGACTGAGTTCCTGCTCCACACAAGAGCCAGACCAAAGTCACCGTGAACAAACACTGTGGGCTCCTTTCTCCCACCTGCGCCAAAGCCCCTATGCCCACCCACCTGCCCTGGAATACCCCTGCCTCTGTGTGATGCCCATTAGCCCACCCCAGGGCCACTACTGTCCTCCATGTAACATGTGCCCAGCCCCACTGCTAAGGGAAACCCTCAAGGCAGCAGCTAATGTGCAGACCCTTCTGTTGTGTCTTCTTCAACTATAAAGCGATCCATTAGCAGTGTCAGGTGCATGAAAAGGCAGAAAGCAGGTGAAGAGCAGAGAGGTGCCTGGATCCTGGGCCATACTGAAATGTGCTTGAAGACACATCCCTGTCTCACCTGGAAAGGGGCTGGTAGGCATTGTGGAAGAGAGAAGGGCCCAGGGGTGGTGATGACCTTTCCACCATTCAGTCAAATACAGCTTGGATGGAGAGGGGCTCTGAAGATTGTCCTCTTTTTGCTTCACATTAAGTGTTCTTCCTTCCCTCCTACCTGAATGCAGTGTGGACAGCTGGAGCCATCAGTATAGTCAGTTTTCCTGTTGCTGGGCAAACACCACAAACTACAATTTGAAGGGAGAGAGGCTTATGTGGCTCATGGTTTCAGAGATTTGAGTCCATGGTTTGCTGGATCCAAGGCAGAAGTGTTATGTGGAAGGGCATGTGGAACAAAGTTGTCTGCTTGGGGGTGGCAGGAAAGCAGAGCCTAAGGGAAGAGGCTGGTTTGGAAGATACACCCTCCCAAGGCCCCAGTGGCCTTCTCCTCCTGGAACCCTCCTTACAGCACCTCAACTGTGAGTGAGGAGTTTAGTGCCTCATGACTGGTCATCCATCTCTCCAGCAGGCTCCTCACCCTACCACATGGTCAGGGAAGATCTTCAATCACATCCTCCATCCTTGCCAAGGATGGAGGGTGGAGGCTTGGACATAGACAAGACACTGGCGGAGGCTCAGGATGTCCCATTGGTACTGGCCTCACATGGCCAGTTTCCAGCTCACTGCAGAGAGGGTCCCCTTGATGAGCATAATGACTTCCATGGTCCCTTAGCTGTGCCGCTGTGTGAGAGGAACTACATCCCCCTGCTGCCACGGAGGGCTGGTCTGGGTGGTTGCCTTGGGGGATGCCCCCGAGCTTCCCCTCTCTTACGGACTCTTGGGTACCACACAGGGCCAGGGATGCCATGTGTGCTCAGAACAGGTCAGCCACGTTGCCCATGGCTCCCACTAAGCTCTTCCCACTGTGGAGAAATGGCAGCTGTTCACATCCACAGTGTCACAGGCCCAGTGAGGTGTTGGATGCAAAGCTTTCCCTAGGGCCTGTGATCTGCTCTTCAGGTGAGAGGGAAGCAGCTTCTCCCAGCTGGTTCATGCCTAGTCTTGGAGGTGTTTCCCCAGAGGTCTCCCTCTGTCATTGACCAGGTCAGCGAGCTTGTCCCACTTTCTGCTTTCCCTGAGCCTGGCCATAGTACCCAGGTTTCACAGCCAACACGGTGCCATGTCTTGACTGACTGCCTCCAGCTTCTATGGAAGTTACCAGGGGAGGTCGGATGGTCTGTCATGCTCTGTAGTCCAGCTGCCCTCGTGTCCTCGTGCCACTGTGTCCTTGTGCCTTCTGTGTCCCCAGGAGTGCTTGTCCCGAGTCTCCTGAAGGACCTGAGGAGGCAGCAGACTGATGCAGAGGACAGGGCTCCCGCCGGTCTGGAAGGGATGGCAGATGTGATCGCTGCCACCGCTGAGAGGCAAGGTGAGCATCCAGCAGAAGTCTAGGCCGGCCCTGAGTGAGGGGCTGAGGGACAACCACAGGAGCTGGTGGGAGGCCAGGAAGCCATGCTCCAAGGTGACCTCACTCCTCCAGTATCTGCAGTTCAGGTGTCATGGGGCAGGGGATGAGACCGTGGCACCTTGGAGAGATGCTGCTCCCTAGACACAGCATGGTCTTTGCTGGGAAGAAGGGATTTGTATAAGTGATTTTTACCTGTTTGAACTCTTGCCTCTAAAAGCTTTCCTAACAGATTAAGTCTGCCGGAGCAGAGAGGTTGAAGGGCAGACTGCTTTCTGTACACAGCTTTTCCTCCATGCTGAGGCTTGGGATTAGGAGAGCCAGAGGGATGGAGATGGTTTCTGTTTTACTCCTACTATGAGTGGATACTGCAAGATATTTGAATAATAAAATCTGTTTGGCTGTCTGGTTCCCTGAGTTCACCCCTCCACTGCCACTCCATGCACCTGGGGCCACCACCGCCTTGCTGCAGTGCTCCTTGGGCCTCCAGGTCACAGAGTAAAACCTGTTCAGTGCTTGCACATGGTCGGCACATGAGATATGCAAGGGTTGGGGCTTGCTGGGAATGGGTATCCTGGGTATCCTGCATGGTGGCAGTGGAGAACACAGCGGAAAGCTGTGGATGCCACATGGCAATGTGCTGTGCCTGGCAGCCCCACTGTCGAGAGGGTGGCCAAATATGGGCTGGAGGGTTACAGTGGGTCACACACCCCTGGGTGTCACAGGTAGGGCATTCATTGAGAGAAACAGAGTGGTCACCAGAGTCCGGGTGGTGGAGCTGTCTTAATTGAGGCTGCTGGGTTGGACGCTTCACTTTGCATTTCCATGGTGGTACCTGGGCCTGGGATGGCAGGCTGTCTGTATGGGAGCCAACACAAAGATGATCTCAGCCCTGAGCACTAGAAGGTGAGCTCCATACCAGCTTCCTGCCTGCTCAGCTGTAACTCTCCCCTCTCCTGTTTATAAGGTGCTGTTTGGGATTGTAGATGGAAAAGTTCACTTTGTGGGTGAGACTGAGCCCTGACTGTCACACCCACCTTCAGTGTGGTTCTTTATGGTGCAAGGTCATGGTGACGCTTCTGTCTGTTACAGGGAGCAGAGCATGGGAGGATGCCAACCCAGACTCCGCTGAGGTGAGACAAAGTCCTTGGGTGCCGGGCTCATGTTCAACTATGTCATAATCCTTTTGTTCAAGGCTTAGATCAGTTGTGAAAGGCAAAGTCCACCCCAAGAAAAGTAGGAAAAAGATCTTCATAAACCCTAAACTGAGAAAAGTAGAAAGAGTACATAAAATGTATATAATCAGTACATAATAATGGTCACTTTCAGTTTATAAGCTAATTTTTATGCATTGTAAAGACATAGGAAATATGGTTAATACAAATAAAAACGCCAATATTCCCAGAATTTCCCTGCACACACTTCCCAGTCATGATGCTTCCCTGTGTGCTTGGGGGCAGGTGTATGGCATGTCCTACAGAAGCCCATAGTGATGGCCAGCACAGCAGCCTGCAGCCACATATGACTTTGTAGACCCAAATGTCAGCAAATTAAGATGGAATCCAGCAGCTCCTCAGCAGCGCTGGCCACTGGTCAAGTGCTGGTCTTCACCTGTGGCCAAGGGCAGTCCAGCCACAGCATAGGGCTATCCAGCATCAGGTGGGCCTGCTAGACATGCTGTCAGGGCAGTGGTTTGTGAAGGGCTCAGTATAGACAGTGCCACTCACCATGCATCAGCTTTGCTTGCCACTGTTAGTATGTTCATTTTTCCTATTTAGAGACTTTTCTCATTAACCAAGCCTTAAGAATGCCACAATCAGCTCACATGCAATGACAATGATATTATGTGGTTCCATAACACTGGTTTTAGAGTGGAAAAAAGATAATCATGGGTAAACCTCTCAGATTATCTTAGTGGTGTGTGGCTCAGTGCCTGTTGGCAAGGACCTGAGAACATTTTAAGCCCCATGGCGGTGCTGAATTTTCTCAGAGTGTCTGGGAAGAAGAGAACAGGAAAATGTTTCCAAATTCAAGAACAGATAGAGAGCCTCGGGCCAGTGGTCTGCAAACCACAGTTGCAGAGAGTGTCACCAGCTGGCTGGGCTCTGTCACAGGGTGGCCAGGACTCAGCACAGCTGCCTCCTCCACTCAAGGAATCCCCTACTCATTTTCACGGTTCATGGGATCTTCAGGCGGCTCTGTTAGAGCAGGTATTGGGTGTTGGAGTCTGAGCATGTACCTGTTTAGTGGCCCCTCCTGTCCTCCTTGGTGAAATCCCAGTCCTGGGAAATTAATTTCTCCTTTCTTTCAACAGCCCAAAGACATTGCTTGGTCTCTGGTCAGAAATATCAATGCTATGTACCTGTGTGATCCAGGACCTGAATATGAGCAGACATTGTCAGAGGACTATCGTTTTGTTTAAATATTCAGAAGCAGAAATAGGAAAGGCAAGGAATCACATGTTGTCTTTAGTCAAAAAGGGCTGATTGCCTTCATGGCCCTTCCTAATTTCCTAAGTAAATGTGTTTGGTAAAGTAAATCCTATAGCAAATCTGATTCCCTATTTATGGCTAAGGTAACCTTAGTGACACAATTTCAAGCTCAGGAGAACATCCCAGTGTAGGCAGAGCACTGCGCTGACTACAGAGTCAGATTCTTCAGGAAGGGGTAGAAGTGTGATTAGATGGTTCTTAAACACAGTGGGTTGCAGGCTCTCTCCTAGGTACTGTTCTGGATAGAGACAGAAAGGCTCTGCCTTCGTCCAGGGTTTTCAAGTCCCATTGTGACCCACATTGGTGACTTCATTGCACATATCCCTCCATCTCAGCTCCTGCTGTCCTCTCTATATGCTGTTTCATGGGAGTTTCCTTTCTGCCAGGTCAGTCACCTGAGTGTCCAATTTGGAGACCTCCTGCAGGACCACGGGTCCCCACTCCTGCCTGGAGAGCAATCCCTGGAGAAGTCTTTCCCAACAGAGATCAAGAAATCAGAGAAGCCTGTAGCCTCCTTGTCTTCAGAGGAAGAGGATGTAGGGGTGGAGAATGTGAAGAGCCAGACATACTCCAAAGACCTGTCAGAGAAGCCGAATGAGGAGCCCAGAGCTACTGGGCTTGGAGGGCTCCAGAGCTGGGATCCAGGGGCACTGCAGGAGGTGCAGAGCCCCCAGGAAGGAGCACAGTTCCCTCCAGGTGGAGGCCTGCAGTTGGAAGCCAGGCCTGCCAAGGGCGAGGAGCCAGGCTACATTGTGACAGGCAGCAAGTAAGTAGAGGAATCTCATCTCTTGGTGTCCCCCAACCCTGGAGGGAGGGCACCTCACAGAGGCGGGAAGCAATCTTATTTTAAATGCCTGCTGAGTTGTGGGGTCCACAATCCTAGGTGGGCAGCAACCAGGAGCCCTGAGTGCTTCCTGGTGCTTCTGACCTGGGTGTCTAACTCCAGAGTGGTGTTCTGAGTGCAGTGAACCAAGCCAGACCCTCAAGGCCCTTTCTCGTTCCCTGGTTCTAACCTAAACCTGCTAGGCTGGCACCTTTGGGGGCCAGGCAAAGGCTGGGCACAGGTGGCTCTCCTGGTAGGATTCCCAGGGAGTTAAGCTCTGTGCTGGTTCCTTGCTGTTTGAAACTGCATAAAGGGTAGGATGTGGTAGAACACACCCGTCATCCTAGCACTCTGGGAGTCTGAGGCAGGAGGATCACAAGTTCAAGCCCAGTCTGGACAGTTTAACAACCTAGTAAGACCTATTTCAAAATTAAAAAATTAAAACAGGGCTGAAAATGTAGCTCAGCATCAAGGTTTTAGGTTCACTCCTCAGTACCAGAGGGAAAATCCCTCCAAAAGTTTTGTTTCACACCCCATGCATGGCCTAAATAACGGGAACAGAGTGGCCTTTCAGAGGAAAAATGTGCCCTACCAAAGCACAGTGATTTTTCTCCTCATCTCAGTCTAAACTTATGGGAAAGGGGTCTGGATATGGTAAACCCTGTGAGTCACCATGGATCCACCCCTCAGGGCAGCTGGTGCTTTTGGAGGTGTAGTCCTAGTAGATGGTGTGTGCTGACTGTATGCTGGAGTGGATGTGGTCTAAGGTGTAGCCATGGGGTGATGCACGTCTGTGTGTGTTGACTTTATACATGCCTGTATGTGTTCAGGAGGTGTCTATGGTGTTTTGTGTGTGTGGTGTTTTGCAGTGTGTCTACGTGTGTTGTGTGTGCTATGTCCATGTGTGGTATGTGGAGTGTGTCTATCTGGTGTGTGTGTACACATGTATATGTGTGTGGTATATTGTGGTGTGTCTGTTTTGTGTGTGCACATGTGTGTGGTATATATGTGTGGTGTGGCTACATGTTGTACATGCACACATGCATGTGTATTTATGTGTGTGGTATGTGTATGTGCTGGATGTGTGGTATATATGAGTGGTTTGTCTATCTGATGTATATGTGCACATATGTGTGTGAGTGAGATGAGGGACCTGCAGGCCCTGTGTGCTGGGCAGCAGCCATGAGGGCAGAGATGGCAGTGCCCACACTGAGTAGTTATGTCCATCCTGGTTGTAGGGTGTAGTCCAGGAGACTCTGTCCATGTGTGGGGACTGGAGCTTCCCTCCTGCTGGTGCCCTCAGGGAAGAATCACTGCCTGGGCCCTTTCTCCTGGGCCAGCCCAGAAACCATCCTCAGTGCAGTCCCCCAGCCTGTCCTGTCCCCATCCACAGCACACAGCCACACTCCTGGCCAGCCCTGTCCTCAGTGCTGAGTGCTTCTCTCTGAGGGGCCTTCCTGGTCTTAAGGATGGAGCAGAAGAATGTACTGAGTTCCCTGTGACTGTCAGGGCCCTCAGGGGATCCCAGGGGTTGGAGCCAACCAGGGAAGAGCCCCTCACAGACATCTGAGGATGGGAAGGAAGTCATTGCAGGGTCACCCCCACAACAGCTCACCCGGCTTTGTGGACAGTCACAAACCAGCCTCACGGGAACACAGGATCAATGTCTCCAAGGCCACATACTATAAAGACAGCTGCTTAGATTTTTATTAAACTCAACATTTCTTTTAAATGTGGAGAAACTAATGTATTTATAGTGAGGACTACATTCTCATTTTGGTGTTGAGAAGCAGTTGTTGGCACGTGGCAGTTCCTCAGCTGCTGTAGTTGGTAGTTGTTCATAGCATCACTCACAGGAGCTGTGGGGGGGCATTGTCAGTCTCAGAGGAATTGCCTTGGGGCGCAGGTGGTCACAGGCTCCTCCCTGATGCTCCAAGACAGAAGTGGAGGAAGCAGATGCCAGGCCTATGGCTGCCCCTTCTCCATGCCCTCTTCCGTGCCCCTCTTCACTGAAGGAGCCCACAGGTTAGCCATGGTTAGGATGATGGATGAGGGGAACTGGAATAGTGGGCAATCCCAAGGAAACATCATTTCCTCCACTGCTTTCCAATATTATCTTCCAGGGTTTATATCCAAATCAAGTACTTTTTCTTTCACAGCCCATCACTGTGGTTCTCTCAGTGAAATTTCATATAGATTGTAAACTGTCCACAATTGAGCAAGTAGCATGACAGACACACAGCCCTTAAACACAGAAGATGTGAAGCAGGTCAGCAGGAGTGCCGCTCGCAGTGTGCTGTTCTCAGCTTGATCTCAGCTGCCCTGGAGGTAAGAGACGGTGGCATTGCTGTGTGAGGAGCCGTAGAGATGAGATGCATGATGGAGTGATTGTAGGTAAAGCTTTGTGCCACAGGAGGCACATGAGAGGCTGCAGGTCCATGTCACCCCTCCTTATGAAACCTGCCCTAAGTGTAAGCCTCCTGGTGACCTGCCTGGTTGGGTTCTTTCTTGGAGGTTTCCTGGTGAAAGAATCCTGGTCTAGGAGTACAATTTCTCCAGTCTCAGTCTCCCTTTCTTTAAAATGAGGCATGGTGGTGCTCACCTGTAATCCCAGCTGCTGGAGACAGAGGCCAAGGACTTGAGCCCAGGAGTCAGGGCTAGCCTGGACAACATAGCAAGAGGCCATCTTTTAAAATAAATAAAACTAAGTAAGTGAGTCAGCAATGGTGCTTTCCATGCAGGTGTTATGAGTAGCCTGAGGGAGCCTTCCAGCAGTTCTCTCTGCTCTTGATACTTCTGACCCTCTGTTACACTCCCTGCTCTCCACACGCTCCTTCTCACTGCACGTACAGCAGGGTTCTTAGTCCAGATGCCATGTGGACATCCACACTGCAGCCTTGGTGTCATGGAAAGGAGGGTATCATCTCCCACTGTAAAATTCCTAATAAATGGATGATTACTGACCCTTTAGATTCTCACTATTTTGTTTATTTAGTAGATCCTGGGAGCATCCTTGTTCAAAAATCTTGAACAGCAGCATGAAAACATCCCAGTGCCCTTTCCTCCTTAGAACTGAAATGCATTAGAGAGGAGATGCCTTCTTTAGTTCTGAGACTCTTTGTTGCTCACTGTCCAAGGTCCCCAGGCCTTACAGCTCAGATCCTGGTCCACAAGAACTCAGCGCCTGCTGTCCAGGGGCATCACAATGATCAGGGGGCAGGGTGACAGCTGCCACACATAGATAGGTAGAACTGTATGTGCTGAGTCCTCCCACTGATTTTTGAGATTAACTCTAACTGCTTCCTACAGAAATTCAGCAGTACAGGCAACAGCATGCATTTGAAATGAAATGAAGTGGTGATGAGTGCATGCTCCTTTGAGCACCCCACTGTGCCCCACTGTGGTCCTTATGCACCTGCTTTCCCTGCTGGCACCCTTAACAAGCAGCCACAGGGACTGGAAGGGACTGACTATCCCACTGCATGGCTGGGGTAGTCGGAGATGTCCTGCCTGTAGGGCATGAAATGATCCTGGCTGCAGAAGCCACGGTGACCCTCGAGGCTACCTTAACTGATCTTGCTGTGGTGATATTTATTTCCTTTGTGGGGTCTGGAGAGTCCTGGGACTGGTGGGGCTGGGTCCATGATGATGCCATGTTCTGTTTGGCCCCACCACCCTCTGGTGGAAAACTGCTGGGTGGTATTTGTGATTCTGAGGGCTGTGTGCACCTGGGGAGTGTCTTGGTGAGTATGAGGTGTCTGTGTGTATATCTGGTAGGTGTCTTGGTGTGCAAGAGATACGTTCACACCTGGAGAGTGTTTTCATACATGTGGAGGTGTTCGTGCACATGTGGGGAGTGTGTTGGTGCACCTGGAGTATGTGTGCACCAGGGGAGTGTTGGGTACATATGCAGGTGTCTGTATGCCTGGTAAATGTCTTGGTGTTCATGGAGGTGTGTGCACACATGAAACATCTGAAAGAAACTGGCCCCTGACAAAGATCACTCCGCACCCCGACAGAGTTCATATGAGAGATATTATTGTAGAGCCGCTGTGGCACGGTGGCCTCCTCGGTGAAGGGAGAAGAAAAGGAGAGAGAGCTGGATGGAAGGGGCTTGGTTACATAGTGGATGGCTGGTGCAGGCGGGTCCGGGATTGTGTCATCTGCACGAGCAGCCACTCAAGGGTCATTATTTGTGATCCATTCCTTATACGGACAAGTCTTGCTCATGCGTCAGTTTTATTTACAACTGGTGACAAATGATGTAGAAAATGGAAACTTAACGTGAAGAAGGAAGTTATTTATCAGAATGGCAGCAGCCATTCTGAGGCACTTATCTTAGAGCATCCTCATCGGATGTGCAGCTATGTGTGATCCTGAAGAGAACAGGCATGAGACCCAGAGGCCAAAGTCCTGGCGGAGTAAGCTCAGCCCCAGCCAAAACATGTGCCCATGCAGCGCATTTCCCCCATGGGGCCTGCTCCTACCACTGTGGTCTCACGGCTGTGCACCTCTCATCCCTGTGATTAGCATTTGTGAGTGAAGGAGGGGGTTGAGTCCATGGTGAGTTTTTCCTGGGTCCTTATGTTGGTCACAGTCATGCGCCACAGCTGGGCTACAGCTGTGTCCTGGTGGAGTATGACTGTTGGGCCCCTGTCCCAGGGGGTCCCCTCTGTTCTAGAGAAGCCTGCAGGTCCCCATCTTACCTATTCACATCCTGGCCAGGCTCACTCTGACCTCCTGACTGCCACCCTCCATGCCTGCCATTCCAAGGTCTGGTGTTGTGCCAATGTCAGATGTGGCCTCCCTGGGAAAACATTACCTCACCACCTAGGACAAGTCCTACTCACCCATGCTCCCACTCTCCCCGACCCTGTTACCAGCTGATGTGCATTTCAGCTTTTTCTGATCTCCTGACAAGACACCAAGCTGGGTAGCCAATATCAGTTTGCATCCTTTCCTAGAGGCATGAAGTCCAGGATCAAGGAGTTGACTGGCCTAAGGGAGCCTGTCCCAGGCCATCTGCAACTACCGGTGATGTAGATGACCTTGGCATTTGGGTGGTTTTCTCTCTGTCTCCTCACAGTGTCCCCCACTATACCTACCTGGGTCTCCCCTTTGACAGGGCCTCGCTAGTGACAGCACCTTGACTATATAAGCCCATGTGACCTGTTTGCAGAGAAGTTCATGCTCTCTGGGCTTCAGACGTCAACAGATGAGTCTCTGGGTGACAGCTCAACTCTAACAATAGGACTGTGAAAGTCTGTGGCCTGTCTTTCCCAAACAAGCCCATGTCCCATGAAGGCAGAGCCCAGTCTCTCCTGTCTGTGTCTGCACTCCTTCCTTGGCGTTTGCTGAGTGAGGGAAGAAAATGCTGCTCACAGGGCTGATGGCTTTGCTGTCAGGACAACCTAAATTAGCACTTCAGTGGTGCAGCTCTGATGGGACTTCACAGGCTCTAAGGTCTGTGGAGCAGAACCCCGGAATTTAAGATTCATAACCAGAGCTCCAAGACACATGTGGTTACTGCTTGAGGCTGTCCCTGTGGCTTGGCCTTGCTGGGCTGCCATAGTCACAGTGTCTGCCTGGGACAGCTGTGCCCCTTTGATGAGGTGCTGCTGGTGGGAGTGTCCACCTCATCCCACCATTCACACTTGCACCTTTGGTGCTTAAACACCCAACTCCTGGAATTGTGACTCACCTTGGAAATGAATCCACACAAGGTAGCTGTTTCCTTCAGGCATGTGACACAGCAATCTGATTCCCAGTATCAGCTCCCGATCCTCTCCTTCTCTCTCAGTTCTTCTCCCTCACCCTCCTTATTGTATTTTTATTGAAGGCTGAGAAGAGTCATGGTGACCTCAGGGCTCATTACCCACCTAACAATCCCATTTGCACAGTATTGTCTGCTTACTGCTGGAAATGCAGGGATTCGCCTGCCTCCAGGAGAACCTGGTCCCGGTCCATGGTGACACTGCCCCTCCTCTCTCCACAGCCCCCTGAGCCCAGAGAAGGGGAAACAGCTGATGGAAGACGTCGCCCGCCTCCTGCAGGTGCCACCCAGCATCTTTGAAGACATTGAGTAAGTGCAGGGTATGAGCCTGTCCTCTAAGAGATCAGCCTGTGGGGGTGAGCTGGGCATGGGACCTTGTTAACTGTGTCTGGGAAGAACTGTAGCGGGGAAAGGAAGGGACATTGCAGTGGCTCAGCAAAGCTATGTAAATACAGCAGAAGCTGTGCTTGAGGATGTGCATTCTGACCACCTGGTTGTGGTACACTGGCCTCACACACTCTACTGCAAAGGAAGAAGGGCCTGGTACCCCTGCCAGGGATGCTCAACCAGCACCTGTACACAATGTCTCTCATTATCTTGACATCTTGCTTCCCTGGGGAAGAGCAGCCCTGACCTTGAGCCCCTGACGTGACCCAGCATGCTAGTGTCTGCCTCACAGGGGTGTGTCGGGGCGGGCAGCCCCTCTCCACTCCTGGAGCAAGCAGCACTCAAGGAATCGTGTGCATGCATGACTGGCCCAGGCTGGCAGCATGAGAGGGTTGGGTGCCCAAAACACAGACAGTGGAGCAAGGAGAGGTCAGGACTCACAAGTGGAGCAGCGGGCAAGTGCCTGTGCTCCATCCTTCACGCTGACCCTGGCATGGGATCAGTCACAGTCTTCCTCTGTGGCTGTACAGTGCCCCTGATTGAGTGCAGACTTCCAGCACAGGTGTCCTAGCCTCTTTGAGGAGTGGCCCTGGGCTGAGCCAGCCAAACCCTTCCTGAATGTCTCAGGCCTGATGTGTCCCCTGCTGCAAGGGCAGTGAACGCCACCCACTTGTGCCTTAGAGAGTCTAGCCAACTGCAGCTCCTGGCCAGTGTCCTCCCCACAGCCTGTGCCACTGTCCTGCTCAGCTTCGCCCTGCTCCTGGCCCTCATTCACTCCTCTAAAGCCCCCAGGCCTGGCCCTATGGCATCTGTGCCACCCTAGGCCTTGAGCCATTGTGTGTGTGCATGTGTGTGCTTGCATGTGGTGACAGCACTGACCTCTGAACACACTAGCTGCACCTGCACATTCCAACAATTCTGAACACTGCCCCACAGCAAAGGACATGTACTCCCCCACCCTGTCCAGGTCCTCTGCGCCCCAGGACCTGGGAGGGAGGGCCAGGTCCTCATTGTTCCTGTAGCAGGGAAGAGGGGACATGTGTGCTGGCACTGGCAGACATTGTCTGCATTTTTATGGAAGTACTAGTTATGCTTAATATGTTTTGTTAATGGTTATGTAGCTGTCAAATAAATTCCATTATTTCTTATTACATCATTAGAGACCATTAAAATGGCATTAGCATGCTGATGTAATTATGCCAGCAGACGTACAACGACCACAGTTATGATTTTACAATCTAATCGAGCTGTCCCAGGTGGGCTGATGGATGCAAGGCTGCCTCCCATGGTATGTGGTCAGGTGGGCAGTACCATGGTAAGCAATGCCAAGGAAAGATGTTGCCCAGATCCCAGAGCCACAGGGAGATGCCAGGCTTCGATTCTCCTTAAACAAACTCCGCTCCTGGGTCACCCAGCATGTCGCAGGAGGACAGCTTAATTCCACGATCAATCTCCATGGCTCTCATTTGCCAGAAACAGTTGTGTTTCTCCTCTGTGTGATTTACTGGGCTCTTATTCTTCAAGACAGCTCCGAGGATGCAGCACTGGGAATCCTCCACCCTGGCACTTACCCTCGGGCTGCTGCATGCACAGGGCTGGGGAGATGCATACGCTAGCCCTGCACCCTTCTCCCTGCCCCACCTCTCTCACAGAGCAAGTTAACCAGGGCTTTATTATCACTGGGGCCACAGAGACAACCAGAAGTGCAGCACCCTTGCTGAGAAGAACCTAAGCACAGGTGCATTGATGCAGTCAGTGCCAAGTCATGAACACAGTGTGGTTTACCAGGACCTGCCTCTGGTCACTAGGCCAAATGAGGGACATTCACAGCCCCCTACAATCCTGCTGCCATTAGTTCACTGCCCTGATTCACAGGAAGCAGGAAGGGAGGGCACCGAAAAGGAAGGAAGACAGCCCTGATGTCTGGAGTCTTCTTCCCAGAGCAGAGTGCAGGCTTCATCCTCAGCACCCTATTGGGTGCTGCAGACAACTACAAGGGGGTGATCTAATGCCAGACACAGCTACACACTGTCCTTGAAATAAGGACCATGGCAGGATGTCAGGAGAGCTTCTGTGTGTTTGTAAATAATTCCAGAGAGGTAGCTGTTGCTCTCTGCCAGAGAGGTGGCTGAAGCTCACTGAGAGCCAGGCCCTTACTTGGGTTAATAGTGCTAGCCTGTTACATGGTGGTTGAGCCCCTTCTGCAGTCTGAGACAACTTGGAGGGAATCAGTCACTTACCTTTCTAAGTCTCAGTTTCCTTTCTGCATAGTAGGGAGCCTGGATGTGGCCTAGTGTGGTCTGGGCCCCTCTCAGGAGCCCCTCACAGGAGCACACTTCACTGTCACCCTCTCTAAACCCTCATCAATCTCCATAAGGGCCCCACAGATGGCTGATGTAGGTTGGCAGATCCCCATGAGGGGTCTTCTGCTCAGAGCTTCGAGCTACACCTGGTATGGAGACACACAGCACGTGGTGGCTTGTGCAATGGCACAGCATTCTTATCGCTGTTAGGAAAAACTACTCTAACTTCTACTGCCATGAGTGGGTTTGGACTAAAGCATCCTAGTCAACTCTTTTTTTCTAGGACCTTGTCTCTTTCCTAGGCCCAGCCTAAAGCATTGCATAGAACTGGTCCATGAATTAGGGGTTCCCCGGAAGACTGTGGTTTCAGGTGATGATGTTTGACCCATGAGAGCTGAGACTTTTATTTTTTCCAGCAAGGTATAGGCTTCTTGGGGGCAGGGACTGGGCCAGCCCACCCACAAAGTGGTTCTTGGACATCTATCCAGCATCATCCATCTATCCACCCAACCACCCCTAATATCCCTCCATCTGCCTGTCTATCATTCATCATCCATCCTTCCACCCATTCACATATGTTATAAATTTCACCCAAAATTCAGGTATCAAACAGACAAAGTACATGTCAGTCTACCAGGCCGAAAAAGGAGTAAGCTAGCACACATTTTCTTAATGAAAATAGCCTATCAGAAGTTCATCTTATCTCTAAACAACATTCAAGAAAGTCCATTTATTGAAAAGAGCAGCATTGGCCGGGATCTAGCTCAGTGGTGCTGCACCTGCCTTGCAAGTGCAAGGTCCTGAGTTCGATCCCTGGTACTGGAAAAAAAGAGAGAGAGAGAGAAGAAAAGATCAGGATTTACATTTATGTTAGTTGTAAGGTATCAACATTAAACAATTAACCTTAAAATTATCCATTGTTGCCAAATATATCCTTGCTGTCTTCTTTTTATTTGAAAAATTCAAGAGAATTTTAGTACCCAAGTCTTATCTTATTTAAACTGACTACAAAGTAGTGTTTACAAGGACAACTATCAAAATTTGTGTTGTCTTCATTGTAGACCTTAAAGATAGACATGAGCCAGCTGTGGTGGTACAGTTCTATAATCCTAGTACTCTGGGAGTCTGAGGCAGAAGGAGCACAAGTTTGAGCCCAGCCTGACAACTTAGCAATTTAGTAAGACCCTATCTCAAGATTAAATAAAGGGCTGTGGGGTGTAGTTCAGTGTGAAGGCCCTGGTTCAATTCCCAGTTCTGAAAAAAAAAAAAAAAGGGTGACTTTCTACCAGTAGTCCTGTGTGTATATAACCCATCATTACATGGAAGTAATGACTCCTAGACTAACCACACTGAGAGGGAGCTTTACTGGACTGGGCTCTATGGGGTTCTGTGTTTTATAAATGGTTTTGAACAAGAAGAAGCTGTCTCTGAGGTCTGTTAGCCTAACCTACACTCCCATGGACCTGCCGAGGGAGTGTGGATTGAGTTCTGGGTGGCCAGGGTGTCAGACTGTAGTGTCACAGTTAGCGGTAACCTGGTATGCGTGGACTTTGAGAAGACTCATAGGTCATGTGTTGATGTTACCATGGCAGGACACTATATGCATTTTAAATTATTTTAATGATAAAGTGGGCGAGATTGGTTTCTAAGTAGCCCTCAATTAAGCAGAGTTTGTAGGCCCGACACTCTCATTAGCTTTGGGCTGGCTTGTTTGTTTCGCATTGCCTTAACTGATAGCTGGCAAAGTTTCTGGAAAATATATTAGTGTTAAAATCCTAGAAATTATTTTTGTTCTTTGTTAGCATAGCCCATGACCATAGAAAAAGAGAGCGAATGATTATCAATGTGGTAACGTGTTGAGTAGAATCACTGAATGATGAAGAGCTCATAGCAACTAGACCTGTATTTAACATGGAAATAATTACAGCTGGGATTGCAGCAATGAAGCAATTTCTTATCTACCTGGACATGTATGGTTTGCTTAAATTGGCTAAAGGTAGTTTTAAATGAAGAATTCTGCAAATTCTCAAGGACATAGCTCTTCCTGTTGTGTCCAGTCTGCAGGGAAATGAACCTCGTGGTCATGGGGAACTTTGTTTATTCTGCTGTATTTATTCCACATAGGAGCCATGAAAAAGTATGCTGCAAGTTCTGCATACCACTGGGCTGTGTGGAGACATTTTCTTTCCCAGGGCATGGAGGATATGAGCTTGGGTTTGTGTGTTCCTTCTTCACTTTCATATCAACAACAGTTACTTCTCACAAATGAATGTGACTGCCAGTAACTCAGTGGCCCTTCAGGGACCACAACTCAGAAATGTCTATGTGCTCCCCACCAAGAACACTGCTCCAAAGGATATGCCAGATGTTGACTCGACCTCCCCAGGAGCCTCTGAAAGTTGGCCCCACAGGGACTAGGAGCTACATCCCAGAGTCACAGGGCCAGGGAAGAGCAGGATGATCTTGCCCCTCATATCAGCCAGGCAAGTAAAAGAGTTGCAGTGTGCAGAGCTTCATGTGCTAGGCAGCATTGTCCATCCAGAGAGTGGGTGTCAGAGTTCCCAGGCCACCAGCTGCCTGGACTATTGGGGTACAGCAAGAATTCTGGTTAGAGTGAAACTCTAGAACAGTGGTGGCAGACCTGAGGCATGCATGCTGCAGCAGTCTTTTTATATCATTGAAAGCTCTGAAAGCCATCACTCCCCTAGAATATGCCAGTGCCCAACTCAGTCACCCAGATGTCCTCCAAGATGGCATCTTACCCCTGTTTGTATGGTTAAAGAACATAGTGAGCCAAAATCACCAGCAAAGAGCAGTCGCACAAGGCTCTTAGATGCCAGCACCCTTGTTTTCCACAATATTAACTTGCAATGTGGAGAAAATGGCAAAATCAGTGACGTACAGGGAACTGCCATCACAGATGCAGGAAGTCAACCATGCTCATCATTCATGGCTTTTATCTGGAAATTTATATCAATTGTTGTGATAATCTCATGGCCATTCCTGAACATACGCAGAGCACCAGAAGCCATAGGCTGCCAACATGCACACTCCCAGCTGCAGTCAGCCTGGGACACAGCTTCCCTGTTCCGGCTCTCACTGTGAGCAAGGGTGGCTTCCTTGGTTGGTTTGGTGCCACACTGTTCATGTCTTTGTGCTGCCGGTGCTTCTGTATGCTGGAGCCTGGGCTCCTGCACAGGGTACTCATATATAACAGGAGCATCCTGCAAGTGGGGCTGCAGGCTGGGGACTGTGAGTTCGGTGTCAGTCACTCAACAAAGTGCATTAGATAGGATGTCCTGGAGTGGAAACCCACATAGGACGAGGTTAGGTATCGGCTGGTTGCTGAGAAAGTGCTGAGGCTGAGGGTTGAACATCATGCAGTCTTGGTGGTGTTAAGGCTGAAGCTTGTATTCATCCCTCTAAGGGCACAGGATCCCACATGGTGGACATGGAAGTTTCTGCATAATCAGGTAGAAATGAGTTGCTCCCTTGAAAAGAATGAAACCAGTGATCTGCTTTGGATCAGCCTGGACAGTGAGGCCTGAGAGGAGACTCCACAGCAGGAAGGCCAGTGCCATGAGGCAGTTCACAGCAAGGCTAGCAATGTCCCCAGGTGGACCTCACATTCCTGGGCCCCACCACAGTGTCTCTTGGTCATCAGGCCTTTCTGCCCTGCTGGTCCTTTCTCCCCTGAAGGTTAACCTCACCTGACACCCTGAACCCTGCAGACTGGGAGAGCCACTGTCTATGAGGCACTGTCTGTCACAGCCCCAGGGAAACGGTGGAGCCCAGCCTGTCCCTCTCTTTCCTCAACAAGTCATCAGGAAGATGCCAAGATTCCTGTGAGATTCCAGGCCATGCACTCCCCAGTGAGCTTCCTGAGTGGCATTTCTAGAAGGCTCCTGTGGTCCAGTCCATACCACCATTTGGTGGCCACTGACTGAAATACGATGGTTGATGATGTCCCTTGGGAGGAGTTACTTTCCCCAGCCCCAGATTAAAAGTGAATCCTTTGTGGCTATCCACCTGTAATGATTGCTACTGAAAGTGCCTGCAGCCTGGCACTGAAGGAGGGTGTTCCTGGGTGCTGGCCAGGCAGAAGGCACAGCAACCACTGTCTACCTCACCTTCTCTCCAGAGCATCTCTGGCTTTAGGAGACACATTTTGAAGATGCTTCAATCACTTATGCCTGGTATCCTTAATATCAATGCCCAGAATGTGACCACTGCTTCTGCAGAACTAGGCTCCAGCTTCTCTCCTGGCCCCGTGGGATGCTCAGAGGCATTCTGAGAAGTGAGCCAGTGCTCCCTGCCCGCTGCCTCCTACAGAGGCCTGGGGAAGATGAGAAGACTCAGGTTTCTGGTCCTCAGGACTACCAGGGTATAGAAACCCACTGGGCTCTCAGCTCCAGGCTGGCCCTGTGACATGGTGTTGAATCTCTGGAGCTCTGAGCTATGGTAGTTGTACCAGGGTTGAGTGGAGGGAAATGTGGGCATCGTGCCAGAGCTACCTCATGTTCAGAACCAGTGGTGGGTCCAAATGTGGAAAGCAGGGGGAAGGGAGCAAAAGCAATTGGGCAGTGGGTGTTGTGAAGGATGAGGCCACACTGGGATAGATGCCCTCCTTCCTGGAGTGGTGCTGGCCTCTGGGAGGATGTGAGCCTGCTGGCCTCCTGCCCCGCTAGGTGAGATACCAGCACAACTGCTGTGGCCCTGTGCTGCACAGGGGCCTGGGGGGATGCCTGGTCCAACAGGCAAGAGAGCTGGACACAGAGGCAACTCTGCTCTGCTGCATGGTGGCATAGCTTGGCTGGAATTTGGATTGCAGACCGAGAAGGACAGTGGGTGCACTGGCATTTCCAGGCGTGGGATCCTCTGGATGCATCTGATCTTAAGTGCCCAGTGGGTGATACCAGCCACTCCAAAGATTAGGGGTCCAGGTTAGATCTCAAGCCCAAGTGATGTTAGACTTCTATGAGGACTCTCCTGTAGTGACAGAGAATGGTCACAGCCTGGTGGTGGTGAGATTCTCTCTGGCAGAGGCTTGTGCCTGAGCAGTCTGAACTCCCAGAGAGGGACTGGAGGGGACACTAAGGTCTCTCAGGCAGAGATGGCAGTGGAGCCCACAAACTAAGAGATGCAGTCTGGCAGCTGTGGATGCCCCAGTGTGGAGGGCAGGGAGGGGGTGGGTAGAAACAGTTTTAGCTGGGTTTCTATACTTCAGTGGGAGCTGGAGCTGGACTCCACGGACATCTGGGGGCACTGTAGGAGCTTTAGAAGTCAGGACTTCCTCTCCAGCCTCTGCATACCAGCTGGCTCCTTCGCCAGCTCTTGTTCTCAGGTGGGTTAACAGGAGTCTGAGGGACATTCTGAGGATGGTGCCTGTGGAGGTGGTCCCAGCTTTTACACTGGGTTCCCCATCTGTCCACAGCTGGTATGTGCCTGGCATCCAGTCCTTCAGACACAGAGGTCTTCAGATGATGTCATTTCTTAAAATCACTTTGAACATGGTGTTTAGAAAGTATCCAACAGTTTTGATAATTGCTGTCGAGCTATTCCCCATTGGGCATTTTTACATGGAGCAGTGGTGGCTTTTAAAGGGCTCCTATCATAAGCAGTTTGAAAACCTTGTCTCCCTCCTTCTTGATCTAACTCTTGGTGCCCTCTTGGGAGCTCAGGACAAGGCTTAGGTCCATGCAGTGTTTTCTGTTCCCTTGGGGGAGTGTTGGGTCCTAGCATGGAGAATTGCTGTAGGTGGAAACAATCACACTTCAAAGCTAAATAGCCCAGGGTTGGGGTGGAGGTTTTAAATGCAGCACAGTGCCTCAGATGTGCTTTCACTTGTTGGGGTTTGCTGGGAAGCTTTCAGATGGCCCCTATGGTGACTTGATAATGACCTCTTTCTGAATGGTCTCTTCCAGTGTCCTGGGGCCAGCAGTGACCTTCAAAGTGAGTGCCAATGTCCGAAATGTGACAACTGCAGATGTTGCGAGGGCCACAGGTAAGGCTGTTTCCACATGCATGTGTGCACCCCACACAGTCTAGACAGAGACATGGCCATCAGAGCCAGTGCCACCTGGGCCACATTGCTTGGGTTTCTGCCACATGCAAGATACCAACCTTCTGATGGGAGAGGAAACCTCAGCACTGCATTTGAGAGGCTTGGAGACACAAGAGTTGGTGTGCACAGTGCCCAGTGTGAACAGAGATGTGTGACTTGGTTTGAGTCTTTAAGGTTGTGTCATGCAGAGGTCCCTCCATGTCTTCTGTTCCTGCAGGCAAGGGCTGAGTGCAGGCACCAAGTGCAGGCTTTGTCTGGGTGAACATGTTGGTTTTCTGACAGATCCCAAGTTCCTGGTGTTCCTGAGACCTGGGCCCTGATGGAATGGGAGTGACCTTGGCCACATGATCGGTGTTGCCATGGAGTAGAAAATCACAAGTTGCCACTCACTAGCACTTTGAAGAGCAAGAAGGGGTAGAGGACATACTTTTGCATTTCCTACATACATTGTCTTGGGGATAGAGTAATCTTGTAGAATGTGCTGTATAATCTAAGAAGAGCAATCAGAAGAGCCTTAGCTCTGGTATTCTGGGGTGATTTGGCAGGAGGGACGCTTCATACTGTGTGATCATTTATGAGAGGCCATCCTGAGGGTGCTGTCCGGTTAGGGCAAAACACAATTCTGTTTCAGTCATCCCTAAATATGGGAGCAAAATATGGGAGTTATTGTTTACTGAAATTTAATTTTTGTTTTTTCAATGGTGAATGCAGGACAATGTTCCAGCTGATTTAGAGAGCTGGTCTTTAGTTTCTGTGCATGTATGAGGCCTCGATGCAAGGACGTCCTGTTGATGCAGTTTCTTCACTGGTGGTGGACAACACAACATGTAGGAGCTGCTGTCCCAAAGTAAGCAAATCGTCAGCTCCTCTGCGTTGGTTGCTGTTGGGTGTGCTCATAGGAGTCTTTATGCTCTTAGCAAAACTTACTTCCTGAAGGTAGTTATTGGAGCACTAAGAGATTTTGATTAGGAAAAGATTCTTTGCAAAGTTGTGCCAAATCCAGAGGTCTGAGGGACATGGGCTTTGTAGAGAGCTAGATCCCCAGCCTCACTCTGTCACCACGCTTTGTCAGGAGGTGTGTGGAGCTGGAACATGACATGGCAGGGTAAAGTATCCTCACACAGCAGAACAGCTTCCTGTGGCCCAGAGAGGCAAGAGGGAGCCCAGAGATGTTGTTTCAAACATGTTGCCACTTTAAGAGGGGGACTGGGCTGTGACAGCTGAGGCCCCTCTGTCCTCAGCTGCCTCGGGGTGCACACATGCATGGTCCTCATCAGAAGTGGTGGCTGACCCATATAAGACCAGTCCATTGTCAGGTTTGTATGCAGGAACACACCCTTGACTATTCCATGCTTGGCAGTTCACCCCAGGACCGGGAAGTAATTCATTTGAAATTGGATTTGCTGGAACTTAAGGAGGCTGTGAGTGGAATAAAATGGAATGCAATGCAGTCTTTTTATCTTTTTTTTTAATCATGACAATATACTCACAGACAATGTCCTTTCATTTATTTTATTGCTTTCAAGGGAAAATGAGTTTGATTATTTGAAATCTAGTTTCTGGGTCGTTTCAAATGTGTTCATGTCATGCACTAATGTGTTGTACCAAGGGAGAAATTACGTATCAAATGGATGTTTGAGTCTCATATCAACAACTCTCTGAATGCTCGATTTCCTAACTTACTCCAGTGCATTTATATTAACTGCTAGAGCTGTGCAAGCCACATTGTTTCCTGCTTGTTGTACACATGCAAAGTTGTTAACATCCATGCATAATTTATAAAAACATTCACTCCTTTCATATTTCAAGTAATGTTATAGTATTACAAGTGTAGTGGATTCTGTACAGGGAAAAGATTATACAACATAAACATGAGAGCATAAGAATCTTAGAGTCTGGCAGCAGAAACGTCAAGGGTAGTGGGTACCTAGTCAGTGTCTGCCAGAGGACATTGGTGTCCTAGAGTGTGGTAACCCCTCACCAAGTAGCAACCCTATGTGAAAAGTGACTAGAAAGTTTAGACCCAAAAAGAATTTCTTGTGGGGTCTAGGTTTAAAAGATTGCATTGACTTTTGCTAGCATCAGGGCAAGTTGTGTGCTTTGGAAAGACATAAGTGTCCTGCCTCCTGGACCATCAACATTCAGAGCCTGTTGGGGCTTTTGCTGACATGACAGGGATGTCACAGATTGCCTGAAAGGCCAAAGGCTATGGTTGGTATTCGGTGCAGGATGTTACAACAGTCTGGACATCTTTTGTTATTAATGAAGGGAGAGGTAACCCTGGCAACAGAATTTAAGGGGCATTTATTTTACAAATTTACACAGAATGATAGGAAACAATGACAGGCATATAACTGATGCCATATCAGTTCCCATCAATGCATAAACCATGTGGGGTTTATGCTGAATGGCAAGAGCAGCTCGCTTTCACTGTGCAAGGAAGACTTTGTCCTAGGTGATCCTTTTCTGGAATTCTGCCTGATTTCTGAATTTGGGTGTAAACATGAGGAACAAGAGCATATTAAGATGAGAGGGCCTGTGCAGGAGATTTGATTTGTCCAAGGAGCCAACATGGCATACACAGGAGTGACCAGTGGTATATTTGGTCCCGTGGCCCATATCATTCAGTCACACAGGCCAGAACAGAGAGATTCTTTTCTTTCTCTTGTATCTTTGAGGGTTGTTCTTAAATAGCAAATTTCTTTCCTTTGTCTTTTTTATTTTTTTATTTTTATTTTTTTGGTACCAGGGATTGGACTTGGGCTCTTGCGCTTGTGAGGTGCACAATGGAACCACTGAGCCAAATCTCTGGCTCCCAAAATAGCAAATTTTTAATCAATTTTTGCATTTATCTTCAAAGAAAATATAGCCAATCATCTTTTAGAAGGAAGTGTTTGTGTTTGCTCCCCTCCTTCTCTGAGGAGACCCCACTTGATAACCCTTAGACCCTGTGATTTGCTGCCAGGAGTCATTTTGCATCTCCCACATGTCCTGAGATCAGGCCCTTTCACAGACACTCCTCTCCTGGGTTTGCAGCATGTGGTGTTTCTTTGGTGTGTTTGACTCTGGGAGCTGTCTGTCCCCAGGCATCTGTCCCTTCCCTCTGGTCTCAGTGACCCATCCAACTCAGGTGATGGAAGCCTCTGAGGCCTGGCTTGTGGAGTTGCTGTATTCATGTCAGGTAGCAGACATCTCCTCTGCAGGGTCTGGCAATTTGGCGTAGAGCTTGGCTCACAGTGGGTCCGACTTCTTGGGCTCAGTCCTTGTAGCTGAGCATCCCAGTGAGGTGAGCAAATCCCCGACTCCTTCTTCTTGGATGGTGGCTCCTGATGTGCTGTCTGCAAGAAGAGAGGCCTCCTCTCTCCGGAGACTCCCTCAAATGCTGGCCTAGCACTGGACTGTAGCCGAGCTGCCTGGACCACACAGCTCCATGCACCCAAACCAAGAGAGAGTTCAGTTCACACTGGCTGGCACTAGGGCTCCCCATCCCTAATTATTTGGAAGAAAAGTGAAATGAGTCCTGGTGCCCACACTCAGGTATTCAGTCTCCACTGCAGGTCCCTGGTGTTCAGGTGCTCTTTTGGTGAGCATCTTGTACCTCTTGGGTGTCATAACCTGGGAAACAGCCTGCCTTGGGAAGCCCAGCCTAGACAACGCTGTAGAAGCCATGGGGGATGAGCAGTCTAGGAGGCGAGAGCATGCCCAAGAATCAAGCATCTCCAGAAATGCTGGCTTAGGCAGACTAGAGGACCAGAGTGGATCTCAGGGGGCCACCAGTGAGAAGGAGGAGCCTAACATGACAGGGCATTCACGGACAGGGTCTCCAGGATTGAGTCAAAGGGGTTTTGCAGCATGGGAACTCTGCTTCTCTGTGGCTGGCAGAGTCAGGAGGGCTGGGCCAGTGGCCCACACTGCCATCTGAGTTTGGCATGGGGTGGGAGAACTTTCTGTCATATGTGTCCATGAGCAGTGTGAGCTCTCCCTCTTCTTACATGGCCAGCTTGCCTCAAGTCCGCTGTGTGGCTATACCAGTCACTCCCTCATGAAGCTGTGCACACATCACCAACTACCATGTCTCAAAACATGCTCTCTTCATCTCCATTGCCAACCTGAGACAGAGGAGATGAAGAACCTAGTGAGCTAAGGCTGTGGCAAGATAGCTGCATGTTTTAGTGCAAAACAAGACGCTGCCTTGGAAGAGCTCACAAAAGAGGCCACTGACCAAGAACATTTGTGTTCACATAAGGGTAGCTGAGTTAGAGCAAAACTCCCAGGGACTGCAATCTTCTTCGAGACAAAGGGGAGCAGGAGCCCCGGACAGCACAGCAGGGCACAGCAGAGACTGTGACAGCTTCATCAGGCCTCCATGGAAGGCCCTACCTCCGGCATCAGGGCTGGGCTTTGGGACTTCTGTTGGCCCTTCAGCTCAGGGAAAGCACAGGTTGGGATCCTGCAGAGTCACTGGCCCAGGTCTGGTGTGACAGTGAGGGCAGTGCGAGAAGGAGAGCATGTGCTCAGGCACCCATCCACCTCTGAATGCTGAGCAGAGCTATGAGGAATGGAAAGGAGAACCATGAGAGGGACAGAGAGGCAGAGGGAGATGGAAGATGCCCACACTGGGGCTCCAGGGAGTAGCCAGAGTGAGGGACCAGGCTCCCAGATGAAGCCTTGTGCCAGTGAGATGCCCACATGGGAAGCAGAGTCGGGAGCGGAACCCATAAGACACAACTTTAAAATAAAAAAAACAACTATTTTTCAGTTCCAACTTCTGTATTGATTATTACTTGGAGGCAGAGTTTACTCTCTTTCTTGAACAAATTGACAAATTATAAGCTTCAAAAGCAAAGTATTGAAAAGAGTCCTCTTACCACTTTGAACATCTAGGCAGTATGACTCAGGCTCTTAAGGGCATCTGTGCAGTGACACACAGGGTGTATTCCCACGGGGGGACATTCTATTCACAGGCACTCTGCTTTAATGCATGTCTTTTTCTTTTTTAACGATGAGAAAGGAATGCAAAAAGACAAAGAGTTGTGTCCCTTGTTCCTGCTTTAGAAGACTGTGGGGTGGGGTCCTGTATTGGTTGATGACCCAGGGGTACAATATGTGTGGAGAAAGAAGTGTGATTCTGCAACTGAGAAAACTGAATCTGCTGCCAGTCCAAGCACACTGCTGCCTGCCTGGGTGACAGTTCACTGCTGGACACCCAGCCCAGGCACCTCATGTGACTCCACTTTGGTTTGCCCTCTTCCTTTATGTATGTAGTAAGACATAAATGGCAGGAAGAGCCAAGTGCTGCAGAGGAAATCAGGAAGGCTAGTGAGCTGGGGTGGAAGCCAGACATGGGCTCTGGAAGGCCACACAAGGGCAGACCCAAGGTGGGTGAATGCAGAGACCTAATTCAAGGGAGAGGCCAGGCTGCAGACACTATGCCTGGCCCAAGGTGGGGGGACATGAAAGGGCAAGTTCTCCAGGCTGGGGAGGGTCTTGCCTCCATGTGAGAGGAACTCCAAGAGTATGACTAGAGTGACAGGCCTCAGTGTGCAGGGACCAAGCTGGCTGCTATGTAGGGAGGGACTGGAGAGACCCCAGGGTGGACGAGGATGGGGCACCATGGAGTTGGTGCAGGAGGCACTCATGGAGGACCACCCAGTCAGGGGAACTGCCAGCCTCAGTTGGGAGACTCTGCTCTTTCATCTGGGGAACTCCTCCAAAGTCTGTGGGACTCTGCTCAGTCAGAGGGACCCTACCCCCACTCAGCGAAACCCCACTCATGTCAGAGGGAGCTCCTTGGTTCACAGGATTGTTACCTCTTCTGTCTCCCCATTAAAGCAGCACTGGTCTTATAGCCTTGACCCCTCCGCTGCCCTGCAGGACCCTGCATGAGCCCTGTGGGACAGCCAAGCTGGCTCCTATCCTGTGGTGACTGATGGCCCCTGGCAGGCATGAGCACCCCTGTGAGGACAAAGTGTGGCTGTGTATGGACAGTCAGCACAGGAGGCAGTGACACCCATCACTTCTTTCCACACAGCCAGGCCATAGCTTGGCATTGTGAGTAACATGGCCACCTTCTCAAATGTGACCAGTGTTAGGAGAGGTAGAAGCACCAGGTACTGCGTCACTCAGCACTGGCTCCTGCTCCCATCCCCACGCAAGGGAGTCTGCGCTTTCACCTGAGCAAGGCCACTGGATGTTGGTCCCTGCCTGAGCCTGTGTCTGGCTTCCTCAGCTGAGCCTGTGTCAGAGCTATGGCATGCAAGTTCTTAGCACACTCCCACACTCACGGAGATTTGGAAATCCCTCCTTATAAGCAGAGAGGGACCTGTGATTCCAGGCCTCCTCCCTAGCTCAGGACAGCCACCTCTGCTCATCTGCCCAGAGAATACCACGTGTCACACCCACACACAGTGCAACCAGAAGCCCTTTACCAGCCCTGCAGATCAAGAGACCAAGAAGCTAGGCTTTAGTTCCTCACCACTGTTCAGTCCTCCCCGCTGTTTCACAGTAGCAAAGTTGAAAATACAGAAGTGTGGAAGAGCAGGGATTTGGAGTTCAGTACCTCAGTTCAAAGTCCACTGCTACTTTTTGTCATGTGACTTTGACAACTCATGTTCACCTTTCAACTTCCAGTAGCAGTACTCCATGAGGTTGCTTTAGGACCAAATAAAGTAGAAGAATTTGACTTGAGGGCCCAAGTTAATGCTAAAGGGCTAACAAATTGTCAGTGTCGTTTCCTGCCTCAGACTTCAATTGATTTTATCTACACTGCCACTGCCCAGGGTGCACAGAACCACAAAGATACTGTGTCAAATTGCAGGTAAGACTATGTTTGCATTGGTGGTGTCTCAGGGGTGCGGAGAGGAGCAGTGCACTGTGAGTGAGGGTGGAGGAGTGGGGTCCATGCCCCATACATTGAGGGAGCCCAACCCAGGCAGCAGGGCCCTCTCATTGCACTTCCTGTGCTCAAACGCCAGGAACCTGTACTACTATGAGGCTCATGGCTGGGGCTTTGCACAGCCTTGGATGCTTAAGGTCACTTGAAAACATGCTGGCACCAAAGTCAGCACACCATCTGCAAGCAGCTTGAAAGGACAGTTCTGGTCTATGCTGGCTTCTGGCACTGATTAAGGTGGTGTTCACATATTCTTTCAGGTCTGGGGACAGTTTGCTCTCTACCAACACCTTGTCTTATTATAATTGCAAAGCACAAGAAAACAAATTCAGAATGAAGTCTTCAGCGAGAGCAATTACACAGTTTCTCCCATGTATAAAATGTACAGATAGACTCTCCCCCTTCATACACCTCCCACCAACACCCCTGGTTTGCAAGGAACCACTGTTGTGGTTCTGTATAGAAAGAAGTACACATGGACACCTGTGTTGCCTGCAGCTTTCGGTTGAGCTTTAGCCTCTAGAAAGTTGCCCAGTCCTGTTGACCTGCTTAACTCTGACTGCTTTGCTGATGGAAGCGGGGAAACTGCAGCAGGCATGCTCTGTTCTTGCAGGCCTCCCACTGTAGTGGTAAGAAGGACTGATACACCCATCACACATCCCAGGCCTGCCCACGGCAGGAGCTCAATAAGTGCTTAATGGTGAAAACATGGAAAACGGGAAAATGTGAGGTCTTTGAAAATAGCTTTCCCCTTTCATGAAATCCCCTGAGTGCAGAAAGAGTCCTCATTGAACAGCAAGTGTGTCACACAGTGGCACCCTCCCTCGGTGTACCACACACCACCTTGGGTTGTTCTGTCCACACCAGGGCACCTGTGGACCACCTACTACCAGGCCAGCAGAAACAGTTCAGGTAGACCAGACAGAACAGCTGTTTTTCTCCCAACCCTGATTTAAGACTGTAATCCACAACTGTTCCTATTCTCACTGTAATGTGTGAAGGATTTACTGATATCAAGGGAAAAATGATTGAAACTTTGCTAAGATTTTTATTTCCTACTTAACACCTTGGTGACCAGCCACTGTCCCTCACCACAGAGTCCCCCCATGTCCTGGGGATGCACTCATGTCTCAGTGGTCAGTACTTTTGTGTCTTTCCCACAGTGCAGACACACATCTGCCTTGGTTTCTACCTCATGTGGCTAGACTCCTTGGGAGCTGAGGTCTAAGCCAGGGCAGGTCAGGAGCCCAGCAGGCTGAGCCTGGGCAGCTCAGGAGGACATGATCACCACTTGGGTATCTTTCTTTAGGGCCTCTTCATACTGTGCCATTTGTTCTGGGATTCCCTGTGGCAATCTGGATGTGGCTCATGATGTGCACTGGGACTGGTATCATTTAAAGCACCCAGAGTCAGTCTCCATAGTGAAGAATAGGCCATGGGAGGAGCACTTCCCAGTGGGGAGCTCATCCTAGGCAGCGTAATGATGCACAGGCAACCTGAGCCCTGCCCCTGCACCTCATGGGGCAGAGGCCAGGTTTAAAGTCATCCCTGAAGGTGAAAGTGTGCCCTCCATGTGGAGAAGGGCTGGAGTGAGGGGCACATTAGCCATGGACTCACCCAACCTGGCAAATAAGGATAGAGTTTGGCCAGGTGGAGGGGTGGTGCCTTAAAGATAGGTCTGCCAGCAGTGCACCAAGGCCAAGGCCACCACCACTCACAGCAAATACTTGCTAAGAAAGAGAAGGCATCATGTGATTCCCCAGGAAGGAAAATGGAAACATCACCTCTTGCCAAGGCACACAGAGCCCATGACTGAGCCCATCTTGGCTTACAGTCAGAAAGCCAGGGTGGGAAATTTCCCTGGAAAATGTCTTTTTTATGCCTTCCCCTTCATTCACCTTACTGCCCTGTTAAAGTAATCTCTTTCATGAGCCAAATGATCAGTTTTTTATTCTATACTAATACATACAGAAACAATGCCATTCTCATGCTCTGGGAGTGATTTCCATTTTTATATGCAATTTACCATCTTTTAAAGGAAGTCAGACTTCTTTTATCTGTAATTAAATCCAGAATATATTGTTTGTTGAAGGTCCTTGTGGATTTTTTACCTTATTGTTCCAAGCTGAGCCAGAGAAGAACTTGGGCATCACTGTGCCAAGCGGCTCAGCTCATCTACTTACTAGAACAGCATAGTCCTGGGACTATTTGACTCATGGGGCATTTGCTGGGAGATCCCCATCCACGTGAGGACAGTGCCTGTCTGTGGCATTATTTCACAATCAAC
Source organism: Fukomys damarensis (assembly GCF_012274545.1). Classification (NCBI taxonomy): domain Eukaryota; kingdom Metazoa; phylum Chordata; class Mammalia; order Rodentia; family Bathyergidae; genus Fukomys; species Fukomys damarensis. The sequence continues at coordinate 83,933,768 of NW_022900928.1, forward strand.
CTGTCCTTACCGGCTTTGAGCTGGGCTCTGTGTTGATCTCTATGGACCTTGGTTGGATGACGCCATGATGCTGTGTCCTTGGCTTTCACGAGGGGGATGAGAGTGCGTGGCAATTTCCAGATCACTTGAGTCCAGTGAGGCACAGCCTCTTGCCTGTGCAGCTATCCGGTTTCTGCTGAGGTGTGGAGGACTCACCCAGCATCTCCCTCCTTCACGGTGTGTGTGCTGGGGGGAGTCTGTGCTTTTGGTAGCTGGGGCCTCTCAGACTGTAGCCAGCATACAGAGATCCTACTCACTGGTGGACACAGTCCACCACCACCCCTGTGTGTAGCCAGTGCTCTCCACAGTGAACCAGAGCCAGCCCTTCTGAGAAGCTGCAGAAACTTCCTGTGGCTCTCCCTCAGGACGTGCCAGTGGGCAGGAGCAGGTGGAGGACAGGTTTCATTCCACCCATTCCATCCCAAAGTTTCTACCAGCTGTGTGAATGTGTGTGCGCTCAACTGTCTCTGTGCCCAGCTGTGAGTGTGTGTATACCTAGCTATCCAAGTATGTACATGCCTGTATGTGTGTATGTGTGAGTATGTATATGGATAAGAAGCTGTCTTGAGTATGTGTCCAAGGCTGCAGAACGGGCCTCAGTTAATTGGATGCTAATGTTGTGGCCCCTTCAGGATCTGTGTCCACCTCCCGTCACTGACCATGCCTGAGCAACTGCCCAGCCCTGTTCACATGCTCATGGCATGCTGTGACCCAGTACCTGTTATGCTGAAGTCCAGCAGTATGGGATGTGGGGTCCCAGCCTCTTAGTTTCATACATTTTTGGACAAGTTGGGGGTCTTCTCCAAACTTCATTTCCTGTTCTCACTTGGGCTCAGGACCCTGTATAGGCTGCCAGGGGCCCCACTAAGTGGTCTCCGAAAGCCCAGGAACCTGGCTGCTGTGCTCGTCCTGTGACAGCATGGCCAGGACTCGAGCTTTGTATGCTCAGCACTCTGGCAGCCAGGGTGGTGGCTGTGTGTGCTCTGCTTCACCTCTGCACAGCATCGCAAGTGCAGTCACGCAGGGCAGCTGTCCTGTTGGATTGTATAACTTTTTCATCCTAAATCATCAGCCACTGTTTCTTCAGTCAGCCCCCCATGGGTTGAAAGGCCTACAGGGTCAGTTAGCTGGTGCTCTGAATGGCTCACGCTGCTTCATCATGACACAGGGACAGGCAAGCAGACTTCCCATCATTCTCAGGCTCAGCTTCCTGGCAGGAACCCTGAAGGCAGCTGTCCTGGTGCCTGACAGAGTGTGAGGGGAAGGATGCTAGGAAGGAGGCAGCCCATGGCCATCTCTCCTGGAGCTCTGGGCCATGTCTGGCAGCTCTGGTTCCACAGGCTTCTGCTGGGTCCAGACTATGATAATGAACACTCACACTGCTTCAGGAACCACCGTGCCACCTCTGGCTGCTCACACTGTGGTTCAGGGGAACAGCAGTGTGAGTCCTCTCTTCTGGATGGGTGCTGAGCTGGGGGTGGGGTGTCCTATGCCGTGCCAGACTGATCCTGTGCTGCAGAAGGGGTGGCAGCAGCTCATCCACCAGGCCCAGGGCCAGGGGTGTAGGGCACAGGGTACAGGACACAAGGTATGGGGCTCACTGCCAATGGCAAGATCTTGCCCTTGCCTTTGTGCCCTTGTCTACCGGTCCTGGACAGGGCCTAAGTGGTTCTCAGGTTGTGTTTGCACATCGGTAATTGCAGAGGGAGGTGGACACTCATTCTCTGTGCAGAGTGCTTGGCTGCTTCCATCCCTTTAATTTGTGCTGTGGTGCAGGAGATGATCGCTGGCTGCCACCTACCTGCCACCATCACACTCCAGTGGGCGATGCTGAATGACAGGACACCTGCCATCTTCTCGTCTCGGGTGGGAATACTCTTCAGTCAGTGCAGTTAAACCACCCTGATTTGTTCCATAGAGTAGAAGGTCAGTTTGGCTTAAGGAAATGTCAGGCTGATAGAATGTTTTGAAAGGAATGCAGTTTATAAATACTGGGCTGAGAGTTCAGCCTTGATACAAGTGTTCTCCAGAAAATAACTTAATAAATAGAACTTCTTATTCTAACACAAGACCCTACAATGTCTTCCTTTTCTCCTTTTTAGGCCTTTCTGCTTAACAAGGCCACACAGCCTTTTTCCATACTGTTCATTGCTTTGCAAAACCTTTCATTTCTCATAAGCAGACAAAGATGGTGATTGGGGTGTGGGGTGTGGGAGGTGCCCCATGACGACAGCTGGCATCGTCACCTCTGTGAGTAGAACACGTACTCAAAGAGGCCTGTCCATCCCCACACCCCTGGTGCCTGTGGATGTGTCCTCATTGGAAAGAGGGTTTTTCTGGATGCAGTCAGGCAGAGGGCACTGGTGGGGGTACCAGTGTGACATTCAGCAGACCACATGAGGATGTGGAAGTCACAGCTTCAAGCAGAGCCTGGCACGGAAATGAATGTCTGCAGGACACGTGAACACAGTATCTTGATCCTGCTCTTTCTCTCCTGTCTGGTGTAACCACAGGCAACGGCACTGCACTGTGAGAACAATGGAGGCTGAACAGACTTGTCTGGGCCACTCACTGCTTTGTGACCTCTGGCAGGGGCTGAGAGAGAGGAGGCTGGGGGACTCTCCTGAGAGGCAACATCTAGGCCAAAACTAGAGGGAGAAGTGAATGGGCTTGGCCTCGCCCAGTTCAGAGGAACAGGAGACATCTGTCCCCTGTGGTCTCCATGCAGGGAGAAGTGTGGCTTGTTCAGGGTACAGAGGGGCACAGGAGTTATAGTAGTGGGTGGTGTCAGATGGATGAAAGCCATCAGCACCCTTAGGCCCTCGGGAGATCTCTAGTTTACTCATGGGGATACAAAGTCTTTGAAGCACCATCCTCCGGTTATTTATAGACAGTTGGCTGCCGGGCAGGTAGCATATTCTCAGGCCACAAGAGGAGCACAGTGACAAGTGGGCTGTCCTGTGTGAGAAGGGTGCAGCAGGAGGAGAGGACAGCAACAGCTAGCAGAATGAGGAGACAGGAGAAGCCGACTAATGGTAGACCAGCTGGAACAATGCAGAAAGGCAGGGCTAGGGAGGAGCCTAGTTTCTGGATGACAGAAGTGGGCTGATGTGTGGCATTTGCAGGTTGGGAAGGCTTGAATTGCATCCCCAAGAGAGGATTGCTCAGCCTTTGTTCTGTTTTGACCCTGACCAGCAGGAGGTGCATGGTGACCTTCAGGAGTCAGCCACACAGAGACTTTGGGCTGAGACATCAGGGCTCAGAAGGAGGTTGCTTAAAGACCCACACCTGTGTGCAGGGATGTTGCCTGGAAACCTTGTGGATGACAGGAGGGATGTTTCTAGTCTTCAGTGGTCTCTCCTGCAGACACAAAGAAAAGAAAAACTAATTCAGATTTATTTACATAGATTGAAGACTCCTAATCTGGAAACCCTACATCCAAAACACTCCACCAGGACCAGGATTTAGCCTAGTGGTTCTGCCCCCTGCCAGGCAAGCACAAGGTCCTGAGTTTGATCCCCAGTACCAAAAACAAAACAAAACGAAACACTCCACCAAAACCCAGAACTTTTTGAGAGTTGTGTCAGCACATGAAATATTTCAGATGTATTATTTTTAGATTAGGCCTGGTCAATTGATAAATATTCTACTTAATATTTATATTATGATCTATGTAAATATTCTAAAATCTGAAAAAGTGAAATCAAATACTTTTTTACCCAAGCATTTCAGGTAAGCAATACTCTTTCTGAGGTAGATCATTGTACTTAGTTATTTTTAGATAACTACTTATGAATACAACCTCTTATAAAGTATTTCCTTATATAGGGTCTGAAGAACAATATTCTTCAAAGAATGGGGGATTTGGTGCAGAGATTTAAACAAATTAGAAGAAAGCAGAGAGATAAGGATACCATTTTATGGGCTGGGGATTTAGCTCATTGGTTGTGCCGCCTGCCTCGCAAATACAAGGTCCCAAGTTTGATCTCCGGTACCAAAAAAAGATACCATTTTATTCCTAGATCTAAATAATTTAACTTCCTCCTGTCCAATCTCAGCTTGCCTGGGCAGAACTGAGTGAAGAGGAATTTTCTTAGGCTAATATAATTAACGCATATAAGTAGCAATAGTTCCTTATTATCTTTTAATAAATTATTTCATGAAACAACACAAGCTATGTTTAATAATTAAGTGAGAAAATGTACATGTCTGCTTAAAAGCAATAAATGCTTGCATCACAGGCCCACACGTACTGTGGGCTGGTTGAAATACTCCTCAGAATCGCCTGTGGGTGTCCATTCCAGTGATTGCAAAGCAGACTGAGACCAAGTCAGCACTGTGCTGTGCCCCTCTCCACACCCATCTCTCTGCTGTTGTTTTATGGGCCAGTCATGGAAACTCGGCTTAAAACCATGTAAAAAACCATGTAACTGTAATAGGCCTAAGATGGTTACTTTGGTAACTTTTTCTTTTTTGAGCACTGCTGAAAGACAAAATTGTAGCAAATCTATTTTTGTAGCTCTTACTTGGCTTTCACTTGAATTAAGCAGCCATCTGGACAGAAATAGCTCTGAATGCTCCACTCCACAGGTGCAGAGTACATTTGTAGCTGGAGAAAAGTGGGCGGGGAAAGGGAAATGGCATAGGCAGAGCAGCAGTCCTGACCCATCCCAAGGTGGTTTGAGTGGGCTCTACCTGTGAGTGACAGCTGGAGCCTGGAGCTGAGCTGCTGTGATGATTGACTAGAGCTTGGCTGCCATGACTGAGTCAGATTCATAGTTTATTACATATTGTTAGGGCCTCAGTTACTTCAGTACCAAGTCAAGTTGCCAATGAGAAATGAGGGCTGATAGGGAGACTCTCCCTGGCAAGGTTTGGCTTGATCCTAGTGTCTTTCCAGTTTGTGAGTGGAGGTGGAGCAGCTAGCACAGTTCTAAGGGCCTGGCAGGGACATGTGGCCCCTGCATGTGGACGTGAAGGTCTTGCTGTGGCCAAGGAAGTCAGCTCTTGTCATGGGAAAGCCCGGGTCTCTATTCTCTATCGAGTGTCACCTTTGCTCAGCAGTCTTTAAATTTGTCCTACCTGCACTAGGCTGTAGTGAGTAATTAGAGGTCTGTTTTATTTTTCTCAATACACAGACCAGGAAAAAAACTAAATTTATTATTGTAGAGCTGGGAAACCCTATAGAATAGTATTTTTAAGCCTCCTTAGACTTGTGATGATGTTGGACAGTACTATTTGGTTTAAAGTCTACCCTTTCATTAAAAAGAGTTTACTATATGGGGCACTGCTGCATGCAAAGCTGAAATTAATTGCACTTCTCAGAGTTTAATGATTCTAGTAGAATGGTATCAGGAAATATGAACAGAACATACCTGCAAACCCAACAGAACTGCCCAAATTTCCCTTTCAACCCTGAAGCAGAGGAGGTGGGAAGGGGTTAAAGAGAAAGCGGAAGAGAGCCTGGCATGTTGGCACATGCCTGTAATCCCAGCACTTGGGAGGCTGAGGCAAGAGGATTGCCACAAGTTCAAAGCCACCCTGGGCTACATAGTGAGTTCAGGGGCAGTTCGAACTAAAAAGGGAGACATTGTCTCAAAAAACAAAACAAAACAAAAAAGAGAAAAAGAGAGTGAGACTAGAGAGAGACAGAGGGACACAGGGTGCTTTCTCATATGTCATAAATTAGAATTATAGACGAAGGAATATGACATCCCTGCACTTGCAGCCCTGAGCTGAGCATAGACAGGGGCTCAGTAAGGCAGCAGCCTCTAGGGAGGTGCTCTGGGTAGCTGTGTCATCTGTGCCATGTACTTGTTTGCTTGTTTATGTGTCTGTGGCTGAGTTTCACCCACACCTGGCACATCTGACAGCAGTAGTGTCACCAGGTAGGGCACTGCAGCTGCACTCGATGCTGCAGGAGAGCAGGGCATGGGTCCTGCTCAGAGTGACCCCAGCTGGCCTGGCTTTGTGCAGGGAGGGTGGGGACAGCTGCCCCTGTCCTCTTATCATGAAGGATGACTAGAACCTGGAGGAGGAGAGTGTGCTGACTCAAAGAGTTAACAGAGAAGATCTGCTGCCAGCCAAACCCGCTCTTCTCTCGGCTGAGGGTGCACTCTGAAAAAGAAGCACTTCAGTTAAAACTTGAAGAACTTAACCAAAGGAAGTAAGCCTTTCTGAAAGCCAAAAAGCAAAAAACATAACTTGACTCAGCCCTGCTTCAGCAACTGAATTCAAGTTGTGGAAGTGACCTGAGTTATGGCCTCTGTTATGCACAGGAAGTGTCCTCCTGGATCTCTATGCCCTTCACAGGATTTTAATCCCTGACCCACCCTGAGCACATGGTTGTAACTCAATGCTCTTGGAAAATGAACACAGAAGTAACTTTTAAGTGTTGTTCCCAATACCTCCCCTTGCCTGAGCCTGGGTCAGCATCCAGCAACCCAGAGATGCCATGGAGAACAGGCGGGTGTGGGGCAGATGGGACACTGCTCCTGCCAGTGCCTATGATTAATTGTGTGTGATGGCTGTGCTCTGGAGAAGCATCCACAGGGAAGTCCAGCCTTGTGCAGGGCAAATGCCATGATTAGTGTGATGTGGGGGCATTGCCCCAGCATTCCAGATAGAGGGCTCACTTGGCCCAAGGTCTGTGTCAGGAAGAGCAGGAGCTCCTTTGAAGGGATGAACTATTTACCGCAAGAGAAAGTAGCAAGAGGAAAGCAGAGGAAGGTGGAGCCCAGTGGCAACTGTCATCCAAGGGCCAGGGGTTTGAGCTGGGGCCATGAGAAGCATCCTTTGACCAGAAAGAGCTGGCTGGAATAGGCTAAGGGTCAGGAGCCAGGGAGGCTGTGGCTTCGCCAGGCTCAGGGTACAGGGCAGAGTCAGGAGGTATCGAGGTGGAGCCATCAGCAGGGTTCAGTGAGAGATCTCCAGTGAGGAAAGAGCATGGCTCCAGGCTCCTGGGCTGGGCCACAGGAATTGCTTGCCGCAGACAGGGCTGCAGCAAAAGCCTGCCAGCCCTTTCCTCAGTCTTGTTGGTAGGCTCAGCAATTTTCTTCTTAGCCTCAGAAGCAGGCCTGGCCCCCAGCACACATCACATCCCTGGAGGGAGCCCCCACAGGCCCACCCCTGCGCACAACCCCAGATCTGGATGCTAATTGCCTCCCAGAATATATTTGGAAGTGATTTCTCCTTATAGGGTTCCACACTCCCTAGGGTTCTCTAAATCTTCCACAGTAGGTTTAAGCATTATTTAAATGAAAAGAAGCACATTTATATGCAGCTCTCTGGAACATGCCTGTTATATTTAAATGCCTTTTTTTAAAGTTAAACAAGCCTAATCCTTTTAAGTGTGTTTTAATAAAATATAGTGGGAAAATCTGTTTTTCCCCTTTGTCACAATATTCATTCCTTTTCAGAACTCCCCATGTTTGATATGAGATGGTCACATTAGTCCTGAACAAATTTTCTCTTTTCTGACTATTCTGTTTTCATCCTCTCTCATTGTTTGCACACTGAGCGGCCAGCTGAGTGGAGCCTCGACCACAGAACCCCATCCAGAGTCAGCCAAGCAGGATCGGGAGCTCCTCAAAGCACCCCTGACATGTTGCTATTCCCCATCAGTTATTTATCCTGAAAGTGCCAATGAGTTGTGAGACTTTTCTTAAGATTTCAGTTGTCACTGAAGCTCCTCTTGGGACCTGGACCTGGACACAGAGATTCTGGAGGGAGGCCTGACCCTTGACATCTTTCCCAGGCACCCACAGGGTTCCCCAGCCTGGAAATGAACCTGGATCAGCTGATAACATTCACTTTCATTGGCGTTACTCAGGTGGAAAGACAGCCCTGTTCGGCTACTACTAAGACACAAGTGCAGAACTCGGAGTCACAGGTGGGGCTCCAGCTCTGCGTTCCCACAGGCCAGATCAAAAGCCTGCCCCAGCCTGGCCTCAGGGGAAGGCGCTGCACCTAGGGTCCTGTAGAGGAAATGACAGGTGGAGAGATCTCACACCCCCCAGAAGGCAGAGAGCTTTGAGTGCCTAGACTACATACACCTGATAGCACTTCATCATTTTAAAAAATTTCCTAAATAGCCCATGAAGCCCATAGTCACTGCTTTTAGAGGAAGCCAATTAAGACTTTATATTTTTCTTTAACTTCCCCAATCTAATTTTCATGGGTGGGTTTTTCTGCTCTTTGCTAAAGAGAAAGTCTGGAAAATGAAGAATTAAAGAGAGCATCGGAGAAGATCACTTATGATGGACAACGTTACACATAATAAACATTAGCACATGTTTAACAAAAAAATTTCCTCCAGTAGAAGTCCTCACCATATTAATTTAATCCTGCTGTCTAGGATAATATAATCTCTTTGAAACAGTCTCAATTTGGGTGCAGAGGGACTCTTCTGGAGCAGAGGCCAAATTCTCATCACCTGATGAGCTAATTGGATGTGGCAGCTTCCTGTGCAGATGGGACTCTCTTGTCAATAGCTTCTCATCCCAGACAAAGAGAGACAAATGTCTATATTCACCCTGTCCCTCCAGCATGAGCAGAGCTCCCTTCCTCTCTACCAGGTAGCCAGGCACATTTAAATTTCACCTTTTGTGTTTTGGGCTCATTGCATCAGCAAAGCTGTTTGCAGATGCTGGCAGCCAGACCTCTTGTTTAAGTATAGTGTGTATTTTGACATGTAAATTTACATGAGGCATACTTAATCAGTCACAATGATATGCTAATTGGATTCATTTGTGAACTGAATAAAAAAGGCACTTGAAGAAAAATGAAGTGAACTTACTACCAGCTGGGACACTTTGTAATCAGCACGGTGTGCCATTGGTGCTCAGGGAGAAGGGGTGGCAGGTATTTGCTAGGGAAGACCTGAAGGATAAAATCGTGCACCAGGAGTGATTTCACCTGTCGCTGCTGCAGAGGGAGGCTCCCACCCTTCTCATGCCTTTAAGTGCTAAAAGGGGCGTGGCCTCGCTGCAGGTGCACATGGGCAGGTGCGTATAGGTTGTAGGGCCTGAGTTGCATTAGATGTCACTGGAAGTTCTGATTCCTGGGTGTATTTCCTGCCCAGAGTCATGTCATATTAAGAACACAGCTATGCCCAGGCTGAGGCTGCTCCATGTGTCTTCAGCACACTTAGGCTTTCTGGAGTTGGTTACTGACTCTTCCAGGAGGGACTTTTGGGGCAGTGCTCCCATCCCCATGGCATTGCCAGCATATATGGTTTCTCTGCCATGCTCTCCAATGCCTCTGGGTTTTACCTGCTAGTCGGAAGCTGGCAAAGGAGATGTGCCTGGGGTTTCCAGGTGGGGTAAGCTTGTTTCATGCTGCTCACAGTCCAGGCCATGTACGTCCTGCACCAGCAAGGAGGGAGTGACTTCTGAAAACCCAGCGTGAGGGGTAGAGGCCTCCAGGGAGCCATGAACAGGGAAGCACCCAGCATAGCTGATACCCAGCAGGGATGCTGTGGCTGTGGAGGCTTGGACAGTGCACATGAAGGAGGAATGCAGTGCTCCCCTGGGAAGGAAGTTGCTGAGGTGGGAATGGGCAGGGTAGGAGGAGTGAAAGGAACAGCAGGACCTGGGGCCTGTGGCACTGCTTGAACCATTGCAGGAAAGGAGAATTGCTCCCTCCTGCAAAACACACACAGCTTCTGGAGACCCAGGCTGCTGCAGGTAAGGCCAGAGGCTGTGGGTCTCAGCAAAACCTCAGCAGAAAGACCGGGAGGACTGGGTGCTTCTGAGGGGGTGCTGCTGAGACCCTGCAGTCACCAGAGGCATCTCTGGAGGGGCCAGTAGAGGCTTTGTAGCAGGAGTCAGTGAAAAGTGGACACCAGACCAAAGCAGCCCAAAAGGAAATTGGACCTACAGGTACTCAGTATGTAACTTAGTAGAGATTTCATTCTAGGGATTGTTTTTCTTTAATTCTAATGGAAGACAGAAATGTAAGTGTAATTGCTTTAAAATGTAAATAGTCTATGAAAAATCTACATTCACTATTTCCATTCTTCTTTTTGAAGTACCATGGACTCTCGACTTACGAACGTGATTGGTTTCCAAGGGCTGGTTGTAACGCAAGTTTTTTTTTAAGTCAATACAGCTGAGATGTGGTCGTTTACCTGGGTACCTGCTATAGATAACAAAAGGCAGATGAATCTTCCATTACCCCAAGTTGTTAATATGTCAAGCAGGTTGTAATTTGAGGGTCCTCTGTAATTCTATCCACAGAAGTTTAAACAGCAGCCATATGTAGGCTATTTAAAAAGTATTCTAGCCAGGTGTGGTGGTGAATTTATAATCCCAGTACTCTGGGAGGCAAAGACAGGAGAATTGGGAGTCACAGCCCAGCCTAGGCAACTCAATGAAACCCTGCCCCTACATAAAAAATAAAAGTGGGATGGAGATATAGCTCAGTATAACGCCCTTGGTTCACTCCCCAAAACTGGAAAAAAAAAGTATTCTGACTCAGACATCTTTTCAGAACACACTTGCTATCTACACCAAGCTGCCCATTAGCCTACAGCTACTTTGTTTCTGTATTAAGAAATGGGGTCATTGGCAATGAATTCATGTATTTCCAGACCACTCCTCTCTTCTTTTAACTCCTGTGAGCATGGAAGGTAGTAGCTATGTTGCTATGGGTAATTACTGAGCACCAAATACTCACAGGTGGCATCTTCTGAGGCCCTCCTGGCTTAGCAGTGGGAAACTGTGAGGTTGGGGTCACATTCCTGGGAAACCTCAGCTTAAGGTCTGGTGAGGGCCTGGATGAGTGAACCCTGGCTTTGGGATGTAGATGATTGTGGCTGATGTGCCTTCTGGAGTCGACATGCCCAAAGTCCAGGGAGGTAAGTAGGTGAAGCTGAGCATGCAGGGCAAGGGGGCTGACCAGAGAGTTGGGGCCTATGTCAGTGCTTGTGGGCTGGTCTCTGAAGGTATAAAGGCTTCTGAGGGGAGGCAGTGGAATGAAGACATATCAGGCAAAGGACTGGCAAAGGGAGGTGTGTGGCTCTCGCAAGGGGCTTGGCTTCCGAGACCTGAGCAGGTGACTATAACTGTGGCAGTTTGCTTAATCTCCATAAATGTTAGTTTCCTCTCTGTAACATAGTATTAATAGTGGCCACCTCAGGCAGCTGTTTGGAAGACTTCATGTACTTTGCACAGTGTGTGACACATGTTGGCTGCCAATGTTAATATCTTCTGAGTTGAATGTGAATAGATGAATTCTCAATTCATGCTCTATTCCCCAAAACTTAAGAGTGGTCACATAAACTTATCCAGTTATGGACACTAAGTAGAACAAAACTATATTGTTCGAGTCAGTAGGCTTCTCAGGAACTCTGCCTCGATGATGATGAGGAGGATGGTGAGGACAGTGCTGGTGGTGATGATGACGATCTAACCTGAGGGTGATGATGGTGGGATAAAGACGGTGGTGGTGACGGTGGTGTTGCGGTAGGTGATGGGGTAATGGTCAGGGCAGCAAGGATGATGATAATAATAGTGATGAAACAGTGATAATAACAGTGGGTGATGGTGACAGCGATGGGCTGAGGGTGGTGGCAGTGAGGTACAATGATTGTGGTGATGATGATGGCGCAGCGTGGTAAGAGTAAGAGTGGGGTCATGGTGTTGGGAAAAGTGGCCACTCTCATTATTCCAAGATATTTAACTTGTCTAAAAATCATTTCAGTTTGCAGACCCTGTCTCAAAAAAAAAAAACATGCCTGGAATTGTGGTTCAGTGGTAGGGTGCTTACCTAGTGTGCCTGAGGGCCTGGGTTCAGTCCCCTCTACTGTCAAAGAAAAAAAGGTTAGAATATTGGAAAGTGAGTGCTGGGGTCGAGGGTTTGCTCCTTGGTCTCACTTGCTGGCTGTGCTGCTGTCTCCACTCATTAACTCTATCCCTGAGGTCCCTAGGGACCAATCAGGAGACTGTGCCCATAACCACTAACTCTGTTCTGTCTCTCACATGTGGTTACATGGTCCACATCATCTCTCCCACTCTGCTCCTCCTATCATGTTACCAGTATGAATATTTATTTTATTTTTTTCTCATTGAGTTTATTGGTACATTTTAGGTATACAGTACAGTTGCATTCATCATTGGGATCTTGTACCTTTACATGACAGGTCTTGGTTCTCATTTTTCCCCCTTACTCCTGCCCTCCCTTCACCCCCTCCTCCCTTCCCTACTGACAAATATTTTATTTCTATTTTCTCATCTTATGTTTTTTTTCTTTTCCCTTATTACCTTTCCCCTACCCTTTCCACTTCCCCTACACCTTTAGCCCTTTTATTCCTATTTCACGTTGTCAACTATACCATTAGGATCTTATGTACCATTATAGTTTTTCACACCAGAGAAATTATTTGGTATTTATACATGTGTGACTTATTTATTTCACTTAGGAGTATATCCCCAGTATGAATATTTAAATGCTGACAGGAGACCAGGGCTGACAGAGGACCGGTGTATGCTTCATGGCATTTATCTGGGATCTTTACTACTGAAAACTGAAAGATTGAAAACCTGATGAATGTAAACATGTTTCCAATTTAGATTTTTTTTATAAAAATGTACTTTTCCAGCCATTTGGAGCAGCACTGGTTGATCATTGTCTCAGATGGAGGAAAAGTGATCTGTGTCTCCCCATGGGAGGCCTTCTGACCACACTAGGTTGGCAGTCTATGGTCTCTAGCAAGACCTCAGCCCGAGGGTAAAAGTCAAGTCCAGGAGGGTTAAGTATATAGCACATATTTGTTGTGGTTTTCATTTACAAAGTTTTTATTTTTAAACATAACCAATGATTACTGATGTAAATCTCAAACATGTCCTAAGGAAGTACTTTTCATTCACATTGCCTTGGCCACCCTTTATGGTTCAAGATTTCTCCTTTCTGTGAGGTGCTCATAGCAACCTTTGGGAGCTGTCGTTGAGTGTCCCTACTCCTGTAGAATACACTTAAGAATGCATTTTCCAAGCAGCAGAGATGTTACCTGGGTCTGCAGCACCCCTGAGTGCCATTCTGAGAATAACGTCCTCCTGGTCATCTTTGGGACTCTTTATTGTCAGGACAGTCTCTCCTAATCCCTTAGGATGGTTGCAATCTCAACTGCTGGCACGCTCCTTTCCCCATGCTGGCCCCTTGTGTGTTTCTGTGCTGTTGCACTTGGGTTCGGGGGTCTCCATAGTGGTTGATCCCAGCCTTAGCATCCCCTGAGCTGGGCACTGCCCCTGCCTCCTCTGGCCCTATCCAGCAGCTCTTCGCTACTCAATCATGGCCAGACCTTTCCCAGATGCAAAGCCTGTTCTGTCTTTGGGGATGCAGAGATGAGAAGGACACAGTGGCGTGTTCTTTGTGTCTCTGCAGGTTTCTGCAAAGCAGCAACTTTTGCAGCAGAAGAGGCCAAGGGTCATGCAGGACGTGTGGCCAATAGGAAGAAATGCCACCTCTCAACCTCATGCCCCCCATCCTATTGTCCTTTTTGTCTTCCTCAGGAGGGGCTCCCCTAGACGTGCTGGTTCCATAAGTTCTGTGTTCTGTACCACTAAACTGGTTTTTATATAACCAAAGCCTGGCTTTGGAAGTTTTGTGAGTTGTTGGCATAAAAAATCATTTAACTCAGATAAAATTATTTTAAATTTTCTTATCTTAAGTACTCCACAGGGTCACTTTGAGGGTTAATTATTTTTAAAAATACGCATGCTATAATGTACTATGTAGGTGTTTTATGGTCTCTCACTGCAGGCAGCATTGACCTCTCTCACATGTAGAGCCTTCGGTTGTGCTGGCAAATGGTCTACACATACTGGGGCAGCAAGTGTTTTTGTGTGAGTGACAATGAACCTTTGTGCAACTATGAAGTGCCAAACGAACCCTGTGGTTGTGCTTTTTCGCCTTCTGTCCCACAGTGAAGTATAGTCTCCAAGCTGATCCTGGGTCTTCCATAATTCAGCAGTTCCAGAAGTTGGTTATTTGTGCCTGGGATTGAGGATGGAGCTCATGAGCAGATTTGTGAAGGCCAAGGAACACCCCTGTGTGTGTGCTAAGCCCAGGGCACCCATTCCCTTTGGCCTCCCCTTCCCTCCAGCTCTACCACCCCGAAGCCACTTCCTCCTGCATAGGCTTGAACTCAGGGAGTGCTAAGTAGTGAAGAGCAATTTGTGGAAATTTAGCCACTCTCAAAAGCCAGGCAACAGGAACTGAAGTCCTCTAATATCTGTCCTTCATCTTGACCCTTATGTCGCTGTCACATGGAGCCCTGGGCTTTCACACCCAGGAACCTCTCTGGCTCCTCAGGAAAGAGTGTCACCCTCTGTACAGGGTGCCCTCACCTTGCATGCATTCCCCAGGTTAGAAAGGCATTTTCCCTTCACACAACAGAGTCCTCCCTCCCTCTGCTTTGTCTCAGCCTTTAATTGCCAGTTGTCTGCCTACTGAAAGAACCCAGAGCCTGTTGGTGAATGGTTCAGGGAAGGGTGCATTTTCCAAGCAGCAGAGATGTTACCTGGGTCTGCAGCACCCCTGAGTGGACTGTATAAGAAGAAAACTGTGATGATCTTTCCTGTTAATAATGACAACATAATATGAATCAATCCATAGATAACTCATAAAACCTGCTTTCTGTGGGGTCAGCCATAAACTCCACCCCACTGGTGGGCAGCAGGTAGGTGCTCACCACCCTAGCTCAAGGCACTGCAGTAAGGCCAGTGGAAACTAACCAACCAGCATTTGCCAAGAACCTCCTGTGTGCCTGGGCCAGCCACCTCTGTAGAGACCCTGAGCCTGGGACGTCCCTGCCCTGCACAAGTTCCCATGGAGTAGACAAGAGCAGCACACTCCCCAAAAGTTAAGTTGGAGCATATTATCAAGTGCTGAGTGGACAGATGAGGGTGTCAAGAGGCAAACCAAATAAACCGAAAGGCTGTGTTCAGTGTCATTTTTCAGTTGCACTTCTTTTTCACTTCTTTCTAAATCAACGGTTTCAGTATCTGGTGGGGAGCTGCCTCCTGTGCTCCAGCACACTACAGAATGTGTCCCATCCAGGCTGCTGTGCTTGGCTTGACCAGGAAGTTTAACTGGAACTTCCTGTCATCACCTGTGCTGGGTGGTGCTGACCGCAGAGATGTTTTGTGCTGAACTTCTAGTCTTTCTGTTTCACTTCTTCTGGACTTTTTTTCCATGCATTGAAAATCCACTCACTAGCCCTTTAGAAAGTCTGTACGCACAGTATTTCAGTGAATGTGGCTTCTTGGTAGCATCTCATTATTTGACAGTCTCTTTGCAGAATGACTCCTAGGCAATGTTGTGTGTTCAGCTTCAGAATCTTGGTGTCTTTAACTGTATCTTTAAAACTATGTGTTTGTCTTGACATTTTTTTTTTTTGGCTAAGGCTTAACATAGGTGATATCTATATAGAATAATTTAAAACCATGTGATTGATAAGACCACAGAAGATACAAAAATGAATAAAGAAGTGAGACATGGCTTGGAGGCATTCTGTGCTTTCAACCTGTACTTAATCTTGGTAGGAAAGGAAGTGTGGTTCGGCAGGGTCACATGACAGATAATAGTTAGCAAAGTCATTGAGTGTACTTATTAGAACCACAAATTGGTTCCTCTTTTTCGGACCCAACCACCCAGATACCTTTTTTGGCCATAGCTTTCTCAAGAGACTAAATAGTGATAGTTTTTCACTTTAACTTATCTTTTATTATAACATTATTAAGAATAAATTAAAAGAAAACAATAAGCCATTATTATATAGATAATATAATTTTTAAAGAGTGTCTTGGATTTTGAATGCAATATTGCAATATGTATAGGTGTACATTTTCTTTTTTTTTTTACATATCTTGCTACTATGAGCTTTCTGGATCTGTGGTTTGGCATCTGGTATTAATTTTGAAAGTATTCAGCGGTTATTACTTCACTCCTATTTCTTTTATTCTTTCCTATCTTTCTTCTCCTTCTGGGATTCTCATTAGGTGTGTGTTACACCTTGGTGAGATCCCAGAGTTCTTGAGTATTCTGTTCTATCTTTTTCATTTTCTTTTCTCTTTGCTTTTCAGTTTAGGGACTCTCTATTAACATATCCACATTCTCACTGATTCCTTCTCAGCCCTGTGTAGTCTACTTATGAGCCAGTCTGAGACCTGCCTCATTTCTGCTATACTGTTTTGAATTCTAATGTTGCCTTTTGGCTTTTTCTTAGTTTCTATCTCTCTGCCTAAATCATGCATCTGTTTTTTCATGTGTCTCCTTTCTCTAAGAGAGTGATTGCATATTAATCATACTTGACATAGACTCTTGGTCAGACACTGCAGAATAGCTGCCATCTCTGAGTCTGTGGCTTGGCCTCTCAAGCAGTGTTTAGCAAGCCCAGAAGCTGCTGAAAGCCAGAGATACCCAGAGGAGCTGAGGCTTTGGGTGGGACTGTGCCACCATGGTGAGATTGCCAGGACCCGGCCCTTCTCCCAGGCCCTTGGCTTTCCTCCCACTCTCTTTGGGGCTCCTTGAGTGGAGCGGCTATAGCCCACAGGAGCCTGCAATAGGGTGGGAGGGTGCTGCGAAAAGGACAGCAAATGGTAGCCTCATGGCCACATCTCTGTCTATGTGACTGTACCTGCGTAAGCACCATCCTCGGCCCTCTGAGCTTTTCCTCCCTGCATAGATGGATAGGAAGGCTGGTGGGCTGGAGTGAGCACTTTACTTTCCAGACCGGGTGGGCTCAGGGGTGTCTAAAGGCAGGCCCTAGAAAAACTGGGTGCCTGGAGAATTCACCACTGGCTCATGTTGCCTCTGTCCTCAGAGGACTGGGTGCTCCTTTCCTGGGAGGCCCTGGTGCTCCTGTCCTGGGAGGATGCTTCAACTCTGGGGGAACACTCTGCAGACCTCCCAGGTGGATACCTTTAGATCTTGTGCACTTATTTTAATGGTGGTGTGGGATTATGTTAGAAAACACCTTTCCTCTGAGGGATATTTAGGCAATGTTTACATTTTTCCAATTTTTTATAATATAGTTTAATTATCACACATTTGTTCTGTCAGGATACAAGGGTATCTTACAGCTTTCCTCTGTCTGTATCCGATTACAACAGAGACTTTGAACAAATTAGCCATTCAGAGCCTCTCTGTGAACTAACTGGCTGTTTGGACACTTTGGTTTTCACCATAGGTTTTTTTTTTTTTTTGTCATTTTACTATTTGTATAAGTATATTATATATAAGTACCGTAGATTTTATATAAGTTTAGATACATAAAACATTCAGATTGATAAAAATATTTCCTGCAAATATTTGTATGTAAATGCTATGAAACATATGGTACAATTTTTATTATATAATATATAATATTTAGATTTCAATACTTTCCTTTGTCAATATATTATATATACAACAGTAAAATCTAGCTTGCTTTCTGTCTGTTAAATTGCTATCTTTTATTGCATAGAATCAAAAAGTGTTACTCTCATCAAGTTCCTCAGTATCCATTTCCATGTACAGTGTGATGTGGGTGGCTGGCCCTGATGTCTGTGTCGTGTAAATATTTGCCCATGCTTCCTCTGAGAGTATAGGCAGTAGCTGTCCTTCAGTTGCTAAGGGGGAGGACTGTGTGTTTTCTTGCTGTTTAGACAGGGACTGGCCCTTCACCTGCACAGGGTAGCTGAGCCTTCCCTTCTCCTGTGAGGCTGAGCTCCCGCTGGTGAAGACCCAGCTTGCAGTGAAGCTGAGTGTACAGCATTGCAGTTTTATCCCTCCAGCCACACTGTCAACCCTTCCAAGGCTCAAGGCTTCTCTGTTCCTCAGCCCCACTTCCTCACTGCTGTAGTTCACATGTGTGCATGTGCTGGCATGTAACTATGTCAGGTGCAAGCTTGTGTGCTCTCTGCAGAGCAGCTGCACCTTCGCCTGTGCTAGCTCTTGGCCACCAGCCAGGTACCTGCACTGGGCACTTGAGCCTCCTGCAGCCACTGCTTTAAGGGTGCCAGGCCAGAGCCTGCATGGGGCCTGGCTCTGCACACTGCTCTGCAAGGCATATGATAGACCTGGCTTTTTGTTTGTTTTCTAGTGTCTCTACAAAGACTGAGATGAATTTCATCCCTATCCATTCTTCTTCAAAAGTACTAATGCATCCCTTATTCCAGTATCATTTTCCAGGTGAATTTGTCAGATTCATGAAAGCTCTGGTGGGACCTTTTGTGTAGATAGAATCAGTGTTCTCAGAGGCAGCCTTCCCATTGGGGGTATGTGTAGGAGGCCCTTCTCATTCTCTGAAGTTTTTTTTTAACCATAAGGTTATTTAAAATGTGAGTTTTTAAAAGCTTGTCTTCAAATTAATTTTTAGCTTTTTATTTTTAATTTTATTGCATTTATTTTAACTGATAGCATTAAAATCATGCATATTTATGAGGTGCTGTGGGAGAATTTAAGATAGGAGTATATTGTTCACTGCTTAAATAAAATTAGGCATATCTATTGTCGCATTTATAATTTCTTTATGGTGAAAACATTAAAAAATCCTTTCTTCTCACTTTCGAGATGCACAGTACGTGGTAGTTACCTGCAGTTGCCCTGCATGCAGTATCACCCAGACTTCTTTCTCCTGTCTGCTGCCACACAATTCCCACCGAGTTCTCCCACCCCTGCCCTGGAGACCCACCTGTGAACCGCCACTCCACCCCTAACTTCCACCAGGAATTCCTAGCTGTTTAAGTTACTTTATGTTGCTTGTTGTTGGTACTCAGGCATGTTGTTCTGTATTTTGTTCTTGTATCTTGGGTCCTTGAAGAGATACTGTATTAGTTACAGTGCTTGATTGTCAATCCTCTGGGATTTTCTGTATGCACAGGCAAGTCATCTGAGCTATGAGTAGTTGTCTCTTTGTTTTCATTCCCTATTAGTTTTATTTTATATATGATCTGGGGTCCTGAGGGTGGTAGGACATAAAAAGTCATGTAGGTGTTGTATTTCCCCCACCTTATTTTTTTTTTCCTCATTGAGTTTTTTGGTACATTCTAGGTATACAGTACAGTTACATTCTTTATTGGGATCTTGCACTTTTACATGACAGGTCTTGGTTCTCATTTTTCCCCCTGTCCCTGCCCTCCCTTCACCCCCTCTTCCCCCCCTTTTACAAACACTTCATTTCCATTTTTTCATTTTCTCTTATTTTTTTCTTTTCCCTTATTAGCTTTCCCCTACCCTTCCCACTTTTTACACCTTTAGCCCCTTTCTTCGTATTTCACATTGTCAATTATATCATTAGGATCTTATGTACTATTATAGTTTATTCACACTAGAAAATAAATGAATCAAAGAGTTGGTTTTTTGAAAGACTAAGTAAAGTTGATAAACCCTTAGCTAACCTTATCAAAAAAAAGGAAAGAAAAGGCTCAGATCCATGCAATCAGGAATGAAAAAGGTGAAGTCACAACAGATCCAACAGAAATCCAGAGGATCATTAATACCTACTTTGAAACATGTACTCTAATAAAATGGAAAACACAGAAGAAATGGACAGATTTTTAGACACTCATGAATTACCAGATTTAAACAAAGAAGATAAAAACATTTTAAACACCCCAATTACAATCAGTGAAATTGAAAATGTAATTTAAAATTGACCAACAAAGAAAAGCCCAGGTCCTGATGGATTCACTGCTGAATTTTGCAAGACATTTAGAGAAGAACTACTGTCTTTACTCTTCAAACTTTTCAATGAAATTGAAAGGGAAGCAATACTTCCAAATTCATTCCTGGAAGCAAGTATCACTTTGATTACCAAACCAGGGAAAGATGCAACTAAAAAAGAGGCCAATCTCCTAATGAATATAGATGCAAAAATCCTTAATACGATACTAGCAAACAGAATACAGAGGATCATCAAGAAGATCATGCATCCTGACCAAGTCAGGATTTACTCCAGGGATATAAGGATGGTTCAACATACGTAAGTCAATAAATGTAATACACTATATTAACAAAGTCAAGGAAAAACCATATTAACAAAGTCAAGGACAAAAACCATATAATCCTCTCGATAGATGCAGAAAAAGCATTTGACAAAATTCAACACCCATTCATGACAAAAACCTGCAAAAAATTGGAATAGATGGTCTATATCTCAACTTAATAAAGGCTATCTATGAAAAACCAACAGCCAACATCATATTAAATGGCCAAAAGCTGAAAACTTTCCCACAGTTTAAATTAAGCCTTTCAGTATTTCATCTGGATAAAGGATGATCTTTGCCAAAAGATTTTAGTAGATAATCTTTATGGAATTAAAGAAGTTTTATTCCTAGTTTCTTACTAGCTAAAACATTTTGAAGGCCCAAGGTCTCGGTGAGGCATAGTGCTGTGATCCTCGTGGACTTCTGACAGAGAGCCATTCTGCAGCGAAGGCACAGGCCCTGTGAAGACACAGTGCTCTTCTTCTGGTTTTCCTCTGTGGGATTCCATTTGCTAATATTTTTGTTAAGTAAAATTCACTTTTTCTTTCCTGTTTTTCCTCTGTCCAGTTTTTTGTTTTTTAACCAGGGATCAATTGAACTCAGGACCTTGAGCTTGCCAGGCAGGCAGCGGAACCACTGAGCTAAATCCCTGGCCCTCTGTCCAGTTTTGATGTGCAGCCACCCATACTTCTGCCCAGCTGGCTGTGAACTGGCTAACTGGTGTGAACTGGTTTCCCTGTGCTCCTCCATACTCTGATGCAATACTTTGCTCCAGTGACTCATTGAGCACAGAGAAGCAATATGATTTTCATGAGAGCTTTATTATGGAAAAGAAAATGAGAAGGCCATTGGGAAGAACAGACTGAGATGCGTCACGCCGGGTCATCCCTGCTGGCCTCTTGATGTGTAGCAATGCAGTGTTGCTAGCCAGGGACCCTCAGCCCATCATGCTGGTGGAACTGACTGAATCATCACTGTGCGGTTGCCCCAGTCTCAGTCCACCCTGAGGTCAGGCTGGCCCAAGGCCCCACACTGGAGCCCCACAGCTTGTGCTCTGGAGGGGCCTGCCCCTCCTGTGTCAGTCATTGTCAACAGGGTGAGTCACACACAGCACTCTGGAGTCCCCAGGATGTAAAGGCCACTGCCAGTGGCCAGGCAAAGCCCAGCTCTCCACAGGTGGTAGGGTCGTAAGTCCTTATATCAGCTCACCTGAAATAAGCCTGTTCTGCAAGGCACATGGTAGATGTGGCTTTTCGGTTGTTTTCTAGTATCTCTACCATGACTGAGGTGAATTTCATCCTTATCCATTCTTCTTCAAAAGTATTAATGCATCCTTTATTCCAATATCATTTTCCAGATGAATTTGTCAGATTCATGAATAACTCTGGTGGGACCTTTTGTAGATGGAATCAGTGTTCTCGGAGGCAAGCCTTCCCATCAGAGGTACAGACAGACCTGTGTATATAGCTCCTGCTTCCCCTGACTCTGTCCCTTGTCTTCTTCTGCTGCCTGGCCCCCTGGGCATATTGCCAGGTAACTAGTATGGCACCTTGCTCCTCAGGCTGGGCCTCCCGGGTCCCTGCCCCAACCAGGATCTGCTCCCCGTCTGGTCCAGGCTGCATGGTTCACTCAGCACAGGCCCAGCTCAGGAGGTGGCCAGTAACACCAGTGTGTGATTTTCCAATGAGAAGCACTGGTGATGTGTCCCAAGGTGAGAACCCTTCTCCCTTCCTCTGCATCCCCTCTGTCCTTGGAGCAGCACACCCTGGGCCTCTCCTGGACACACCATGCATGGTACCCTCCTCATAAGCTGTTCTGTACACATGGAGGCCCAGGTGGTGAGCAGGACCCTTGCCTGGTTTCCCTGTGTTCCTGTCCACCTGGCTTTGGGACCCTCAGGGTCACAGTTGTACACACATTCCTTCCTATGCTCCGTGCACTTTGCCCTGAATTTACCTGTTCTGTCACACAGGTCCAGCCTAACTTGGGTCAGAACAGCCAAGTGCGCTCTTGCTGTCTGCATACTTCATCCTTCCTACCTTGGCTCAACTTTTGGACTGAGAATGTGCTAACTGTAGGTTTTCCTCCTTTTTTGTGACTCAGTTTGCCTTCGCAGTACCTGTCTCTGGGCTTCATTTGAGTTCTGAGATGTTCACGTGGAGCTGAGGTGGTGTGTGACGAATCCTGTAGCACATTCAGTTGCTCTTTCACAGCATCTCCTTGAGGAAACTTTTTTCCATCACTGTTTCCCTCTAGAAAGAATGTGGCCCCTCGGAAGTGAAGTGTAGTGACACTGGTCCCTGGAGATGCAGTGACTGACTTGTGCCCGGTGCCCCTGCAGCTGCTTCCAATGTCATGAGGACAGGCCAGCTGTCCAGTGGCCCCCATTTGCGGTCTGGGACAGTCTCACCTGTGTGACACTTGCGTGCAGATAAGCAGATGATGGTTAAACAAGGATTGTGTTTATATGTATTCTAAACCACAAGCACCTTAGTGACATCATGAATACTTCGGATTGAGTTACATGTATGTCAGTAAGTAGGGACTTGGGCTATTCAGTTGCCTACAATTGTGTCCCATGGAAGCTGGGGACAGTCACATCACACAGCTTCATGGCTTAGTGTGTGTGTGTCAGACAACTGTCTACCTGCACCCAGGATGTGCAGGTTCGCACAGTCCTTCTGTGACAGGCAGCAAAGTCTTCATCCAGCCTGCAGCACCCATCACGCAGCCCCTGGGTTCCCTTGGGTCCCTTCCTGGTCTGCAGAGACCTACCAGTCAGGAGAAGGTATGGGTGTCACACTGCCCCCACCCAACTGGCCAGGGACAGGATGCACCCCAGGACAGGATCTCTGCCTGGGAAGGGGAAAGGAGAGGTCTCCTCCATGCGACCTCCTGGTCAGGAAAGGATCGTCACAGGCCAGCAAGTGAACATCAGGACTTCTGATGCCTGTGCCCTGGTAAGGTGCCCTCCTGAGCCCCCAGATTCCTTGCTCACTAGGACTCAGGCTGGTGTGGAAAGGAAGCCAAGGCTGTACACAGGCCTGGATGCCACAGACCAAAGAGGGAGTCCCGCACCACCCACAGGGGCAGCACAGCCAGAGTCCTCAGGAGGTGGTGCAGCTGTGGCCTGGCAACCTGGACCACAGGAAGAGTCAGGAGCTTCAAAGGCCTTGCACAGCCTTCCAACCATAATTAAAGTGTTTAAATGCAGTTCTGCAAGTGCCTCTTCCTTCTTCCTCCACTTTTTTTTTACTAGATGATCTAAATTGCATTCCTGGCTTTCTCTCACTTTATTTCATGGCTCTTAACCTTCCTCTGTCTCTCTCTCTCTCTCCCTCTCCCTCTCTCTCTCCCTCTCTCTCTCCCCTTCTCCCCCCCATCTCCAAATGAATAGTAACATCTATTGAAGATTAAAACACCTTTTGAAAGGCACTTATAAAGGTGCCATGCCTAGAAAATGTCCTTTGTCTGCCCTTCATTTATGTCTTTCTGAAGCCAGAGAAAGCATTAATTTACCAGTTCCTGAATATGCATTAGTATTGTATTTTTCTGTCTAAAAAATAAACACAAAGCAGCTGAAAGGACTTTTCCCCTGCTCTCATTTGTGTGCACTATGGTATCACAAGGCTGGGCATCTGGCACAGACTCACAAGGCTAAACAAGCACCTCACTACAGTTAGGCAGGGGTGGCTTCGCTGCCTCTGCTCCAGCCTCAGGAGAACTCTGCTTCCTTCACAGCAGAGAGCCAGGTAGCAGAGAGCAGCGAGAGGGATGCAGGACAGCTGGGCAGGTATGATGTCAAGTCCATCTTCTCCTCACTGCAGGGCCAAGGCAGAGCAGAACTGGAGCTCCAGAGCAGACATTGGTTGTGGCTACAGATTTTGGAAAACCTGCGTGGACCAGGAAAATAGTAAAGGCAGCAGTGGTCTAATTTATCCACACCTATTTTATTCAGTGATCTCCATCCACAGTGTATTGCTTTAAACATATTGTGTATATCTTTAGCAGATATTGAAAACATTTCCTTATGATATTGTTTAATATGATTCCTTTTATTCCGCATGGGATTTAGCAACAGCCACATAGAAAAGGAATGATTGGCAGGGAAACTCAGAAGAGGAGTGTGAATGCCAGACTCTGGCTCCTTCCTGAACAACTGCAGTGCAGAGGTTAAGAGGGCAGGTGTCTGGTTCTGTCCAAATGTGGCAAGTCATATGGAGTTAAGACCCACTTTAACCTCTGTGGAAACCATGCCCCAGACCCATTCCATGCCCAGGTAGTGCCAGCTCTGTGGCAAGGACATAGGCATGGCCATCTCCTCACAGGTGTCTTCCAGGGTTGGGACGTCCTCGGGGGCCAGCCCTGTTTACGGGCCATGCAGATTCATTTCTGTGTATGGCCAATCTCCATGTGTAAAGCAGACTTCAGGGTGAAGTATAGGAAACAGGCTCGCTATAACCTCTGAACTCATCGTGGTGAGAACTTGCCCTCAGTCTTCTCTCTGTGGACTCAGCCAGTGTTGCTTCTGCTCAGGAAATGTTTCTCCTAATAAGTGTTATTGTCATAATTATCATCATTATCATCTGTGTGTGTTTCTACCCTATGCATCTCTGATTGTGTCTGAACCTGGTAGCTCCACCACTGTTGACATACAGTGCACCCCCTTAGGGCAGATATGTCCTGTATGATGGGAACCAGGGAGGAGCAATGCTTGGGTCCTCATTTCTGCCTGCTGTGGACACAGGCAGCCAAGATACCTGGCTCCTGACCAGTGCTAACCTTCTAGACAGGCTCTCAGCTGAGGAGACAGGTGGTAGGTGTTTTTTTATTTCAAAGGACAGGGTCACATTCTATTTAGGGGCCTTCAGTGTTTAGGGCCTGTTGAGAAACATGGGGTGAGAAGAATCGCCAGAGAGGCCCTGTGTGCCTGGCCCTGGTGGGGAATGCAGAGGCCTAGAGGGTCTGGGGTGGTGTTGAGATGGCAGGGGCCTTCCACCCTCTAACCAGTCTTGCTGAGTGTCTGTGACTGACCCTAATGCTGAGGTCAGCTTGTTTTTTGAGATAATGTATCACTATATAGTTGAGACTTCCTTGGAACTCACTATGTAGCCCAGGCTATTGTTTTGAACTCACAGCGATCCTCCTGCCTCAGCCTCACATTCTAGTCTTCCTTGGAACTCACTATGTAGCCCAGGCTAGTCTTGAACTCACAGCGATCCTCCTGCCTCAGCCTCCCAAATTCTAGGATTATAGGCACCTGCCACCACGTCCGGTTTGAGGTCAGCCTATTGATCTGCACTGGTAGCTCATTGCTCTGGTTGGATATTAAGATGTCCACCCCTCCAGATTCATGGACGCACAGACCTGAGGTTTTCGTGGTAGTCAACGTCCTACTTAATGACGCTTAAACAAGTGTCAGGGACTCTTTTGACTTTCTGATGATGTAAACGTGATATACTTCCAGAGGAACCCAGGGGAGCAGGCTCAGAGTTTCAGCTTGGACTTTTCCCTGGTGGTGAAAGAGGAATAGTGCTATCTCTTGATGCTGGGCAGAGACAGCAGCTGCGCTCCTGGGCATCTGGCAACCTGGAGGCAACACGCTGCTGTTCTGGACACCATTTGGCTAGGCTGTGATGCTCCAGGGAGAGGTGTGATATGCACGCTGACTTTGGGCAGTCTAAGCCTCCATGGTTTATCTGACTACACCCTTATTGTGAGTCTGGCAGCAGCTTTGTTAGTTTAGCTGCAGACATGGCCCTGGTGGAGTCCTGACCTCCTCTAGCAGGAAGATAAGACACAGCTTTTCTTTCCTCCACAACAGAGCGCCTCCCATGCCTGCCACCTCAGAGGTCTCGTGTGGCTCTAGGAGCAGTGTTGCCTCCTGTGGCATCACATGGGGGACACTGTGGGCAAGGCACATGGCCCGGGGCTCCACATTCTTGTCAATTAGGCCTCTGAAAGCATCTCTGTTCCAGGACTTCAGCCTCCCCTGTCTCCAAATAATGCTGATTAATTTAACTCACTTCTCCCTCCCTTGTTCCTGGTTTTCATTTTATACCTGTGCCATCTCTTCTCTCTTTTAAGCCTTGGCATTCTGCTTGTGGTCACCTTGCCCTCTTTGTCTGTTTACTCACAGTGTCCCCTCCCTGCGGGGATGACCCTGGTCTTGGGGGAAGAGACAACCCTGGGTCCCAGGTACCACGTCACTCGTACATCTTCTCCAGTTCCTTCAGTTTGGCTTCTGGTTCACTCTCTATTCTACTTCTTCCTCCTCTCCCTCCAGTGCACTCTTCACTTCCCTCTGTTCCTGTCTCTCTGCAAGCCAAGCAATACCCAGAACATTGTCCTCACAGCCCCAGCCCCAGAGGCTGCAAGGGAGCTGGGCAAAGTGTGTTTTTCCGGGTTTCAGGCTCTACCTGGTGATGGAAAGCAAGGCCCTGCCCACCAGACCCTCCACCCACCATCTTCAAGGAGCAGACTGATCAGTCCTGACGTGGCCTCTATTGAAACTCAGTGACATCTTCTTGGTTTGTTTACATTTCTAAGTCAAAAGTGAAGTTCAGACTGAAGGGTTGCAGAGCTATTGAGGGTTTTTGATGCTGCTTGCAAAGATGTAGCCTGGTGAAGACTGAGAAGGTAAGGCAGTCCCTCACTGCCTCCTGCTGCAGCCTATGAGCTCAGCCTTTAACTTCTGTGACTTTGGCACAGGACCCATCCCCTCCTCAGAGCAAAACCGCAGTCACATCATAGTGGGCCATGTGCACTAGTGCTGTCAGAGAGCTCCTCATCTAGCTGTGGCTTTGACATGGTGTTTAACACACGAGGCTGGTGGCTGTGCATTCAATAGGCCCTGAGGAGCAGCCAAAAGAGCTGCAAGAATGGGAGGGATAAGGGGAAAAAAATTGAGAACCAAGACCTGTCATGTAAAGGTGCAAGATCCCAATGATGAATGTAACTGTGCTGTATACCTAAAATGTACCAATAAACTCAATGCGGGGGAAAAAAAAGAAGGGGAGGCGAATCCACTGGGGAAATCTGAGGGAGGTCTGGGAGGAGCGAGGCCTGGGGTGGGATCCATGTACCCTGACTGTAGATGCCCCTGGATGTTCGGGCTGAGGGGGAAGATGTAGAGCTTGCAGGGGCTCAGGCATGGAGAGAGGTGGAACAGAATGCTGACACCAAGGTCAGGGTGCTGAAGGGAACTTGGCATGGCTCTGGGTGGAGGATGGTGCTGGACAGTAGTTGCACCAGCAGGCAGGTGCTCAGTGCTGGAGATGATATGGGCTCAGGTGCACCATAGATGCCTATCTGCCTCACTCTCCACCTATGTTGGGAGTTTGGCCTGTGAGCAGGTGCAGCTGAGTGCAAGGTTATGTGAGTATTTTGTCTGTGATACCAACTGGCTGTGGGCTGGAGTCCGGGACAGGGCAGGAAAGAGAAGGAGCAAAGGGATAGTGACCTTGGAAGGAGCAGCCAGCCCAGCTGGCTGTACCCTGCGGTACCCACAGAAATGCTCAGGAGACCTCAGGGTGAAGTAGGTGGTTCAGATGGTGAAGTAGATAGAAAAAGGATCACGTGCCCACAAGGTGACAGTGTGACTGTGACCTGCCCTGCACTCAGCTCCAATGCACAACTTGGAATCTGGGGGGCAGACTCTGGTGGAAAGCCCCAATCACCTTGCCTCTGAGTGAGGCCCAGTACCCACAGTCCAAATCAGAGAATCCACACTGGCTGAGACATGTGGCGAGGTTCGAGGGGCAAGTGTGAAACAAGACAGTGCTTTTCTGCATGGCCTCCTGGTTGCCTCTGCCAGGTGTGGCCTGATCCTTTGTGGTGGCCACATGGTCTTGGTTCTATCTCTAACCAGCAATTTTGCTTTCATTTATGAGATATCAGAGCTGTAAGCTTAAGGAGTTTCCCTAGTTTGTGCTTATGAGAAATTTAGTAAAAGAACAGTGAAATAATTTCTGTGATAGCGAGGATCTTTGCCTCTGGACAGAACCCACCCAGCCAGGCACAGTTCTGCTGGTTCACAGATGGCATTAGTGCCCAGGCTCCAGGCCACACACTGTTGAGCTTCCTGGATGACACATTCTTCCTGCGTGTGATCCCCTCAGGGGTCACCCGGGCACGGGTTCCATTGTCAATGGTGGTGTTTCTCCTGTGAATTCATACTTGGGCATAGATTTGTAGCCGGGATGCAGGTTCCACAATCTTCCCTCATAGATACTCACTCTGGAGGGACCGAGAGCCTGAGCAAGACCAGCACGTGAGTGCCCAGCTCCATTCCCAGCCTGGCCCCACCTGAGCTGCTCTCTCCTGGGATGGTGGCACACAAAGCTTAGAGCACAGAGCAATGGCATCTGGCACCGCACAACGCTGCCTCCTTCAAATGCAACTGCCTTTGAAGCCTCCTGTTGACTGCCAATAACAACAGCTACCTCTGTTACAAAAGGAATTGAAAGAAAAAATAAGACCTAGACAATAGAAATAAACCGAGGAGCAAATTCCACTCTGGATTTGCATCATCCACCACCGTATCAATCCACAGGCTTGGCCCATAAGCCCACTGCTGCTCTCCGTAGGTTCACTTGCTGACCCTGCCTCAGGGACAGTGCAGTGCCTCCCTCCACCAGACAGGCCCTTTCTATAAGTATTATGATTCTGTTCCATAATTTATGCTTCTGCTTCCAGATCCTACCTGTCAATATTCAGCTAATGGCTGAGCAGGGGCATCTGCCTGGGTTATGTGTATCTTACACGGGGCTGCTGACACTCCTCTTGTCCACCAGAATCTGTGCCATCTCTGGTGAGAAGATGACTGTTCACGGGACTTCCAGGGCTGGGTTGGGCTGCATGCTGCTGCCAGCTAGGACGGGTGAGGGCCACTGTCTGCATGTGTGCATTGAGTGTGTGCCTGTGTGTGCACACATTTGAGTGCATGTATGCATATGTGTAAAGGGAGGAAAGGCCAAACACATGAAGAGGAAGAGCGATGAAAGACTGGAGCTTGACAGCTTGCTCCCTGGTTTAGAGATGGAGTCTTCTCAAAGATGCTGCCTTCCCAGAGGCAGCCTGGTCTCCTCCCCCAGGGCTCCCACTCGCAGAGGCTGGGCCAGGTTCTCTAGAAGATGAGTGAGACCACTCTCTCCTCATGCACAGGGGTGTGGATGCCACAGGGCTATGAGTCTCAAAACCTCTAAACCTCTGTTTGATTTATTTCATAGTATGAGAATAGAAAAAGTAAAATTAAAAGGGACAGTCAGTTACCACAGAAGAAAACACAACAAAATGGAAGCAAGGTCATACTTTTGGAGTGGAAAAGAGGTGAGGAGAGCAGCTCAGAGCAGGTCCCCATGTGGCATCTGGGATACAGGCTGAGGATTCCTGCCCCAGATACTTGGCAAACTGAGACAGCAGAGAAGTGGGCCCAGGCCACCTTCTGGTCACCAGTACATGGGAAGGGGGAGATGTGGCATCTTCAGTGTTGCTGTCTGCTAAACTGTTAGACAGCTTTCCACAAAGACGAACATGTTTAAAAGTTGTCAATCAGCAATGCAGCACAGAACAGCTGTTGTTTTGGTGCATGGGCCTCAGTTTTCTACCTCAGCTTCTTGATACTGAGAACAAAGCCCTCATTTCTTCCCACTGAAGGACGGGAGGAGAATGTTTTGCTGCTAGAGAGTCTTGGAAGGTGTTCTGAGGTCTGGCTGAAGCCTCGTCTGGAGGAGATGGCCTAGACTGTGTAACAAGGCAGATGACACCCCAGAGGAGAAGCCTGGACACCCATGCCCAGGATATGTGCCTTGAGGCCCGCCAGCCTGCAAGACTGGATAAACTTTCTTAGAAAATGAGACTGGCAGGGTTGGGATTAAAGAGCAAGAGTGCAGACTTGGGTTACTATCGAAAAGAGACACGAGTGCACTTCAGGGACAGAAGAAACCCAAGCAAAGTGGGCCAGTGCCAACAGAAAGAGCACTCACAGGAGGCCATGTCTACTCGGGGATCCTGAAGGTCCCAGCCTGTGGCAGAGGCACTTTCTGGGGAACCTGTCCTGCCCTGCAACCCAAGGCCAAGGCTTTGGGTGCCCTCTTGGGGAGCTGCCAGCTGGGTCAGGCAACCTCGCCTGCCTGCCTATCTTCTCTGGCAGTCCTGGTGGCTCACCTGGCTCTTGGCATCAAGACCATCCCCAAAGCAGAGGTCAGGAATCAGGGCTGGCAAAGCAGCCACTTGATGTTCTAAATAAAGTTTTACTGGAGACAGCATAGCCAGATAGTCTTCTAGGGCTGCCATAAATATCAAGAGGGGCTTGAAATCACAGACCTTGGTCCTCAAAGCTGAGGGCTGGAAGGATGAGGTAAAGGTGTGGGCAGGACTGGCTTCTTTGGGCCTCTGTCCTAGGCTCCAGGCCTCCCCACTGTGCATCACTGGGGCAAAGAAGGCTCTGTTCTTCTTCTTTTTTTTTTTTTTTTAATTTATTGGTACATTCTAGGTATACAGTACAGTTGCATTCATTACTGGGATCTTGTACCTTTACATACCAGGTCTTGGTTCTCATTTTTTCCCCTTGTCCCCACGCTCCCTTCACCCCTTCCTCCCCTCCCCACCTTCAAACACTTTAATTCCATTTATACATTTTCTCATATTTTTTTCCTTTCCCTTATTCCCCTTTCCCTATCCTTCTCACTGTTCCTACACCTTTGGTCCTTTTCAAAGAAGGCTCTGTTCTAATTATCAGCAGACCTCTTTCCGTGAATCTTCTACAAGGACTTCCTATTAATGACCCCACAAACACATTTTCATCATATATTTTGCCAACATCAAATTTTTCTTTGTCTAAATCAGTAAAGTGTTAGTGCCAACAGCTTCCTCCCTTTCCCTTTTCACATGCCCTTCCATGTCCTCTACCAGGATCCAGCCCCAAGCTACCACCCAGGCCTTCAGTACTCATCCCTTTGTGTGTTTGCCTCTGGCATAATCTTGGGCAGTGGTCAGATAACTTCAGAGACCTCACCAGCCATGTCAGAAGCCACCCAACTAGCTATCCCTCCTTCCTCCTCTGACACAATCCTGATCAGCAGTGGCCTCCTTTCCTAGCAAGGCCACTGTCCTTTGCTACCTACCTTCCTCTTGTCCTACCATCCTGCCTTGCCAGCAGGTCCCTGTCAGTCCTGAGCTACAGCCAGCCTCCCTAGCCCTGCACCGGAGGTCTTTACCCCATACCCTCTTGCCCTGGCCTCTGGAGGCCCTGCTCAGGCCAAGTGGACATTGCAGGAAGTGGCTCTCAGGGCTTCTGCCCTGCTTGGTATGTGCAGTCACTCCAGTACTGGAGGGGAGTGGTTCTAGGGTCCTCAGATGCACAGTACCTACACAGGTCCTTCTAGATACCAAGCCAACTTTGGATCTTGTATAGTGCCTAATACAGCATAGTATGTGCAGAACGTTGTTTACTGTGTTGTTTAGAAAATAATAACAAGATAGAAGTCTGTGTGCGTTCAGTATGGATGCAGGTTTTAAATAACAGTTTTCATCCATGCTTGGTTGAACCCACAAATACAGATCCCTCGGGTGTGGAGTCAGTGGGAGGAATTAAAATGGAGGGCAGGCAGAGTTGCACTGAACAGCTATGAGGATAGTGACAGTGACAAGGGCAGGGAGGCAGAGCTGGGCTGGGGTGTGCTGTCCATTACTCTGGGCCACACTATAGAGGGAGCCTCAGGTCCAGAAGCCCCAAGACAATGAGGCACCACACAGAAGCCTGCAGGGCAGCAGGCCATGGTAACATCGGTGCAGCCATTTGGCCTAGAAGACCCGCAGAATGGAAGTGCACATCTCAGGGAATGCAGGGGACACTGTGCTGAGCTGAGCAGCTCTGGGCAGGTGGAGGCTGAGGCATGGTGGTGGGAGTGGCTGCAGGGCCCACTGTTGTAGATGAGACTGGGGGCAAGAAGCACAACCACACCCCCTTTTCCTTGGACACCATGTCTTCAGCTTGGTTTATTAAACATGAGCCTTTGATATAATGGAACCCAAGATGATCTGGTTTTTTATTTAATTTAAACTCCCACTGTCATTTCTTGAATCTTTTCTAAGGAGGGGAAAGAAATAACTGCTCTTTTTTCTTTCATAAATTTTATTTTGATTATTATATGGTGCAAATACATAACAATTATATATACTATGAGGATTTGGTAAAAATAACTACTTAATGAAACAAGATAACATAGGTCCTGGGACACATGATGCCATGCCCCTCCTATGTCCCCTGTGGAAGGGCCAGCTTGAAGGTGTCTGTTGTTATCCTGCTTTCTTCTCTCATGTGTCCAACAAGCAGCTATTATGATTCTCATCAACTTAAGGCCTGTATTTAAAAATAGTGATTGAAACAAAGTAGACATTGGGTGACCAAATGTGTCCTAGTACACTATGCACAGCCCGAGGCCCAAGGTAGCCTCCCCCATGACAATGTCACTCTGTACAAGGCCCTTGGAAACCTGCATGTGGAATGTCAGTCACTCAGCTTCTCAGGCTCTGTGGCCCCCATCAGAAAGGGTTTCTACTTTGAGATGTTAAAGAGGTCCTTCCCTTTCAAAAGACTGTCCCTATATTTCAGGGAGACAAACCAAATGTTAAGGAGGGACAACCTCTGCCATATCTGGAGATGTGAACCCAGCAGTCCAAGGGTAACAGGTCAAGTTCTAGACCAGAACTTTTCACTTCAAGGCAGATTATTTTTCTGAAAGACATTTCTAAGTCTAAGCCACAGATCTTAAGCCATATAGACTCCTATGCCCACTGAAGAACCTCCACGGGCCAGATGCCACATCCACACAGTGGGGTGCCCTCAGAGCAACCTCCCTGCCCCCTGTGCCATCCTGCCACTTTGGTAATGCATTAGAGACATGTGCCTGCTTCCCTTTGTGCCAACTGCAGGGTGCTCGGCTATGGTCGTCAGGTCCTGTGCCTGTCACAGATGTTCTGGTTCTTCCCTATGAGTACTACACTCAGCTCTGTGTCGCTTGCAGAGCAATAAGCTGCTCCTTCCACTTCCAACATTTTACAAGTCTGAAGAGCACCCTTCTTGGCCTTGACCATTCAGAGCTTGACAGGGTCTTCAGACAATACCCACTTGGCCCCAGGACACAGGAGTGCCTTGCTGTCTCTTGCTGAGAGGCCATGATGCACACATCACATCTTCCTGAGACTAAGCTGGCCTGCCTATGGGGCCTTGTGTCCACCAGGCCCTCTAGATGCTTGCAGAGAGGAACTAAAGTACGGGGGCTGAGCCATAGCAAGTACCTGCAGCCCCGTGCTCCTGAGCCCCTCTTGGGAGGCTGGAGAGCCTGCTGCCTGGGGCAGAGGCCAAGGCTTCCCACTTCCACCCATCTGGTTCCTCCATAGATGTCAAGGCATTTGAACATTAAATTAAGAACTAGGTTGGTTATGAGAACAAGAACATAAGTTCATATGGGGCATGAAAAACCTAAACC
Source organism: Fukomys damarensis (assembly GCF_012274545.1). Lineage (NCBI taxonomy): Eukaryota > Metazoa > Chordata > Mammalia > Rodentia > Bathyergidae > Fukomys > Fukomys damarensis. The sequence continues at coordinate 83,967,270 of NW_022900928.1, forward strand.
AGACCCTATGATGTAGCCACATCCCATTCCACACTGATACCCGGACAGGCCAGTGCTCTGGGCACCATCACTGACCCTCATCCTCTGCACAGGGGGCACATGCCTGGTTGCTGGTGGGATGCTTGGACCCTGGGCAGCTGAGGATATCTCCCCATAGTGACCCCAGAGGCCTCTTTGATGCCACTACTTGCTATGGCCCTTTCTCTGTCACAAGCTTACTCATGTCGAGCCTCACTTGCCGACTGTGCCATGTTTATTTGCAGACACATCTTTCTGCAATTTTAGAGCAAAAAACGCACTTCAAGAAGTGCCACCCTGCCCTTCGCCATGATGTTTGTTAACATTATTAATCTAATTTAAATGAAAATTATCCTTTATATTGCTTCACACATACACACGTACTTTTCTCTTTAAAATTGGAAGGTTACACCAAATGCTATGTTTTCCTCTCCTGTGAAAACATACGGGGGCTGTTTTAATACAGATTAGTGGAAGTGCAATAGCAGAGCGCTGTAGGTGGTGAAACTCCGTTATCATCTGTATGATTAGTTTCACCTTGTAGCCGCGTCTCTGAAAATGCAATTAACAGTTTCATATTCAGCGTAGCTAGCTTTTATTCCTGCCGCATGGTGTGCAACATTTGCATCATAAAAAAAGCTAATTGGTAAACACAGTCTTGCCAGCTTCTCTGCGATCCACCCAATTCTCTTCCTGCTAATTGGCTCAGCTCCAGCACACACTGGATGGGATTTCAAAGAGGGCCAGAGATTAGAGAGCTGGCGAGCACTTGTGTTTCACAGAACCAACTCCAAGGAGACTCAGGAAAATATTTTAAATTAATGCCAATTGCAGGCAACTACTCTTGTCCAATTGTTGCCATGGAAACCATTTTGTCTGCTAATCTGATGGGGGGGTGGTTGGGATTCATCTCTGATGACCTTCAGAGAGTAAGTCCGTGAGTGACCCTGTTCGTTCCAGCCAGGGCAACACCAAGTATGGTGTCCTGAGCCTCAGGTTGACTTTCTGACACAAAGGCATCCACAGCCCACCCTCCTGGTCCTCAGCTCAGCCGAGCCTGCTGAGCTGGTTCCACACATGACCCTGGTGTCAGGGGTGATGTCTACATACAGCAGGCCTCACAAGGAGACTGAGGTTGTCCAGACTGTGCTGAGATGTGGACACAGACTTTTGAGTCGCCCTCCCAGGAAGAGGTTCAAAAGGGCCTGCGGGAGAAGTCCATGCTCTCTGCTCATCCAAGCCAAAGGGGTGAGCCCTGATTTTGTCAGGAAACAGCTGAGTGGACCCTGTGGTCTGTTCCCTGGCTAAAGCTGCAGAGCCCAAAGTCCATACAGTGACTCCCTGAGGTCCCCGCTGTCCCTGGGGTCAGGGAGGGGCATGCTGAACTCCTGGGGTGCCATGGCTGAGGGTATCAGCCAAAACTTTTCCTTCACCCCTGTCTCAAATTCTGTGTATACTTTTGTCCTAATTAGCCAGCTTTAATGAACGGATGTCTCCCTTAGTGTTGAACATGAGCTGTCAGACTGTAATAGACAGACATGTTTATTATTTGTTTTGAACTCCTGCAAATAGCTAGTTGCTTAATTGCAGCAGAAAGGAAGAAAACCCTCACTGTTCTCTGCTAGTGGCAAAAATCAATTCTCTGTAAAGATTTGTTAAAAATTAACAAAACGAATGGCTGGTGAGTAAGGAGGAAATGACAATCCTTCCTCTGGGAGAGGAATACAGATCTGGGGGTGGCTGAGGACAACCCCGGGAGGGAGGGAAGTCTGAAACCACGGCAGGATTCACACTGACCACAAGCCTGCATCTATGCCTCTGCAGCCAGAGCTGCCCCATGCTCCCAGGGGAGCAGCTGTGCCCTGCTCGCCTGCTGCTCCTCCACTTCCTCTTCCTCAGCCTCCTCTCCCTTTCTCCCTCGTCAGTATTCTTTCAGTCTCTCTCTGCGCAAATTAGTTGGAAGGGCTTCGAACCTCCTTCATCAGTCGACTGTGAATCTGTTCATTTTAGGCTATGAACAAAATGAACAAACAAGAGAGCAAGTGGAGAAAAAGTCACTGGAGACACGATGGCTTAGAGAAGTTCTAAAATAGATAATCAAATAATTAGATTCAGTGTGGGGGACAAACGAGTCACAGACTGGCCCTCAGCTCTGCTCAAAAAAAGGCCAGCTAATGCCCAGACCCTGGCACTGGTAGCTGGAGCTGTTTCCCTCTGCTCTGTCCAGGCCTCCCATCTTAGCAACCCACTTTTCTCTGAGAGATTTGCAAGATAAAATGGAAAGGGGTGAGAGAGGAAAAATAAGAGCAAGAGAAGGAGGAGGAGGAAGAGGAAGAAGAACAGGAGGAGGAGAAGGAAAGACTTCCTGGAGAAATTCATATTCTCTTAAAAATTAAGGAATGAAAACAAGCTTTGTATTTTAAGTTGCATGAAGAACAATAGGCTTAGATCTTTTTTAAATATGGAGAAAGATAAAAAGAGGTGTGGGATGAGTGGATGGATAAAGGGTAGGTGGATAGACAGATGAATGGTTAGTAGATGGATGAACAGACAGATGAACAAGTGGATAGATGGATGACTAACAAATGGATGCAGGATGGATGGAGAGGGAGAGGGGTGGTTGATAGATGGGATGATGGATGAATGATGGTTGGATGGACAGGGATGAACAAATGGATGGATTCAGGATAGATGATGGGTGGATAAATGGATGATGGCTAGATGGTGGATGGATGAATAGAGATAAACAAGTGGATAGATGATAGGTGGGTGGATGGATGGATGGATGGATGGATGAATGGATGGGCGGACAGATGCATACATGGTTGGGTAAATGGACAAGTGGAAAATCTTCAGCAGTTGCAGTAACCCCGCCTAGGGGAACATCACCTCAGAAATTTGCCTGTCCTGCTTAGGGATCTTCCTGCAGAGAAGTGGAGACACGGGGCTGACTCTGAGGTGGAATTAATGGAAGAGCATAACCTCATAAAGGCAGCTGTTCCATTGGTAGGGGTGCTGCTGAGCTGGAAAAGACTGGTCATGCATGTGAGGGTGACATCAGCTTCTGTCCATTACAAGCCAGCCTTTGATGGCTCATGCATCTATTCCTGTAGGGTGGAGAAACCTCCTTGTGACCATATCTGGACGTTGTCTTAGGTCCTCAGAGGTGTGTGCTTCCTGTGTGGAGCTGTGTGCCTGGCACCTTGCTTTTCAGAATCTCAATCCTGGCTTCCCTGTGCCTGTCATAGCTCATTTGATCCAGCCACGTCCAGACTCTGTCCCATAGGGGTATGGCTGAGTCCAAATCCCTCTCCTTCATCTCCCTAGCATCACAACTATCGATGGTTAGCTTGGAGCATGTGCCCAACCAAGAAGCCACATTCCCCAGCCTCTCTTTCACCTAGGTGTACCCACTGGACCAAATCTGGCCAGGAAACTATTGCTGGTATGTTTTGTGTGTGCTCTTCCTGCCTCTTCATCTCCCTTCTTCAGTCCTGCTCCCAGGATGCTGAGGTGATGGCTGAAGACCTAATGTGGTCCAGGAGACCTGGGCATTGTGAGGAGAAGAGGCTGTGTGCATGAGTCCTTATCTTAGCCCTGAGCAGCCTGTTCCCACGTTCTTACAAGAGAGTGGAAGCTGCCTCATGGCTCAGCTCCTGTTATGTAGGTTGCTCTATTTACTTGCAGCTAACCTGATGCCATGAGGGTTGGTGACTCCTCAGAGTGCCTCAGGCCACTTGGGGCAGGTGTATACCCTCCCCAGCTAATTACCCCACACACTTTCCTATATCATGTGAGTGTTGGTAATTCTTCCCTGTGGATTTATTACTCCTTACTTTAAAATCATTCACTGTGGTTTACTAAGTGCTGTGGGTTTTTTCTTTGAAAACTTTGCTGTGTAAATTGTGTGGGCTCAGGGGAGTCGGCCTCATGAAGCAGCATTTCTTAAACTGTGCATCAAAGTCCCTGGGAATCTCTTTTTCTCCATCCTTTCATGCAGCCACTCACTTACCTGATAGGTATTCTAAGCATCCACTCTGGGAAGGAGAATCAAAAGTGCTGTCACAGCTTCACAGAGGAAGGGACTCACTGACCCTTCCCACACACTGACAGTCTACCAGAGAAGGCTCTGGAAAGGGCACACCTTCAGACAACCGCCCTTCCACACAGTGGGAGTCCAGGGAGCCCCACCATGTGCAGGAAGGAGCTCCCACCTTCATCCAAGGTGATGTGGGTGTCCAGGGTGGCGCAGGCCTGGCTGAGTTGTACACAGATTGAAGGTGGAAGCTAAGATACGAGGACAGAAAAGTGCCTTGGTATGAAGTAACTACCTGCAGTCACAAACCAGTGTGTTCTCAAGGCAGATGCTCCTTCTCAAAGATGCTCCTTGTCCTGGATAGAAGGACATCTCTCATCGCCATCCCTTCTTATCTGGAGCTAGGACTGGGTGGCAGGGCAGAGGTCAGTCCAAGCACAAGTCCCCAGCCTATGCCGTGTTATGATCCTGAGTCTGAAGATTATGGCCAAAACACAGGCACAGCTCCTACTTCTGAATTTGGAGTCAATGTTCTTAGTCTGTGCCTGGCTTTGATCATGGCCTGAGTGCCAGGCAAGAGCTTCGTCCATATCATCCTGTGATTTCCCACACTCACTCTGTACTGTGGTTTGTGGAGGCTCTGGATTTGTGGTCTCTTTTATTTAACACTCGCCCTTTCTTGGTTGAATGCTGCATGTCTTTGACTTGGGTTCGGAGCTGTTACAGTCATTCATGGTGAGGAATTCACAAACCAGAGGACATGCGAGGGGTTTCTGCCAACCCTCAGTGATGGGTGGTACGTGCTGAGGGGCGGCAGTGGCCCCACTTTGACTTTTACAGGGACAGATGAGCAGGATTGGTTTCTTAATGATGGCCTGAAGTTGAGGTTTTGTGTTGGTGAAGGAGGTCCTCTAGTTCATGTCTCCTGGTCATTGTCATGTACCTCACTTGCCATGTCCTGATGTCGCCTGGTGCAGCCTCTGTGCTCAGAGTGGAGGACCTAACTGAGTGGCATTCTCCTTCCCTGGGACCCTCTGAATGAGGATAAGTCACTCCAACTGCTAGGGGTTGGGGTGGAACACAGACGACCCCTTGCCAGCTCCGGAAATCAGCAGACCCAGGCATCAAAAATGAGTTAGCTGTGCTCACACTGCTGTGCTTAAGGCAGTGAAAAATAAGTGATGCCTTTTAATAAGAGACTCTGTCTAAAGTATTAAAACCTCTCCTGCTGGTGCTTATGTAGGTTTGAATTGTTGTGAAATACACTTATTTGGTATGACTTTTACCTAATTGATACTAATAAATGGGGTGCCACTGTCTTATTTAAGATGACTTTTTCTCCTCCCTCCCCTCCTCTTTCCCTTCCTTCCCCTCTCCTTTCTTCCTTCCTGTGGTATGAGGGCAAATACTCCTGAATTCCTGTGTGGCTTAGCAGTTTCCATACTCTTTTCTTTCCTTGTCTGTTGACCTAAATGCACCTTGCACATGATGAAAGGGGATGCACTTCCTTGTGCTGCTCAGGGCCAGTCTGTGGTCTCAGTGGCTCCAGCCCACACCTGCCGGAAGCTTGGATGTTGGGGTCACCTGCTGGTCCTAGGGCTCTGGGTGATACTGGCTAGAAGCTGAGGGGCCTTGGAGGGAAGGATGGGAGGCTGCTCCACCCAGGGTCTGTAGGTGAAGAGGTGGCAGTCCTGGCACTCTGGGATACTGCAACATGGTCCCTCAAGCCTATTCAACAGGAATCGTGCATGGCCTCCCTATGGGAGCCAGCAAAGGAAAGGCTCTGAAGCAGGCAGAGCCCAGCCAGGTCTCTAGTGACTGGCAGGAAGGGTGCTGAGTTCAGAGTGTGGGCATCTATGCATCATACCTATAATGGGTGTGTGACTGGCAGCACTCATGGGTCCCAGTGGAACCTGCAAATGCTCAGCTGGTGTCACCTCTCCTGTCCTCCTTCAGGCTTTGGGTTGATGTCCTCATACTCTTCATGTGCTGGGAGGTGCTGCACAGGGCAAATGCCAAAGGGACAGGGGGACTCTGAAGCTAATGTTGCCTCTGGCCAGAATTTAAATACAATGTCATGAGTGTACATGAGGAGGAAAATTTCACTGGTCTAGCTAGATTTTTTAGGGTTATCCAGTTATCATGAGGAATCATGGCCCTATTATTGGAAACTCTTTATCTACTATATTCTTAATATGCTGGGATTGACAAATCACATATCCACCATTTCCCTTGATGATTCTGCCTCTAACACTGAACTGATCTCATTTACATTTAAAAAAGACACCACCTTTCCCTGGCCATGTGTGAGAGGCCACTTGAGTGCAGCTTCCTTGGGGAAATCCTGTGTTGGAAAGAAGTTAGATTTGTGGGGACCCAGTGAAGGTCTGTGCCTCAGAGCCACATGTGCTCTGCCCACACAGGGCAGATGCAGACTTGGTCATTAGTGAAGGTATTTCTCAATCTACCTGAAGAGGGATTGTGAAGCATCTGGAATTCCAGGTGTTCAGGTACCTGCTCTGTGCATGGAACAGGCCCTGCTCTTGGGGTTCATGGTCTGAGTGATGAAGATGTAGGGACATCAGACCTGCTGGGATTGGCAGAGGCCAGGAAGGAGGGAGCATCTGTGCTGGGCACAGGAGTATGGGAAGCTCAGACATGCTCACCAGGGACCACAGCCCTGCCCCAGACAGCTGCTGGCAGAGCCACACACCTGTTGAAAGGGGTGACACTAGTATGTGAGGAGCTTCAGCCTTGGCCAGGGTAGGAACAACTCAGCCTCCTACATTGCCTCTTCACATTCTGCACAATGACAGGAAGCAGCAAGCATCTGGTGTCCTGGCAATAAGTGTTGCACCCAGACTCATGTTGAACCAACGCATGGGATTCTAACTGTATCCGAGTCCAGGACAGAGTTGCCGGTGGACGAGGGCCCATTCCATCCCTCGTAAACTCTCAGCCTAGGCCGAGCCCCAGCCCAGCAGTCTTCAGCCTGTCAGAGTCCCTCAGTGCCAAGCTCTAGATGCTTGCCCTTTCTTTGCCCCTGCCCTTGTGTTCTAAGAAGTCAAAGAGCATGTCGCCACTTCTGGTCTGGCTTTCTGCATCTGAGCAGACTTTATCAGGCCCCGCTTTTAAGATTTTAGTTACTGTTAGATTAGTGAAGTCCACACTACCTAGGGCACACTGCTTAGTGACCTTTCTCTTCTTTGCATTTCTAGAAGAAATCCACAAAAGACGCAGTCTTAACCTTTGCAAATTCACTCCCAAAGCAGCCTCAGATCAGGCCTGTGGATGGCCATGGTGCTATCCATGGTGCTGACGAGAGAAGGGGCAGCCCCGCTCTCACACATGGGTTCCACCTCTGCCTGTGTGACCATTAGCAGTAAACATTCCTGCAACGTGTCCATGCCTCAAGAGGTTTTAAATCCTGCCTCATAAAGATCATCGTGTGAGAAGAGCAAAGATGAGTGTGTCAAAGATAAATTGGTAGAGTTGAGAGTGATACTTCTCTAATTTAAAAAGAAATTACCTCAGTCATAGAAGAGAAATTTACATTTATTTGCTTGAAGGATGTGGTTTCTAAAATTTCTAAGAATCCAATATTGTCATGAATTTTTAGAAAATGGAAACAAACTTAGGGAGAGCCAAATACAATGTGATCACTTTTTCTCCTACAAATGCACAGTGTCCTAAGGTCCCAGAAATGAAGTTGTGGATGAGATCTGCTATTCCTCACAGTGAAAGCCAAGTTTGACTTTTTAAAATTACTTTTTGATCAACAAAGCCATTATTTGCAGCAAGGGAATTTATGCAACCATTTAAAATGCATGTTGTTTAACCTTGTATCTACTGTCATATATCACCCAGCATGGGCAGGTGGAGCCCTAGGGAGAAGCCTGGGTACAGTTGAACTCCCTCAGGTGCTGCTGTGCATGGGCTTGAGACTATAGTCTGTCCAGGCTGTCAAAGCAGCTGGCCACTTTCCTTCCTGCCCTTGGAAGGTACTCAGAGGGGGTTCCCAGAGGCCCCAGAACCCGGTACACTCTTCTCTGTTGATGTCTCTCTTTGACTGTGAAGTCCATTGTCAAAACCAGTTGCACACTGGAAGAACGCATAGAGCCATTCTGCCTGGTTTGGGATCATCAAGCCTCATCAGCTAGGGACTCAACACAGATGGTGCCCAGCTCAGGCCCAGCACACTCTGCTCAAAGCAGGTTTCCCGAAGTAGGTGAGAAGGGAAACCTCAGCCAGATTCACAGGCGCTGACAGCTTCCTGCAATGATGTGACAGCAGCAAGTGGTGTTTTTGCAGTTTATAGAATTGTAAATGAAGCTTGCTGATTAAGTCAGCAACCGTGATGAAATTAATGGTGTTCTCAAGGCAATTAGACAAGTGAGCCGCTCTAAAAAGGGGTGGCTGGAGAGGTTTCATCCCCTTGATAGGAGGGTCGATGAGCCCAGATGAAAAACTGCCTGCTACCAGAAAAGGGCCCCATCAAATGCCAATGGGAGCACCCCATTTAGGCTTCTCCTTTCTGCCGGGCCAGCTGCTGGGACACAGCTTGGACAGAATGAAGCAGCAGAAATGTGACCTCGCACATCTGAGGCCAGAGAGACCAAGGTGCAACAGTGGGCAGGCTGGCTCCCCCTGGGCCTCTGTGCTTGGCATGCAGATAATGTCCGAGCTTCATCCTCACATGGCCTGTGCCCCTGAGGCCTCATCCCTCATATCTGCTGTCTCCTCCTAGTCCTCCAAAGACACCAGTCCTGTTGGGTCAGGTTTGCCCAGAGACTTCATCTCAGCCAATTTCCTCCTTGAAGGCCACTTGCTGCATGAGGAGTTTGGTTTGGTGTCCAGCATTTCCCCTCCCCACACTGCATCTCAGTAAGGCAGAGCACCTGCCTGGCACTGAGGAACTAATGGAACAAGTCAAGTCAGTAAGCCCCAAGCTTCTTAAGGGCAAGAGCCCCACGGCACCCATCTTAGCCCTCCCTGGAAAACCGGTGCCTTCATCCTCTCATCCTGGGACTCAACCTCCATCTGAGCAATGCAGGGCCAGTGTCCATGTGTGGTGCAGAGCTCCCGGCAGCCGCCTCTGTGCGGCAGGTGGTTATTCAATGGCAAGGCAGCCTCCACCAGACACTCACAGACCAGTGTTTCCTGTGAGGGTGGGGAATGCTCTGAGGACCTGCTTTCTGTTCATTTCCTGGGGGAGGATTGTGAGGGCAAAGCTGGATAGGACTGGTTGTGCTGACTGGGCCCAGCCCCTAGTGGAGGGAGACAGGACCAGATGTTCTTTTCTTAGGTAAAGCTGCCTGAGCCACTGAGCCTCTGTATTTGGAGACCATGAGTCTGTGTACAGTTAAAAAAGGACTTTGGGTGTCCCAGGCCAGTGTATCTGCATGCAAGGATCTCAGCTGGTGTGACATAGAGGTTATGGAGTGGCCTGCATGTCTGCTCGGGCCCAGCGTAGACACCATAAGCAAGGCAGCCACAGTCTTGGGAGTATAAAGGTTTTGAATCTGAATAGATTGACAGCATTTACAGCTGTCTCTGTGGCAGCCATGGGCCCCTTATCTATGAGTCCCTCATCTGTGGGATCAGCCAACTAAAGATGGAAAATATTAGGAAAATGCCCACACTTTCTTATCACTCTTTCCTAAGCAATTCAGTATAACAACCCCCTCCCCAGTAATCACACTGTACTGGGTACAGTGTCTCTAGGTGATCTGAAGGATACTCAGGATCCTGTATATATACAAACATGTTGCTGTTTGATGGGGGACTTGGGCATCATGGGCTCCACAGACAGAGGACAGGAGCACCAATCCAGAAACTGTAGTAAGACAAGTGTCAGAAGCCTTTGATGCTTTGGAGCACGTGGTACTTTACCAGCTACAGCATTACCCACATGCCTCTCTGTGAGGTAGTGCCTGAGTGTGGGAAGACTGACACCCTTTCCTCAAATCCCCTGAGGACATGAGGGTCTCTGGACTTCTGAACCTGGGAACCACACAAACAGGAAGTACCTTTGGAATCAGCTGCACCAGTTTCCAGATCTGGCTCCAGTTTCATGGCTGAGTGAGTTTAGACAAAGTATTTCAGTCTTTTCTTGCAAACATAGACCCTATACCCACTTCTCATGGTTGTTGCCAGCTTGGAACAGTGTGGCAAATGCACCCCAACTGACCTTCACTGTAGCCAGGCCCTGAATTCCAACTTCAGCCTTACTTTCCAGTGGAAGCCATGTGGAAATGAAGTTCGCTGCCTGTCAGCAAGCTGAGAGAAACAGGCATCGAGGGTGTGGTATTTCCAAAGTGTGATTCCGAGGGTGGGCAGTGTGTGCTGTGTTTGGTGCTATGTTCAGGGACCCCGGCCTTGCTGCCGCACAGGAGGCTGGGGCAGGTTTCACTGTTCCTGCGCTACTGTGATCATTTCTGAAGTGATGTTAACCTTTTGTTTTAATTCCTTGGTTATTCCCCTGACTACAACCTGAGATCTACCCTTGGGCAAAAGAAAACAATTTTATTAGTGAGGCAAGCAGTTAATTAAAAAACTGACCAGAGGCTGAGTTTGTCAGGTAAGCATGGAAAGTCAGCAGTGGGCACCAGCACTTTCTGCTCCGCCCCAGACCTCCCCACCTGCTGGGAAGGCAGTTTTGATAGAAGGTGCCGGTGTTAAGGGACACGGTCACCTGGGTGCTTCAGGTTACTGAACCCTGACTCAGGCTGATGGAGGACAGGCTGCAGGCTTCCAAAACCTGTGAAGCCCCGTGGCCTCAGCCCAGGTGGACATGGAGGACCCAGAGGACCCTTCCCAACTCATGCCCTCAGGCCCAGGCCCACTGCATGCTGGTGGAAAGTACTGCATGAGAGGGTGGGAGTGAGAGGGTGAGGGTGCCTGTCCAATGGGTCCTGTTGGATGCTTTTATCCTGTATGGCACTGGAGCTCCTGGAAATGGTATTGTATGGTTTGAAGGAGACCCAGGCAGCACCTCCTGAGTCACCATGATGCTTAGGTCACCAGGAGATGAGTTGGGAAGTGGTTTGTGGTTTGCTTTTAAAACAAGTAAGAGAAAACAGGCTGACCAGAACAGTTGTAGGCTTGAGCAAGAGGTGCTTGTGCTTCATAGCTCTACTACTTCCACTTTGAGTGAGGGTGCTTGTGCTTAGTGACTATGCTGCTTCTCCCTCATGCAAGGACACTTGTGCTTGGTAGCTGTGCTGCTTCCCCGCCCCAGCCCTGGGTCAGAGTCTGCTTTTGTATCAGACTGAGTATCTATTGTGGGTCTTCAAGGGTCTGTCGGGAGGTCCAGGAGGACCTCACATGCAGGGATGGGTGGCAGAGGCATGGATGGCAGTCAAAGGCAGTAGTAAGGTCCTCGTGTGCAACACAATTCACACCTGAGTCCTCCTCGGGCTGCAGCTCACCATCTGTCAGAGACCCCAAGTTCTGTGACTAGGACTCACCTGAGTCGCCGATGCCTCAGGAAGTAGCCTGTCCAGTCCAGCACACTTCAGACTGTGAATTAGAACCTTACATGGCATCATTCTAATACCATGAGCTCCATGAGCTTCACTGAGCTGCAATCACATGTTGAAGCCTGTGTGTGCACACGTCTAGATTCAGTGTCCCATCGGCTTGTATAGAGGGAGCTGAGTTCCTCTACATCACAGGCAGCCTGTGTGGCCCAGGGAAGACAGCCAATGATGTCAGGGCCCACTGTGCATGACCTTTCCCCATCCAGAAGGAATGTGGCTTAGTTATGAGGCTGAAGGAGGGCATGTGTGCTGTCAGAACCTGGAGGCAGGTTCATGGACTCTCCTCTCCTCCAAGGAGGCTGACTGGCTGGAGCTCCAGGTCTCTGTCTCAGCCTGGCCACCACAGACCATGACACTGGGTCACAGGCCTCCTGTGGGTCTCATCTTCAGTATGGTCTGCTCATAAGATCAAGTGGTTCCTGGTACTGTTTCTACCTCTGCCCTTCTCTAAGTGATGCCTGCCTGTGACCTTTAAGCTGGCAAAGAGAATGTGTGGGCAGCAAGGAGCCGAGTGTAGAGGAGGTGTCAGCCACCCAGCAAGGAGGTCATACACACTGTGGTGTCAGAGGGACTGATGTGTGGCAATCATCTGCAATAGGCCTGATTCAGGGACTGCGTGTTGCTCTGTAAACAAGGACAAAGAGGCCAGTGTAGGTCACATGAGGGCCTGGGTGCTGAGGTCATGGGTGATCAGGTGAGGGCCCTCAGGTAATCTCAGAACAGTCCAGTGGGCCCCACCTGGTGAGGATGCTGTGAGTAAATGAGTGACCAGGTCTGTGCAGGTGAGATGGGCCTGGCCATGACACAGGTCCCTGTAGGTAAGAGGACACGGTAGGATCTGTCCTGAAATGTGTCCTGTCTCTGCCGCTACTCCTCAGTGATCACCAACAAGGGCTCCCCTCTCTGCATCTTCAAGATGAGGAGAGCAGTTGACCATCTTCCAGCCCCTAAATTCCATGATTGTGAATCTATCCCAAGCCAAGGCTCAGCTGCAGCACTGTCTAGAAACCAATGGCAGAAATGCTGAGACTCGCACAGGATGGGGACACTGACACCCAGGCTCTGTGGCCCACAAGCCTCTCCCTCTTGCATATCAGATGGGGCTGTACATTCTCATCTTTTGTGGTGCCTGGAATGAGACGCAGCAAGGATCAGAGCCCTTGCCTTCTCCTGGTGTCAAGTGTGTCTGTGTTTTTCCTGCTTCTTGTCAGTGCAGGATCCATCTGTCACATGTCACCTCAGGAGCATCCAGGGCCTGTGTCCTGGAGGTGTCTTCTGTATGAGCTGTTGGACTCTGACCAGGGTTCTCACTCAGTTGCATGTGGAGGGCACCGTGTCCTGCTCCATGTGTGACTCCTATGCACATCTCTCCAGGGGTGTGGGGGTCATTTAGAGGGCACCCTGTTGTGTCTCATGCCAGAAAAAAAATGCAAGGATTCCAGGAAGATTGAGCCACAGGTCCACAATGACAGGTCCACAGTGGCAGAACCTCAAACTCACACAGGTTCTCACCCATTGCACCCCCAGCACTGCTGTGTCTCTCCTCTGCGTTCTTGGTGCTTGTGTCAGAGTCATCTGTCCTTTCCCATGTTGAGTGACACAGTGTGATATATCTAACGACAGCTGGAACAAATCCCAGTAATGAGGTCACCTTGGGCCCATCTCATGTCTGGCTGCTGCTCTCCATAGAAATTATTTGTGAACAAGTACCACGTGCTCAGAACCACATCCCCATGCTGAGTGTGGATGTTGACAGCAAATATGTTAAAACTTGCTGCAGAGAAGCCCTAGTTAGGCCGCAGATTGTTCAGTAATGAGACAGTGCCTGCTTTGGTTGCCAGGAAGGTGTGATTGACTGTGACTGGCCCCATTTCCTCTCCATGCCAGCTCTCAATGCAAAGTGCACTGAGTGGTTTCAAAATAAATAGGGCCCAAGTGTCCTGCTGCTACTCTCCAGTGGGAGGGCCTGGCGAAAACACTGGTGTTCCCAGGATTGGGGAAAGGACTGTTGTGGGGGGGCATTGCCTGGAGAGGTCACAGAGCAAAGGGAGGTGGTGAGGGCCTTAGGGATGGGCAGGGTGTGGATAAATAAAAGCAGGCACCATGGTTGCCTCTCGTGTCATCCCTCATGTCCTCAAGGTTGCTTCCCGGACCCCCAGGATACTGAAATTCCAGGGTGGCGTTGCTGGTATCAATGGCACAATGCCTGCACATGGCCTACCCATTCCACCCATTCAGATAGCTTCAGATAGCTGGTACAAGGGAACCCTGCATAGAAGGTTGTCACACAGTACTGTAGAGAATAAGGACAAGATAAACCTCTGTACAGGCTCAATTTAGACATCTTTTCTAATCATTTTTGTTTGCTGTTGGTTGAATGTGTGGAAGGGACCCATGGTAGGATCTGGGGAGCAAGAGAATCTGAGGAGCCTTAGCACAAAGCATGGGGGCCTGAGGAGGAGAACCTGGGACAAGAGGTTGGCAGCTGAGGGAGCCCACGGTGCAGGGTCATGAAGCAGAAGTGGGTAATGCTGGGCATGGCTGGGGCTCCTGAGAAAGGAAGGTATGATGGAGTCCTTTGGAGCAGATGGGCAGAGGGCTGGAATTCTGTTCCTTCAGGAGGGCTGGAGTCCAGGGAAGAGATCAGACTGAGCAGTGCAGTCCCCCAAGCTGCTGGTGAGGGCAGCCAGAAGCTGGGGACCAGGCGGAAGCTGGAAGCACTGGGGCATAGATTGCAAAATGAGCACCAGCATCTCATGGAGGGCATGTGGGTGACACGTGGATGGCACATGGGTAGCCTGCAAGGCCAGGTGTCTGCCAGCTCCATAGGGTATGGTCAGCACAGGATGGGCTTGGCGCCATGGGGCTCAGGTTGGAGGAAGAGGTTTTAGTGAAGCAACCCTATGGGCAAGAACACTCATACAATTACCATTGCCTGGACACCCCTGTGACAAAAAGGTCAAGTGTACACAGTCGGTGGTGCAAATGTGTCACCAGGATGCCTACCATGTGCAGGAATGGTGGCCCTACAAAGCTTCCTGAGCCCCTCCTTGGTGGGACCAGTCTACTTGGATAATTCCAGATAATGATAAGAGCTAGGCATTGAGTCCCAGAGCAGGCATGCTGGCCATAGGCTGGGGTCCGTGGGGGGCCAGGAGCTGATGCCTAGAGAACTGGAGCTACAGAGGCCAGGCTGGGATGGTGGTCCTGGACGCCAGGGCCCTCAAGAAGGTTGAGCACTTGGAGATGAAGATGAAGACTCGAAACAAAGTGAAAAGAGCCCGGTGGCAAAGGGAAAGAGCATGCCCAGTGCCCCACAGGATCCAGAGGAGCAGAGGAGAAGGCTAAAGAGCAGGAGCAACTGGTGAGCAAGCCTTGGATGGTGGTGGCAGGAGCATAAGCTTCTTCCCTAGGCACATGAGATCAGGCTGTGTTGTAGGAAAACTCTGGCTAGGAAGGTGATGAGTGTGTTCACAGGTCCTTCCTGAGCTGTGGGCACTGTGGCACTTGCTTCCATCCCCTTCCAGCTACAAGGGCCTATGGCTGAGCACTCAGGCTGGGCAAGGCTAAGGAGAGCCCAGATGGCCACAAGGTGTCTCTAGCAAGTTCCCCATTACCAGGCCACAGTACATCCTTCTCTCTCATCACAGGAGCCTGTCATCCCACCACAGCCTGGATGTGGTCACTTCTGAGTGTCCCCTCCTCCCTTGCTGTACCTGTGTCTGCCCCCTTTGGCCCTTCAACTTGGCATGAGCCACTTCAGACAAAAGCATCTTGGAGTCTCAGCTTCCTTGGACCCACTGCACACTTGAGTCCCCAGGGCCTCTTGATACACATGTACTGGGAACCAAGGCAAACCCAGGTGAAACCTGGCCAACTCTGGACTCCCTTGAATGGAAACTGTGCATGGCGGGGGAAGATGCAGGGAGTAACTTGTCCCCAGCCTGGCACCAGGGGACACTGCCACCATGATATCGGACCAAGCACCATGTTGCACACAGGGAAGACAGGCATGGTGTGCAGTGAAGCTATTCTCTTGTGTGGACTTGTGAATGTGCAGGTCAGCTGAGGCATGATGGCAGTGAGTTTGAAGAGGCTCCAAGGTCAAGCCATGGTGATAGGGACACAGCAGTAGCTGCTCCGATATTGCAGGCACAGGGAGAGAGGTCACCAGAAGAAGTGAGACCAGGTGCTGCAAACACCACCTACATAGTCCAGATTGAGTGGGGAGAAGCTCTACGCTACCAAGAAAAGGATCCTTGGGACACTCACAGTCTAAGAAAGCAGCAAGCTTTCAAGAATTCACTGGGGTGGGTTCAAAGTCCAGGAAGTTCTCACTGGCCAGGGCCATGGTTATAAGAGATGTGTTCTTCTCCTGAGACTCAGACCACCAGGTGGGCACAGTGAACTTGCCCTATGGCAGGAAACACAGAGCTCCTCTTGCAGCTGATACCACCAGCCTGTGTGGAGGCTCTGCCTATGGTCTGGTCCCAGCCTTAGGAAGGGGCTGAAGGATGCAGGTGTTCGGGCCATGGCAGCTGCTGAAGAAACACAGGGAGAGAGAAAGCATCCTAGCTCCATGAGTAAAAGCCTGAGTTGTCCCTGAGTCATGGTTTTGAGCAGATCCACAGGTCCACATGCAGAACTGAGCAGAATCTGACCCAAGGGTTAAGACAGCAGAAGGGACAGACACAAGATGAAGATAAATGTGCACACTCTAATTCCACTTTATTCACTGTCAAATATCTGCAACTCAAGCGAAGAGTCATTGTTCTCAGCAAAAACAGCCTAGTGACCTAGGCCACTGTTCTCATAACCCCTGTCAGAGGTGTCATCTACAACAAGGCTTGTGGGAAACTGTTGCCCATCCTTGCGACCTCATAATTAGTGGGGAGGCTCCTCCCATACCTGCTGCAGATCGGTGTAGTCCATGTGAAGAGTGAGGCTTTGTGGTTGGGAGAGAGACTCTCAGGGCCCCCAAGGTAGGACTGACCCCTGTGTGTGCACCCTCATGGCCTGACTGAAGCATGGCAGACACTCAGTAGTACCAAACCACATGTCTACATTGCTGCCTTCTTTCATGGGATGGCAGGAACCCTCACACACTGGTGTGGCTGGTCCAGGGCAGTGTCCTTCAGCCATCACCACACGTGGACATCCAACTCTGTGAGCATAGACGTGGCTGCATTTGCTGTCCCTTCACTGTTAGAAGCCCTAGCCACAACATGCCATCAGGGTTGATTCTGGGAGGAAAATCACCTCAGATGCAGATGGGGTCAACCATAAGCTGATGAGTTACCCTTGTCCTGCAGACATATGTGGCGGGAGCCCTGGACTCTATCATTTTGCCTTCCTAACTCATGTTGCTTATTTTGTTATTTTATCTTTCTTCACTGTACATTGACGTTTTCTAAACCATAAGGACAGGTTCTTTAAATCTTACAGCAAAGTCAGTCTGACTCATTGCTAGGAGCCAGGCAGCTGCTGTGCAGGAGAATGTGGACTGGAGGCTGCAAAGGGGAGGCCCTTGCTATAAGGTGCAGAGCTGCTCCTCACAGGGTGAGAGCATGACAGCGCTCACCTCCCACGGCAGCCTGGGGCCCTGTGCATGGGTCCTCTGCAAGGCCTCTGAGAGTTGGTAAAATTACTCTTTCTAGTATCCCTAGGTATTGGAAGTAAGTTTCCTTCCAGTCAAGGAAGTGACATAAGCAGTCTCTGGGTAGGTGGAACTTTTAAACATTGAAAGAGTCTATCCTCACTATTTTTCACCCTGTCTCTCCCTTCTCCCTAAAATGCAATTTATCTCACCTTTGTCGGTTTTCCATGACTCTCTGCATTTGCATGTGTGACTGTGCTATCAGCCTGTTAGCCAAAGGCAGAAGGCAGGTAGCCCTGTCTTCCCTCTGCTGACAGCAGTCCCCTTCCTGTGGATGTCACTGGCCCTGCCCAGCCCCTCCAGATATGCCTCACTTTGCACACTGGTGAGGGCCATAGACTCTGGAAGGCTGGTGAGTGCCATTGCCTGGTCCCCAGTAGAGCCCCACACAGCCTACTTGGTGGGTGGCATGGGCATCTGACCCCACAGTTCCAGTTACTTTCCTTGGAGGGTTGCAGGCATCTTTGTCTTGTGGATGGGATTGGTCCATCCCTGTGTCTGAGGAAGTACCCTGCCCGGCCTCCTCCTCAGGGAGCTTGAGGTGTCCACTGCACACCTCTGGCAGGCTGGAAGATGTGCACTTTTGTGGCAGAGAAATACCTGTACAGCCATGTCATGGCTGCTGCTGTGACTTCTGCCAGGACTTGGACCTGGTTTGCCAAGCCCCTGCCCTGGTGAATACATCATACTTCTATCCCATGCAACTCAGTTGGTGAGTTCCCTCCTCCTCCTCCTGGATTTCTAAGTGCCATTCACTGTGGAGATCAAACAGATCATTCACCCTCGGTAGTAAAGCAAGTGCTATCTGTCCCTGGGCACCAGCTTGTTGGGAATCTCCATTTCATATCTCTCCTACGTGTATACTAAGCATGCATCTTTGCAAATCATCCTCTTTCCTTCCACAGAATGCTGAGCACATGTTTTAAACCATTCCAGTGCACTGGCATCTAGTAAGTTAATACACAGAGAAGCCGTTTCAGTTGGCAGTTTCTCTGTGTGCTCTTTCTCCCCTGTTCCACAGAAGCCGTGCCTCAGTGACAGCCTTCCAGCACGGCGAGCTTTCGCCCACCTCCTCCTTCACTGGCTTGGGATTTGTGTCTTAATCAGAGTATGCAAGAGCTGCACTTAATCGTGAAACAGAGTGGCAGTTCTGCACGGAGCTCCAGTTAATTAATGCCGCGTGCTGTGGGACGTTCCGGGAGTGCTCCTGATTTTCCATTTACTTCAGGTGGCTTTGCTGTGATTAATGTTATCATAGAAATACCAAAGGAATTAACAATGATTAGCCCGCTACTTCCAAGATGCTGGAAATGCAGAGACCTTTGCTCATCACAGCAACAGCGCCAAAGCTCTTCAGGACAGCTTCCCTGGTCCAGTGTGCAACCCACAGGACCTGGGTGCAAGGGAGCCAGGCTCACCACTGATGTTGGAACTTTCCAATTCAATTTTCTTCCAAAAGCCTTCAAATGTGGGCTCAAGATAGTTAGAGGGAGAAAGTTTAATTTTTTTTCTCTTTGAGGGGTTAATACTTTAAACATTCATTTATTCATTCATTAAAAAATATTGAATACAAGTTCAGACATTTGCCATGTACAGACTCTGTGTGGCAGACTCAGGACGAGAGGAGAGAACATATGTAGGGTTCTTTTCTTGAGCTGGTGGGGGACACCTGTATACCAGACAGACAGCAGTGTGCATCCTGGCAGCTGCAACAGAGGTGTGCATGGGTTCCTCTATGGGCCATCTCAGGATCTGCAAGGAGATGAGATCCAGCTGCTCCTAAAAGTGCCAAGGAGTGGCTAGGCAGACAAACAGCCTGAGCAGAGAGCAGTGGGTCATGTCTGAGCCTGCAGGGTCCATGGCCAGATGTGGCTGTGGGTGGGCTATGGGAAGCCACTCTGAGCAGTGTCATCCCTGCCCAGGACTGGACATCCCCTCTTATCCAGTTTGTGTTCCACAGTTTACTAGCCAAGGTCAGCACAGTCCAAAAATACTAATCCTTGTCTTGACCTTTGAGAAAAAGAGACTACACTCACAAATTTACATTACAGTACATTGTCATTGTTCCATTTTATCATTATTGTTGTTAATCTCTTACTGTGTCTGATTCAGTAGCCAGATTTAATTATAGATATGTATGCATAGAAAAACCACAGCATATCTAGGGTTTGGTACTTCTCATGCCTTCAGATGCCCACTGGGGTCTTGAGGCATAGCTTCCCAGGTGAGGGGATCCTGCCAGCCCCATCTGGGATCAGTTGACTGGATCCCAGCAGTGAGGAGTCCCAGGCCAGCCACCCCCAGGAGGGAATCCACTTCCTCAACAGGCCTGCACAATGGGTCAGGTGGAAAGGGTCACCTGCCCGGTGAGACTTAATGTCCAGTTCTTCAAGGTTGCTGTTCCTTTGGGCCTGTCAGGGACACCTATCCCCCTGTAGGTGTTCAAACTCCATTTCCCTGACTTGGTGGCTATACAAATGCTCACAGTGCTCTCTTCTTTTTCATAGCATCCTAGCATGTACTGGAGGAGCTGAGTCCTTCCTGCCTGGCCTGTGTCTCTGGTCACTTCCGATCCAGACCCTTTGTGAACACCTCTATTTGGGTGCCTCCCTATCACCCTGAGCTGTTTGTCTAAGATCCGATTCACTGCCCCGCCCATGTCCCTGGCTGTGCCTGCAGTCTCCAGGACCCCTCCCCATTTTCCTGCCAACAGCTCCCCAGCCGGGCTTCCTGGTTTCCATGGCCAC
This sequence comes from Fukomys damarensis, assembly GCF_012274545.1. Lineage (NCBI taxonomy): Eukaryota > Metazoa > Chordata > Mammalia > Rodentia > Bathyergidae > Fukomys > Fukomys damarensis. The sequence continues at coordinate 83,987,268 of NW_022900928.1, forward strand.
CAACTTGTCTCTCTCCCCAGGAGGTCTGATGAAGCCACACTCTCCTGCCTCCCACCTCAGCCTTCCTTGTGATTCTTTTTCATAAGTGAGCCGTGAGGCAGCATCCACCAACAAACCCAGAACATTGGGAAGGTGGAAATGTTGCCGCCAGACAGCACAACATGTTACAATTTCACTCCTGCTTCTTGCAGAAGGATGCAGACTCTCATGGTCTTTCTTAGATTCAAATTTTAAGTATGTATCTAATAAGGAAATTATTTTGTGACTCAGGGACAGGGAGGCCGCCTGCTGTTTTTCTGGTAGTTTCCACTGAGCAGCAGACAAAGATCATTTCCACAGAGAAGCTCGCTGAACTCCAGGGTCTGGGGATCCGCCTCCCTGCTCCTTCCAGCTCCCTAGGAGATGAAATTAGTTCCCACATACCCGAATTGCAAGCACTGACTTGATCATCTTCTCTTTTTTGCCTTACCCA
>NW_022900928.1:83987880-84007861 GCF_012274545.1 Fukomys damarensis
AAAAAAGAAAAAAAAAAAAAAAAAAAAGTAAAATGATTACAGGAATTCACTTGAAAAGATAAAACCAAAACCTCCCAGGTCCTACCATGGCTCAAAAAAAGCTCAGGCCCTGTCCTCCATCTGCTGAGGACCCAGGGGAGGTGCCGGTTCAACATTAGAGTCCCAGATCCAGAACAGCTCTTCACCCCCAGGCTCTGCCAGCCTTGCCAAGACACAGAACCACACAGCTCCCTTCCGGGACAAGGCATGTTGCTCTGGAGCATGGAATGATGCCATCCACCATCTCAGAAAGCCTGAGAACTGGAAGCTGTCCCATCATTCACTTTGCAGCTCAACATGCCCCAGCTGCCAGATTTGAGCCTTGCAGATCACATACCTACATGGCCTCCTCCATCCAGGGCCAGATCTCAACCCTCCTGCATTTTCTCAGTCTCTTGAATGGTTCAAGTCAGCCACATTTGTGAGTTGCCATTCACCACACAGAGACGGTGGTGTGCACTGTCCTGTGCATAGTCATCTGTGTTCCCAGGGACCTGGCAGTCAACTGGGTAATCACAGAGATGGAGGAGGACAGTGGCTCTTGGGGCAGCATCTCTGTTTCAGATATGCACATGTAGGGGTATTCTCGCCGTGTCTTGAAGATGACTCTCCACTGGATAGTCCTTTGCAGATTAAAGTATGGCTAATACACTCCATCCATCGATGACTGTGTGAATAAGAGGATACTGTGTTTCACCCCAGTTTCACTGTTGGAAGAATTAGATTTTGACTGCACAGGAATAAGGAGCAGCCCCTGATAATGCACAACCAGCTCCCAGTCTGTATCTGTGAAATTGCCCACTCTTTCTGTGGCCAGCAAAGTAGCAGGGCAATGCTGCCTCAGCCTCATCCCCAGAGCCTGTGAATATGTTACCTTATGTGACAGGTGGGATGGTATGAGGGAGGCAGGGACATTGTAGAGGTCCAGTGAGATCACAGGATCCACGTGAGCAGCAAAAGGACTGCAGCATAGACTTCAAAGGAGATGTGACTATGGAAGAAAGGCACAGAGGAACACAGGCCAGGAGTCAAGGACAGCACAGCCATAGGACACCCATTACACGTTCATACTTGGAGCTGATAGGATTCGGTTTTCTATAAAATGATGCTGACAGTGGTGGTGATGAAGGCAATTATGATGATGATGATGACGACAGTGATGATGGTTGTTTTAGCCAAATTTCCTGATTCTGGGACAAAATGCCCAACATACACAACTGAAAGGAGAAGGGGTTTATTTGGCTCGTGGCTCATGGTGGGTTCAAGTCTGAAGTCTGGTAGCCCCAAGCAGAAAGGGCATGGTAGAAGGCGTTGGATGGAGAGCTGCCGCTCCCATGGCAGTAAAGAAACAGCAAGAGAAAGGGGAGGACCCAGAAAAAAATAATGCAACTTTTCAGGTCATATGCCCATGACCTGCCTCTTCCAACCGGGCCCCACCCCTACCAGCACATTCAGCTGTGAACCCATCAGTGGATTAAGCTACTGAGAAGCAGGTGCTCTGCGATCCAGCCACCACCCAAAAGTCGCCCCTCTGAACACTCAAGACACTGAGGGGTCTCTGAGATCTGAACTGTGACAATGGTGGCATTGGTGCTGATAAATGCGATGGTGGTGGTAGTGGTAGCCATGAAGGGGATGGTGGTGAGAATAGGGAAGAGCAGGAGTCTCGGGCGTAGGTGAGGAGACTGTGTCTTTCATGGGAAGTGGATGCACCAGGTATCAGTGCTGCCTGAGTAATGACTCGCCATGACAGGACTTTTCCAGAGACTTTGCAGTCACTGAGCGATGCTTTCTGGTGAGAGACAACTGGTGCAGCTGAATGAGCATACCTGTTGCAAGTGGACCTAGAGTAGCACTTTAGCTCTCCTGCTTTCTGCCTGTGAAGCCCCATATCTCTGCTTCTGAATTGTGGCCCCAGGTGCCAACCTCCCCACAGATAACTTGAGAGGGGCAGATTCCAGGGTGTTGCTCAGAGTGATCCGACTGTGCAATGGACCAGGACCCACCAAGGATGTTGGGATCAGGGCTCCCACGTGGTAGCTGGAGAGTCAGGACTAGAACTAGGCTCACCTCTCCCTGCAGCTGCCCCATACACGGTGGGGACAGTGAATCCCATGAGGAGGGGGCTCCAGCAGGACAAGAATGAGGTCTGCTAGACACAGTCTGGATTTTATTTTATATTTTATTGAGTTTATTGGTATTTGTATAGTACTTGTATACTTATACCTTTACATGACAGATCTTGGTTCCCATTTTTCCCCATATCCCTGCCCTCCCTTCACCCCCCTCTACCCTCCCCTATTTACAAAGATTTTTTTTCCATTTTTTCCTTTTCTCATATTTTTTTCTTTTCCCTTATTTTCTTTCCTCTACCCTTCCTTCTTCCCCTCAGTCTGGATTTTAAATATATAATATTTTTAATATTTGAACTTAATGAGGACAAAAAACACGTAAGTGGGATTTACTACTAGAAATTACATTCGATAGATATATGGTAAATGAAAACCAGCCAGACACTGACTGTTCCAACATTCTGTGTGTAGACTGTCTCTGCTATGGCCTTAGAAAGAGGTGGAAGCATCTGTGAGCTTTAGGAAGAAGTGCTAGAAGCTGGCCAAAGATCCTGGCTGTGCCCCCTCTGCCCAAGCCAGGGCTGTTCTGCCTTCAGCCAAGGTTGCAAGGCACTATGGGAATTCTGCACATCTGCAGAATGTGTTCTCTGGGAAGTTTGGGGTAATTAAACAGAGGCTAATGGGCTGTTTAGCAACCAAACTGAGGTATGTAACATACATCCTGTGCAATTCTTCTTGAGAATTGAGTCTTAAGCACAGACTGGTACTTAAAGAGAAATAATTAAACCGAATCAATTCTTAATTATTTTAGTCCTGAAACATGGGGATGTTTTCAATAAATAGTATCTGTAGATTGCTCAAAAACCTGTTTCTACCACTAGTTCCCGTACTTTCTACCTCCCCTTCCTACATTGCAGAACTGTTTTCTGCCCCTTGTCTTAACCAACACCCCCTCATCTCAGACTCTGCCATGGAGATGTAGAAAAGGATGGCACTTGTTAAGTACTAGACCAGTGTGTAGCCATTCCCCTCTCATGGGTGATATTCAAGTTCTCAGTGGCACTCAGAGGTGAGAGTTTAAATTCATGGAGTGCACAGGGGCTGAGTGCTGTCAGGTGCCTGATGACCTGGCCCAAGCTCACCCGCTTCTGTGAGGTGCACACTTTGCTCAGAGGTACGGAAATGGTGTAACCAACAATGAAAATACCTTGCCGACCCTCTCAGGAGGGTTTACTCCCATGTCAGGGCTCAAAGGCCACACAAGGAGCAAGAGGCAGACTGGAAACATTATATAGGTTCATTGTCCCCATGGCCTGCATGGTATATGGTCCCCAAACAAGAATTTCTAATGATAGAAAGCCTGTGACAGTAGCATTATCAGTTCCTTGTGCGGTTTGGCAGCAATTGTTCTTGATGGGTTTATGTTGAACCTTCCCAAGTCCACAGCAAGAACACCCCAGCTCAGCCCTACAGTCCCCAGGATTCTCTGTCACCCCATCTACATGGCTTCCTGAGGACCTGCCCTGTACAGGTTGTGCTTGGTGCTGGATAGGCTTATATCCACAAAAGGTGGAGTGCTGACTGCAGGAGCTTGGAGTCTAAATACACACAGAACAATCTATGTAATACATAGCTTCCAAAAACTAAATGGTATATCTGGCCTGCAGCTTTTACCTGAAAGTGCCCTGACCTTGAACAATAAAACTTATTACTGAACCTAAACCTGGCAGTGACTGAGCTAGAAAATCTATTTTGTGTTGAAACCAACACCACAGGACTGCTGGATGGCTGCTCACATCCAGAGCTTGTCTTACCGACATGGCAGTCTCACCACAACCTGGAAAGCCAGCATTTATAGTTGTTTGTGTGACTCCAAAAATAGATTTTAAAAGTATGTTCCCCTCAAGCTACAAAGACAAATAAAAGACATTGAGAGTTTTTAATGAGTAAGTTACCCACTTTGTTCTCCTGAACTCATTTAAACATTTGGATAAAATCCTTGCCTGTGTGTGTGGCATACCTTGGGCAGAGGCTGTGGCTCCCCTCTGTGAGGGGCCCATGCTCGTGAGGGATACTGCAGCTATGGGAGCCTTTGCATTGGGATGACAGCATTCAGTGGCACTTGGGACACCCAGACCCGGTGGCACCATGGTCATCGTGCCTCCTGTGCCTGGTCTTCTGACTTGAAAGCAGACCTGCTGTTCTCCACTTATTATTATTGTTTTATTTAATTTTGTATAAGGATATGATCTGTACCATTATGAAGGTTTTAGGGAAACTCAAAGGAGAAAGAAAAATATTCCTTCACAATTGTCTATTCAGTTGTACCTACTGCTATCTAGCATGTTCCCGTCCAGAATCTTATACATATGTTTTTTGTTTTTTTGTTTTGTACTGGGGATCGAACTCAGGACCTTGTGCTTGTGAGGCTGGTGACAGAACCACTGAGCTAAAACCCCAGCTCATATATATGTAATTTAATGTGATCAAGAACAGGATTTCATGCAATTCTGCTTTCAGGATTTTTTTTTCAAAAGCATGTCTAGTACCTATAAACGTGTTTAGTGTTATTTGAATGGATGAGTAAATTTTCATGGACTGCAAATATAGTTTAATTAGTTTTGTATTGCTAGGCTGTTATTTCTTTAACATTTCTATATTTTTAAAACCACTGATAAAACTAAAGATATATTTCCAAAATTTAAATTGTTTCATCATGATCTACCTATACTTTAAGGTCTCTGGGATAACTATTGCCTGGCTTGTTTTCAGAACAGACTTGCTGATTTGTAGTTTAGAACAGTAAGAGAGCACACATTTTCCATGGTTTATTTGCACAATGTTTTTGTTGTGGTGATCAGTATACATACCATGATATTTATCATTTTAAGTGTACAGTTCTGTGGCACTGGAACATTGAAATTGTGCAGCACTTTTCTTTTTTTTTTCAGCTTTAATTGAGTTTATGGGTACATTTTAGGGATACAGTACAGTTACATTCATTGTTGGGATCTTGTACCTCTACATGACAAGTCTTGATTCTCATTTTTTCCCCTTACCTCTGCCCTCCCTTCACCCTCTCCTCCCCTCCCCATCTACACTTTATTTCCATCTTTTCATTATCTCACATTTTTTTCTTTTTCCTTATTACCCTTCCCCTACCCATCCCACCTTCCCTACACCTTTAGCTCCTTTCTTCCCATTTCTAAATGTCAGTAATTTTATTAGAATCTTATGCATTGTTGCAGATTATTCACACCAGGGAAACTATTCGGTATTTACACATGTGTGACTTATTTATTTCACTTAGGAGTATATCTTCAATATGTATTCATTTTCCTATGAATGAATCTATTTTCTCATTCTTTATGACTGAGTAATATTCCATTTTATAGAAAAACCACATCTTCTTTATCCAGTTTCCAACGGATGGGCAAATGGGCTGTTTCCAAGATTTAGCTATTACAAACTGTGCCGCTATAAACATGGGTGCACATACTTCTCTGTGATATGATTCTTTTAGTTCTCTTGGAAAGATACCCAGCAGAGGATGGCTGGGTCAAATGGAACCTCCAGTCCAAGCTCTTTCAATGTTCTCGGCACAGCTCTGTTCCTACAGACACTGACCTTGTCCCCCCAGCGCCTGGACCCCACTGTTCCACTGTTGCTGTGGATTGAGCACTCTGGATGCTCTGAATCAATGTAATCATACAATACTTGCCCTTTTGTTTCTGGTTTAATGTCCTTAAGGCTCATCTGTATTGCGACATAGGTCAGAATTTGCTTCATTCAAAAGGCTAAGGAATATTCCACAGTGGAGTACAGCAGATTTTGTTGTGCACTTGTCCACCTGTGGACATTTGGTTGTTCCCCTTTGGGCTATTGTGACTAATACTGCTCTAAACAAGGGAATGCAGCACCTATTTGAGTCTCTGCCTGCAAATCTGAGTTTGCACCCCAGTGCTGGCTCCTGTAGTAATTTTACCTTTAGTTGTTTGAGGAGCCCCAAAACTGTTTCTGCACTGACTGTGCCATTTTACATTTCCAGCAGTGCACTGGAGTTCCAGTGTCTTCACACTGTATCAGCACTCATTCCCTGTTCCTCAGAGAGCAGCCCTCCTAACCTGTGTGAGTAGTGAGGCATACGTTTGGTCTGTGCTTCCCTGGGGATGGGTGAGGCAGACCACAGCTTCATGGGCTATGGCCATTCATATATCTTCTTGAGGGAAATGTCTCTTCATACTGTTTGCCTGTTTTCAATTAGATTGTTTGTGTTTTGTTAAATTTGTTACATGGTAGGAGTTCTTCATATATCATGATATTAATCCCACTCCAGATGTGTGACTTGCAAATATTTTCCCCCATACTCTGGGTTACTTTTTCACTTCTAGACAATGACATTTAAAATACCAAAGTTTTTAATTTTGATGAAGTCTCATTTGCTCATTTCTTCTTTTGTTGCCTGCACCTTCAGTGTCATATCTAAGAAATCATTGCCAAATTTATGTCATGAAGCTCTCCCCATTTTCTCAGAATTTTGTAGTTTTTAGCTTTTATGTTTAAATCTTTGATCCATCTTGAGTTTTGTGTGTAGTGTTAGCTACAGGTTAGGCTTTATTCTTTTGCACATAAGATCCATTTGTCCCAGAACTGTTTGTTGAGAGCATAGTCCTTTCCCTCTGGATGGGGCTGGCCCCTGGCTGCAAACATCTGACCCAGCAGAGCAGCTGGCTCCTGCTCTCTGCTCTGTTCCACTGGTGTGTGCACCTTTCTTATGCTGGCGCATCGCAGCTTTGTTCACTCCCTCTGCAGTTGGTTTTGAAATCAGGAAACATGAGTGTTCTAAGTTTGTGCTTTTCTAAGATTACTTTGGTTATTTGGGTTTCCTTCAGTTTGCATTCAAGTTTTTGGACCAAGTTTTCTATTTCTTCAAAAAGAAATACTACATTGAATCCGTAGACCACTTTGGGTGATATTAATGTCTTAACAATGCTGCATCACACAATCCATGAGTGTGAACTGTCTTTCCTTTTATTTGTGTCATATTTAATTTATCTCAATAACATTTTGTGGATTTTATTGTATAAATCCTCTTCTTCCTTAGTGAAGTTTATTTCCAACTATTTTATTCTTTTTGATACTTTTGCTTCCTTAATTTCTTTTCAGGTTCTTCATAGCTAATGTATAGAATTACATTTGATTTCTGTGTGTTGATTCTGTACCCAACAGCTCTGCTTAATTTTTCATTCTAACAGGGTTGTGTGTGTGATCTTCAAGGCTTCTACATATAAGATCATATCATCAGTGAAGGATACCTATTTAATTTCAGTCTTTCTGATTTGGATGTTTTATTAGTCACTTTTCAATCACTGGGACAAAATGCCCAACACCCTCAATTTAAAGGAGGAAAGATTTATTTTGGTTCATGGTTTCAGGGGATTCAGTCCATAGTTAGCTGTCTTCAAGGCAAGCACATCATGGTAGAAGAAAGCTGCTCACCACATGACAGCCAGGAAGCAGAGAGAGAAGGGAGGACAGAGACAAAAACACACCCTTCTAGGTCACAGCCCACTGACCCAACTCCAGCCCCCAGACCTTACTTCCTAACAGCACATTCAGCCATGAAATCATCAATGGATATAGCAGCACCCCATGATCCAGTTGCCTTCGACATATATGAGACTTTGGGGCAACATTTTAGATCTAAGCATAACAGATGCCTTTTTATTTATTTTTCTTGCTTAGCTGGCTGGCTAGAACTTTCAACATTATGTTGGATAAAAGTGGTGATGGCAAGTATGCTTATAATTGCTGTTGATATTAAAATCTGTCAGTCTTCCACCATTGTGTGTTACATGTATTATGTTTACTATGGGTTTTCATATATGGCTCTTATTATATGAAGATAGTTTCCTTTAATTCCTAGTTTGTTTAATATTTTTATCGTGAAAGGGTGTTGAATTCTGTCAAATGCTTTCCCTGCATCAAGTGAGAGGATCATATGTATTTTCCTTCATCCTGCTAATGTGGTATGTTACCTCGATTAATTTTCACATAGCAAATATCACCATTGCATTCTAAGTCCACTTGGTGTAGTATACAATTCTTTTAAACTGCTGTTGAGTTTGCTGTGCTAGAGCTTTGTTGAGGATTTTTTGCACTGGTATTTATGTGAGATATTTGTCTATAGGTATTTTGCTTATGGTATCTTTGGCTTTGGTGTAAGTAATATTAGCCTCATAGAATGAGTTAGGAAGTATTCCCACTTAAAGATTTTTTTTTAAGTTTAAGGAGAATTAGTGTTCATTCTCTTTGGGTATTTGGTCCAATTCACCATGGACTTGTCTGCCCCAGAGCTGTTCTGTCTTGGGGTTTGATTATACCTCTGCGCTGGTCCACTGTCCAGTCAGGCTCCTGCTCCTTTGTGCTTTAGCCCTGGTGGATTGGGTGTCCCAAGGCCTTTGCCCATTTCATGCTGGTTTTTCATTTTGTTAGTGTGCAGCCACTAACAGTACTTTCTTATAATCCTTTCAATTTTTATGATACTTTTGAAAGCATCAAATAATAACTACCAATAAATTCATACTAAATAAAGCAGAGTAATAAAATATTGCTATTTTAAAGTATTAGTACATTTGGTTATTTTAATCTTTTATCTGCCGTGTGTGCTGTCAGTGTTTCTCTAGGGAGGATTCCCCATCCTCTGCCCTTCTTTCCCATAAGCCTCTGACCATTCATTGCACTGTCTTACTGTAAAATTAACAGTATAAATGAGTCTGGGCTGGCAAGGCCAGATTTGATGAGCTCGTGGATGTGATGCACAGGTGGGCAGAAGAGAGGGACAAGGCCAGGATATGCACACAGGCAGTCTGTGGGGATTGGGAAACTTCACATTGCTCTTGTCCCACACTAGTCTCAGGATGGGCTTGGATGGATATACACACCTGGGTAGTTTTTTCACTGCCTTGTGGCCTCTGCCTCCTCTCTGAACTGTTAATTTCAGCAGATGTCTGCTTGCTATAGCTTTTTACCTGTCTGGTCTTCCTTGTGGTGGGATGTCCCTCATCATTTTCCCCTCCTCCTCAGAATCCCACCTTCAAGATAGAATGAGCTTTCATTCCAGGCAGAGTACAAGTTTATGTGGCCCAATTGGTTGCTGGCAATTAAAACAAATTCCTATTGTGAATTGTTAACATGAATTAGTCATGCAAATTGGTTCCAACTTACAGGCTCAGGATCCAGAAGAAACCAGACCCTGTTTCTAAAAGTAGAAAGTTTTTCTCAGGAACTGAACCAATAGCCCTGAAGCCTGACTACCTTTGTTGGGCTCCATCTCCCTGGCTGCCCTAGGACATCCCAGGAGAAAGGTGGCTCCATCTCTACCCTGTGACTTGGGCAGCCACAACTTCTTTAGTTCTTTATATGCACATGCTATCCGAGGCCAGATAAAGCATTCACAGGGTGCCACAGAAAGACAACCATGGAAATTGTGGCCAATGGCTCACAGGGACACTGTACATGCTACTGCCCTTCTTGTCTTAGTTGTGCAGAGTTCCCATGTGGGTTGCATCTGGAGACCTCAGTGCTTCTCAGGCTGTGTGGGTGGTGCAGTCTGAGACTGGGCATCAGTGGGCTTCTTTGCTTCAGCACCTTCATGGTCATCTCCTTGGCATCTGTGTTGAGTCATGTGTGAGCTCTCGTCTCTGCTGCCTTCTGTTTCAAGAGCATGGTGAGAGCAGGTCCTGGGCACTGGCACTCCACTCTTCCTGTTGTCCAGCAAGTCTTGAGCTCACAGAGAGCTCACCATGAAATGTTTTTAGATCAAAACCATCAGGTCCTTCAATTTTCCCCGGGAAACAGCCACAGATAACAGTGGCCCCAAGAAGGCAGAACACACGAGTCCTGCATCCTGGGTTCAGAAGCTGGGTGGTGCTCATGCTGACATTGCACTGAGAACACATGTGTCAAAATCTGCATCTTTCTTTCTTGGGCTCCTGGGCTCCTGCTCACCTCTGACTCCTTGGAAATTCTCAAAGGCCACTTTCTGTTGCTGCAAATATTACTAATTTCTAGACTCAGAAGTGCTATTTGGAAGCCTATTGACCTCTGCCTAATAAGACCAAGGATTTGGGTGCTTGCTGAGCCCCTGGTCCTCTGTGACAAGGACACGGGGATCAACTTGGGCCCAGGTGTCTGCAGGACCTGTCCTAGTGCCCCATGGAGCTGAGCTGTGGTGCTGGCCTTTGTTTCCCACACAGTGCCCTGCTTCCCAAAACCAGAATGATTAGGAGACAGCAGGGGGAGGATGGGCTCCTGGGGCCATCTCTCCAGATCCTGACCGACCTCCACCCTGTTGGTGCCCAGGCATGGAACTGCAGGGTAGCCAATCTCAAAGGACTGGAATGGTGTGTGCTGTTGTACTGGGCTTGCCTTGGAGAAATGGAAATGATAGGCTTTACTCTGATCAGCTGAGTAGGTCTAGAAGTGGCTTCCAGTGGGGGTATGCAACCATCTCCAGGGCTCCATGGGAACTGAAACAGACAGGACTTCTTCCCTGCCAAGGGCACTCAGAACTGCTCTGCCTGCCAGGCACTTGTGACCTGGCATACATTTAGCACATTTATGGCAACAAGAGGCTACTCAATCAGCAACAGAGAGGAATGCAGGCTAGAAAACCCCAGTGTGCCCAACCTCTCTGGCTCTTCTCAGTGCCCAAGCACTGAGAGGTGGACACACATGAGCAAGGACAGGCGTCGGGGTCAGGCTTTTCCGAATACTCCTTCTGAGATGCTCCTTTCAGGGCCATGGGGCTACATGGCCCAGAATGCAGCCTGCCCACCTTGGAAGGAAGATGAGATGAACTCAGGGGCAGTGTTGTGTAGAGACATGAGAGACCAGGAGCTTCCAGATTTTCACATTCCAAATCTATTATTTTTTAATGCATTTTAAAAGTTTAGCAGAAATAAATAGAAACTATGGTTTAAAAACTTATAAAATATCTACACACATGCCGACTTGGTTCTGAAGTTGTCTCGTGCCTCTCTCATGGTAGACTCAGCAGAATGGGCAGAGACTTCTCCCCACCCTGCCCAGATGGCAGCCTCACACAGGGGCTTGGGCAAGATGCATATACAAATACAACCACACACACACACACATATGTACATACCCACACATAGATGTGCGCTACACCACATATGCACATGCATACCTAACACACACAGCACTTGAAGATTTCCCAGGCAACTAAGATGAGCTAGCTTAAGGTCAAGTATATAACATGCACTCTTTAGCCCAGAAAATGACACCACCTCTGTTCATGGTACCTCTGCTAATGTGATATTTGAAGACACTCTTTTAAAAGTGTTCTCAACCACCGCCTGCCTTGCAAGCATAGGACCCAAGTTCAATACCCGGTACCAAAAAATAAAAATAAAAAATAAAAACATAAAAGTGTTCTCTGGGTGCAGCTGCTCAGACATGCATGTGTGCTCGGAGGATGTGCGCATTTGAGGGTGAGGGAAAGGAGAAAATCCTGCCCCTGCTATTTCTGCTTTAAAATGCCCCTTTTCTATTTCTCAATCACAGCTTTCTTCCACCATCTCCCTGTCCTTTCCCACTATCTCTCACCCTCTCCAGTCCTCCTGCTGAGCCAGCCATCTTGCCTACCCCTGGGATCATGGGTCTGTGGGGCTGGGAAGGGGCAGTTTCTGTAGACCTGGAGCACAGGTGGGACTGCAGGTGGAGTGGTGCTCAGCTCAGTGCAGAGCAACATATACAGGATCTTTTCTGCCCTAGGGAAAAGCTAGCTGTCAGAGACAGAGTCCCAGGGTCTCACTCTACCCACTCCAGAGTGCTATCCTCCATGTGTGCTTCCTGCCAACCACTTATCAAGCGCTGCTGTCACCTTAGCAGTAGGCACTGGGATGGGCAAGATCCCAGGAAGGGCCACCGGGTCTCACTTTTCCATCCTCTCATGCACACTGTGTACTCATGGCCACTGTAGCATCCCTGGCTGGACCACTCCACCTGCATTGGAAGACATATGTACAGATTAGATGGGGTACAAGGATCTAAGACAATGGAGGTGACATGCAGAGGATGGCTGCAGAGGGGAGGAGCCACTGGTCATTCTGATAAAGCAGGACAGTGGGTGCAAAGTCCCCCTGGCCCGCAAAGCCACCAAACCTGCCAGACCTGAGGCCGAAGTCAGAGGAGACTAGCAATGAAGCTGGCTACACAAGAGTTAGAGTAAATACATGGGTTTGATACTGAGTTGAAATGTCAGGATATCTGCTTTATTTTCTAGCACTAGAAGTGGGACAGAGGGACCCAAATTGGCCCATGATGATGTGATTGGTCATGCTGGGCCCATCCTGTCCTCCTGGGAACACTAGGGACCTTCCTGGAACTAATCCTGCCTGGTCCCTCTCAGATCAGTCCAGCCATTTGGTTGTTGACTCAATCAATTTTCCTTGTTAGATTAAGGAGGAGGGGTCTTTTTTTCGGATCTCTCATCAAGAATGGTTTAAAGATCTTTGAGGAAGCCAGCTCAGGTCAGGCAGTGGCTGTGGCAACAGAAACCTAGGACAGACAAATGGACACCTGGACTGGTCAGGAGAGGAAATGCAGAGGAGTCTCCAGGGATGTGCCAGGTCTGCAGCCTGGGTCCCTGGGAGGTGACATCAGGGCAGGAGGCTCCCTGAGGGTCCAGATCCCACCAAGGGACCAAAGGACCAGCTGCCCCACCTTGTCTCTATGCTCCAGGGGCCAAACTGGCAGTCAGAGGGCTGTCAGAGAACCCTGGGACTTTTAGGACAGTGGAAAGTCCCCCAAACCCACAGCAATAGTGATTCCTGCTTTTCTTGAAACTGACAGAAATCTTTTTAGCACGGAACAGAATCTTTCACTTCTCCAAAAGATAAAAAGCTTAAAATGCAAATGCCTCCTCGCTGCCTGGATTGATTGACACTTGCTCTCCCCAGAGCATAAGCATCCAATCAGCAGGGTGCTGTGCCTGACAGAGTCAGGAGGCAGTGGGATGCTGTCGGAATCCAGGAAGGAATGCCACGAGGGAGAGAGATGTGGACCAGGCAGACATGGGTGTTGGGGGAGGGTGCATCCTGTTGGCTGATGGCATTCTGGCACATGGGGCCACCCTCAGCGTGGGGTAGAGGGGCCAAGCCAGCACTGCTGCATGGGATCTTTACCTGGTTTTCTGACTTCCTCCAATGGAGAAGTTGGTTCCCAGAGTGCTTACTGTAAGAGGCATTCCCATCAGTGAGTGAGGTGAGGAACTTTATGAAGTTTAGTGCCCATTGTGAGATGGTTCAAGTTTGAAGCCAGTGTCCAGTTCCCAGGAATACACCAGTCCTTCAAAAAAGTCATGTATGGCCGCAGCGAATGGAGTGCTGTCCTCTGGAGGCCAGACCAAGATTTCCCCAGGTGGGTCATCATCGTTTCCAGCTCAGGGGGTGAATCTTATAGGGAAGACGTCATCTTTGGATGTTCCACCTCAGCTGAGACTTGGCAGGTGGTGCACACCCTTAGTGGATGGAGTTTGGGAAGATTTGGGGAGAGCTTTAAGCCAGCCATCCCTGGGCCTCCACAAAACTGACTTGCCTGAGGTAAAGTCAGCCTTTGGACCTGCCCGTGTGTCCATCCGGAGGACCACTCTCCTTGCCCAGGACAGCCTTCCTGTACTACCCTCAGAGTGAGAGACACCATTCCATCCCTGGAGAAGGAGAGGGATGGAAAGGAAAGCAGAGCACTAGCAAAGTCTGTGGAGAGCCCAGTTGGAAGTGTCCGGCCTGCGGGGACACAAAGGATGTCTCAGCCTGTCAGTGCTTCTGCCTGCTGCACAGGAGGCTGGGCTGGACGGACTCCTCAAGGATGATGTGAGTGCTTGCTTGCTCCAGTGCATGCCGCCCTGTAGACATCATGTCACTTAGATGCATGCTCAGTGTGACCAGCACCTCACACTCGCTGCCTGGCACTGTGCTGGGAGGAACTGTGCAGAGGGAAACAGGAGCCTTTCTGTGCTCCCAAACACCTGCAAAGCAGAGGTTCAGAGACTACAGAGCAGACAAGCACAGCACAGCTGCACGGATGGAACCCTGTAAAGAAGCTGATGGAAGTGCACACGGCACACAAGGCTGTGAAGGGAAGGGTTCCATGCAGGTAGCACAGTTTCGTGCACAGCCTGTTCACACACCCTCATGCTGTGTTCTGGGTCGAAAGTGAGTTGCTAGTAGATGGTGGGTGGTTAGATTTTTGAGTTTTAAAATCTATTGTGCCAATCTCTGTCTTTTCATTGGTGAGTTTAATTCCTTTACATTTAAAGTAATTTCTGATGAGGAAGGGCTTCCTGCTGCCATCTTGCTATTCATTTCTGTATATCTTATGCCTTTCTTTTTTCTCAGTTCTACCAATATTACCTTCTTTTGGTTTTGTTTCTTTTTTTAGGGTACTGTTTTGATCCCTTCATTTCCTTGTCTGCACATTTTTAGTTATTTTCTTAGTGGTTACCATGGGAACTTCAATTAACTTCCCACATTCTAGCAATCTCGAAAGGTTTTTTAATAGGTAAATCCCACTAGTGACAAACTCCTTCAGCTTTTGGTTATCTGGGACCATCTAACTTTTGGTATCATTTAGAGAGAATTTTTCCAGATATAGACTATTTGGTTGGCAGTGATTTGTTTTCTTTGTTTGTTTGTTTTTTGGCACATTGGATATATCCTTCAACCATCCTTTGGCCTCCAGGTTTTTGAGGGGAGATTGGATATTGATCTTTTGCAGTCCCTTGGATGTGACAAGTTACTTTCCTCGTGGTGCTTTCAGGACCCTCTTTTTTCTTGCTCTGCAGTTTGATTATGATGTGTTTCAAGGTGAGTCCTGAATTCGTACTATGTGGAAAAGCTGAGCATCTTGCTGTGCACATTCATGTGTTCATCGGTTAAAGGCATGTTGGTCAGTATTAGTGTGTAGTGATTTCAGCAGATGCCTCCTAGACACTGATGCCACGGTTGCCACATAAGGTTACCATTAGCATCACTCCTGCAGAGAGCTAGACAGACCATAGCAGGTAATGTCATTCATTAAGACAAGGTCCCTAGTTTCACTGAGTCTCACCAGGAATGTGGACAGCCATCCCCATGGCTGCATGGAGCTAGGAGAGGGGAAATGGTGGGAAAGAAAAAGAAGCCTAGAATGCTTTCTTGCTAGAGTTTAGAAGCCCCTTTCTTCATTCAGCACCCCCTGGTTAAAAATGATATTTTAGTGATCTGAAAAAGTTGATCCTTACAATGTAAACTATGGTTTCTTCTGTGGAAGCACAGGTGGAAGGGCCTCCCCTCCGTGAGTCCACTCTGCAGGGTAATTCCTTGCAGCCCACAGCTTCACCCTGAGCTCCTGTGTCTCTGCTTGAGCCTCTCAGATGCATCCACCTGTGCCAGGCCAAACCAGGGCTGTGCAGAGTCACCGTTCTCAGAGAGGCCCTTGGGGAATGTGGGGTGGTGCTTTCTGCCCCTCAGAGCATACCGTAGGCCAGGATGCTGCCCACACTGGGAACTTGCTCAGGCACTGCTGGCGACCTCCTCCTGCCACCTGAGACAGGACAAGTAAAACACAGGCTCATTTCAGGGGCTACTTTTGTGGAAACGCGAACTAGTGCAAACTTTGCCTTCATTCTTTGAAGTACCTGGTCCTTCCATGGTGTCCTCAGCCTTGCCCCTGCTGAGTAGCCATTCAGGGTCTCTATCAGCTAAGGGGCACATGGCCTGGGCAACTGGGGGAACTGTCACCAGAACCTCCTGAGATTGACACCTCAGCTCCTGGCATGGGCCTTCACATCTAGTCACATGGTAATAATTAAAAGCTGCTTTTTTCTGTGCCCATATGTGAATGGTGAAATGCAGAATCCTTGCATTGGGAAAAAAATGGTTGAGTGAAAAGGTGTGAAAAATACAGCTTACAGGGCTGGGGATTTAGCTCAGTGGTGCATATTCTTATATATTCTTTTCTTTTCTTTCTTTTTTTTTTACATATTCTTTTCTCAGTAACTTCACTCAGTACATAAGTGATAATACATGCCTTGCTGGGTTTCCAAGGATGAAGAAGCCTCTCCCTCCAAGGTCCAGCCATGGGGAGAGAGAGAGGGAGAGAGAGAGGGGGGGGGAGAGAGAGAGAGAGAGAGAGAGAGAGAGAGAGAGAGAGAGAGAGAGACTTCCCAAACACAGAAATATCTGCAAGAACTCTAATGAGATACAAGCCTCCTCCTAAGGAGACTTCAGATAGTTGCTTTGGTTATTTCACAAAAGGAGAAAAATTGGGGGTTTTCCTCCACATCCCTAAATGCACTGGGGGCTGGGAACAGCTGGTCCTTGGTGGCTGTTGGGAGTATGAGGCCTTTTCTCTCATCCTCTCCTGTCTACCAGGCAGGCTTTGATAGAGATATGGGCTCTGGCTCTTCATGCCGAGCAGTGCAGGCTGTTGCTGCCAATGTGGATGCTGGGGGCAGCAGGAGCCTGAGAAGTAGGCGGTGGCAGCTTCAGGAGACAAGTCATTTGCAATGAGATGCTTCAGGTGCTTCCTCTTCACACTGTGGGCCTGGGTTCTGGAACCTTAATGCTCTGCCAATCTGGCATGAGGGCTCATGCAGTAGCAAGCACAGCCCAGGAAGGAAAAGTTTAGCATTTGGCACAGGATGACTGCAAGTACTAGCCACTCTGCAAAAATATCCCTGGTCCCTGCTGGTCACTCCCGGTGCCCATCCACCGAGGCAGGTTGCTCTCCCTGCTGGACACTTGTTCAGCTCCAGTCCTGTGTCTGCAGTCTCCAGCACCTGCCCCTCACCAGACCCATCTGGGGGCCTATGGGGTGGAAGTGCCGCTGCTGTGGATGCATGGTGGCCTCTCAGTGACCTTTCTCCCTGTAAGGGCCCCCAGGCAGAAGGCCTCTTGTACAGTGGGATAGCCACAACCAACTCGGGAGTCTGGGCAAGAGGGAGAAACAGGGGCGTTGAATGTTCATCTTCTCCAGAGATGTCTCTCCAGTGATTTCTGCCTCTTGGGATGGGCTGGGTGGGGAGAGCACTCAGGAACTGGGAGTGTGCCTGCATCTGTCTGCAGGAACCAGATAAGGTTCTTCCTTCCGTCACCTCAGCCTCAGGAGGCATTCAGGCAGGGAGACAGGAGCAGAGTCAGAGCCTTGGGGACCCAAATGGGCCCTGCTGGCATCCTGGCCTCGCTCTGGGACTGCATTCCTGACCCCAAGCCCTCTTGTCAATGCTAACATGTCCGCCCTGTCCTCAGTTCCCAGGAGAGCCTGCTGATGCCCACCTCCTGTGCAGAGCCACTAACCCTCGCTCAATGCTCACTGATTGCTTATCAAGGGGGGACATAGGATGCTGATCCTCCTGTCTGCCCATGTCCTGCTGGTGTGATTCTCCTTTGGTAGAGTCTGGCCCTCCTCTTAAGTCTCCCCATGAAAGCCTCTCCTGTGGGCCTGTCCCTGTGAAAAGCTGCAGTGAGGCACAAGGCATCTTCAGTGTTCTTCAAGGAGAGGAAGGTTATGCATGCCCATCAAAAATACACTTCAAAATACTTTAGGAGGCTGAGGCAGAAGGATCACAACTTCAAGCCCTGCATGGGCAACTTAGCAACTTAAAGAGGCCCTGGCTCAAAATAAAAAATAAAACAGGGATGAGATTGTAGATCCTGCTGAAGGCTCTGCATTCAATCCTGAGTAGTGGAAAAAAACATCTTCAAAAAGGTGTAGGGAAGGTGGGATGGGTAGGAGAAGAGTAAAAAGGGAAAAGAAAAAAATGTGACAGAATGAAAATATGAAAATAAAATGTTTGTAGATGGGGAGAGGAGGAGGGGGTGAAGGGAGGGCAGAGGTAAGGGGAAAAAATGAGAATCAAGACTTGTCATGTAGAGGTACATGATCCCAACAATGAATGTAACTGTACTGTATCCCTAAAATGTACCAATAAACTCAATTAAAGCTGAAAAAATAAATTTTCAAGATAAGGATAGGAAAACCCACTTTCATGCCAGCCCATCATGGGAGAATCTGCTCCACACAGTCAGCCAGAAGAAACTCCTCTGCTGAGGGAGAAGCAGCGAGAGCCCTGTTTATGGGGGCAAAGAGCCCACGTGTCACTGTATGGGACACGTGAGAGTGCGAGGGTCCTGCAGGCAGGACAAGGCAGAAAAGCCCATCCCACCAAGTGATGCATGGCTGATGGTCTGCGGGGAGCTCCCTAAAGACAGGGCAGGCAGGAGAGGGGCACAGAGATAAGTTCATGTTTCTAAAGAAAGTAAACATGAAGGTAGAGTATACTTAAGTGGGGGAAAGTTCCACATGCCCAAGCCTCCCAGTCTCTATGTCAGTGATGCTCAGTAAACTGCCCTGCAGACTGACTCCCACCTGTCCAAGTCCCTATCCTTCTCATCCCCTGCCTTCCTTTGAAGTAAGACCAAGAGATAAATGGCTCATATTTGCCAAGCAAAGACTTAAAACCTCACAGTAGATGTTCCTTGTACCAAGATCAAGTTAATCTTAAGGGCAGTGAGTAGTGCACTAAGTGAAGGGTGAAATTCCAAGAACCACTTGCGTGGGCCTCTCCTCAAGATGCCTATGAATTACAGTGGGGAGGCATCGGGCCCACAATGGGACATGGCAGGCACCCCTTCAGGTGACTACATTAGTTCACCTGCAGAGAGGAGCCCCCCAGCCTGGGGAGCGCCTCTGGGTCTCACCAGGAAGCAGAAGCTGAACCTCATGGGGTGGCAACAGACAGGGCCAGCAAGTCACATGGTATAAGGAAACTGACCAGTGTGCTTTAAAAACACCAGTATTGTAAAGGACCAAGGAAGGCTGAGAGATTAAACTAAAGAAAAGGGATGACCACCCAATGGACCCCTCATGACCTGAGCTTGCTTCACTTTGTTTTTGTATTTATGAATTCATTTTATTGGTACATTTAAGGTATACAATATAATGACATTCTTCATTGGAAATTTGCACCTTTATGTAATTCATCTTGGTTCTCATTTTTTTCCTATTCCCCTGCCCTCCCTTCAACTCCTCCATCCTTCCCTATCTACAAAGACTTTGTTTCCATTTTTCTTCTTCTCATATTAATTCCATTCCCCTCTTTCTTTTCTCCTACCCCTCCAACTTCCCCTTGCACCTTTTCTTCCTATTTCACATTATCTATTATACCTTTTAGTCCTTATTTACACTTTCAGTTTCTCACACTAGAGACATTATTTGGTATTTACACATGTGTACTATTCTACTTCTTTGTCTGAGAAATGTCTCTTCATTTCAGATGCCCATTTTTGGACTGGGTCTTTAAATTTGGAAAGTCTGATTTTTTTTTTTTTAGGTCTTTATATATTCTAAATAGCAGACCTTTGTCTGAAGAAGAGCTGGTGAAAAAATTTTGCAGAGTTAAAATTTCCAAAAATTCTAATTATATATATATGTATATATATGTATATTTATATAAAAGACCAATAATAGCAGTATGTTATGCATCAAAGTTTATATCACTTGTAATTTTACATTATTATTTTAGTTCACTGAACTTTGACCTAATGGCTAATACCAGATTGAAACTGTTTTAAAAGAATGATGACTACTTGAAAGGAATGCTTTCTATGGGTAGTGAAGATACATTTGAACTACATAAATGCATCTTGCAAAAAGATACTTTTTAATAATGTTTGTATTTGGGAGTAATTTTATCTAATCCAACTGAAGGAACAGGTGTCTGGACTTGCCTTGGCCAGGGCCGTGGCTGTGGCCTCGGAAGATTCTGGGATGAGGTGAATTGGCTGTTTTGCCAGTCCTGCTTT
>NW_022900928.1:84008417-84016892 GCF_012274545.1 Fukomys damarensis
CACTATATGTAGCCCAGTCTGGTCTCGAACTCACAGCGATCCTCCTTGCAGAAGCTTTTTAATAAGAGATCCTACTTGTTGACTGTTTGTGCTAGTTCACCTGCAACTGAGATTTTGTTCATGAAATCTTTTCCTATACTGTCTTCAAGAGTTCTACCTAACCTCTCTTCCAGCTGGTTTAGTGTTTTAATATTTAGATCTTTAATTCATTTCAATTTTAGTTTAGTATATGGTGAGAGATAGGTCTGGTTTTAATCTTTGAAAAGTTGAAACCCAGTTTTTCCAGCACCATTTATTAAAAAGGCTATCTTTCCTCCAGTGAGGGTGTTTGACTCCTTTATCAAAGTTGAGGTGGTTAAGTATGACGGGAGTTGTTTCTGCATCTTCTAATCTGTTCCATTGGTCCTCAGGTCTGTTTCTTTGCCAGTACCATGCTGTTTTTATCACAGTAGCTTTGTAGTATAGTTTCAAGTTGCAGATTGTAATACCCCCGCCTTGTCTTTATTGCCTAGAATTGCTTTTGCTATTCTAGGTCTGTTCTTGTTCCAAATGAATTTTTGGATTTTTTCTCAATGTCTGTGAAGCATGCTGTTGGGATTTCAATTGGGATTGTATTGAATCTATATAGCAGTTTTGGAAGTATGGCCATTTTCACTATGGTGATTCTTCCTACCCAGGAGCAAGAGATGTCTTTCCATCTTCTGATATCCTCTTCAATCTCTTTTTTTCAGAGTGCTGTGGTTTTCAGAGAAGATGTCTTTCATTTTCATTAGGTGAATTCCTAGGTATTTCAATTCTTTGTATGCTCTTATGAAAATAATTGCCCCATTTCTCTCTCACTGAGTCTGTTTTTTGTGTACAGGAGAGCTATTGATTTTTGTGTGTTGACCTTGTATCCAGCTACTCTACTGAATTTGGTTATTAAGTCTAGAAGACTTTTGGTGGAGTTCTTGGGGTCTTCTAAATAGAGCATCATGCCATCTGCAAATAATGACAATTTGACTTCTTCATTTCTTATCTTTATTCCTTTTATTTCTTTCTCTTGTATAATTGCTGTGGCAAATGTTTCCAAAACTATATTGAACAGTAGCAGTGATAATGGACATCCTGATTTTAGTTGAAGGATTTCAGTTTTTGACCATTTAGTATGATGTTGGCAGTTGGCTTTTCATAGATAGCTTTCATCAGATTGAGGTAGAGACCATCTATTCCCATTTTTGGAGAGTTTTTATCATACATGCATGTTGGATTTTGTCAAATGCTTTCTCTGCATCTGTTGAGATGATCATATTGTTTTTTGCCCTTGGCTCTATTAATATAGTGTATTATATTTATTGATTGGCATATGTTGAACCATCCCTGAATCCCACTTGGTCAGGTTGTATGATATTCTTTGTGCATTTTCTTAGTTAAGTTTTTAATTATGTTTCAATTTCATTAATTAATATTGCATCATTTACAATTTTTGGGTCATCTTCATTCAACTTTGGTAATTCATATGAATCTAAAATCTGTCCATTTCTTCTGTATTTTGCATCTTATTGTCATATAGGTTCTTGAAGTAGATATTGGTAATCCTCTGGATTTCTGCTGGGTCTATTGTAATTTCACCCTTTTCATTCCTAATTGCATGGATTTTGGCCTTTTCTTCCTCCTTAAGTTTATTGTAACATTTAAAGCAAACAATACCATTACATTTATCATTGTGGTCTTGTACCTTTACATGGTATGTCTTGGTTCTTGTTTTCTCCCTATACTCCTGCCCTTCCTTCACCCCCTTC
Source organism: Fukomys damarensis (assembly GCF_012274545.1). Lineage (NCBI taxonomy): Eukaryota > Metazoa > Chordata > Mammalia > Rodentia > Bathyergidae > Fukomys > Fukomys damarensis. The sequence continues at coordinate 84,010,199 of NW_022900928.1, forward strand.
ACCCTTCCCTATTTACAAAGACTTTGTTTCCATTTTTTCATTTTTTCTTTTTCCTTCTTTCCTTTCCCCTCCCCTTCCCATTTTCCCTTTAGCCATTTCTTCCTATTTCACCCTCTCAATTAAATCATTTGAGCCTTATTTACACTTTTTGTTTTTCATACCAGAGAAACTATTCAGTATTTACTCAAGTGTGTCCTATTTATTTCACCGAAGAGTATAACCTCGGTGTGCATCCACTTAGCTATAAATGTTTCTAGTTTATCATTCTTTATGGCTGAGTAGTACTCCATTTTATAGAAAAACCACATCTTTTTTATCCAGTCTCTAGCTGATGGGCATTTGGGTTGTTTCCAAGTTTTAGCTATTACAAACTGTGCCACTATAAACATGGGTGCACATACACCACTGTGGTATGATTCTTTTAATTCTTTTGGAAAGATACCCAGCAGAGGTGTAGCTGGTCAAATGGAACCTGCAATCCCAGTTCTTTGAGGTATCTCCATATTGATTTTCACAGTGGTTTCACCATTCTGCACTCCCACCAACAATAAAGAAGGGTTCTTTTCTCTCCCCACACCCCAGCCAGCATTTGTTTTTGGTTGATTTCATGATAGCAACCATTCTTGCTGGGGTGAGGTGGAATCTCAGTGTTGTTTTCATCTGCATTTCTCGAATGAGCAGTGATGTAGAACATTTTTTTTATATATATTTATTTGCTGCTTTCACTTCTTTGTCTGAGAAATGTCTGTTCATTTTAGATGCCCATTTTGAATTGGGTCTTTGTATTTGGAGGATCTGAGTTTTTTTGAGTTCTTTATATATTCTAGATAGTAGTCCTTTGTCTGAGGTATAGCTTGTAAAATTTTTTTCCCATATTGTAGGTTGTCTTTTAGCTCTGTTGGTGATTTCTCTTGTACTGAAAATTTTTTTTAATACAATGAGATCCCAGTTGTTGATTCTTTGTGCAAGTTCTTGTGCTGCTGAAGATTTGCTCATAAAGTCTTCTCCTATGCCCATGTCTTCAAGTATTGTACCTAATTTACTTTCCTGTAAGTTCGGTGTTTCTGTTTTGATATTTAGATCTTTAATGCACTTGGATTTTAGTTTAGTGCATGGTGAAAGATAAGGATATAGTTTTAATCTTTGGCAAGTTAAAAGCCAGTTTTTCCAACACCATTTATTAAAGAGACTATCTTTTTTCTAGTGAGGATGGTTGGCTCCTTTGTCAAGGATGAGGTAGCTGAGTATATCTGATGTTGTTTCTACATCTTCTAATCGATTCCATTGATCCTTAGGTTATTTCTTTGTCAGTACTGTGCTGTTTTTATCACAGTGGCTTTGTAATATAGTTTCAAGTTGGGAATTGTTATACCCCCTGCCATGTCTATGTTGCCTAGAATGGTTTTTGTTATTCCAGGTCTCTTCTGGTTCCAAATGAATTTTTTTATTGTTTTCTAGAGTTCTGTGAAATATACTGTTGGAATTTCAATAGGGATTGCATTGAATCTGTACAGCAGTTTTGGAAGTATGGCCATTTTCACTATGTTGATTCTTCCTACCTAGGAGCAAGGGATGTCTTTCCATCTTCTTATATCCTTTTCTATCTCTTTTTTCATAGTGCTATAATTTTCAGTGTAGAGGTCTTTTGTCTCCTTTGTTAGATTGATTCCTAGATATTTCACTTTTTTATTTTATTGTGAAAGGAATTATTTCCCTAATTTCTCTCTCAATGAGACTGTGATTTGTGTACAAGAAGGCTATTGGTTTTTTGAGTGTTGACTTTGTATCCAGCTACTCTACTGAATCTGTCAATTAAGTCTAGCAGTCTTTTGGCAGAGTTTTTTGGGGGGTCTTCTATGTAGAGTATCATATCATCAGCAAGTAGTGACAGTTTAACTTCTTCCTTTCCTATCTTTATTCCTTTTATTTCTTTCTCTTGTCTAATTGCTATGGGTAATATTTCTAGAACTATATGGAATAGGAATGGTGATAGTGGACATGCTTGTCTTGTTCCTGATATTAGTGTGAAGGTTTTCAGTTTTTGACCATGTAGAGTGATATTGGCTGTTGGTTTTTCATAGATAGCCTTTGTCAGGTTGGGATAAAGACCATCTATTCCAACTTTCTGTAGTGTTTTTTTATCATGAATGGGTGTTGAATTTTGTTGAATGCTTTTTATGCATCTATTGAGATGATCGTATGGTTTTTGTCCTTGACTGTTGATATAGTGTATTACATTTATTGATTTACATATGTTGAACCATCCTTGGATCCCTGAGATAAAGCCGACTTGGTCAGGGTGTATGATCTTCTTGATGATCTTCTGTATTCTGTTTGCCAGTATCTTATTGAGGATTTTTTGCAACTATGTTCATTAGGGAGATTGGCCTAGTGTTCTCTTTTTTGGTTGGATCTTTCTTTGGTTTTGGAATCAAAGTAATACTTGCTTCCAGGAATGAATTTGGAAGTACTGCTTCCCTTTCAAGTTCATTGAAGAATCTAAAGACTAATGGTGATAGTTCTTCTCTAAATGTCTTGTAGAATTTAGCAGTGAAGCCATCAGGACCTGGACTTTTCTTTGTTAGTAATGTTTTAATTACATTTTCAGATTCACTGAATATAATTGGAGTGTTTAGACTTTTTATATCTTCTTTGTTCACCTTTGGAAGTTCATATGTATCTAGGAATCTGTCCATTTGTTCTGTATTTTCCATTTTAGTAGAGTACAGGTTTTCGAAGTAGGTATTGATGATCCTCTGGATTTCTGCTGGATCTGTTGTGACTTCACTTTTTTTGTTCCTAATTGCATGAATTTGAGCCTTTTCTTACCCTTTTTTTTATAAGGTTGGCTAAGGGTTTATTGATTGTATTTATTCTTTCAAAAAACCAACTCTTCAATTTATTGATTTTTTTGTATAGTTCTCTTAGTCTCCATTGCATTAATTTCTGTTCTGATCTTTATAATTTCATCCCTTGTACAAGCTTTCATTTTGTCTTGCTCTTCTTTTTCTAGAAGCTTAAGGTTAAGTATTAGGTGTTTATTTGAGCTCATTCTGTTTTCATAGTATGGGCATTTACTGCTATGAATTTTCCTCATAGAACTACTTTCATTGTGTCCCATAGATTCCTGTATGTTGTATTAGCACTACCATTTAATTGTAGAAACTGTCTAATTTCTTCTTTAATTTCCTCTGTGATCCAGTGGTTGTTCAATAGGGTGTTGTTTAATTTCCATGTGTTTGTGAAGTTCTTGCAGTTTCTAAGGTTATTGATTTTCAGTTTAATTGCACTGTGGTCTGGTAATATATAGGGGATAAATTCAACTTCTTTGCATTTACTTAAGCATGTTCTATGAGCTAGCATGTGGTCTACTTTGGAGAATGACCTGTGTGCAGCCAAAAAAGAATGTGTATTTTGATTTTGTGGAGTAGAACACTTTGTAGACATCTACTAAGTCCATTTGTTCTAAGACTTGGTTCAGTTCTGTTATTTTGTTGATTTTTTGTCTAGATGATCTGTCTATTTGTTTCTGTGGAGTATTGAGGTCCCCCACTACAATTGTATTAGTACTTATTTCATTTTTCATATCCATTAATATTTGTTTTGTATAGTTGTTGACATTAGTATTCAGTGCATATATATTTATGATTGTCATTTCTTCCTCTTGTATTTTCCCTTTACAAGTATGTAGTGGCCTTCTTTGTCTCTCTTAATTAGTTTTTGTTTGAAATCTATTCTGTCTGCAAATAAGATAGCTATGCTCACTTTTTTCTGGGCTTCTTTCACATGGAGAACTGTTTTCCATCCTTTTACTCTCAGTGTATGCATTTCTTTGTGGATTAAGTGGGTTTCATGTGTACAGCATATTGTTGGATTTTGCTTTTTAATCCATTCTGCCCACCTGTTTCTTTTGATTAGTGAATTGAGGCCATTAACATTGATGGTTATAACTGTTATGTTTTGACTTTTCATTGTCATGTTATTTTCTTGTTATTCTTTTATTTTTTTATTTTTTGCTCTCTCCCTTTAATTTCTTGCCTCACCTGGTATATTTGCTCTGCTGGCCCTTATGGAGCTGTGGTCTTCATTTTATTTTTCCGGGATATTGTTTAGAAGTATATGGAGTGCTGGTTTGGTGTTCATGAAATTTCTTGGGTGTTCTTTGTCATGGAAGTATCTTATTTCCCCATCAATTTTAAAAGATAGTTTTGCAGGATACATCAATATAGGTTGGTTATAGCTGGGGATTTAGCTCAGTGGTGCCACCGCCTGCCTCGCAAGCTCAAGGTCCTGAGTTCAATCCCCGGTACAAAAAAAAAAAAATGTATGTGTGTGTGTATATATATATATATATATTGGTGGTTGTTTTCTTTTAGGACTTGAAATGCCTCACTACAACCTCGCCTTGTCTTGAGGATTTGTGTTGAAAAGTTTGCTGTGTGATGGGCTTTCCTTTGCATGTTATTTGTTTTCTCTCTCTCTCTCTCTCTCTTTCTCTCTCTCTCTCTCTCTCATTGCTTGTAGTATTTTCTTCTTCTGCTGGGTTTCCAGGATCTTGATTATTATATGTCTAGGTGTAGATTTTTTTTTTATCATAGCTAGTTGGAGCCCTATATGCCTTATTTATCTGTATGTCAAATGCTTCCCTTCTATTTGGGAAGCTTTCTGTCATTAATCTGTGAACAGTTATTTTTAATGTCATTTGAACTTTCTCCTGCTACTTCATGGATTCCTATCAGTCTTATGTTATTCTTCTTTGCATCATCTAGGAGTTGTTGGATTGATTTCTCATGGCCCCTTACTATTTTCAAGAGATCTCTCTTTTGATGGTCACTAACCATAATCCTATCTTCTATATCTGAAATTCTATCTTCACATTTGTTCTTCCTGCTGCAAATGCTTTCTATAAAGTTTTTAATCTCTTGGATATCTGATTGAATCTGTTTCATGGATTCCATTTCTTTCCTATGTTAGACATTCAAGGTTTCCATTATGGTCCTGAGCTCATCTATTTTTTTTTTTAATCTGTTGTTCTAGAGTCTATAATCATGTCTTTCATTCTTCTCATCATCTCTGTGGTTATCTGGGAAATTATTTGTTTTGAATTTTTCTAGAGCCTCATTTATTTGTTTTGTTACTTCCTGTGCTATTGGTTCAGAGTGTCCACATGGCTGACTGTCAGACTTTCCCATCTCATTTCCCCCAGAGTTTACCTTTGGTGGGGTGGAAGTCTGTGTTTGCATCTTGTTCAAATGCCTTTTCATTTCTATTTTTGTCATTGGTACTGTCCTTGGTTTAATTCCTGTGTTAATACTTCGATCTCCAGATATAGGTGGTCTTTAGGTTTTAGTCTCTAATGTCTCTGAGGCAATCTCATTTTCATCATATCAGGGAGGACAACTGATTAGATAAATCACAACACCTTAGCCCAAGTGATACAATCAGCAACACAATAGCATCAAACACAGATTAGAAAATGACAATTTGTGGTAGTTATTAATCTATCACCTTTAACTGTATGAATTAAATAAAAAATGAGGACAAGCCCAAAATATGTTTATAGTGAATAAACTCTTCAATATAGCAACTTTACCCTTCAGGATAGGGATTTAGAAGGAGTTGGAGAGGGAGGGATAGATAGATAGGATAGAGAAAGGTTAGAAGTGAGGTCAGAGGACACAGGAATATCACAAAAACTCTAAGCAGCTGTTGAAGAGAAGAGAAGACAGAAAAAAATATATTGAAGAATAGAACAAACTAACAACAATAGGGAGGCTAGAGAATGCAATCAGTTTCTTTTAAAACTAATGGCAATTGAGAGAAGGAACAAGAGAAAAAAAGGAAAAGAGAAAATAAATTCGAATTAGGACAGGAACAAAAAAGGAAAGTAATAGCGATCAAGGTGGCAGAGAGAGAGAGAGAGAAGAAAGGAGGGGGTGAAGGGAGGGCAGGGGTATGGGGAAAAAATGAGAACCAAGACCTGTCATGTAAAGGTACAAGATCCCAATGATGAATGTACTGTATACCTAAAATGTACCAATAAACTCAATGAGAAAAAAAAGAAGATAAGAAAAAGAAGATTTTAAAAAGGAAAAAATTTGAGAAAAGAAAATGATGAAAATTTTTAAATGATTAAAGATAAGAGAAAAGTATTACTTTGAAAATTAAAAAATACAAATAGAAATAGAGGGCCTCCTTCAAGGTATACCTCTGTTGACACAATAGACGGCATGTGCAGGAGTGGGCAGGCCTAAGTTACTTAGTCTCAGCAAGCCAGCAGCTGTCCCCTGAGGTTTGGGCTGATTTTTGGCTGCAAAACCCAAGTTGAGATCTCTGACCTCCTGCTGGGTTGAACACTGCAAGATTCTACTGCAGGTTCCGGCTGTCTTCCCCCTGAAGTTAGATCAAGTTTCAATGTGAGGTGCTGGTTGCCCTGACTTAACAACTATGGTTGTGTCATGTGCCTTTATTGCAGATTGTCTTGACTTCTCCAGTGGGCTTCAGTTTTCATCTAGGAGCCTCATAGAGGCCCTCTTTGTCTTGTTTGCAGGGGAGAGGGGCATGAACACCACTGTGTTGGTGACTGCATGACTAGGATCCTCTGGCAAGCTGGGTCCAAGAGGCAGGCCTACCAGAGGTTTGAGAGCTCCAGCTAGGCTCCTCTCTGCTTTCCTTTTTTTTTTTTTTTTTTTTT
>NW_022900928.1:84022408-84061468 GCF_012274545.1 Fukomys damarensis
TGTGGGTGTTTCAAGGGCTCCCGCGCGGCTACCTTCCTTCCTGGGTCTGTTGTCGCGCAGGCCGGGAGCTCGCGCGCAGGCCGGGAGTTCGCGCGCACGCCGCCAGGTGATCGCAGGCAGGCAGGCAGGCAGGCAGCTGAAGAAACCCCAATTTTGTTTATTCTTTTGCAGATCCAACTCTTGGCTTCATTGATTTTTGTATTGTTCTCTTAGTCTCCATTGTATTAATTTCTGTCCTTATCTTTATAATTTCCTCCCTTGTATGAGCTTTGAGATTGCCCTGCTCTTCTTTTTCTAGAAGTTTGAGGTTCAGCATCAGGTTGTGTAATTGAGCTCAATCTATTTCCTAAATATGAGTATCCACTGCTATGAATTTCCTTCATAAGATTGCTTTCATTGTGTCCCATAGATTCTGATATGTTGTATTATCATTGTCATTTAATTGTAGGAACTGTCTGATTTCTTCTTTAATTACCTCTGTGACCCATTGGTTATTCAGAAATGTGTCATTCAATTTCTATGTGTTTATGAAATTCTGGCAGTTTCTTTTGCAAATGATCTCTAATTTCATTCCACTATGGTCTGATAATATACAAGAGATAACTTCAATTCCTTTGCAGTTACTTAAACATGTTCCATGAGTGTGTATGTGGTCTATTTTGGGGAACAATCCATGTGCACCTGAAAAGAATGTATATTTTGATTTTGTTGGATGGAACACTCTGTAAACATCTGTTAAGTGCACTTTTTCAAGAGTTTGAGTTCTGGTATTTTATTATTTTTTGTCTGGCTGATCTATTTGTGACAATGGAGTATTGAGGTCCTCCACTACTATAGTATTAGTGTTTATATGATTTTTCATGTCTGTTAGTATTTGTTTTATATAGTTGGGTGCCCTAGAGTTTGGTACATATATATTTATGATTGTCATCTGTTCCTCTTGGATTGTTCCCTTTACAAGGATGTAGTGCCCTTCTTTGTTTCTCTTAATCAGTGTTGCTTTGAAATCCACTTGATCTTCAAAAGAGGATAGCTACTCCTGCTTTTTGGGGGAGGGGGTTCCTGTCTCATGGAGTTTTGTTTTCCATCCTTTAACTTTCAGTCTATGAGTTCCCTTTGAAACTGTGTGTTTCTTGTGTGCAGCATATTGTTGGATCTTGCTTTTTGACCCATTCTGCCAATGTATTCCTTTTGATTGGTGAATTGAGACCATTAACATTGATGGTTATAACTGATACATATTGATTTATCCTTGTCGTGGCTTTTTCTTTTTATTGGATTCTCCTTCTTTGCATTTAATTTCTTGTCATGCCTGATTTCATTCTGCTGGGCTTCCTGGGGTTGTGTTTCTCACTTTCTTTTCCTAGAATATTGTTTAAATTTTTCTGAAGTGCTGGTTTAGTATTCATGAAGTTCCTAAGGTGCTCTTTGTTATGAAAGTATCTTATTTCTCCATCAATTTTGAAAGACAGTTTTGCAGGGTATATCAATATGGGTTGGAGGATGCTTTCCTTTAGGGCTTGAAATACATCACACTATACTCCTTTTGCTTTGTGGATTTGTGTTGAGAAGTCTGCTGTAATTCTTATGGGCTTTCCTTTGTATGTAATTTGTTTCTTTTCTCTAACTGCTTGCAGAATTTTGTTCTTCTGTTGAGTTTCTGGAATCTTAACTATTATATGCCTATGTATAGATTTTTTTATCATGGCTAGTTGGAGTCCTGTAAGCTTCACTTATCTGTATGTCATTCTTTCCCCCTATTTGGGAAGTTTTCTGCCATTACTTCTGTGAAGTTTTTAATGTCATCTGCACTCTCTCCTATTTCTTCATTGACTCCAATAAGCCTTATGCTATTCTTCTTTGAATCATCTAGCAGCTGCTGGATTGATTTCTCATGGTCCCTTACTATTTTTAAGACATTTTTCTTTTCCTAGTCACTAATTGCAACCCTATCTTTTATATCTGAAATTCTGTCCTCACATTGGCTTGTTCTGCTGTGTAAACTTTCAATGGAGTTTTTAATCTCTTAGAAATCTGTCTGCATCTGTTTTATGGATTCCATTTGTTTCCTGTGTTGGGATTCCATCGTGTTTCTCAGCTCCTGTTTTTTTTTTTTTTTAATCTGTATCTTCTCTAGATTTATTAATCATGTTTTATACTATGGGCACAATCTCTGCTGTTATCTGAGAAATTGTGACTTCATTTTTTCTAGATCCTCTTTTGTTGCCAATTAAGGGTGTCCAGGTGATTATCAGATCATTCCATCTCGTTGCCTTTTGGGGTTACGTTAGGTGATCTGGAAGTCTGGTTTTGAGACTTACATCCATGTCTTCTCATTTCAACATATGCAGCCTGCTATATGCCTTTGTTGAGGCAACTTTTTGCTCACCCAGTGTTCTACAATTCTCAGCAAGCCACCAAACAGATTTTACTCTGCTGCTCACCAGGACACCAATTTCTGGATTTAGAATGGTGGCCTTCTAGATCTTTGAGCTGATCTGTTTTCTGGGTGGGCTTCTGTCTGGGGCCTGTGTACACTTGGGATTGTATCTAGGTGTGTCTCTGGTTGGGGACCCTATGTAGCTGTTGTCTGGGAGGGCCATTGGCTGAGGGCTGTGTACCCCAGTTCCTATTTTTCATGTAGGCTTCTGGCTAGGGTCTCCATGCACTTCGTGGTATTGGGGTGAGCCTCTGGTGTTGCTTGTGCACCTGTGTAGTTCTTTTCCAGGTGGGCCCTTGGCTATGGCCAGTGGTACGGCGGGTATTTGGCTGATGCTTGCGCACCTGTGCAACTCTTTTCTAGGCTGCCCTATGCTTGGGCAGGTGTGCCCACACCTCTGGTGTCAGGACAGGGCCTTAGCTGGGATCCACCTGCAGCTGTGCCACTTGTCCACACAGCTGCTCTACAGGATCTGCATGCACTTATTGATGGTATGGCAGGACTCCGGATGAATCTTGCGCATCTGTGCAGCTCTTTTCCAGTCAGGGCTGTGGCATGGGCACGTATGCCTGTGCCTCTGGGATTGGGGAAGGGCCCTGGCTAGAATGGGTCTGCAGCTGCACCACTCTTGTCCACACAGCTGCTCCCTGGGATCTGTGTGCACTTAACTGATGATATGGTGGGACTCTGGATCTTGCTTTACTTTGTTATAAAAATGCTTTTGGGACAACAAGAATTACATAAATGCTGTTGCTTTGATATTAATGCTACATCAATGCTTATTTCCTGATTTTGATATTTGCCTATAATTACATAGGAAAAGGTCTTTTTCTTTTAAGAAATCAATACTGAAGTATCTAGGACTACAGGATATCATCTCCACAACTTTGTCTCATGTGGTTCAGAGTAATGAACTTAAAATATGTTTAAATATAAATTCAGAGAGCATTTGAAAAAGAAATTAAAGTACACCACTGAAGTGGTGGTGTGTGAAGAGCAAGGAGAGATGAGTGGCAGATTCTAGCATGATATTCTTGCAAGTTTTTTGTAAATGTCAAAATAACATTTAAAAAAAATAAAAGGAAAGAGCAATTTAGCAACAGAGCACCATGACCAGCTGAGGAGCCCAGTATTGCCCACAGGCCTGGGCCTCGGTGGGTGGGTGGGGGGCACTACCCATCTTCAGGAAGATGCAGCCACTTCCTAAATGTAACTTGGCAAAGACACACTTTGAACAGTCCAGTAATGCACTGAAAATGCTGTCATACATAAAAATGAGTGTTTGTTGAATTACTCATAAAAATAAAAATACACCTGCATTTTGACTCTCAGGCACTGTGAGCTGAAGGTAGGAAGAGCTCCAGGCTGTGCCCCATACCTGGCTCCCAGCTTGGGGTCAGCAGCAGCCTGGCTGCTCTTCTTGAAGGGCCTGCTCAGCCCGGGAGACTTGGGCAAAGACTGGGCACTATGGGAAGGAATGTCCATGGTTACCTACATGTGATTATCTGTGAGTGGTAGATGTGCTATGGAAAGACACCAGCTGACTCACGGTAGCAAGCATCACAGGCAGCTCAGAGTATCCTTGAAAGGCTTTAACTTGGGCATCAGATCAGCACTGCCCCTCCTCATAACCAGTCATGGCCACCCATGCTAATGGCCCAGGACCTCTGGAACCCAATTCCCACAGCCCCACAACTGCTGTGAAGGCTTCTCTACATCTGCTTCCCCTTGGCTGCATGTAGGGCCCAGACAGGACATTCACTGTCCCAGGTCTGCAGCTTGCAGTTGGGAAAGGGAGAAGGCCAGATCTGGCTGACTTCTTGGCTGGTGTGGTGGGAAGTCTGTTCTTCCTCAGGGAAAATAAACCTCCAAATATAAGAAGGCAACTCAGATATTTTGGGAAGCCAAAAAGAATTCTTAACGCTCCCATAAAAATATACATTGCATTGATAAATCACACGGCCTGTGAGTGGCCATGGAGATGATGTGATGTTGTCTGACTTGCTACATTTCCATGGTGCACTGGCCACTGCATAGACTGGCACCAAGAGGGTGGCCCACCTGCCCTTCACCCTGGGGCTGCACAGGAGCAGCCCCTCCAGGGCAATGTTGGTGGGTTTTGGGCACAACATGGGACAGTGGGGAGCAGCAAACAGCACCCTGCAGATGCCTCCAAATTCTCAGGGAAGGCATCAGCCCTGCCTGCAGGAATTACAGCCTCTAATGAGAGAAAAGAAAGATGCTTCAGTTGGTTACAGTGCCGAATCTCCCCACACACAGACAAGGGAGAAGTGAGCCCCCAGAGGATCAGCAGCAGCTGGGGAGCTGACTGCAGGGCCCCACCAGCAAGGGTGCTCAGAGCCAGAAGAATGTCACAGCTCGCTGCGCCATGGCCAGATACTGACAAAGCAGGCTGCATGTTGGTTGCTATTGTTTACTGTGCTGTGCACTGTTAACATTTCAGAAAAGTGTCAGAGGACCTGGGCAGTGACAAATAGGACTACTGGCTTTCAAGAAGGTACAGACCCTGGTCTGGATCTGCCCAGTGCCCCAGCAGCCCCTCTACAGCCCTGGGATTTCTCTGCAGGAAGGTCTAGGGAAACAGCGTGAGTCCAATGTACATTCAGTTCTGGTGTGAGACATTGGTCAGGGTTTCACAGAGAAACAAAAGCAATAAAGCGTAAATAAAATTACAACAGGGGCTTTATTAGACTGGCTTATAGGAGAGTCCACAGTCGCCCCAGGATCTAGTATCCACTCAGTCTAAGAAACTGGGAGCTGCAGAGCAAGAGGGACCAAGAATACAGCCTCAGTTGGAGGCTGAAGGCCTTTAAGCCCCTGGACTGTCACTGTTAAGTCTATGTCTGAGGCTGAAGATGGGGAGCCTGATGTCCACAGGCAATGACAGCAGCCAAGGACTCCCATCCACCCACACGCAGAAGCCAGCATGTGTGGCTTTCAGTCCTCCACCCTTCATCCCATCTAGGCTGCAGTTGGATGGTACCTCCACACCCAGCATGGGGCTCCCAGTCCCTGTACTGTGCCATGTGCCAGTCTTCCTGGAGACACCACAGACACACCCAGGTGTGTGCTTGCTAACCTCACAGTGGCTGTCAGTCCAGTCAGGTGACAGGATCATCCCTCACATGGATTCAGTCAGAAAGGGCTCTGTTACTCTATCATATGTCCAACAGGCTCAGGCACTGGGACCCACATGAGAACATGCACCCTGCCTACTCTGGGGAAGGACACCAGGGACACTGTGGGGCACTGGACGCACTCCATTCCTGCAGACTACACAGAGCCCTGCCTCCTGTGAGAGGCAGCCCCACCTCAGGTCTTGCACAGTATTGTTGAGGATAGGGACGTTTTGGAGAACCGTCTCAGAGCAGGCTTCCAGAACAGCAGAGGGTGGGGATAATGATGACTGGAGGGTGGGCTGCCCGCTGGGAGCTGCCCCCAGAAGTGGGAAGTGTGAGAAAAGAAGACCCAGTGCCAGTGTCAGCCTCACCTGGCCCAACCTGGCCTTGTGCTCAACCAAATGTCCTCATTCTGACCAGCTGAAACTGGTGTGTGGATTCCCAGGGTCTCTGTGGCCTAGGATCTGTGGGTCTCCCAGCTGCCGTCCACAGTCCCCACATAAAGCATGGAGTCACTGACATAGCTGGAGAAGCAGGAGAGACTGGAGGTTCCAGGTGGGGCAGAGGAGCTGTAGGGCTGGGATGTCACCAGCTGGTGTGCTCTGGTTGAGTAACTGCAGGGGAACCTGGGGCTGGGGGCTGGAGGAGGGGACCAGACTCCTATCTTGAAGCCTTCAGCAGGTCCCTCAGGCCTCAGTCTTCTCATCTGCACAGTGGCACTTGAGCTCTCTGATGTCCCACACATCCCAACACCTTCAGAGACACAGGCACAGGGACAAAGCTGGAGAATGCCCCACACGGCTGTAGCCCCACACAGGTGGTACGAGGTGCTGGCATGAGGATGGAAACCCCAGAATGATGTTTTATTTATAGAGCTTCATGGAAACACAGACAGTTTAGGCTACCTCTTACCTTAAACGCTGGTTACATAGCACATTCACCCGAGTGAGCAGTCTCTGGGGTTGCTATTAAAACAGCTTCAAGGCAAGGGAAGATTTATTTTAACTGCTGGAAGAGAACAGTAGGGTGGCTGAGCCCAGAGCAGGCTGTTCCTGGTGGCGTCATTTGTAATATGTTTTCATTTTGCTCTGAAGCAGAGCAAATAGATTTTTGTAAGCGACTGACCTTAAGGATTAGCTGTGTTATTTGTGACTTAGTGAAGCAGTCAGTTGAAATATGGAAAGCGTTTCTGATGAGGCTGTGTGAGTGACAGGACACCACCTTGCTGTCAGGATGCAGCCTGCCCCACCACCATAACATACACAACAGAACGTGGGAAACGAGTCCCCTGATTGCCAGTCTGTGTCCAGCTAAAGAACCACTGCTCTCCGTGGATGCTCGCCCCCCCATTGTGTCCCACCTAGAATTTTCAGTGTGGTTCCAGGTCTGTAGAGTTGGTAAGTTATGGAGCCTGGGAACACAGGGTACGAACCAGCTTTCCCCCTTCTCTTCCCAACTCTGTTCCACATAGGACATAGTGCAAGGCCCCCAAGCACAGCATGGAGGAGCCAGAACTGTGCCCTGCCACCCATCACCTCTCCTTCTTTGTCCCTGGCCCCCAGGTTTTAAAAATTAAAAACTCCACACTGAGGTGTTGAACTCAGAACACCAGGCAGTTGAGCTGGGAAATAATAATCTCTTTTCACAACTCTTCTGACCATTCTGTGGCAGTAATAATCTGTGTGCCCTTTACCTGAAGTCTGTAAGGTGTTTGAACACCTACCCAGGGACCTCTCACTTCAAATAAAAACAAGTGACTCTTAACCTTTATTTTTTATTTGGATTTAATAGATTCTATTTTTAGAGTAGTTTAAAGTTGACAGAAAAAATTGAGCAGAAACTGCCGAGTTCCACAAACCCTTGCCAGGTTTCCCCACTATGAACCTCTCCATTAAGTGTGGTCACATTTGTCACAGCAATGGACCTGCACCAACACAGCATATCACACAAATCACAGCTCATACTGTGTTCACTCTCCGTGCTGCATGTGCTATGGATATGGACAGATACGTGTCCTGTGTACAGAATATAACAGAATTGTTTCACTGCCCCTCAGAGCTTCTGTGCTTTGCCTCTTCCCTCTCTGTCCTCCACCCTGGCAGTCATTAATCCTGCTCCTGCACCAGGTTGGCCTCTTCCAGAATGCCCTGTAGGTGGAGTCCTGCGGTCTACAGCCCTCCCAGACTGGCTCCAGCCCCTCAGTGACAGGCACTCCAGTTCCCTGTCTTCTGGCTCACCAACTCCCTGTTATTGTGCTGAGCACACCCCACTGGGTACCCCACAGTGCATCCCTCCTTCCTGGAGGACTCTTGGGTGTTGGCAATAATGATGCCACTGCGGCTCATGCCTGTGTGTAGGACATTGTGTGGGCCTAGTCCTCAACTCCTTTAGTGTACTGCTCAATTGTTTTGTTTTGTCAAAATCCTTCAAATTCCCAGGGCGTTACACCATCTTTCAACCCCACTGGTATGGGGCAGTCATGTCCTCTACTGAGTTTGAGAGGTCAGCATCTGGCCCCAGCTGTCTTGACAAGTGTGTGCTGATGTCTTGGATGTCTTCATCTGCATGTCCCTGGTGACCTTGGGGACCTGCTTGTTTGTCATGTTTTTGGTGATGCCTCCATTCACCTCTTGCCTATTTTAATTGGACTATTTGTTTTTTACTAAGCTGTAAGGGCTCTGTGTGCATTTTGGATAGTTTTTTTTTTTCTAGATACGAGTCTTTTAGGTATTTCCTCCCAAGCTGTGACTTGTCCTGCCATTCTCTTAACTGTGCCTTTCACATGTCTGAAGTTGTAATCTTGGTGAGGCTCAGCATATCAATCTTTCTTTCATGGACTGTGCTGTTGATGTTGTGTCTAAACAGTTGTCATCAGGCACAGCATTACCTAGGCTTCCTGCATGTGTCTCCTGGACGTTGGGGTTTGTATTTCTTTCGTGGGTCTGAGTGGGGTCAGCCATTGTGTGGTACACATGAACGTCTAGATTTACTCTGTACATGGATATCCCCTGAGTGGGCCCTGCTCCCATGACCAGACCAGTGGCTGTCTCTATGGCTGCCTTTGAACTTCTGACCTACAAATGTAAGCACAAAACCTCCTCAGCTCCAGGGTTCAGGTCACTTCAGACATCTCAGCATCTGAACTCCACATCTGTAAGAAGGAACTGGCAGGATAGTCAGACCAGCCCACTGAGGACCTTGGTGCCAGATCCTGGTCCCTCCCTATGCTGTCAAATTCCACTGACTGAAGCTGGGCACATACCATGTGCCTGTAATTTCAGCACTGTGTGAAGCTGAGGCAGAAGGATCATAAGTTCAAGCCCAGCCTGGGCAGCTTAATGAAATCCTATCTCAAAGTAACAACTTTGGGGGTTCATGGATCAAAGTCCTATGCTGAGCGGGTGGCACCAGCTGCTCCTCCCAGGTGCAAGGAGCTGTTCTGTGTCACATCAGAGTGTGGGACTTGCTTCCTTTCCAGAGGGTTCTGTTTCTTCACAGCTGTCTATTCAGACTCCTTCCTTCACTCTCATCCAACTGTTAGTTTGTATTTAGCCTCAGAGCTTCTGGTTCTCATACCTGGATACAAAAGTAATGCTGTTGGCTTCTAACTCTTAACTTTCTGTCTTCTCTGTGGTTGCATCTTCTTTCCTCATCAGTGCTCGGTGATCCTAGGGTGTGAAATGACCTACTATTCTCAATATTCAATTTGTACTGAAAGCTTGTCTTTTTCCCCAATATCAGGCTCCTGGATTTGTCCAATCCTGTTTCCCTTTTATAAATTATTTATTTACATGCTCATTGCTTAATTTCTATCCCCCCCAAGTTTTTTCTTTTCCTTAAACCATTTTACTTGGGCTCCCTGAAATGAGCAGCTGCTTTCCTGCCCCATCTGTGTCTGGTCCAGAGAAAGCACTCGGTGGTCCTCACCACCTGCTGAGCACTGAGCTTGTGGACAGTTCTGACTCACGCAGTCCTCATCGTCACTGTCTTCTAAGTATTCAGCAATTATAGTCTTTATTTCTTTTTTTTTAAGGTAAGAATTGTCAAAGCACATATTGTCAGTGCCCAACTAATTGGGAAGTTGTGTTGCTAATTTCTAATTTCATTAGATTATGGTTAGAGAATGCACCTTGTACAATTTCTACTACTGAATGCCATGACTGCCTCCTCTGAGGCCCAATACCTATTAGTTACCCTTTCTCATCTAGACCAGAGTTAGTCTGGCCAAGAACTGCAGGACAACTTTGGTAATGAGGTCCTAAGAGCCTCTCTGTGTCACCATGGGGGGTGGGATGTGTTCCAACATGGGTGTCTTGACCAGGCCAGGACTTCAGGTATTTACTAACCACAAGCCTGACTTCCTTGGTGGCACAATGGAGTGGTATAAGGCCCCTGTTTGGGCTCTTGTGAGGGGTCCACGCTGTAAGGCAGGCAGTAGGGCCCCAGGTGTGGGGAGCACAGGTGTCCTGGGCTGCTGCCCATTTCTTGGTACACACCAGTTCATGAATACTATGCTTTCATTTTGAACTTTAAAAATTAATATAATATGGCCCTATTTATTTTTTTAAAACTTTTAAAAAATTATATATAATTTTAATGTTAATACCATGGCCCTTCCTTTATTTCTATTAATACACCTGGTATTTTTTCCTTACTTTTTCAATTTTTAATCTTTCTTAACTTCTCTATTTTAGATGTTTCTTGTAGATTCCACAGTCTGATCAAAGGAAGTTGGTATAGCAGGATAACTTAACCTATTTATATTTATTTTATATTATATTATATTTATATTATAATTTATATTATATAAATTTATATATATTTATATTATATTTATATTTATTGTCACTACTATGTTTTTAATGTATCCTCTTATTTTATGCTCTCTTCCTATTTCTTGGCTTTTGCCCTGTAAATTACACGTGCTCTGCGGGAGTTGGCAGCATCTACCCACTGTTACGTTCTGCAGATTTCATAGCCAGCCAGAATCTGTGTGTTCCTACTTCTCCTGTGTCCTAGGAAAGCAGTCGGGAAACCACACTCCTCCTGTGCCTGCTATAGCTCCCTGTTGCCTTTCTAAAGTGAGTGTTTTCCCAGGGTCTGTACTAACACCTGGAGAAAGGGACAAAGCACAAGGAAACTCCATATTTACACTCCTCCCAACGGGAGGAAGGGCGCTCGGGTGCATGTTTAAGGTTTCATGGATGAAATCTGTCAGAAAAAGCATGAGGGAATGTGGCTGCTCATTTAGATGCTTCTTAATACACAAAACCTTCTTCACCAGGTTCCACTGGAATTTGCATGAGGAAAGCCAATTACATAGAGGAATTGGTGGAAAATCATATTATTATGAGCTGCAGCCCTTGCACCACCTGCTTACTTTAATGTCTAGAGATCAATGATAAGGAGAAAAATTTCCATTTTCCTAACCACCACACAGGACCTTGGGCCTCCCTTCCATCACTTTTATTGAACGCAGCAGTTTGCCCCGGACCCAGGCATTGAAAATTGCTGAAGATAAACATTGTATTTTAAATTAATCCAGGCAACCAAGCAGACTGGAAAAAAATCATTTGAACAAATTGAAAACTGAAATGTTGATATTAGATATTAAATTAATGTAAGTGAGATTGAAACAATATCTAATTAAAATAATTTGAAAAATGACTTGGAAATTGAAGCTGACACCGGCTCTTACCAGCCTGTCATCATTATCACCACGAAGCCCCTGCTCACCAACACCAGTTGACCACAGGAGTCGCAGGAGACCCTCAGAAAGTCTCATTTGTTTACTCAGTGATGGCTGCAAAGCAGGACCAAGAAGCCTTCAGGGGACTGAGATACCGGCTGGCAGGTTGACCTTTCCATTTCCAAGGAGAAAGGCCGCTCATACCTTGACAGCAGTGTGCACATTTGCAGTGGACACGAGAGTGTGTTCCATGCCTTCTCTCACGCAGGACAATTAAAAACCAACCAACCAACCAGGCGTGGAACAGCAGGGTGTGTGAAGCCCAAGCATCTGCTGCTGTGGCATCCCCTTGGCCAGCGGCCCACAGTCACAGGGTTCAGCATAGGTGTAGAGTGCATAAGAAGGAAGGGCTCTGGAGCTCCCAAAGGTGCCTTGTGACACCCCATAGGAATTCCCATGTGGGCCTCTGGGCGGGGTTCTGCAAACAGTATTCGTACCTCTTAGCCTAAGCATGGCAGCTCTGAGGGGCTTACTGCTACACAGCATCACCTCATATACTCATCCCTGTTCTATGAACAGAAGTAGCAAAAGAATGGCAGTTTATAACATGAAAACAACACTTCTTCACCACCTATGAGGAGCCTGGGGCTGGGAAGAGCTGGCCAAACCTCCCAACCCCAGCATTAGAACAGATGGCACTAGGGAAGCAGCCTGTGGGTCTGGGACTGTGGGTCCCAGAGCGGGACCAGTTTAGGGCGTAACACCAGGTGAGCCCTGCTATGGAAGGGAAGTACAGGTCAAGCGACAGGGAGGACCCCAATGCCCTTACTACCTACAGCCCACACAGGAGCACTAACAAGGAGAACATCTGCGTACTTCTGTCCATCATGTGGCCTCCAGAGCCTATGCCTGTCTTCCCCTGAGGCTTTCTCCTCCAGAACTCACTGTCTTCCTTCCAAGCAGTGCAATGATGTGGAGGCTGGAGATTCTATCTCCATCCCAGCACAGGAGGAAGTGACTGTGGGGCCGACTCCTTTGAGACAGCCCAGCATGCTGAATGTGAAGTCAGAGAGACTTTCAAATGTGGTTTCAAATGTGTGTGAAGGTAGATCTAGGAGAGCCTAAGCTAAGCAAATGCAGAGCCCATGTTGACCTTCACCTGAAATATTTCCCAGCACTGGATAAACTTGAACCCCAACATCCAGGACCTGATAGCTCTTAGAGAGCAGGGGCCCAGAGTGAGGGTGAGCTCAACATGGCCAGGATGATAGGGCCTGTGTCCCAAGGCCTGGGTCTAAGGGCCGGGCCTCGGAGTGTTGAGGACGATGGCAGACCCTTCAGGTCCTGTCTGACCCCAAGGAAGAGCTACCCCAGTCGGCACTCAGGAAGAGGAAGACCAACCACACCACCACACCCACAAATTTCAAGTGCAGGATTTAGGCTAACATGTTCCCAGGGCGGCAGGGCCCTGGTGCAAGAAAGGAAATGCAAACTTCCATGAAGAATTCTCCTTCTCTGGCCTCGAGGGATTCCCAGATGTAAAATTCCAAGAAATATGAGTCCCCAATAAAATATTCAAAGATGTACCTTGACTAAGTCTTGAGCAAAAGCCAACTGAAAGAAAGAGCAATCAAAACCACAGGAGTCCTAACCATCAGACATAGAATGCAAATGAAGATACTATAATAGAAAGGTTTTACTCAAAAAATGAGTTTACAGCACTCTGGGAGAGTAAAGCAAGGGCATCACATGTTTGAGTCCTGTCTGGGCAACTTAGTAACTTAGTGAGACCCTGTCTCAAAGTTTAAAAACTAAAAGATGAGCTGGGGATGTAGCTGAGGGCTCTTGGAGAGAGCAAGAAGGGAAGGGGAGGTGGAGGATTAGATATTGAGATTAATAAAACAAAAGAGAATGGAATTTTCCAGAATGCAACCCACAGAGATAAATATAAAACATTACAATAGGCAAAGAATCCTAGAAGACAGAGTAGAAGCATCTTCTATTCCCTTAAGAGCTCCAGGAGGAAAGTAGAGGTAATGTTTGAAGATAGAAAGGCTGAAAACTCTCCATTTATGATGTGAACCCTGCCCTCAGAGGTAGGAAGCCTGCTGGCATAACGCTGATTCTGAGTCTGCATTTGCATCCCATAGAGAGCATCCTAATGGCTAAGGTGGGGCTAGGTCTACAACAGGCACTGGAAGGCCCAGGCAGTGTAATTCTTGGCAGCCAAAATGAAGCTGGAAGGCAGAATGAGGTCTGGGTATTTCTGAAGGTGACAGTCATCCACCTAGACCTGGATATGGTATTTGTCTGTTTCTCCTTACTGTAACAGAATGCCCAAAGCAGGGTGACTTGTAAAGATAAGTGGTTTATTTTGCTGATAGGTTTGGAGGCTGAAAGTCTGTGCTCCCCATCTCTTTGCCTCTGTTGAGGGCCACATAGTGGACAGAAGCAGGATGGACAAGCAAGGGAGAAGGGGTCACAAATGAGGCAGGAAGCAGTGGGACTCAGGACTGGCCTGGCCTTTCCATACCAACTCATTATTGCGGTTTTTTGCCAGAGCCACTGCTGTGATAAAGTACCAGAGGCTGAAAAACCTCAGAAAAAGAGGTGTCAAAGGCTGAAAGTCCAAACAGTACAATGCTGGCTCCGGAGGACCTCAGATGGCACCATAGTGGGGCACTGAGGGAGGCAGAGAGGCCACATGTGAGTCAGGAACAGAGCAGTGCAGGGCCAGGCTCCCTCCTCTCTAGGGAACCATCCAGGTCCCAGGAAAACCACATTCCCTCTCAGGACCCCAGTGCCCCCAACCATGCCACCCTCTGAAAGGTCCCACCCAGCCAGGTGTGGTGGCGCACACGTGTAATCCCAGCACTGGGAAGCTGCGGCAGGAGGATCGCTGTGAGTTCGAGACCAGCCTGGGCTACACAGTGAGTTCCAGGTCAGTCTCAACTACATAGTGAGACCCTGCCTCAAAAAAAAAAGAAAGTTCCCACCCACAACATCCGCACACTGGGGATAAGCTTCCAACCTACAAGCCTGGGGCAGACATTGAATGCCATCCACGGGATAAATCAGTAAAAGTAGGTGTTTGAGGAGGCTGCATGTGACATCATATGCAAAATCAGTTGTGTTTCTATACTTAGGAAAAAAGTTAGAAAATGCAGTTTAAAAATAACCATTTATAATAGCATCAGAAAGATGAAGTGCCAGGAATATGTATTTTTAAGTCCACAAAACCTTTATGGGGAAAACTACAAAGCTTTATTGAGAGATGATAGTGATCTAAATAAATGGACAGATTCACATGTTCTAAGAATAATAATGCTAATTCTTCTGAATCTCAAAATTTTAACAAGAATCCCAGGAAAGAGAGAGACAGATAGAAGGATAGATAGACTGAGAGAGGGAGAAGAAAAGATAGGTGGGTGGATGGATGGATGGACAGACAGACAGACTGACAGATGGTTAGTTAAGAGGAAGGACTGAAGTAGGGAGGGAGAGATGGATGGATGGTTGGATGGATGGGTGGATGGATGGGTAGGCAGGTGGACAGATAAGCTTGACAGGCTCTGTCAGGGCCAGTGAACACCTGGAGAAGGCAGTGTGTACAGTGTCCGCCTTCCTAAGGAGGGTGTAAGGCCAAAGCTGAGGTCAGACCCAGCTGTCTGGGTGGGAAGGAGACACAGGCAAGGGAGCTGGGAGGGGACATCACAGACCTGACTGATGGCAGAGCAAGAGTGTCTGCACATCTGCAGGAAGGGCACTGTGTCGGCTGGTAGCACTGGGGAAGCTAGGCATTCGGTCAGGGGAGAGCAGAAGGATTGAGTACAGACATGGTCTCTTCCCAAGCCAGAGGTCTATGCACTTGTGCAGCATGAGTCAGGGCTTCTGGCTCCTGTGGGACCCTGTGGTGCTGTCCTCCACTGCCTGCTCTTGGAACCACACCAGCCTTGCCCTCCTGCTGGTGATCCCTTCCTCGTGGCTGCTCCTGCCTCTAGGCTGTGCCTGCTGCTCCCTGGCCAAGTGACAGGCAGCCTCACTCAGGGCAGCAGAGACCATCAGCGGTTTCCAGCAAGGCTGCACTGGAAATGAACAGCTCTGTAATGGCTTCCTAGCTTTAGGAAGCAGTCCTGGGTAAACAATTAGTTCCAGGTGTGTCATGATTCTTTCTGACAGTGAGTTAAATGCCCAAACATTATGATAACGCACTGCTTTCAGATTACTCTAGGCAAAACATTAGCATCAAAACATCTTCCTGTGTGTATTGTTACTGCTCAGTGTGTCATAGTGCCTGACAGAAGCCTGCCCAGGTGATGGGCATTTGGGGACCCATGCATGTACCCCCTCTGTCCACACCCACTCTGCCTGGATTTCCTAGATCCAGCCAGGCTCCACATCACTGTGTCACCACATGTGTCACTGTGGGCAATGGGATCCCTGAGCTGGCTGAGCTCAAGTATGCACCTTGCATGATCTCTAGCCAGTCTCATGGAGGCCTCTGGCAGGAGAAGTAGGAGACTCCTCACTGAGTTGCTCAGAGTCCCTGTGAGCTGGAAGCTGTCCTTCAGAGGGTAGAAGTGACACAGGTAAGGAAGGTGGAGCAGCCATGGTTCAACACTGCCACCAGGGTGTGGGGCTGTCCTCTCCTCTGGAAGTCACCAAGAGTGTCCTGAGAAGCAGTGTGAATCTTGCCTTTGCTGAACTCGTGTCACGTAGTACATGTCCTCACAGAAGATGATCGGTGTCCCAACAACACCAGGCAGGATGAGGGATGGGCATCCAATGGGGTGAGGTGTATTTCACACCAGGCAGGGGCAACAGTCCTGCAGATTCCCAGGAAGGACAGTGGGGCAAGGGCCCTGGAGCAGGTGTGTGCCCTGGGTTCCAATAGAAGGAGCTGAACTGGAGGCCAAGGAGGGGACACTGGAGGTGACATTCAGTGGCTGCAGAGATTGGATCCTGAGGGGCCTTGCAACTGCATCCAGAACTTCAGCCTGCCCCAGGGGAACGCTCTGTCTAGTGAATCCACACTTTACATGTGCCAGCCTGATAGGTACCCAGGGGCCAGGTCGACTGTCACAGGGTCCTTGGCTCCTGAGCACAGGGCAGTAATTCCGATGAACTATAAAGTGCTTCCTTTAAGTGAAAGGGACTTCTCCATTCGCTGAGGTCAACATCATGCACTCAAGTCATGGGGATCTGTGTTACAACAGATCCCTTAAGAAAGAGATGCCACATTCCATAACTTTCACTGTGCAACCAGATACCAGTACTGAACTGCTTAGAAATTCATCAAATTTGGTACTTCATGCATTTGGACACAAGAATTTTGTCCTGATACTCATAGCTTATGTGGTACCCGATGTTCAAACTAGAACTTGATGTCAATAGCCTGGTGACATAAATAACTTGTGTGGCCCTTGCTAAGTTGGGTACTTGTTGTACTTCGCAGAACCAGTAACAAAGAATATAGAGGTTCTAGTGTGATATATTGCTGTAATTGTCCTACTTAATCTTGCTCATTGCCGTTCACCTTACAGTGCTCATTTAAAATAAAGCTTCAATACCAAATAGTTTCTCTGGTGTGAAAAACTAAAAGTGTAAATAAGATCCAAATTGTATCTGATAATGTTTTGTGTGGCCCTTGCTAAGTTGGGTACTTGTTGTACTTCGCAGAACCAGTAACAAAGAATATAGAGGTTCTAGTGTGATATATTGCTGTAATTGTCCTACTTAATCTTGCTCATTGCCGTTCACCTTACAGTGCTCATTTAAAATAAAGCTTCAATACCAAATAGTTTCTCTGGTGTGAAAAACTAAAAGTGTAAATAAGATCCAAATTGTATAACTGATAATGTGAAATAGGAAGAAAAGGCTAAAGGTGTAGGGGGAGTGGGAAGGGTAGGGGAAAGGAAATAAGGGAAAATAAAAAATATGAGAAAACAAAAAAATGGAAAAAGAAAAGGTTTTGTAAATAGGGAAGGGAGGAAGGGGTGAAGGGAGGGCAGGGGTATGGGGAGAAAATGAGAACCAACATCTGTCATGTAAAGGTACAAGATCCCAGTGATGACTGTAACTGTACTGCATACCTAAAATGTACCAGTAAACTCAATAAGGTAAATAAATAAAATAAGATGAAGCTTCATCACAGGTGCACCTACATAGGGAGAATGCAGTGTGCAGCATCGGATGCACTGCTCTCCCAAGTGCCAGCTTCTCACCAGAGTGAGAGTCCAGGGCAGATCCAGTGTGGCCACCACCAGATGCTGCTCTGTCCTTGGCCCTCCCTGAAGAGAAGGATGTGAGGAAGGGGCTGCAGAGAGTGGGAGCCACATAGGTCTCCTCCCACAGGTAAATGTTGTCTCTTACCCTCGGCCCTAGGCTTGCCTCACCTGGACACTGGTCTGAGACCACCTTGGGTCCTAATGTAGAAAAGGTGGATCAAGGCTGGGCATGGTGGTGCACGCCTATAATCCCAGAACTTGGGAGGCTGAGGCAGGAAGATTGCCACAAGTTTGAGGCCAGCCTGGGTGTCAGAGTTCAAGTCCAGCCTGAACTACATAGTGAAACCCTGTCTCAGAAAAACAAAACAGAAAAGAAAAGGAAGCAGAGGGTGACTTGGACCCCAGGTACTGAGTCAGTCCCCACTCGGTGCCTCTCCTGTCCAAATGGGCAGCCTTTGCACACCAGTGAAAAGGGAGACTGACGACACCTAAGCTGGGTTACCTCTTGTGAGATCAAGCTGAAACAGGGGGCCTATGGGTTCTTCAGGGTCCCCAAATCACCCAGGTAATGACTGACTCTGCTGTCCAGACTTGGGGTGTGGAGATGTGCAAGGTGCACTGTGTGACGAGCTGTCCAGGAGCCAGCCTCGGGCCTTCCTGCACAGTGTAACTCTTACGGAGCAAAGCCACTAAGTTGCTCCCTTGTCATTTAGATCACAGAGGAGACCTCTGCACACTCCTTTAGGTTAGAATAGTGGGGACAGAGAGGGGAGGCAAACCCATTCCGCTGAGCTACATGCTTAATTATATGGAATACTGCATAAATTGTCAAGTGCAAAGAATTATTCTGATAAATTAAAATACTAATTAAATAGGCTACTGCAGAATTTTGAGAACATTACAGGGTTCCGCTTCTTCAGGTAATTTGCATATCCTTCATCTAGCGAATTTAATTTTAAAAGACTTCTTTTCTGTGTTTAGAAGGCCTTTTTGAATCCCAAAAAAAGATAACAATGGGCTTCCCACATTGTTCTCTGCCTTCCCTGAAGCAGTGTCCTGCTGTCCTGTCCTGGCCTGCTGGCCTAGGCTCATTCTCCAAACTAACATTCAGAACTTGGCTAAAAAATAACTCGGAACTGAAATGTGAACATTGGGTCGACAGAATTTTCCTTTTTCTGCCCCTCTGTGTGCATCAGCAGAGACCTAGCACTGGTGGTGTCTGTGTTCACAAACAGGCAAAGCAGCTGAGCCTGGGACACACCACAGAGAGCCTGGTCTCCCGGCACTGAGGGGCTGTGGCGTGGGACAGATGCATGCTTTGTGGTTACTTGGGATAATGTGTGCTGACGGAATAAAGCTCTCTCTGACTCACCACAAATCACTCTTGCAACACCTCAGAAGGACAGTGTGGGAGTAAGCAGGTGGACTAACTCCTGGCAAGCTCTCACATTCCAAGCCCTCTTCTCAGTTGCTCAGAGAAACATGCCTGTGCTTTTCCCATGCCAGGATCCAGGGAGCACAGCAAGCAGCGCAAAGCAGCACTCCTTGCAGTTCCTATCCCCGCCTGCAAGACCAGCTTCCAAGCAGCTCTGTCCAGCAGCCAGTGCACCTCCCAGAGATCTGGCCAGGTTCTGTGGCCTTGTTGGAAGGTGCTGTCTGTACTCGGGAATAGTTTCATGAGAACACAAGCTGCCCTTCTAGTGGGTGCACACAGTCCAATGTGTGCCATGGGCCCTCTGCAAGGCAAGGTGGAGGAGCCAGGGATCTGGGGCTGCCATGCCCAAGACACTCACTGTCCTACCCCTCCTAGGAAAAGCTTGCTAACCCTCAGTTGGGTTAGTCTACTTGGTTATCGATTGGAAGGTTTTTTTCTCATTTCTGACCCTGAAATCTCATGCTCTGTTGCAAAGACCACCAGTTTTACTTCCATTTTTGTGCACTTCTGTTCCTCAGCCTGCTTGAAAGAGTTCACTATTGTCCCACCCCCATATAGCTTGCCATTCAATAAAATGTTTCTTTTGTTTGCAAGAAACCATTAAATGGATTGCTTTGTGTTCTGTGTCTTTAAAAATACTCTTTGCCATTCAGTTTGCCCCTGGACTGCTCTCCCTGCCCCACGCCCCCAGGAATCTTCAGTCCTTTGCTGTGACTTGAATTGCTTTAGGTCACCTCACACTCAGTACAGCCACACTTACCTATGTGTAAAAGATGTCTGTTGTTCAAAGGGAAAACTTCCAGAAGACAGTGGAAGGCTGAGAAGGTCAGGATGGTGGTCAGGGATGAGATCTCATTTGTATCCCTCTGAAAGATGTCATTTCATTACCCAAGATTATTGTAGGTGTATGGTAATAAGAGGTGAAGTGATTGCTGTTTTCTTGCTCTCTCATTCCATATTAATCACAATTGTGATTAAATGCACTCTTCTTTCATGGAGTTTGGAATAAAATTCTATTTTTTCTGGTTTTCATTTGCAAAGTGTCAGGGGCTTTATCCAAAAGGATATTCCTACAGAACCATAATCCAGGCCTTCTGACACACTTCCTGTCTATGCAGTTGGGCAAGTGGGTTTGCCATCTCTCCCCAGGAACCTGCGTTGTCATTGATACCACTGAATGTTTCCAAACCTAACTCATGCAGGTGTGACTTTGAGTGCGATTCATTTTGTGGGAATCTTCACTCAAAGTCAGTAGCAAACTAGAGGGAAGCTTTTACCAGAGTTAAATCACCCTGGATGCTTCTTGAAAGGGCAGAAGCAAGGGGAATCAGAACTCCAGCACTATTAGCAAAAATCCAGTTCTAGCTCCAGGGGCGTCTTTTATGAAAATGTGATATTAATTAATCAAACGCTGTTTCCCAGTGACTGGATAAGGACTAACATCACATCATTCTAAAATGAGACTTTACAGTTTGCAAAGCATGTTCACCTACACTTCCTCACCAGGTCTGGTGGCCTCATCATGTGGCTGAGGCCTGTGATGTACAGTGGCCCAAGAGAGAACCAGGGCTCAGCAGGACACCTGGCTCTTGATCACCACCATGGCCCTGCTGATGTGGGTGGTGACTTCCTTTTTGGGGGTAAATGTCCAGTTGTACCTGGAGAGCTGTGCTCCTTCCCCACAATAACCCTCTGCTTCTTTGTTTTCCCCAACAGCTGACCACAAGAACCAGCTGGCAGAGACATCTGGACTGAGGATCCTTCAGAGCGGGACCGGGCCGGTGAGTTCTGTGAGAGAGGCCTCACGCATGCGCGTCCTATTCTGGTGGTGTCTTGGGTCAGGTGGTGCATGGACTGATTCCAAGGACTCGGTGCTGATGCTCCTTCCATAGGAGCAGTTGTTGCTGTAGTGGGTCCTTCTCTTGT
Organism: Fukomys damarensis; assembly: GCF_012274545.1. Taxonomy (NCBI): domain Eukaryota; kingdom Metazoa; phylum Chordata; class Mammalia; order Rodentia; family Bathyergidae; genus Fukomys; species Fukomys damarensis. The sequence continues at coordinate 84,043,266 of NW_022900928.1, forward strand.
TGGAGATTCTGGCTAAGAGTGTCACAGATTTAACATTTTGGGTACCCTTCGAGATCCAAATCTGGTGTCTCCTCTTGGAAGATCAGTTGCAAAGAAGCAAAGCAGAGAAGCCTACAGAAACACACAGCTCTTCAGCTGTTTCACAGGTGCTGAGTTGATGGGAGTGGTGGAGGAAACATTTCCTTCCTCCCAGAAATCAGTAGTGTGGGCATCTGCCACCAGGTATAAGGTATAAAATAGGGAGTTCTCCCATGAAGTGGGGGCACAGTGACTGTGTGGGTTCTTGACCACATACTTTGCCGCCGTCAAGGCCACCAATGTGCAGCTGCAGCCACATCAAGGCCAATGACCACACTCCCAGCCGAGTGATTCAATGATCTGTCCACAGAGCTGCAGACTGACTCCTCTCAGAAGTCAGCATGGACTAAACCAGTCTTGCTCTGTGTTTGAAATTTCACTGCACTCTTCATTCAAGATAATTAGCTCCTGAAGAAGGCTTGTTACTCGGGTGCCTCTCTGTGTGGCAGAAATGTCCTTGCCAAACCACTTAAAGATGAGCTGCCACTTGGGGGCTGTCTCCTCTTCCTCAGTGCTGGTCTTGAGATCTTGAGAGGAGGACTTGCTGAATTAATCCCTGTACTCAAACAAGCCCTGTGCTTACAAATGTGCATGTTGAGACCGGCTTGTGTGCAGTGCTGGAGAGAATGTGCATTCTTAGGCTGATGGGCAGGGGTGGGGCCACCACCAGTGATTGGCAGGAACTTTTCAGAGCTGCCTGAGGCCCTGGCAATTGCCTGACTCTTGGTGCTTCCTTGATGCTGTGCGCCCAGGCTGGATTAATGGAGCATTTGACTGCCGTGCATCTTGGTGTCCCTGGGAGCTTGCTGTGTCTTCAGCACCAGTGCAGGGTGAGAGTGGGGCTAAGTGTCTCTCCCGAGTGCCATCCTTATCTCAGAGTGACTGATGGCAGAGAGGGCTACTGTGTCATGGAGGGTGGTCACTGGGGAAAGGGCTGGGTCCCATTACCAGTCTCAGTGTGGACAAGATGTGCCTCCCCTTCCCCCTTTGCACACCAGCTCAGAAGGATAGCTTGTGGGTTCCAGAGCAGAGTGCCCCAAGATTGGGAGCAAACCCAGGTAGATATGGGCCAATGCCATCAGCATAACTCTATCTGGGAAAGGCCAGAGGTTGGAAGCATCAGGGCCATTTGGGAAGCGTGTTCTCTAGGAGGGAAATAGATTTGTGGTTTCTTTTTAATCATGATATGTTCAGCAGGGAGGTATGGGTCCTGCGAGCTTCTGCATAAGAAGTTTTTCATTTTCTCCCCATGTCTCAGCATCTACCCCTGTATCAACTTCCCACCTTGAAGTTTCTGCTCCACCCTGGCATGATATGGAGACTGATCAATCTTCTGATCTACCTAGAGAGGAGTGTGGCAAAGGCTAAAGAAAGTAAAACAGGCATACTTTCAAAGTACATGAGAGGCTGGGAGATCAGTGCCAGAGTAGGCAGAAACAAAGACACTCTGAGCTAGCCATTATTTAATAGGTGCACCCAATAACCAGAGGAAGTATTGGGTGACTCAGAGGGCTGCAGTGATCTTATGCTGAGGAGGATCTTCTTATGTTGATGAGGATGGTGAGACGGGCAAAGCATTTTTACAATAGTAGGTGGGATGAGATAGGAGGCCAATAAGGAATTTGTCCTTTTTCCCAGGTGAAATCTTTCTCTCTCTCTTTTTTTTCTTTATTACTACTAGGTTCTCAAAGATCCAGGATGTTTTCAGCTGATGTAATCTTGACCTGGAGTGTCACAGCATCATGGGACCATTGAGTCCTTAACTGTGACAGGAGTTATGTTTCCACATACCATAGCCAGCTCTCACAGCAAGGTACTAGGCTTTAGGTGCCCTAACCATAATTTAATTAGGAAATGATTTTTCTCCAAAAATTATATAGAGTGGCTCTCAATAGCATGAGCCTCAGGTCTGGTTCAGTGTACTCTGTCCTCTACAGCAGGCGGGTGGTTTAGTCCCAGTCCTTATTCTCAGGTGAAGCAGTGAAGCAGCTTTTACAGTACTAGGGGACTCAGTGCCATCTCCCCTCACCCCACAACCCTACAGCCATATGAGCCATTCACATGTACATATAGGAACCCAGCCCCAGGTCCTTGCCCCTCTGAGAACAGCTGTAACCTCAACTCCTAGTCCAGACCAGTGTTGATCTCTCCTGATGTTGGGTGTCTGGAGATCCCCTTCTTCCTTCTGACTGGGCCCCTGTGCTCTTTGAGCTGTGTTATGTTTCATATTTTAAGTCACAGATCAAAAGAGGGTCTCTGCCCTCATCAGTTTACTGCACAGTTTGTTCATTCATTCATTCCTCACTGTGGGCCTTCCACATGGCAGTAGGTGTGAATTACTAAATCTACAACCAGGAGCAAAGGGGACCCCTTAATTCAGGGAGTGCCCATCCCTGTGAACCTGCATTATAGCTACCCCTCCTCGCCACCCAGCAGGCTCCTGCTGGGCTTTCTTTCTGGTCTTTTAAGACCCACGTCCCTTGTGTCTCATTTTCTGTATCTAGCTCTGACCATACCTGGAAGTCTCTATAGTCCATACCAACCTCCTGTTCCAATTACTACCTCTTCTCATTTGTCAATGTGTACTGAGTCCAACTCGTTGCTCTCAGGAACTGTTGTGCTTTATTGCAAATATGTGTCTTCATCTACCTCCCTTCTAGATTTCTGGGCAGCAGGGAGCCTCTTACTGAGATTGGTTTCACCTTGCTGCCATGCCAGTCATTTTCACCTGAAATCCCTCACTCCAGTTCTCAGAGGAACCCTCAACACAGACGGTGATTCCCACTGTCTACATGTCTGCTTTATCACTCTCCTCTTGCCACATGCCAGCAACTCATCTGTGTGCTGGTGTGCCTGTGCACACGTGTACATGCGTGCACACACAGCCACTGTGTCACCATCGCCCTTGACCTTGATGGCGTTTCACAGCAGGAAAAGCCTGTGTGGTACCTTCACCTGCTGCACAGCAAAAACACGTTCCTCACCTACTCCTCCTTTACAATGGACGGGGGCACTGGCCAGCCACCCTGGTGCCACCCCTCTTCTGTCATGGTTCGATGTCTTCCTTGCTGCATTATTGCTATCAGCAGACAAGTATGTTGTCGTGTGCCCATCTTATGAAAACTGTCTAGACCTTCCTTGACACTAGGCTCTCAGCAGAAACCCCTTCTTGGCCTCCCCTGTTTCCCTTCATAGCAAAGCTTATCCAGAACAAGTCTGTGTCCTGAAATCCATCTCTCCCCACACATTCCAGTCAAGATCTACTTCCATGATCAATGGCACTGTTCATTTCCAGGTCCACCCAACCGTCAGAGCTGGAAAACTGACCTTTACTTCTCATAGTCTCAGCAGTGGCTACTCTCACCCACCTCAAAGCACCTCTTGCATGAATGTGTCACTGCAGACCCTTCATGGCCAGCTTCTCCTTTGCCCAACTGTCACCCATCTGCAAATCTTTCTCCTCTAGAATCTCATCTAGGCTGTGGATTATTATATCGTCAACCTATCTTACAGTGACCCCCAGCGTAAGTGTTTGGTGCTAAGCCACAAATGTGCCTATTCACCAGCGTCCTAGACTCCAGACTAACCACCTCCTATACTTCTCCACCTGGATGTCCATGTGGGTGTCTCACACCAAACAAACTCCTAGAATTCTCCACCTGGACATCCATGCAGGAGTCTCACACCTTCCCATCTCTGAGATTCCTCCACTTGGGCATGTAGGGATACCTCACACTTGCCTTGGACAATGCAAAATTCGACTTTGCTGCCTGAACCTGCTGCTAGCCCATATTGTTTTCCTCTTATATTGCATAGTTATGAAGCTGTGGAGGAACCTGGATTGACCCGATTTATAGATGTGTGAATCACTACTGAGATTATCTGTGAAGCAGGCTATGTGGACACAGAGGAATATCTCTCTGCCCACTCCAGATTTCCACCCTTCTCCTGAGTGGCTCTCCATGGGACACTGATGGGGGCAGGGCAGGAGCCCAGCACACAGGCATCACAGTACTAACTCCTGCATCTCACTCCCACATCTGAGTTGGTCCTATGCTCAGTCCCCAAGTAACTGGAAGACTTGCCATTCCTAGGAGCAGAAAGTAAGACAACCTTAAGTCATTCCTGTCACCCCCCCTGGTTGAAATCTGGCTGGGAGTGCATACCACACTCTATCTTCATTGCAGCCACCAGGTTTGTCTAGCTCTCTGCCCCTTCTGTCCTTTTCGAGTGTCATTTTTTCCACTCCACAAGAGTATTTCTCATAGCTTTGAAGTTGTGTGGTATTGTTCTCAGTGAGATCTCAGGCCTGGACCTCTACACATTCCCTTTAATTCCTGTCCCTCCAACACACAGTCTAGAAGCTGTTCTTGGCCTAAGGAAGGGAAGTTTATGTATTTGGAGCAAATTTAAAGTAGCAAAAATGGGAGAGAAGAGTACAGTTGAGACATTTTCAAGAAGTGAGTGATATCTTTTTCCTAATTTTAATTCCCTCATTCAAGAAGCCTGATCTTGATGATTCTGATTTTTTAAATTTATTTAAAATTCTTCTAATTCCTGACTCTGGAATGTAAAGCAGAGTTTGATTACTAAAAACCTAATAGCATTTAAAGAATCTCTCCCCGGTGCTTGTGACTCACACATGGGATGACAGATAGCAGAATTCAAACCTTTTAATCCAAATAGAAACCTCTCAAAACAAAATTTAAAGGAAACAAAATGGATTCTGGTGCATACACACACCCTAATAGATAGGTGGTATTTTGATATGTTTCAAAATATGATCTGGTATTGTGAAATGTTTTCACATTTTATCCAATTTAATAGCAATGTCTATTCCAAGGGAAAATTATTATTATCCCAAAGGAAAGCTCAAAAGTTGGGGAGAAAACCAATCTAGATAAAGTTTCCAACAGGCATCTGGGGCCCAGCTCTCAGGCATGTGGCCTAAACCAGCGCCTGCACCCCTCATAGCAGCGGTGATCATGGAGCTGCAGGGCTTCCCTCCTGGCCTCGATAACAGTAGCCAGTAACGAGGCAGTAATGCTGCCTAGGCCTCAGCAGGGAGCACTCCAAAGAGGCTAGTCCCAGATCCCTGTCCAGAGCAGCCCTCCCACTGGTAGCAAACATAGTTTCTAGGTATTTCACCAGAGCCGCAGGTCTTTAGAGAATTCTACCTGCTGGACATCATGGGTGGGTATGAACTGAACATTTCACCTCCGACTCCACCAGCTCTGTGCCTTTGCTACTTCTTGTCTCCAAGTACAATTTTGTTCAAAGAAAAAGTGAATGTTTATGTCCAGATCCCTTGCTAACCCTGAGCCTGTGACAGGATCCTTCTGGTGAGCTCATATGGGCTCCCTAAGGATGTAGCATGCTGGCTAGAGGCAGGTGTGGGTACCTGGTAGCCTCCATGGGCATGGCTGGGATGAGACTGCAATTGTGCAATGGAGGTATGGGAAAACGGCTTCATTCTCTTCCCCCGAGCCCCACCGAGTCCCTTCTTAGCTGATGAAAGAGTTACTGCTACTTTAAATAGCCTCAGAATTCTGCTCTGGTTGCTCAGAGATTGCTGGAAGGAACTTGGATGCTGAATGCAGAGTTAGGCCAAATAAACGGACAGGAAAATGATGGTCTAGCAGGCCAGGAGCTTGTGTCACAAGAAGCCTGGCAAAATACATCTTCCCACTGTCCAGGTGCCAGTATTCTAGGCCAGGTTTGACCAGGAGACGATCAGTACACAGGGACTTTTGCTCACAAGCGAGTGTCGCAGGAAGAGAAGGCTGTGTCGGTTGGCAGAGTGGCAGGCAGCTGTGTTGTTATTGTCAGGTGTTTGGCTGTGTCCAGGGGGCTCACAAGGGGCAGGCCAGTAGGGAGGCTCTAGGCCAGGACCTGTCAGGGTGCACCACAGGCAAGAGGATTGCTGCTGTCAGGGAATGCACAGGGAGTCTACTGCCTGTGGTGACAGTGAGGTGGTGACCTGACTTCCACCAAAATCTCATCTCAACAAAATTGAGGGTTGCTTATGGATAGTTTGCTTTTAAATAAAGACCAAATATGCTAAAACTTGAATACACCTACTCCTCTGGAGGCAAGATAAGCCAGTTTAACTTTTAAAAAACAGTATAAACCAAGTATTGTGGTACATACCATAATCCCAGGACTCTGGGAGACTGAGGCAGGAGAATCACAAATTGAGTCTCACCTGGACAACTTAGCAATTTAGCAAAATCCTGTCCTAAAATAAAAAATAAAGGGTCTGGGAATGTAGCTCAGCGCAAAGGTCCTGGGTTCAGTTCCCTGCATTGCAAAAACTAAAAAACTAAAAGGAAAGGAAAAGAAGGAAGAGGGGAGTATGTCAGGGCTATTTGTGGCTAAAAAATAAAACCTTGCCCTTCAGGTCAATAGACAAACTCCCAGAAACTTATGTTAAGAAGGCCATTCACCAAATAAGGAAGTAAAAAGGAAAAAAACTTAAAACAAAAATAAAATTGACTTACAATATGAAGCCATAGGAAGGTAACTAACTGTGTTGTAGTGATCGAGTCCATGGTTTCTATAGAGGCTGCCGTGAGGCCTCTGCCCTCCAGCACGCAGTGTGAGCACTGCATAGCGTGGAGCTGCGTGGAGCACAGGAACGTGCATGGAAGGGGATGCACAAGTGTGGTTTCCCCTTCCTGCAAAATTTTCTTTCAAACCATGTTTTGCCTCTGTCCTTTAGACTCACAGGATACAGCCAACCTAGACAGTGCAGTCCCTGGCCCCTGTCGCCTGGCAAGGTCCTGTGGCTAGGTCTGCACCCTGACAGGACGTCAGCCAGCTGGGGCTTCGTCATGGCCACGATGGGGTGTGGCTCTTAGTGGTTCCTCCTTCAGCTCTGCTGTGCACACGTCACCGGAAACACAGGGCTGAGGTGCGGCTGACCGGCAGAGCACGTGCTCAGCCTGCACAGGTCCTGGTGCCAACCCCAAGTCACTGAAAAATAAGGAAAAATACAAAGAACACACGGCCCCAGTGAGTGAGAGAGCATGTTCATGTGGATGTGTGTGCAAGGCCAGGGAGGAACACCAGGGGTGTGCAAGTGCTTGCCTGGGATGGAGAAGCTGCTGAGTCCTCGAGCCCACCCACAGTAGCCAGAGTCGCCACAGTCACCAGTCACCGTGTGCTTATTATTTTTTTTAATGTTATTGTTTTGTCTGTTCGTTTTTTAATTCATTCAGTTTATTGCTACATTTTTAGGTATACATTATGATCACACCTATCGCTGGGAATTTGTGTCTGTGCATGATATATCTTAGTTATTTTTCCCCATTCCTCTGCCCTCCCTTTCTCCACCCTTCTCTATTTACAAAAACTTTGTTTCCTTTTCTCCTTTTCTCCTCTTTTTTTCTTTCTCTTCTTTCCTTTTCCCCACCTACCTCCCTACTTCCCCTTCCCTTTTGGATCTCCTCCTCCTATTTTATCTATTATACATTTTGGTCCTCATCTACTCTTTCAGTTTCACATACCAGAGAAACTTCAGTATTTACACGTGTGTCTTTTTTATTCCACTTAAGAGTATGGCCTCAGTATGCACCCATTTAGCTATAAAAGTCTGTAGTTTATCATTCTTTATGGCTGAGTAATACTCCATTTTATTAAAACACACACGCCCCACATGTGCGCACACACACACACACACACACACACACACACACACACACACTTTCTTTATCCAGTCACCAGTTGATTGGTATTTGGGCTGTTTCCAAGATTTGGCTATTACAAACTGTGTTACTATAAACATGGGTGCATGTATTGCTGTGGTATGATGCTTTTAATTCTTTTACAAAGATTCCCAGCAGGGGAACAGCTGGGTCAAAAGGGACCTCTAATCCTAGTCTAATCCATACTGATTTCAACAGTGGTTGCACCAGTCTACTTTCCCACCAATAGTGGAGAAGTGTTCCTTTTCCCCCACAGCCCCACCAGCATTTGTTATTGGTTGATCTCTTGTTAGCAGCCATTCTTTCTGGAGTGAGGCAGAATCTCAGCATTGTTTTCATTTGTATCTCTTGAGTGATCAGTGATGTTGAACATTTTTTCATGTTTATTTGCTGCTTCTACTTCTTTTTCTGAGAAATGTCTGTTCATTTCAGATGCCTATTTTGGACTGGGTCTTTACATTGGGGGAGCTATTTTTTTTTTTTTAGTTCTTTATGTATTCTAGATAGTAGACCTTTGTCTGAGGAACAGCTGGTAAAAATTTTTCCCACATTGTATGTGTCTTCACTCTGTTGGTGATTTATCTTGCTGTGCAGAAGCTTTTTAATAAGGTGAGATCCCAGTTGTTGATTTTTTTGTGCAAGTTCATGTGACACTAGGGTTGTGCTCATAAAGTCTTTTTCTATTTCAATGTCTTCAAGAATACTACCTAACCTATCTTCTAGCAGGTTTAGTGTTTCTGTTTCAATATTTAGATCATCAATCCATTCTGATTTTAGTTTAGTACATGGTGAGACATATGGGTCTAGGTTTAATCTTCAGCAAGTTGAAACTCAGTTTTTCTAGCACCATTTATTAAAGAGACTATCTTTCCTCCAGTGAGGGTGTTTGACTCCTTTGTCAAAGATCAGGTGGCTGAGTATGTCTGGAACTATTTCTGCAACTTCTAATTTGTTCCACTGATTCTCAGGTCTGTTTCTTTGCCACTACCATGCTGTTTTTATCACAGTGACTTTGTAGTATAATTTCAAGTTGGGGATTATGATACCCCCTGCCTTGTCTTTGTTGTCTAGAATTGCCTTTGCTATTCTATGTCTCTTCTTGTTCCAAATGAATTATGGGATTGTTTTCTCTAGTTCTGTGAAATATGCTGTTGGAATTTCAATCAGGATTACACTGAATCTATATAGCAGTTGTGGAAGTGTAGCCATTTTCTCTGTATTGGTTCTTCCTACCCAAAAAAAAGGGATATCCTTCCGTTTTATAATATCCTCTTAGATCTCTTTCAGAACACTGTAGTTTTCAAAGTAAAGGTCTTTTGCTTCCTTTGTTAGATGGATTCCTAGGTATTCTTTTTTTCGGGGGCGGGTACCAGGGATTGAACTCGAGTCCTTGTGCTTGCGAGACAGGTGGCAGAAGCACTAAGCTACATCCCCGGCCCCAAAGGGCTGTTAATTTTTGAGTGTTGACCTTGTATTTAGCTACTCTACTGAATTATTAAGTCTAGAGTATCATATCATCTACAAATAATAACAGTTTAGCGTCTTCTTTTCCTATCTTTGTTCCTTCTATTTCTTTCTCTTGTCTAATTGCTGTGGCTGATGTTTCCAGAATTATATAGAACAAGAATGATGATAGTGGATATCCTTGTCTTGTTCCTGATTTTAGCATGAAATATCTCAGTTTTTTTATCATTTAGTATGATGTTGGCTGTTGATTTTTCATAGATGGCTTTTATCAGGTTGAGATAAAGATTATCTATTCCAATTTTCTGTAGGGAATTGGATGTTGGATTTTGTCAAATGCTTTTTCTGCATCTATTGAGAGGATCATGTGGTTTTTGTCCTTTCTTCACTTTTTAAAATCATGGCCTCACTGAGTAGCCCAGGCTGGCCTCCAGCTCATGAAAATCCTCCTGCCTCATCCTTCTGAGTGCTGGGATTACAGACATGGGGCTGACACTGGTAGGTGAAAATCCACCTGGCAATGCCTTGTACCTGCCAATCAACTGCAGTTCCCGGCTAGGATAGTGGACAGTAGTGACCAGGCTCAAGCCCCCATTGCAGCTGTGACAGTGGTTTACTGTGCCCTCTTTCTTATCCTTTCATTTTCTGTCTCCAACCCCTTACCCTTCAGGTGCCATTTCAGGCACTGCAATCCATGTTTGCCCAAGGTACCCCCTCCTGCGACTCTGTAAACCCTTTGTCCACCCTCCACCTGCTCCTCCCTTGGCCTTGGGACAGGAGATACCAGCTGCTAGAGAGTGTGAGGGAGGGGACATCTGCCCAACAGAAACAAAGCCTCCATGGTAAGGCTGGCAGGGCAGGGACCAAGCTGTGGACAGTGATGCGATGGCCTAGGTACAGAGAGCTGAAGCTAGGGTTGCTCAGGTGGATGCTCCCTGGACCCCATCACAGGCCTCATCAGAGTGCTGGGCCCCAGGTCATGGTCTGAGACCACAACCACACTTCATACCTAGAACCCCACAGTCTGGAGTGTGAGGCTCCATGCCCAAGCTCATTCAGGGACACCATGCACCACCTCCCTCCAGCAGCCCATGAGCAGGGCTGTGTTCTGGTCAGCCCTGATTCAGTTCAGCACACCTTGCTGCTCCACACCTGTCACTTCCCTCCTGTCCGTGTAACCTGCATTTCCTGACAGAGGACACAGTTTTTCTCTTAACTGCACAAGTGAATCAGTTCAAGAAAAGCCTGTTGACCTGCACACTCTCCTGCTTGTGTCTGAAAAGGGACTCTGTGTATCATTGCATTAACTGTCTGTGGCAATCCACAGTGGCCCTGCATTCAACCCTGGACAGCTGTATGGGCCAGGTGGACCCAGGGTCCTGAGTGAGTGGGTGCTGGATCTCCTCTCTGGGAAGTCCTAGGTCCCCTCTCTGGGCTCAACTCCCTGTAACAGAGGTTGACGCTGACCTTGAAGGCCTGGAAGACCCACAGCATCCCCCACATCTGACCCCCACTGCTCCTTGTGCTCTTTCTGCTTCCCACAGTGAAGAAAGTGACACAGAGTATGCTCGATGTAATCAACTGCACTTGACATATCACCAAACAGGAGCTTGTATGAAGAAACTCTTCTGATACCCAGTGCCATCTCGGCTCTCCAGGGCCTTTGGAGTCTTTTCTCATGGCTTAGATGCAGGAGAGGGCACATGAAGGAGCAGTTGCTATAATGACAACCTCGATAGCCAACTGAACAGTTGCATGGCATGGGATCAGTCGGTTGGTTGTGTCCACTGAGGGCAGTGGCAGCTCCACCTCCCACCCCGATCCCAACATTTTCTTGTCCTTTTCTAGCATTTCAGCTGTATATTCATGTATATTCCAGCTGTAGGATGTTTGCACTGTCTGAGTCCAGACTCAGGTGGTGTCCTTCGAGTTCCTTGGAAAACAGGCCCATGAAGCACAGATGTTCCCATGGTTCCTCAGCCTGGTGTGCATGGTGTCAGAGTCTGTGTTCGTTGAAAATCTGAACTCCCACAAGCCACATCAGGTAGTGTTCAGGGAGCATCTTTGGTTCGTTCCTATAAAGTTTGGAATTTATCTTAGCCACTTTCTTCATTACTGGGACAAAATACCAAATACCCTCAACTTTAAGGAGGAGAGGTTTATTTGGGCTCATAGTCTTTAGAAATTTCAGTCGATAGTCAGCCCCCTCTAGCCAAAAGCTACATAGTAGAAGGGCCTGGTGGAAAAAAGATGCTCAGGTCATGGTGGACAGGAAGGCAGTGGGAGAAGAGAGGAGCCTGGGAGGGGGATATACCCTTCCCAGCCACACCCTGGTGACTGCTTCTCACCAGGCCCACCTCCTACAGCACTCAGCTGTGGTGCCCTGTGATCCAGTCCCCTTCCAGACACAGGGGACTTGGGAGGCAATGATCTAAACCCTGGCAGAACTCTTCAGAGGGAAGTTAAAGGGAGCCCTCAGGGTGCCAACCCAGTCCTCTCAAGGGAATGATGGACCGGTATCTGCTCACCACTGTTTGACACCTCCTCCCTACCAGGGTCTATCCTAAACATGTGACACACAGCACAGATAAGGAAGCTGAGGGATGGACAAGTAACACAGCAGAAGCAGTGGCCAGGGTCAAGCCCAAGCAGCCTGATCCAGAGCCTGCATCTGGTTTCCCTAAGCTGTACCTTGCCAGGAAGATCTTCAGCTCACGACTGAAGCCCCTGAATCAGAGCTGCCTCCCACTCCAACTACTCCAGAGCAGGGCCTGTGTGGTGGCTACTCTGGGACTCTAGTGACACCCTGAGCCAGGTCTGGCACATGTTGTTCATTCTACCTGGGCAATGCTGGGGCAAGTGTGACAGAGTGGGTGCCCTGCAAAGCCTGTCTCATTGTCCTGCCCATGTCTTGCAGAGCTTTTGTCACAGTCCTGCTGACCATGTGGCTCCATACCCACCTCCCTGGTAACCTGTGAGCTCAGGCATGACACTGTGTGTAGTGATCTCCATGGTGTCTCTGGTATATATCACAGTGCCTAGCACACGTCAGGAACTGGGTGCACATGAGCTGGCATGGACAGGGCTGTGACACAACCCGCAGGTCGATGCCCCTAGGTGGCACTCAATCTCAGGCTGCAGTGCTTGTGGCCTGGGATCCCCATGAAAGATGGGGTTGCTCTCCATCCATTTACACTCAGCTATGACACCCACCTTGCCTCTGACACAGGATCCTCTCCAACAGCACCAGCTGGGAACAACTGTAGCCACTTATCCCCAGGGCTACAGACACAGAGCCACCCTGGGCCCAGTGCCATGGGCATGAGGATATCAGGCTGTTTTGACACTCATAAAATAGTCATTCCCCATAGCACAAAATATAACCAGGTGCTAAATCTAAATGTATATCATGGTAAAGCAGACATATAACGCAGCAAATGCAGAGGTGCAGATATGACTTAGACCTGCTTTCTTATTGAGATGTGTGAATACCTCTCCTGAGAAAAGGGACCTCTACATGCAGAAATGTCCTCAAAGTGGAACCTGATATGTCATAGGAGCCCCAGCACCTAGCAAAGCCAACACATGAGACATGTGTAGAACTGACATGCTCTGCCAGCAAGAAGCACAGCCTGGACAGAATTTCAGGCCCCCTGGGCCCCTCCATGTCAGCCCTATGGGGACAAGAACACCTCTCTATTCTTCCCATCCTAGACACCTGGGGCAGAGTTGCCACCCACTTCAGCCCCAAGACTCCTGGCCCCACTCTTCCTCCACAGAAGCTCCTGACCAGACCACTGCAGAGCCCATGACCTCACCAGCAACCCTGTGCAAGTCAGGTGACCGCAGCAGGCTCTCCTTCCCCTTCTGCAGGGTCAGGTGTTGGGCTTGGTGCCTGGTAGTTAAACAGGACTGTGCCTGACATGGCCCCAGGCTCCCACAACTAACTGGCAGAGACCCTGGGCCCAGAAGCTGCTGCTGGCCCTGCTGCCCGAAAGCATGGCCCTGCTGACCTAGGCAGCAGCACAGTGGGGACACCAGAGTAAAGTGCTACATGCCCACAGAGAGCTGTGCACAGTTCCGAAGCTGGACATCTTGTCAAGGGCCGCACTGCCTCTGCAGGCTCTGGGGTCTTTCCAGCCTTCCCGGCCCTGGTGCTGCCTGCGATCCTGGGCTCCTTGGCCTGAGGATGCATCCCTGTCATCATGTGCCATCTTCTCCTGAGCACACAGTCTTATCCCCTGGGACCGAATAGTCACCTGATTAAATCAACAATGACCCCTATCTACAGAGGGGTTGCAGTCACAGGTGCAGAGGGTTAGGACTGGGGAGACCCAAATTGGCCCACAACACCTGGACTGCAGGTGTACCCCTCTCCTGTCTGGATGATGGTGTCAGTGACTGGTTGCCCTACAGCAGCACACTTCTCCTTCTGGGAACACAGTACCTCACATATCATTGCACCGGCATCCTCTCCAGCCACTGCTGTTTCCCCATAACCCAGTTTGATTTGGGTTTTTTGGGGGTTTTTGGTTCTTTGTGAGTGATAATGTCTCACTATGTAGTTCAAGCTGGCCATGAACTCCCAGCAATCCCTGTGCCTAAGCCCCCCCCCATCCCCAGTGCTGAGATTACAGGTGTGCACCAATCCAGAGCTGGGTTGGATCTCCTGCCCCACTCACGTTCCATCAGCAGCCCCACCTCCTGTAGGACTAAAGGGGGCAGAGCCACTGGAAGTGCAGAGGCTGGGTGATCGCTGATCACTGCCTGCGAAGCAGCAGAGGATGAGAAGATGCTTACAGACTCCCTGACAGTTTTCTGTTCTCAAGTGAATATGAAATGTAAGTAATTATTTTGTGATACAGGGGATTGAACCCAGAGCTTTCACATTGAGCTATATCCTCAACGTTTTTCCCCCCAGACAGGGTTTTGATAAGTTGATAAATTGCCCAGGCCAGGCTGGAACCCCTGCCTCAGCCTCCCAGAGTGCTGGGATTACAGGTATGTGCCGTCATGCCCAGCTAATTCTCATTTTTTTCAAGTTATTTTTTCTCATTAAGATTCCTAAACACTATTACTTCTCTGTCTTTTGGCTAAGATCAAGTGAAGATTCCTAAACACTAAAATCTTCTAGTTCCATCTCTAAGGTGCATCAGTATCTGGTATACTCCATGAATATAAAATATTTTTTAACTCAGTGGTATAAAATTTTGATTTGGCAAAGTTCATGAGATAAGTGGAAATAAATGGAAACCCCTGATTTTCCAACCTGAGTCTGTTACACCAAGGGTCCAGACACTCTGGGACCAGCCCTGAAGTGCTGTCCTGGGATGAACCACTCTGGTCCAGGCATATAGGGCTCACACAGTTGTCACCACCAGGGCCTTCTCCACGAGGGCACCAACAACCCAGAGAGTTCAGTCCTGTGTGGCTATGGGATACAGTGGTGCATGATGCCCCAACATGTGGTGCTGTGCTCTCCCGAGGCGCTGCTTTGAAGGTGGTGCTTCGATGAGGAATGGAAGTGTAGACAGCCTTGCTCTTGCAGGAGACAAAGTACGCTGGAGTCCACCTTTCAGCCCCAAGACTGTGGTCCCCCAGGGTACAGTTGTCACCAATGCATATGCTCACACAGCGAGATTCCCTCTCATCAGAGAGAGTGGCTGAGTCACCAGTGCAAGGAAAGGAAAAGAATATTCTTAGTCGGGACAGATCCTATAACAAATGGAAGATGGGCAAGAGCTGAGGGAACAGAGATTTACTAGCATATTGCCACATGTATGGACAGGGTGCCCAAGAAGGTGCTCACTTGCGGGGAGCCCCACACTGAGGCTTTCCAGGCCAGGGTGACACAGGCTGGCTCCTCCTAAGGTCTCTCTCCTTGGCTCATAGAGCCCTATGTCCTCCTGTGTCCTCACATTGTCATCCCTCTGTGTTGGGTGGGTCTTGATCTGTTGGATTAGAGGCGTCAAGCGACCCCACTGCATTTTAAAGGACTTTCCCAGGCAGGCACACTCTGAAGCCCTAGGATTAGGACCTGACATAGTAATTTTGGAGACACAATCAGCCACCACACTTGCCCACAGTCAAATGCAACCCATGAGAGTCTCATTAGACTTTGGGCTTATTTTATTTGTTCTTTCCAAAAGACAGTGTTTGGGCAAGCCACCTGCTAACAAACACATCTGTGCTATTGCCCTGCACCACATCAACAAGAAACGAAAAAGTACAAAATTCTACTGAGGCAGTCAGGAAGAATGAATAAACAGATGGATGAACAAATAGGTAAAGAAAATCTACTGTGTCTTTACAAGCCATAATGGGAAAGTTTTGTCTAAAATCTCATCAAATCCACGGTTGGGCTCGCAGCTGTTGGAACAGCAATGCAGTAGAACCCCTACACATGCCAGCTAACCTGTCAGGAGGATGTCCAGTGTGTGCCCAGGAGAGGACAGGGAGGTGTCTCTGCCCCACAGGTCTTCCTCCTTGGGTGACTCCAGCAGAGGTGTGAGAACACAGACCACATGCCAGCTCCCTGGAGCCACCACTGCCCCCTGGAGTGAGGGCCTGGAAAAAATTTTGAAGATGGCAGGGTGGGAATTGTGGTTTTACTCTTTTGGCCAAGGGCTGTCCTTTTGTTTGCCCCCTGGGGCAGGGGGAGCAGTATAGTGAAGAGTTATTTGAGAAATGTCCCTGGTATTTCATGATGCTGCCTTTCACGGCAGCATCAAGTGACCAATTGTATGGCTGCTAATTTATAGATCTTCTCTAAGTGAATACAAACAAATTCTGGTCCTCAAAGCTCAGCTAATACACAATGTTCAATTTTTAATTTCCAGTCCATCTTAGATTATGGGAATGAAAAACAATATTTAATCCCTCGTTAACACATGAATGAGCGGAAGCTGTCATTTTCAACCAGACAATAACAGGATTATCTCAAGAACTGTCAGTTTATGTGAAAACATCATGTTGCCCAAATTTTCATAAAAATTAGCAATGGATAATATTTGAGATCAGAGCAATGGAAAGAGAAAAATCTGCATTCATGGTAATAAATATTCATATTTGTCTGCTCAGGAGATGAAAATCTAATCAGGGGGCTATTGATGCTCTGGCTTTTTTTTAACCAAGACGATTCATCTAAATTGGGTTTGATATGGAAATGAGTTTCACTCAGAGTCCTCCAGGCCCTGGCTGGCCGAATAGTGTGGGGCAGGTCCTGTGTCAGGTGGGTGTGGCCAAGAGGGCCAAGGGCCTCTGGGTGAACAAGACCCCTGTGTGCAGGCCTAGAAGCTTTAGGACCCCTTCCTTTTATTAAAAGAAAAAACCCATAATTTCATGCCAGTTACTTCCTATCTACAGCAGAGTTAAAATCGTCTGTGTTTTCGCTTTTGTTGACAATTATCATAAATCAGAAGACACTGCATGAAGCTTAATGAAATATGTATGATTTCAAAAAGAAAAGAGTGTAACTGCAGGATGCGTCTGTGCTCATGCACTTATGCTTGTGTGCTGACGTGTGTGCATGTGTGGGTGTGTGGGACCCTGCTGTCTACTTGGGCCTGTGCTTTCCCTATACATTGACAGGGATTAGCACCTGTGCTGTTCCTCAGCAGGAAGCATAGACACACCCAGTCATGTGTATCCTCCTGGATCCCACCTTCCCATCCTGAGAGTCCCTGGTGCTCAGAGCTCTGCCCTGGACCTCAGGCTTCCAGGGACAGTCCCTGGGGTCACTACTGTTGTAGCTCACATTTACACATTGCTCAGGGGCTGGCTCATTTCCACCCTAGCCAGGAGCCGGTCCACATTTGCTGGCATAACCTCTGCCATGGATCACAGTTGCAACCTGTTTATATGAAGAAAACAGATCACTATTAAATATGTTAAAGAAGAATGTTTATATTAATGTGCATTTAGAGTCATATTCTATCTGCTTTTGTGCCCTGAGCCAGGCAGAGCAGCCCTGATTGTCTTGGAAACAACACAGAACTCTGGTTTCTGGATAATGGTCTCCTCTCCCAGCTCTGCCCAGCTGGTCAGGAACCCTGACCAAGAAGACAGGGCAGGGCCTCAGACAGGTCTCAACCAGGACTGTAGCTTCCCATGCAGCACCTAACTTGTCTGAGGTCACAGGGACCCCGCTCCCCTCAGACAAAGGGGGTACCCAGCAGGAAACAAAGAGTCATAAAGCACCCACACTTCACACTCAGGCCCAGGGCTTCTCTAGGACAGTCACATCCTCTATTGCTCCTAAGCACAGAGGGCGAGGAATTGAGAGACCATGAGAGACCTCCTGCTCATTAGAGCCCAGTCCTCCCAGAAGTCAGTGTATGCCCCTTCCGGGCTGCAGGCATGTTGCCATCCTGCTGGTACAGAACCCAGCCTTTTCTCCTGAGAAAATCCTCTGCCCTGGACAGTGGGAAGAAGTTTGGGTCACTGACAGCAGAGGCGCTGTGTGCGGCTGATGTAGAATCTCATCATACACCTGCTGGCTGTGTCCTCTCTGGAAAAATGTCTCCTTGGGTTCTCTGCCCATCATGGAAACTCTAAACAACTGGGGTTATATGTGTTGTTGTTAATATCCAACTTACTTGTTTAATAAAGGGATAATTTGCCACAACAAAAGAACAGTGTAGAATTTAGAAACAACCTTGGTCAGCCCAACTGCCACTCCAAGCCTATGGTAGCAGACAGCTCTTCACCACTGTGGGGACCATCAAGGACTCTCTGAGGACACAATCAGGCTTTCCTGAAAGATGCTACCATAAACAAAGGAGGCCCAGGCTGGCCAAGCCGGCATGGGATGAAAGTAGACCTCAGCATTTTTAAGAACTGGGAGCCATCATTCCCACCCGCATCAGAAGTGCTGGTGGAAGACAATCTGAGAAGGAAATGGTCGGAGAACTCACTCCAGTAAGCTCCACTAACACCTCCCCCCCAACCCCCCCC
>NW_022900928.1:84061603-84106414 GCF_012274545.1 Fukomys damarensis
CCCCGAGATGAAACCCACCCGCCAGTCCAGGGAGGATCCTCCTTCTTTGGGGCAGGGTGGGTGGGACCTCAGCGTCTCTAGATATCCTTATGCCTGCGTTGCTGCATTCTGCATCACCACTAGGGGCCGCACTTACACACCTCTTCTCCAGAGCTAATAGTATCCCAAAATTAGGGTGACTTAATCCTCCAAGGTTGCCAGGAATTTACTAGGACTTAAAGGATAAAGTAGGAAAAAAAGATGTGAAGAGGAGATGGAAAATAGACAAATTGGAAGGCTCTTGAAAAATCTGTTTGGAGTCACTGCTACCTAGAATTAAGATTTCTGAGACATTGCAATAAAAGACCTTGGGCCAAAGGAACTTTTTTCCACAATCGGCATTTGAATTGAAATTCTCTGTTGCCACTATATCAGAAAGACAATGTGTGACCTTGAGCCAGGTCATCAGAGTCACTGGCATACATTTCCATCTCCTGCTGTGAGTACTGGACTTCAGTGCAAAGAAACCCACAATGGCACCCTCAGTTCCTATTAAAGACTTACTCATTTTGTCTTGCTTTAAAAACCAGCTCCAAACTCCTGACTGCACTGTCCAGCCTACTTCCAGTGTTTTCAGAGAAACACCACAGCAAAACTCAGTGCCCAAAAGGCCAAGTCATAGCACAGGACCCACAGCTAACCCTCCTCTAGGTTTCCTGCATGGCAGACTCAGGACATGCAGTCCCCAGCAATGCCTCATGAAGCCCTGGCTATATGACCCACAAAGGGAACAGTAGGACCCTGCAGTTGGCATGCAGCAGTCTGCACAGGAGCCTGGCTGTCCTCTCCCCAATATCTGAGCCCAACCAGAGATACATCCTCCATCTGTATAGGCTGCAAGGCTCCCAGCTCTGCCTGGGCTGTGCCTCCACAGGGTAGGTATGGGAGAGGTAACCGCTGGCTCTGCCCTGACTTCTGAGAGCTGTCCCCTCACTCTTGATGCTTTTCTGAGCTTGTCCAACCCGTGGAGCAGCCTCTAGGCTCATGAAGACATTTGTCTCCTAACTTGTACATTTCCTTCTCTTTGGTACAATGTCAGGCAGTGCCGTTCTCTCCTTGAATGAAGCACTCTGCACATAAGAGACTGGACAGAAGAGGTCAGCAGTCTGCTGACCCAGGGCCAGCACCCTATGGCGAGTCTGTTCCCAGAGCCCCAGGAGATGCTTGAAACCTCTGAGAGTCCCAAACCCTGTAATTTAACATCATTTCCATCTCAACAGGCACTTACTATACACAGTGACCATAATTTTGCAGTTTGAGGTATGATGGCAAAACTTGCATGGATTTCTTTTTCCTTCTTCACATAGACAGCAGACTCTTTCTTACCATAGACCTTAGCAACCTCCACATGCATCATTTTCCTTTCTTCTTTAAGAACACTTAACTTCTCATATGAAGGAAGCACTTCACGGCTTTGTACATCGGCACTGAGCCAGTGCCACTCTTGTGCTTTGGGGATATTGTTAAGTACAATAAGGGTCACTGGAACACAAACCCTGTGGTACTGCCATGGTCTGCCTGACAACCAAGACAGCTTCCAGGTAATGGATGGCCAGGTGGTATGGAAAGTGTGGATGCGCTGGGCAGGGAGTGACCCATGTCCCAGCTGGCCCAGGGCTGAACAGTGCATGATTTCATCATGTTCTTCAGAGCAGTGCACACTTTAGAATTCATGTCTTTAATTTTCCACTTAATAGTTCTGGATCATGTTTGACTATAGGTGACTGAAACCAAGGAATGAAGGTAAGGATAAGGGGAGAATGAGGAAAGGTATTGCCAGGTGTTCAGGAGTCCCATAAATTTCATCTCCTAGGCCTCTGGGAAAAATCCTCTGGTCCTACGTGGAGCCTCATAGGAAAATCCCTGGTGCTGAGGCAAGTGTGGGGGAGTCTTGGCTGTGTCATGGATGCCCTGGTGATGCTGGAATAATCATGTGACATTTGCTGGCCTCAGTTTCTTCAAATCTGAGACAGCAAAAGTGGGTGATGATCTTGCAAATTTGGCCAGGTCAGTGACAAATACAGAAGCCACATCTGCCTGAAAGAGCCAGGTCAGTATGTGCTCTGAATCCAGCCTTGGTCAGTCTCTGTTGGATGGGTGGATGGATGATAGATGAATGCATGGATGATGGACAGATGGGTGGATAAATGGATGATGGATGGATGAGGGATGATGGAAGGATCATGTATGGATAGATGAATAAATGAATAGGTGGATAAGTAGGCAGATGGATGCGCAGATGGGTGGGTAGGTAGGTGGCTGGCTGGGCAGATCAACTGATGCTTGAAGGATAGACGAATGGAGGGGTAAATGGGCAGATGGATGATTGGAAGACCATAGAGGAGTGGATAGATATGCAAAAAGATGGTTGAATGGTTAAGTGGGTGAGTTCACACTTCATCGGCAGGACTTAGAACACTTTTCCTAGGCAGTCCTGAGTAGAAATGAAGTCATTCTTCATGTACCATGCTTTTCCTCCCTTGCAAATTTAACCAGTTCCTAAAATTGGTTTTAACTGCACTAGAGAGGATACAGAGGATGGGCTGAGCAGCTCTGAAGTTCACAGGGTGGTTTCCTCCAGGCATGGCTTAAACCAGCAACTGGGGCTTCTTTCCAAAGCCCAGGTCTATAAATGCTGCCCTGCAGTGACCCAGGGCCATAGCATTCCTCGCTCCTCAAAAGCTGTCAGGAGCAAGCTCTGAAAGGAAACCAGTGACCTTTGCCTGCCTCCAACTCATTCTGTGCCTCATCATGGGCATGAGTGGTTACAGATGCAGCATCAGGGCACCATGGAGCCCTCAGGACCGGGTCTCCTGCATGCAAACACTGGGACACTCACGTCTGTGTCTGCAGGCGAAACTGAAGACTTCAGCTATGCAGACCCTGCTTCCTAGGCACAGTGTCTTCCTCCTACCTTGGCAAGCACAGGATGCATGTGTCTGGCCACCCTTTCCCAGGTGACCACAGGAGTGCACTTGTGTCCTTGAGTCCTGAGGGATTTCTGGCACCCTGATGTTCTGTAACCAGCTAGGCAGCAGTGGCACCATGTTTTCCCTGTTCTGTGGACTTCATGGGGTGTCCTCAGGGCCAGACACACCCCAACACCTTGACACACCTCCACCCCTCTTCATTCGTGGGCTTCAGGTTTGGACTGAGACAACCCAGGAGGGGCCCAAAGCTGTGTGCAGTGTGGGCTTCAGGGGTTTTGGAGGGGCCACAGTTTACCTGCTTCAGTATAAAGGCACAGGTTGCAGTCTTCCTGCCTGCTTTATATGGTGAGGTATGTGTGTGCTGGTTTACAGTGGTAAGTTCATGAACTTAGTTCTCTTCACAGTTCTGGTCACAAACCAAATTGGACGAGAACCGAATCAAATTTCCCCATGAAGTCAACATTGAACCTAACCATTAAATTTGACCAAGAGATGTGCAGTGTCTAGAACAGTATGGTGGGAGCACTACACGTGTCTGCATGTGTGTGCATTGTATGTGTGTTCGTGTACATATGGGTATGCATGTGGACACATGTATATGTGTTTTGTGTTCTCTGCATGTGTGCACACATGTAATGCAACAGCATTTCTGGCTCACTGATTCTTAATTTACCAAGGCCAAAGGGCAGCAGGCCCAGGAGGGCTCCAGCCCAGCTCATCACCAGGCTCCACACGATTGACACTTTCCCTGTAGTCATAACCCTCACATCACACATGCGGAGCTCCTATGAAGGAAGGAGAGATGACAAAAAGGTGCCTGGACTCCCATTTTCTAGCATCTGCTGCGAGTGTATTCATGCAAACAGGGAGCTCCACACTGCACCAGAATGCACTGTCAGAGGTGCAGGAGGCAGGGAGGGTGCACAGGAGCATCTGTCAGAGCAGCACCGGGAGGGGTACAGAGAGGAGGCCAGCTCTCTGCTGGGGAAGTCTTTGTTATGTTAACCACGCTCTCCCCCCACAAGGCTTCTGGAGGCCATACCACAGCCAGGCTGGCATTGGTGACATCAGCTGGGGTCTCAGCCCCAGCTGGTCAGTTCACCAGCTCTGGCTCCCAGACAATACGGCTGGCTAGAGCCTGCGGCCAGTCTGCAGATGCGGATCAAGCTACCTATATTCATCACGTACACCAAAAAAGCAGTACCCTTTGACCAGCAGTCCTGGACCCAGCATGACCCAGAGTTGTCTCTTCTTCTGGCCATAAACCTGGGGCCTGTAACCTGCAGGCTTGAAGGGTCCTGGGGTGAGGGAGGTGTCCGCATGTGAACCTGACACCTGTCACCGATGATGTCCCAGCAGTCAGCTCCTTGCCCCCAACTGTATGGGCGTAAGTGAGTGCCAGTACCCTACTTGGACACTTGGGCCCCCCTGCCAAGCTGGCCTCTCTGGCCAGAAGTCACCCCCTTGCAACATAGCCAGTGGAGAGCAAGAAGAGCCTTGTGGGCTGGACAGGTGCATGGCTGCTTACCTTTCTGGGCCACCTGCACACCGGGCACCCACAAAGCCACTAGAATGGACACCTGCAGGCTGAGGACTGGGAACCCCAAGTTCACTGTGTCTTGTGACCTTGGAGAGCAGGATCCTGAGTGGACACAGGTGTCTTCAGCCAAGACCCAGCCCAGGCTGCAGGGGAGAGGAAGCCTGGGGTAGCCACTGGGAACAGGGAGCCAGGAGCTATGTGAGGACGCTGGCTATCACCAGCAAGAGGTGGCTTCACAGTACAGTCCCAGGTCCCAGGTCTGTCAGGTATTATCCCAACACTGGGATCAGCAAGCCTTTGGAGGGGCACATGAGGAACTCACTGTTCCACAGAGAAGACAGATGTGTGATGGTGCCAGGGACAGGGCTGTGTGAACAACACCGAGGCAAGGAGATGGGAGCAGGGAGTTGCCATGGGCAATCCTGCCCCCACCAAGCCCCTCAGAACAGCCTGGTGCTGCAAACCTGTGCACAGCCGCAGGACCACCAAGGGCTCCACCTCTGTATCTAGCTACCAAGAGTGGGTCCATGCTCTTCAGGACTCATTCCCTGGACGCCTCAGACTCAGGCTGCATCCCAGATAAGAGGGACCCATGCAGCCTATGGGCAGATCATGCTGAGGAGGGGCTCTTGAAGGAATCCAGGTCTCCACATTGACAGGAATTGGGTGGTTAATACCATGCAGGCTACAGCTACTGCTGTGTAGTCACCATGGCCAGAATAACACAGGAGGAGATGTTGGGGCCTAAATTGGTCAGCTTGTGCAGGAGCAAAGTTCCACAGGCAGTACAGCTTGGGCAGAAGTCTGTCATTCCATTTGGTGGCGTGAAGTCCAGAGCTGGGTCTGCTTCCTCCCAAGGCTTCAAGGAGGATCTGCCCCAGCCACCTTCCTTGGCTTGCAGTCTCCCATCCAGGTTGCCTCTGTGTCCAGATGTCCTATTCCTGTTTTTAAACAGATGGGTCAGATTCAAGCACCCCTTTCCCCAAGACCTCACTTTGTCTTGGTCAACTCCGCGAAGGCCCTATCTCTAAATGAAGCCACATTCTAAGATGCTGGGGCAGGACTCCAGCAGAATTTGGGGAACACATCACCTAATAAGGCCAATCATGCAGCATCTGCCTGACAGTTTTCTTTTGAGGGATTATATGTACATTCTTGAGATTTGGAATTACTCTTTTTTTTTTCTTTTTTGAAAACTGACTATGGCATAGAGTTTTACAGGCCAGCTGAGTATAGGCATCCACATCATTTCAAACCCAGAGGCCAGAAGGAGCAGCCAGGGGCATGGCCTCAGGTGAGGTCCCAAGGATTCACCTGGGACAGGGAAGGAAGATGACCAGAGCCATGTCCTCTGGAGCACAGATTCCACAGACAAGTTTAAGGAAGCAGCTGTGTGCCCAGTGGGCTGTGAGGTGTATAACATACCCCCAGAGAGTCCTGCCAGCCCTGCGCTGGACAGACCTTGGTGAAGAGGGTCAGGCTACAGGCTGGCCTCCTGGAGACATGGAAGCCACAAGACCTGCTTCCTTATGACTCTACTTGGTGCTGCAGGGGACATTGTTGTTCCACGGGGCAGCAAGTGGTAGTAACCAGGGCCATGGACCCTGCACACCTGGGGAGAAACCTCCCTGAAACCCAGCTTCCCAGGGCCATATCTGTCACGGGCTCTCATTAGGGCTATGCCATATGGACCAGCAACTGGCTGCAGGCCTCACTGTCCTTTCCCTCATCCTGCAGGGCAGGGAATGTCTGCTACATGGGGCTGGGGGCAGCCCTTGCAAACCTGTGTGTGACAAGACTCATGCTCCACAGCCAGTCTGAACATACCTGTGTTGTGTGCAAGCTTCATGCCTCCTTGTCTGGAGTCCTAGCACTCTGGAAGTTGAGGCAGGAGGACTAAATTCATTCCCAGCCTGAGCAACACAGTGATTTAGTAAGACCCTGTCTCAGAATTAAAAAGGGCTGGGCATGGAGCTCACTGTGAAGGACTGAAGTTCGATCCCCATTACTGAAAAAATAAGATGTTTCATACTGGATAAGAGGTCCTGAGAGTCTCCCTTGCTTGTTAATTGGTTGAGTGACTGATGGATTGATTGCCAATTTGTGAGCATTAAATTCTTGTTCATCCTAAAAGCACCTCCTCACTCTGGAACTGTGCTTGCTTCAGATGCCATTGGGGACGAGGTTTTTGCCTGCAGAGTAGTCACCAGCATCTTCTTCTCTAGGTTTCTAGAGCAAGACCACAATATTTATTGACCATCATGTGCTGAGTTCTGTTCTTAAAGCAAGACAAGTATAAATGGATCCTGCCCTCAGTTATGTAATAATTTAATAAGAAAACACAAAAAATGCATTAAAATTAAGTCACTTAGGGGTTTATGACAAATTAGCTTGAAATAAACATGAAATTCTGATTTTCAGAAGAGGACTCTAGATAGGAAGGGATCCCCTGACCAAGGTCCCTTGCTTGCTTCAGGAGCCAAATCATGCCCCTGAGATCTGCATAAAAGTCTTAACCCAGCCATATTTGGAGATAAGGCAGCTGCAGGCTTTATTCCTAAAGTTAGGGTGAGGTCACAATGGGGAGAGGCAGGTTTTTAACCCCACACAGCTGTTGCCTTGCAAAAGAGAGAACAGGATGCAGATTTGCAAGGAAGATGCCACACATAGTCATGTGGACAGAGTTGGGAGTAAGGCTGTGCCAGCTGAGGGCAGCAGCAACACAGAGAAGGACCCTGCCTGGGAGAGTCCAGCACTGTGATGAGAACCCTGGCCTTGTAATGTCTGCTGTCTCAGGCCACAGATCTGTGGGCCCTGGGTTGTAACACAGTGGACTCTCAGCACCTGTAAGGCATTGGAGTGCAGATGAGGGAGGCTGGTGGCTTGGGAGCACAGGCATGGGGAGAAATCAGCTGTCCAGAGACAGCAAGACCAACACACACAGAACCCCAAAGATAGACTGGACCCATGACCAACGAGCAGCATGGTCAGTGCCAAGCAGTGACCCACATCAAAGATCAGGCCCTGCCAGCCGTCTGGCTAGCTGGACTTGCTTCTAGGCCTCTTTCCAGAGGCCTTGAGATGTGATTTTAAAGATATTGCTATTTAAATCCTGTAAGAATTAAGCATTTGTGCATTACTATAAACCAAGTGTGAGGAACTTCTCTGGCCAACATCTCCTTCCACACACAAGAACATCCGATTCTATATCCACCATCCATACTGTCACTCTCTGCAGCACTTCCTGTCCCTCCACAGTCCTGTCCCTGGCTGCAGACCTCTGAGGAGAAAGGACATTCTGCCTCATTCCCTCATCCTCCTCTTGGTTAGTAATGGCCTGTGAGCTGACTCAGCCCCTTCAGACTCCAGTTTCGACTACTGGCCAGTTCCACAAAAAAATAAAAATAAACCTAACCAGCAAGCTGCTGACGGAGAAAGCCAGGCAGTGTCATGGGTTTTCATGCTGCCTGGTTCCCATGGGCCATGACTGCCATCGGTGTATGTTTTACTTAAACCATGTGTATTTATATAAATATAAGAACCTGCCTGCTCTCTTCCCATGGAGTAATTGTCTAGCTCTATCACCTAATTATCTCAACACATTTAGTGAGCACAATATTAAAGCAGAAGATTAGATATTAAAAGGCATCATTAGAGAACAGAAATGGGATTTGCATAGAACAGATTCCAATTCCAGAGGAAATGCATGCACGGGGACCCAGTTACACAGCAGATCGAGCTCCAAAACCTCCACATAGAACAAAAATGAACATTCAATACTGTGTCTAAAAACACAAACTCCACCATTGAAAAAATGCAAAATGAGGCTTCCCAAGAAGCACTTGATGGTCAGCTGATGTGGATTCCCATTAGTGAGTTGTTGCCAGCTCCTCCAGGAGCTATAACCAGTTTGTGGACATTGTCTTCAGAGGTGCATGGGTTGGGCGCTGCCCTCAACCCTAGGTCTCCCAGGGCCTCCAAGAAGAACACAGGCCTGGCCCCTACAGGGCCTGGCCTGGCTGCCACCAGAGACTCCCACTGGCTGCTTCTCATGCCTGTTCTCACTCTGGGCTTGTGGAGTCACTTGGCAGGATGTATCTTGCCTGCCGGCATGGTCTTTGGGGAAGTCCATGGCCTGGCATCTTGGACTTTGAAGGTTCTGCCTATGGGGTGTCAGCAACACCTCTCAGGGTTGATGGTTGACAGTGTGAACACTGAGGCCTGGATAGGGCTGTTTTCCTCCAGCCCCACCCTGACAAGTGTCTCTGGCCCTCTCCCTTTGGCTGGCTATCCATTCCGGTCCCTGGAGCCTGCTCTGGGTATCCACATGTTATAGAGGACATTTTCACTTAAAACCTTGTCTCCAGAACTCACAGCTGCAACCATAGCCTGCTCACACCTGTACCTGTCAGCACCCAGAGTGTTCTAGCACCATGAGACATTGAGTCATTCATCAATGGATTTGAAGAATGACAACCACCCTGATGGCTGGCCATGTCCACACCTTGAGTCCTCTGATGCGGGTCTCAGAGATAGCTCTGATGTTGTCCAGCCAACCCATAGAGGAAGAGACTCTTCCAGGCAGGGAGGAGCAATGTTGGTGAGGAAAGAACACAGGGACACACAGCCCTTTTTCCTGTAGGGGCAATGGCTTCTGTTCCCTCCTCCCTGGATGGCCAGGCCCGTGTGGTGTGAACTGAATCCCTTGGATGAGTGGGCTCACCGTCACCACCCATAGAGGGCCTGAACAATGCAGAGGAGTCATTCCTCTGCCCTATCCCTACCCTCTTTCCAGCACTGGAGTGGGTGGGCTGAGCAGGAGAGCAGCGGGTGTCTCCTGCTGCTGGGACCCCTCCCAACAGCGAATGGGTAACACCACCAGCTCATGGCATGAGCAGCATTGCAAACACAGCCCTGCCCAGCCAACACACACCCAGAAAATAGGCAGAGACCCACTGGAAAGACACACACAGGTGAACTGTGAGCTGCCCAGGTTTGCTGCAGGGGTGGTGAATGAAAGGATCCAGTTTCAAGCCTTGCCCCTTGTGTGATAGCTGCTAAATGTAGTGTCAGTACTGTTTTCCTGAAGTTCTTTGTTGCAAACCATTAGAGGAAAGGTGTAAAGAGCAAGGTATATTTGAAACAATGAATGGCTTCTGTGATAAGAGCAGTGCTCCATGGTGGGAGTGGGGTGGGGGGTACTTTACAATCAGAATCACCAGGGAGGAAGTGGCTACTCAGACCCAGATGCCAGAAAGGACTCTGGGAGCCCACAGCACAGCCCCCTCTGTCCCTCTGGTCACAACCCCAAGAACCTGTTGCTCACAGTCCAGCCTGTGCATTTTAATGTGTACTTTAAATTAAACAGTATACAAGACATTTTGAATTGTTGTTAATTATACCTCACAAGAAATTTTTAAATAATATAGGAAGAAACCTAAAACCTGTGCATAGTAGAGAGGTTTGCCAGTGGTCAGGAAGGAGCATGTAGATGAGGCATCCAGTCTGGGGCCAGTGTCTCAGAAGTGCTAGCCTGTGGTGTGAGTGGACATGTCCAGAAAATATTTTAAAATAGAATAAACCTTAAGGGCAAAAGAGACTGCTTAACAATGTGCGAGAGTCTACTTTAAAAGAAAATAGTAAAAAACACACCTGCTGTAGAACCCATTGAAAATGAATAGTGGGAAATGTTTCCATCCCTTTATAACATGGTGAAAGACAAGAGTTTATAGTCCCTGTAATATCAGTCATAGCTGTTTCCAAAAAACTTGGAATTTTCTAACTTTCCTAACATCATTCCAAATAAAATGTTTCCATCCACTGAATAGAAATTAAAATTATAATAAAGTATGACATTTGAATTTCTTCAAAAAACACATACCAGGGAAGGAGGAAGATACCTTTGCACATCTGCTGGGTAGGGCTGAGGTAAACATGATCTACAGAGCAGAGCTGGCTGTTTCCATGTGAACCAACACACAGTATACAGCAGTGTTCCAGCTGCAAGATCTGTGAGACACACACAAAGACGATGCTGGACCTAGCAAAAATAACGACGCATTCACGATCTTGCCTGTTGCTAAAATAATTATTTTCTAGAGAGAGCAAAATTATCTCATGCTATAAATAACAGAGCTGTTATTAGACATCTATTTCACTTTTTCTCATCCTTAAGAGGTTCCGCAATGTATAGGTTTTGATACACACGAGCACAGTATCAATAATAGGTCCTGCCAAGTGTCAATTTACAGATAAGGAACCTTTTTAAATGGAGCCAGATGATTGGCTGTTTTTCAGGGCTAGCATATTTTTCTCAGTCAACTTCATATCTCAAGTGTTGTCTTTCTCTCCAGTGCTCCCACCAGATCTCAGACACCTAGGCAAAAGTGGAGCCCGGAGCCCTGGCACCTTTCCCAAGCCCCATTGTAGTGATGCCCTGGGGAGGTGGAGTCCCTGCAGTCCTCCTCCCAGTCCTCTCCTCCTGTGAGGCCCAGGTGGGCTCCAGAAGCTCTGCCCACACCCCAGGGGTGCTCTCTCCACCCAGCCCGGAAGGGAACAGGTCCCTGCCTTGGCCTCTGGCTTCCCACTGCTCCCTCATTTCCTCCTTTAGAAACTAGCACAGTGGCTGTCATGGCCTGCTTTCACAGTTTGCTAGCTGGACTTGAAGACACAAACTTTCTTAATTTTGCATAAGCAGAAAGTCACTGATCACAGCTGGGTCTCTTGGCCTCTTTCTGTGGGCATCCTGCCTTCAGGAGCCACAAAGAGTCTCAGGTGTGGGTGTGTAACAGACTGTGTGGCTTGAGAGATGCAGATGTGGCAGGTGGGTAGGAAGTTCCCCCAGCTGAGCTGACCCGACCCCCTCACTGCTAGTTTTGGGTCCTCTCTACAGGCAAACCAGAGGCTAGCTCAGCTGTGGGCTGCAGCAGGATGGGAAGGAGTAGCCTGATGATGGTGGGGAAGGGTGGACTTACCATCTGGAGACAAAGGCCTGAGATCAGGGCTTCATTGGATAAGGGTCACTTCCTGGGCTTATCAGTGTTGTATTCAAGATCACTTCATCCTCCCTGTGTCTTTGTGTCCAGATCCCCCAGGACACCGGCCAGGCTAAGTGAGCCCACCCTGAAGACCTCACTTACAGCTACAAAAGCTGCTTCCAACCAGGCCATGTTTGCAGGAACTTAGGTCAGAATGTGGCAGACTAGTTTCAAGGGAACTCAGTGGAACCCTTAATGTAGGAGACATGTCTCCCTCCACCAGGGCTTTCCCTCTGAGCAGCAAGGCCCTAAAAGCCCTGTGGAAGGAAACAAGGCTTCCCCATGCAGATTCAGAGGAGAGGCCATTCAAGACTCCGCCTCTGCCTTCTCTAAGCCCATCCTCCAACTGACCTCCCAGTGCTTCTGTTTGGGGGGGTGCAGCACTGCTGGGACAGACGTTGCTGTGCCTGCCCAGCTGGGAAGGGGGCTTAGGTTGTTGATCACAAGGGTCTCCCACTTCAGCATTTAAACAAAAGTCAAACACAAAGGATTCATGAATTGAGGTATTTGCGGTGGAGAGGCCTAACAAAAACACTTTGGGGGACTGGATCACTGGCTTTTCTGTGTCCTGAGCAGGATGCTTGCTGCCCACATCTCTCCACCTTGATGCAGGAGGCTTGAGTACCCATTGCTCGTCATCACACTGATTTGAGTTGCATCTTCTTAGTGCTTGCTTGCAAGTAAATCACTCCTCGAATGGCAAGGGGCAAAGCCGCTCCCTGTGCCCCAGTAACTCATCAGGGGTGAGTTCACCACCATGGGCAGAGCAGCTCCCAAGGGTGGAGATTGAGGCCTGTGATGGAACAGTGCTGCCCATGTCACGTCTTTCAGAGAGAAAAGGAGATGAGTGGGGACAGTGTTTGTCTTGGGAGACTCTGTCCACATGACCTCCTCCAAACACAGCCGTGAGGAGCTTGTTTGGGACAACTCTTTAGCCACCATGAAAGACACCCTCATTGCCAGGAGGAAAATTCTGAAAACTACAAAGTGTTCCCTTTAAACACAGCCTTTCCTACTGAATTTGTTGTAAGGTCAACTTACTTTAAATTAAATGATCATTTGGTGAAAGAGGCTTGGTTCAGAAGGCCTGAGATGAGATGTTCCTGACCTCTTTTTGCAGCACATTTGAAGTAGACTCCACCTCGCTGGCTTTGGGGACAGTATGGGGCCTGCCGCGAGATGAGTGGGAGCAACATCAGGCTCCTGGGATGTTTTGCTCAGTTCCACTGAGGCTCTGAGCAGGAAGCTGCATGGGAAATGCCAAGAGGGGCTCCTGGTCCACACCACCTGATGGATTGCTGGACTTTATCAAGGTTTGGGGCAGAGGTGGAAAAAGAAGACCCCGGAGGCGCCTGGCCAGGGCCCCGCGGAGTGACCAAAGCCTGTGTGATGGGCAAAGGTGGCACAGGCGCCACCCAGCATGCACTGCAATCCTATCTTTCTCCCTCACCAGACAGGGACACTTAGGTCCTGCACCTGGGGACCTGCTGGACAGTGACTCACTGCCATAGCCGGGAACTCAGGGTACCCCAGGCACCCAGCTTCCTGTTAGTACATATTTGTATCAAAAATCAAAAGCACATTTTTATTCATGAGCCATATTCGTTCGAATTTTCAAACGCATGTTA
This sequence comes from Fukomys damarensis, assembly GCF_012274545.1. NCBI lineage: Eukaryota > Metazoa > Chordata > Mammalia > Rodentia > Bathyergidae > Fukomys > Fukomys damarensis. Next base: position 84,074,778 of record NW_022900928.1, read on the forward strand.
TGATTACTTTGAGAAGTTAAGGGATAATTTAGATTCTCAGCTGATATTCTCTTTATTATTTAAATAGTGCATATGCTTGTTAAGCATTAACTACCACCCCCTAGGAGGCGGGCACCCAAAACAGCCTCATTAGGGAATGATGAAGCACTCCCTGCCTGGAGAGTCCTTCCCTAGCTGGTAATTACCAAGGATTTTGTAGGCCAGAGGTGCCGCGAGATGAGTGGGAGCAACATCAGGCTCCTGGGATGTTTTGCTCAGTTCCACTGAGGCTCTGAGCAGGAAGCTGCATGGGAAATGCCAAGAGGGGCTCCTGGTCCACACCACCTGATGGATTGCTGGACTTTATCAAGGTTTGGGGCAGAGGTGGAAAAAGAAGACCCCGGAGGCGCCTGGCCAGGGCCCCGCGGAGTGACCAAAGCCTGTGTGATGGGCAAAGGTGGCACAGGCGCCACCCAGCATGCACTGCAATCCTATCTTTCTCCCTCACCAGACAGGGACACTTAGGTCCTGCACCTGGGGACCTGCTGGACAGTGACTCACTGCCATAGCCGGGAACTCAGGGTACCCCAGGCACCCAGCTTCCTGTTAGTACATATTTGTATCAAAAATCAAAAGCACATTTTTATTCATGAGCCATATTCGTTCGAATTTTCAAACGCATGTTATGATTACTTTGAGAAGTTAAGGGATAATTTAGATTCTCAGCTGATATTCTCTTTATTATTTAAATAGTGCATATGCTTGTTAAGCATTAACTACCACCCCCTAGGAGGCGGGCACCCAAAACAGCCTCATTAGGGAATGATGAAGCACTCCCTGCCTGGAGAGTCCTTCCCTAGCTGGTAATTACCAAGGATTTTGTTTAGGCCAGAGGGGTGGGAGAGGGCCGGGTGCAGAGATGAGTTAGAAATGCAGTGGTATGAGGCAGGAAGCCCCAGAGGGCTGGCCTGGTAGCCACCTGTCCCCTCCTTGCTACAGCCACTAGGCTCTCTGCTTAAATCCTCTTTCCAGCACACTCCCCTAAGAGCAGTGAGGTACACGCCTGCTTTACAGGATAGTGGCTGAGGCTCCTGCTTGCTCCCCAGGACCATGGCGGTCCAGTCCTTCACTACAGGAGTGTTTGGGTTGCACTTCTCCAATGACCTATAGGCAGAGGAGGACCTGAGGAGCCTCTGACCTGGAGCCCGCAGCACCTAGAATATTTCCCTTGGAGCTGGCCACACAACCTGCCTGGCCCCTGGAGGCTCCTGACGGGGAACTTAGAGGCTGAGTCCAGTGGGGCTGGGAAAAGGGGCATCCGAGTGCTGTGGAACACACTGAGGGCGGTGTCGAGTGCGTAGTTCACACACCAGCCCCCAACACCAGGCCCACAGGGTAGACAGAGGCACCCCATGGAAATGGCAGGCGTGGCTGCAGTCCCTAAACCTCCTGGAAGTATAACTCCAAGTGGAGAGAACAGCACAGCTCTGTTTATTATGGACGGTCCCAGTGCCCCCAGGAAGTAGCCTGGGCCCAGTAGCCTCTTTAGACTAGAGCACTGTTATAGAAGGTGGTATAAACAGGCTCAGAACACTCAGCTCCTGAGGATGTCCCTGGAGCTAGGTCCTACTTGTCAGCTGGGCCAGATAGGCTCTGAGATAGAAGCCAGAAGACAAGAGGAACTTGGTCCCTGCTGGGAATCCCAGGTTATCTTGAGCTGGTTTGAAAGTCAAGCAGATCCCTGGGGCCTGCTCTGGTGGCAAAGCCCCCCACCCCCTGCTCTGCTCTGTTGTCTACTGATGTTTTGCCAGAGAACTAGGCAGGAAAAATAAACAGGGCTACTCTGGGCAATGATGGCTGTCACCATTTGAGGTGCTGCTGCTGGGTCATGTTGAGCATCGAGCCCTTCTACTGTGGTTTCTCAGACTGTGGAGGCTGGAAGCTTTGTACTGCACAGTGAGCTCCCTCAGGGTCTCTTGGAACGGCCCACATCTTGGAGGAGGAATAGACCACTCTTGTGCTGGTAGAACACAATACCTGGCTCTCCATAACCTCTTTATCGCCGAGGTTACCAACCTCAGCCATGCCTTGGCAAGTTTGGAAGCCAGGTGTCCAGCACTCCTGCTACACTGTCTCCCTGCACTGTTAGTCCCCAGTGTCTTGTGGGAAGGTCACAGCACTGCAAGTGTATGCAGTATATAACCCTGCCTACCACCCTTGCCTGTTGTTGTTTTACAGGGCAAAGCAGCCTGTCCACTTACTGATTAGATTTTGTCCACATCCCCTTTGTTGTTGGTGTGTTCCAAAGGAGAAGTTGAGGACATAATTTTCTACCCTGAGTTCAGAGAGCTATTTGTATATTTTTCTTTGAACTATTTATAACTTAGTTGTACTTGGGCTTTCATTTGCCCAGTCACAGAAAGCCAGGTCCACATTTACCTTCCTTCTGCCTGTGTAGATCTGAATGGCATGGTCCTTCCTCTTCCTGCAAGACCTGAGTCCTCTTGTCCTCTTCTGGGGCCTCTACCATGGGGCTTCTGCCCAGCCCATGACACCATGGTGTCCCCGGGCTGCACAGTGGCCTCTGCATCAGGAAGGTCCTCTGCAGCAACTTGGTGTCCTGACCGTGTGTCAAGGCTGAAGATGGCAGCATGAGGAACCCCAGGTGATGGAAGGGAAACCAGAAGGTGCCAGGGACACCATTCTTGAACCACCTTCTAGTGACCTGGGGGCAAGGGAAGCCCATCTAGCCATAATGGCCCAGGGCCATCATGTACCTGTCCTGTGTGTTCTCTCACCACTGCACTTGTGATGTCAATCTGTGTGCCTTTTTACAGATATAAAATAGTCCATGTGACAAATAGTGATGAAAACCCCTGTGCCTTTCTCACCTTTCTTAGATAAGGAGGTCAGGATAGTGCCTTCTTGTCCTGTCCCTGTGTCTTGGTCACCTGTCTCTATTTTTGACAAAGGCATACCCTAAAGAGAAAGCAGGCATCACCAGCTGGATGTTGAGGTGCTGCTGTCCTGGAGGACCCAGAGGGCCATGCCCCACACCTGCCAGCCAGGCACAGTGAGAGCCCACAGAGCCAGTAAGAGTCATGACCAAGCCGAGGACGCCAAGGACTTATGCAGGCAGAAACAGCTCCCTGCTCATTCACAGGGTCCATCAGATGAGCAGTGTGCTCTGGCTGTGTGCTGGCACCCACAATTCTGTCCCTCTGGAACCCCCAGCCCAGCCTACCGGGATGAAGCTCACATAGCTATCTCCACTCAGTGTCAGAACACAGGCCAACTAAAAGGCAAAAGACCCTCTCCCAGCTGCTCATAAAACAATGATAGTGTTTTATTCATTTCCAAAGCCAACCTTTGCCCTCTGGCCCATGTCACAGTATGGGAAATATTGTGCAGGTTCCAAGCCATCCCCACAGGCCCAGTGCTCTGCTCTCTGCTTTTCTTGGTCCTTTGCCCACGCCCTATCTCCCCATTGAATTCGGTTCAGGGGTGCCCTATCCCCCCACAATCAGAGGCCCAGAAAAATACTGTGTGGCCTGAGGACTCTATCTGGATGATAGCAGGCTGGGGTCGGGGCACCTGCCAGCTTCTGTGCTCCTCCGAGGAGCATGGCTGCTACTGCTGGCCCCAGATCCTCTTCCAGTCTCTGTCTTGTGGAGGGAGACTGCCCATGCTCCAACAGGCAGGCCCAGCTCCCCGCCTTCAGCATCCAGTCCAGGGAGAGTACACCCTGCCTGGGAGCTGCGAGATAGGGGAGACGTCAGACTACACAGCATCTTGGGCAGAGTGCTGACCCCTGCCTTCCTCCTTTTCATCAATGAATTAACATCCTGTTTGCTGGCTCTGTCCAGGAATAGTCAGCACCAAAGCAGACTGCAGCACCTGCCCTCAGACACCCATGTTTTATGAAGGGATCCCCACCTCCCAGCCCCCCACCACCACCAGGGAAGGGGCCATACTGAAGAAAGGCCAGCCCCTCTATGTGCACAGAACTTGGGGCAGGCCTTCATAGGTGGGACAGCTCCATAGAGGGCAGTGGGGATACTGCACCATGAGCTTGTGTCCAAAGCTGGCCGTGATCCAGGCAGGCAGGCCCTCCCAGCCACTAGCCCCATCACACTGGAGGCCACCGTCACATTGTCTCCTTGTAATTACACACACCTCACTCACAGGCTTGCTTTCGAAGACATTAATTGCATGATTAGTTTTATGATTTCTTCTGATTACCAATTAAGTTACCTTTCTTTATTTCATACATACCATTAGACTTTACAGTGCAGCTTTTTTAATTTCTCACTTAGCAGGGGTCCTCACACATTGGAAGGCTACATTATCCACTCAATAAACAGAGAGAGTTTAATCTTCTGCGTAAAGTATTGGTGTGACCTGGGAAGATGATGTCTCAGATTTTATGCTATCAGGAGTGACATTTAATTTTTCAGGGGGAAAATCTTGTTTTTCACTGTCATAGCAATGTTCACAGAGCGTGATTTGAGAGAGGCATGGAGACCACATCCGGCAACTCCGTGTCCTGACTGGGCTAGAGCTCACACGTCCCCCGCCTCTGAGAAGGGTGCTACCCATCCCTCTCTCTTCTCCCGCTTGTTAATGTCTTTCATTTGCACATGGCCTGTGTGGTCTTCCCACTCGATGCATGCCTGCCAGCCCCAGGTCCAACAGCAGCACCGACACAGGCACAGGTGTTATGGGGCACAGGCGTTACGGGGCTGTTAAATGCTCTCATGAGCTTGGACAAGAAGGTAAACGGTGAGCTCAGGCACTGCTCAAAAATGGCCTGCAAACTCTGGTTGCACTACTTGAACTCCAAAATCTCCCTCTTCCCCCAGGAAAACCTGAAGTGCATGAGTGTGTGACCAGCAGAGGGTCAGTTGTAGCCAGGCGGCAGTGGGTTGCCTGCAGTGACCCCAAGCAGGGATGTGCAGGCAGCTGAGTTTCCAGCAGCCCCAAGGCACAGCCCCCCACACAAAGGGGCTACAGATATTGCTGCTTATAACACTGTGTACCATACCGTTGCAGCCTGAGCTTGATTTAAAATGTATGTGTAATTCCAGCACCCTGACAGCCAGGCTGCCCTGAAGGAGACGCCACTGGGAGGTCTAAGATACTTTTAATTGGATGTGGCTATAGAAAGAGAAAGTTCCAATTTTGATGTTGATCCTTGAAGTATTAGCTTGACAAAGCTTTGCATTATGGTGGAGAGAAAGGGAGAGGAGGGGACAGGAGAGAGTGTCACTTGAACCATATGCCATCCTGCAGCCCTGCAGGCTGTGAGCAGCAGGGGACAGTGCAAAACCAACCAGGGTGTGCTGGAGATGACCAGGTCAGCACCCCAGCACCCCAAATGTGGCCATTTTTTTCATCAATTGAAGAAAAATAGTAGGGTTCCCTAAGCAATCTTTATTTACTCCTGGCTTTGATTTTGCACCACTCTTTTTCTCTTTCAATTCTGCTTCCTGCATTGTTCCCGCGCTCCTGAATAATGCATGAGCTGAAGCTGTCAGTCCTGGAGCACAAAGGCCACTGCCCTCCTCCTCACGCAGTAATTACCACTCTGTAATGGGCAGCTCCCTGCCCCCATAGATTTGTGTGTATTTTTAAGACTAATTTAGGTATTCTTTAGGGGCGCTTTTCAGAGTCGTCATGTGTGGGACAGGGTGGAAGGGAAGGGACCCTCCACTCATGTTTCATTGAAACCCAAATACATTATAAGTTACATTAAAAGGACCAGGAAAGGAGGACCATCCTGTTAGTGGACACTGAAGCCAACCAGAAGGTAGGGGTTCTATATCTCTCGTATGTCCCCCCATTGGCAGTTTTGTCTGATCACTGTGTGAGAAGTCACATCCTTCTCACCAACACCCACTGTGTCAGCAACATGCAATCAAGGGCATTAATGAGAAGATGTCACAGTAACCCATGTGCCCAGAGCCCGGCTGGGCATTGCTCAGAAGTACAAGGTGGACCCAAGCTGCACAGGGACCATGGTGAATGTAGCCCCTTCCAGGCTGAAAGCCACCCAGAAGGGGGGACATGGACAGAGCTGGTGCAGGAAGTCAGAGCAGTTACCACTAGAGAGCTGGGCCCACTTTACTCTGCAAGACACCTCCCACATTTACTCTGCAGAGGCAAGTGATGCCCCTGACTGCCCATTCTAATGCTGCAGACACAGGCCCAGCAGTCCACCAGGAGGGACTCTGGAGGCCAGGATGGAGCCTCAAGGTCCTGGCCACCAGCTGTACCCAGGACAAGGCTGAGACACAGGGTGGCTGCCTCTGCCCAGCTGTGGGTCCTCTCCCACCCAGAATGGAGCTCAGCTTCCAGCCTGGACCTGTACTCTACTTGGGTGCTTCCTGAGGCTGCCACAGAGAACTGAGCAAGCCCTGAGGGCTTGGTGGTTGATCAGAGTCATCTCCCCAGCCCTCCTGCCTCCCTGATGGATGTTGGGGAGCACCAGTGAAACTTGTCATACCCAGAGGGGCCCTCATACACTGTTACACAAAGTCACACATAGGCACAAACACAGTGACACACACTCTCACACATTGCATAAGTGTGCACATGCACACAATTATACAATTACACATGTGGTCACAAAGCAATTAAAGAAGGAGCTGTTAAGACCTGAGCCAGCCTGTGCTGACCACTTGAGATGGGTGGAATCAGAAAGTTCTGGGGAATCAGAGGTGATGTCACAAGGAAATTAAAATCTCAGCGGTTCCCTGGAAGAGCAGCGGGCTTTGAGGTCTATTCTAGTAAGCATTCCTCACAAAGACCTCAAGGGCACAAAGACCTCAAGGATGCATTCAGGTCTGTGGGTATCTCTGGGTGTGTCCATAAAAGTCCTATTGGGGAGGTGTCAGTGACCTTTGTGGACTGTGATAGCCAGGCCTGGGCACTATGCTCCCTACCTGCCACTTCCATTGATCCGCCTCACCAGCTCCTATATGTCTCTTCTTCCCTATTACACAAAATATGTCCTCACCAACCTTAAACCTCAGGTTTAAGGACACCACAGATAAAAGTTTGGCTAGTTGCTGAATGAATGAGTAAATGGATAGGTGCTAAGTAGAGGGATGCATGGACAGGTGGACAAGTAGATTGGCAGGTGGATGGATGAGGGGTCAGTAGGTGAGTGAATGGATAGCAATGGTGGTGAATCTATGGCATGTGTGTTATTTGGTTTTTTTAAGGCAATGTATGAGTCTTTCTAAACTAAAACCCTGGCATTCGGGTTTAATAGTAGTGTTAAGCACTTTGCAATAAATAACTGGGTTTTGGGTTGCACTTTGGGTACTCATCTCTAAAAGGTTCACCATTAATGGGATAGAGGGTATGTGGATAAATGGATGGATAAATGTATGGGTGTGAGGTGATTTAATGGATAGATAGGTGGGTGGATGGATGAGGAAATGGATGATGGATAGGAGATGGATGGATGGATGATGGATAGATGAGTGGATGGATTATGGATGGATGCATAGTGGATAGAAGGATAGTACATGGGTGGATGGACTGGGAGATGGATAGGTGGCTATAGATGACAAGTGAGTGGATGGATGGATAAGTGGGTAGATGATAGGTGAATGCATGTATGCATGCATGCATTGTGGATGGATAGTGGATAGATGGATAATGAAAGAAGGCATGGACGGATGGATGATGAATGAGTGGGTGATTGGATGGTGGATAGTGGATGGAAGAATGAGTGGATGGGTGGTTTTCTAACTCAGACCACTGCCCCTTAGTTATGTCTCTTACAGATGTCTTCATCATAAACCGATCATCACTCTCTGTGACTTCAACAGCCATCCAGCTTCCTGGCCTCTTCTGGTTTCCTTGTTTTCCTCAATCCTCTATCCTCCTTAGCTTACTGTTCCTCTGCTCTGGCCAAACACACACCTTCAGCCTGCCTCAGGATGGCTTCTACTGTCACCATACTATCTGTGACTTCCAGGGTGCTGAAACCTATGACCACTTTCTACTTCTCATTGACGGTGACCGCTCTAGCACATTTGAGAGTGGATGCATTCCCTCATCTCAAAATTGCCTCTTTCCTAGGCTCACCTCTACCTGCTGCTTCTCTGGCCACAGAAATATCAACCCCACATGATCTCTCAGTACTGCAGGCCTCAGGACACTTGTCTAAGGACTGTCCCCATGATGGCCCTGTTCATCTCCATAACTCAGAGCTGCTATGGGTTAATTATATAGCTCAGATCAGAGTTCGTCCTGGACTCCAGGCTTCCTCCCCACATGGGGCCTCGTCACCTCTCAGGATAAACACTAAGCTCCTGGCTTTTGCTGCACACGCACTATGACCCCAGTTTTTGCCAGAGAGGACAGCCCTGTGCTCCATTGCGTCACCGCCAGCCGCTCCACTCAGCCAGAGAGCAAAGTGCAAGTACCCGTTAGGCTGCAGGGCCTAAGGCTGCAGTGCCGGCACCTTGCATACCTGGCAAGCTGCCTGATGTCCCCGCTGGTCTTCTTCACCTCCTGCAGCCCATGACACCCCTAGGGACCACACAGGCAAACCCTGCTGCTCAGCAGACATTGGTGCTGTTAGTGAACCCCAGGCTGATGCTGCTCCCTGCTTCTGGTTGTTGGATCTGTTCCTTTGTGCTTCACCTTCCCTGACAAGTACCCCACCACCCTCCTGGTGAGCAACACCTGAGCCTCCCCTTCACCCTATATCCCACATCCTCGCACCTCTGTTGTGGCCTGGCCCCAGGTCAGAGTGTATGTGTGTTGCATGATGTGCATATGCACACATACATGTGAATGGCTAGTAGCAAAGGAGAGTCCATCTGTCCTGGAGCTGGTGATAGGGAGACCCAGCTGTGTCCCTCTCTCCCTTGCCAGAAGATTCCCTGAGGTGCCTGCCTGCCATGACTTAGAGGAATGGTATGCATCTGTCCTGGAGAGCATGCTGCAGGGGCTTCCCCCTGGTTCTCCCTCCGACAGACCCCTGTAAGTATGGCCCTGGCCTGTGACCTAATTGAGCTGCCTGATGAGCAAGGTTCTTGAAGGCAGAGTTGGATGAGCAGAGCTGGAGCCAGTTAAAAATCTCCCTTATTAACCCAAATCCTCCACCTGATTCCACAGCCTATCAGACTGATACTAATGAAGTGCTGGCAGGGGCCATGTCAAAAGACCCAGCAAATAGGACAGCTCCCACTCATTTGGAGGCCACACAGGAACCCAGTTCCCATAGCTGCTGCTCTGAGGACCAGAAGGGGTTCGAGAGGCCAGGCATTCACAAGTTTGTAGCCACCTGTTCCCCTATTCCTCTGTCCCCCAGTGAGGTGGGAAGAGCTATGGACTCCTGACAGATGTAGGCCAGATGGGCTTCCAGAGGGGCACAGAACATGACAGGTGCCTGGGAGGCAACAGGGTAGCCCTCTTGTGCAGGGAAGATGGCAGTGTGGGCACAGGGGCATGAGCTGATCATGAGAAGGCAAGTGATGTCCACATTTTTCACTAAAGTCATAACCAGTGTCCAGGAAGGGGCAGATGATATACTTGTTTCACTCTGTGAATGAGGAAATTGGATCAAAGACAGCCTTCCCTCTGAGACACCCCAGGCATGAGGTCTCTGCTCAAGGACCTTCCCACTAGAAGCCTCCCCAAGGGCAGTTCTCAACTTGCCCAGCTCTCCCTCCCATCCTGTCAGGGCTCTGAGTCCCCATGATAGTTGTTGCATCTGGCAGAAATTGCATTTCGTCTCTGCCATGAGATGCTTTCTATCTTGGTGCCCGGACAGCTGGCATAGCTGCAGCCATGGTGCTTTACCTGCACCAGGTCCTAGGGAAAGGTCTTTTGGACAGAAGAAACCTGCAGACACACATGCACAACCACACAAGGTACCACAGGTGTGCACACACTGCATGTATGCATAACACATGGGCATGGACCACATGTGTGTACACACACCATACTTACACAGCACATATGAACACACCACACACACAGGCGTCCCAATTCGGCCCACCATCAGAGTCTATCCCCAGAAGGCAAGAGAGACCAGGTGACAGAGCCCTGGGCATCCTCTGAGCTCAGTGTTGTACACCTGACTTGCTCACACAGCCAGCACAGGCGCAGCTTCGCTGGCAATGGAGCATGTGGCCTGGCCTTGTGGAACATGGTGCTCTCTGGCACGGCTCCTAGGGCACACACCATCCATGTAGAGCTGTGCCTGAGGACAACATCAGATCAGCTTCTCCCAGCTCTCAAATGTCAAGAATACTAGCCTGTCCAAGCCAGCAGAGGATCAGGTTGGGACAATAGCTGGCTTCTTGGTCATCCCACATGCACATGTGTACACATAAACACGCATATATACATATGCACAAGCCCATACATACCCATACATGCATGCATAACCATCATATACACACATATACATGTGTACCTACATATACCATGCATACAATTTGTATAACTTACACCAGACCCATATTCTTGTGTGCGTGGATACACAGTATTCATACATGTACACACATACATGTATCAATATGTACATGCACTCGTGCATACATAATATGCATGCACATATACATGCACACACATACACATGTGTGCGTATGCACACACAGAGATGCATATGCCCATACAAACACATGCACACACACACACACACACACACACACACACACCCCTATACCCATATACTGTCGAGCTAATTCATGGAGAGCCCTCTCTTAAATATGAGCCAGCCCTGCCCTGCCCCCTCAGCTGGCAGCCATGGCTGTGGAAAACATCAGCTGACACCAACACTTTAGCGCACGTTAAGTGCCCAGGGTTTTGTGTCTGATGCATGTTCCGTGCATCTGATTTTCCTCCCTGTTGCTCATTTAGATGCTTTGCATGTTTTAAAGCCTAATTTTTTCTCTTCCTGTCTTCCTGAATTTTGCTTCTGCCTAATTTATAAGAAAAATGTGCTTTGAACTTTTAATGAGGAGCTTGAGACTGAGCCTCCTTCACTCTCCATAAGCTGACATCCTCTTCCTTCATTTAAATCTTCACTTGCTGATATGTGTGTTTTTCCTTTGCTTCTTAAAGAAACAACAGGGGCTTAAAAGACCTTCCAAATTGCAAAATAGGAAAAGGACCATGGGGGAGGGGCTGAAGATGTCAGAGAAGGAAGGAGCCAACTTCTATTCTCTGGTTTCAGTGGGAAATGCATGGGATCCTGGCACCTGGGGGCCCTGCAGTGGAGCCTGTGCTTTATGGTTGTTTCCCAGAGATACTTCTGGATGGGCCCCACTGAGCTGTAGGCTGCACGGGGAACACTAAGTCCTTTCCCCTGAATAAGTAAGATCCAGAGCTGGTGGGGCAGGTGGCACAGGAGGGCTGAGGGGACCTGGTATCACAGAGCCATCTCACTGCACTTCAGGTGCCAACTGGGTGGTGGGTGCTCAGTATCCGAATCACTGAGGGTAGCTACCTGACAAGGAAGAAGTGTTAAGGGAAGGTCACGTGCATGTGCAGGCCAGTGCATGTGCATCACAGCACAGCCTCACCAGCAGCCGTGCAGAAGGGAGCTGAACACTTCTGTCTGGGGCCCCGGATGGTGGTACAGTACAGGGCTCTGACAGCACCAGGGCTGCAGTCTGTCCCTGGGTCACCTGTACCTGGTACTTCTCAGACAGCATCTGAACACTCGGTAGATACTTGGTGAGTGAGGTTGTGCGTGGAGAGGAGAGAAGGAGAGAAAGGAAGGGCAAGCCCTCACACAAAGCTGAAGGGAAGTTTCCCAACCTACCACATTGTGACCTGAATTAGAAACCAGTCCTCTCTGATACTGAGAGTCAAACACTGCCCCAGAGCCACGTGCTACCCAGCTACTGTGCCAAATGAGCCCCCATCACGAGACAGCTGGCACGTGTGAGAGGAGGAGCTGCAACTGTGCAGGAACCAAGGGCTTGGCCTGCTGCTCCAGGAACCTTGAGGCGCTATTCCTAAAGTCCCAAGAGAAGATCTTTAATTCCGACTTCCACATGCATTAAGGATACACCAATATTATCTACTCTTTCCCATGTTTTTACTAAATAACTCCAACACTTTCTTCCAAGGGACTTTAGAAAATGCTTTTACTTCATTGTCTAAGGAAAATGTTAGTCTGTAATGAAGACACTCCCCAAAATTGACATGTATTGCTGCCATGAAAACCGTTCCAGAGCCACAATTTAAAATTCATGCAATACTTTTTTATTACAAAATATGAATGCTACAATTATTTTTTTTCAGCTTTAATTAAGTTTATTGGTACATTTTAGGGATACAGTACAGTTACATTCATTGTTGGTATCTTGTACCTCTACAGGACAGGTCTTGGTTCTCATTTTTTCCCCTTGTCCCTGCCCTCCCTTCACCTCCTCCTCCCCTCCCCATTTTCAAACACTTTATTTCCATCTTTTCATTTTCTCACATTCTTTTCTTTTCCCTTATTACCCTTCCCCTACCCATCCCACCTTCCCTACACCTTTAGCCCCTTTCTTCGCATCTCACAATGTCAGTAATCTTATTAGGATCTTATGTATTATTGCAGTTTATTCATACCAGAGAAACTATTCAGTATTTACATGTGTGACTTATTTATTTCACTTAGGAGTATATCTTCAATATATATCCATTTTCCTATGAATGAATCTATTTTATCATTCTTTATGGCTGAGTAATATTCCATTTTATAGAAAAACCACATCTTCTTTATCCAGTTTCTAATGGATGGGCAAATGGGCTGTTTCCAAGATTTAGCTATTACAAACTGTGCCACTATAAACATGGGTGTGCATACATCACTGTGATATGATTCTTTTAGTTCTTTAGGAAGCCCATAGACTGAAAGTGAAAGGATGGAAAACAATTCTCCATGTGTCAGGACCCCAGAAAAAAGCAGGAGTAGCAATTTTATTTACAAACAAAGTAAATTTCAAACCAAAACTCATTAAGAGAGACAAAGAAGGCCACTACATCCTTGTAAAGGGAACAATTCAAGAGGAAGACATGACAATCATAAACATGTATGCACCAAATATAAATGCCCCCAACTATATAAAACAAATGTTAAGTAACATGAAAAACCAAATAAGCAATAATACAATTTTAGTGGGGGATTTAAATACCCCACTATCACAGACTGATAGATCATCTAGGCAGAAAATCAACAATGAAATAATAGAACTGAACCAAGCTTTGGAACACATGGACTTAATAGATGTCTACAGAGTGTTCCACCCCACAAAATCAGAATATACATTCTTTTCAGCTGCACATGGATCATTCTCCAAGATAGACCACATACTGGCTCACAGAACAGGTCTGAATAAATGCAAAAGAATTGCAGTGATCCCCTGTATAGTATCAGATCATAGTGCAATCAAGCTGGAGATCAATAGCACAAGAAACTGTAGGAACTTCACAAGCACGTGGAAACTGAACAACACTCTCCTCAACAATCAATGGATTACAGAGAAAATTAAAGAAGAAATTAGACAGTTTTTACAAATAAATGAAAATCCCATTACAACATACAGAAATCTATGGGACACAATGAATGCAGTTCTACGGGGAAAATTCATAACATTGAATGCCCACACTAGGAAAACAGAGTGAGCTCAAATAAACAACCTAATGATGAATCTTAGACTCCTAGAAAAACAAAAGCAAGAAAAACCCAAAGCTCGAATAAGAGAGGAAATTATAAAGATTTCAGCAGAAATCAAAGCAATGGAAACTAAGAAAATGATACAAAAAATAAATGAAAGAGTTAGTTTTTTGAAAGAATAAATAAAATTGACAAACCCTTAGCTCATCTTATCAAAACAAGGAAAGAAAAGGCTCAGATCCATGCAATCAGAAATGAAAAAGGAGAAGTCACAACAGATCCAACAGAAATCCAGAGGATCATTAATACCTACTTTGAAAACCTGTACTCCAATACTATACCATTACTCTTCAAACTTTTCAATGAAATTGAAAGGGAAGCTATACTTCCAAATTCATTCTTGGAAGCAAGCATCACTTTGATTCTCAAACCAGGGAAAGATGAAACTAAAAAAGAGAACTACAGGCCAATCTCCTTAATGAATATAGATGCAAAAATCCTTAATAAGATACTATCAAACAGAATACAGAGGATCATCAAGAAGATCATACATCCTGACCAAATGAAATTGAAAGGGAAGCTATACTTCCAAATTCATTCTTGGAAGCAAGCATCACTTTGATTCTCAAACCAGGGAAAGATGAAACTAAAAAAGAGAACTACAGGCCAATCTCCTTAATGAATATAGATGCAAAAATCCTTAATAAGATACTATCAAACAGAATACAGAGGATCATCAAGAAGATCATACATCCTGACCAAGTCGGATTTATTTCAGGGATGTGAGGGTGGTTCAACATACGTAAGTCAATAAATGTAATACATTATATTAACAAAGTCAAGGACAAAAACCATATGATCCTCTCAATAGATGCAGAAAAAGCATTTGACAAAATTCAACACCCATTCATGATAAAAACCATGCAAAAATTAGAATAGATGGTCTATATCTCAAGTTAATAAAGGCTATCTATGAATGCTGCAATTATTAATACTATAGTTATTAAAACAGCATAGTGTTGGCATAAAAAAACAGAGATACAGACCATAGGAATAGAATAAAAAACCCAGAAATGAACTCCCACATGTGCTGTTGAGTGATCTTCGGCTCTCTTATGGGACCAGAAACACACACGGGGAAAGGACAATGCCTTCAGTAGGAATGTGGGAAAGTCTAGATAGCCAGGTGCCCAAGAGTGGATATGGACCCTTACCTTACACAACGGCTTCTCAGAATGAATTAAGGGCTGACACTCAAGGCCTAAAACCATAGAATTATACGAAGAAAGCAGAGGAAACTTTCATGACATTAGCCTAGGGAAGGATTTCCTAGATATGACACAAAAGCAACAGTAAATGAGAGGGATTACACCAACCTACAAAGCTGATCATACCACATACAAAGCTGATCAGCAAAGGACACCGGCAGCACATTGACAGGCAACTGTGGAGCTAAATAAAATATTCGCAAGCCATGTCTCTGAGAAGGTGTTAACACCCAAGATTTACCAGGCATCCTATAACTCAACAGCAACAGAAAAAGAAAAAAAAAAATAGCCAGGTGGAAAATGGGCAGAGCCAGGTGAATGTTTCCAAAGAAGATGAACCAATGGGCAACAAATATATAAAGAGATACTTAATACCATTAATCACCAAGAAAAGGCAAATCAAAACCATCTCACACTGCTGGGGCATCCATTGTCAAAAATATAGATAAATGTTGGTGAATAAGTGGAGGAAAGGATAACTACACACTAACAATGGGAATATAATTTGGCACTGCCATTATGGAAAACAGTATGGAAGGTCTGCAAAACATTAAAATGAGCCACCATGGGACCCAGTAGCCCCACAACTGGTACACATCCAAAGAAAATAAGTCAGTTTGTCAAAGAGATACCTGTTCCCCGCCCCATGTTCAGTACAGCACTATTCATAATCACCAAGAAACACAACCTGAGGGTCCATCAAGTGATGAATGGATAAAGAACATGAGATCCACATACATTGTGGCTACTATTCGATCTCACAAAATAGTGAGACTCTGTCATCTGCAAGGACATTTGTGAACTGGGGAATGCCATTTATGTCGAATAAGCCACACACCAAGCTGACCTCGGCCCTCCTCACATACAGAACCCACAGAGGCACAGAGCCAAACTGTGGCTTGAGGGCTGGGTTCAGACAGAGAGAGGAGGTGCTGGCCACACCAAGTTTCAGTTCCACTGGATGGACAGCGGACTGGCAACCTCTCCTGGGCATTTCCCTAAATGCCACCCAGGGATTGCCATGTACCACCACACCTGCCATCTGCAAGTCTGTGCTGCACTTTGTGGCTGAGTGTCCACCATGAAGAGGACAGATGCAGGAAGGCAGGAGAAGTGGGAGGTGGCAGGAGTGGCATGGAGCCACTCCTGAGATCCATCACCACACAGAGAGCTTCTGGGTGCCTCCATCTCAGCCCATCAAGTCCCCGGTCAGTTGCTGGCCTCCAAAATCCAAAAAGAGAGGCCATTTGTGTTGTTTTCAGCCACTGAAAAGCCCCAAACCAAATCAAAGTAATCCTGCAAGCTTCCAATAAGTCACATTTGTTGTGGAGGCAGCAGGTGAAGCCTGGAAACAGAGCCTTCCTGGCAAGGTCATGTCTGACCCAAGTGGGGTTCTCCACAACCCAGACAATGCTGAACCCCAAAGCAGCGGTCCCAGAAGTCCCTCCTGTGAATTTCATTTAAATACTATTTGGCAATAAATCATGTCATGTCCCTAGCATAAATAATTGTTTTTACTCCTTTAAAACATTTGCCTTTTCCTTCTTCCAAGATGTTTGTTTTCATGCAGGCTAAAAAGATGTGCTTTTACTACACTCTGTCACCCACAGATTTCTCGACACAGTGGGACAGAAATGGGGATTTGTGCTGTTTTCATGCGGAGTTTAGCATTTTGAAAAATCCTGTGTAGTTGCCCCCACCAGGAGGATTGCATCTCTTCCTTCGTGTGGAGAACTCTGGTGACCAACTGTCATGCACAGGGCCTGTGGGTATCACCACAGCTCTTCCCAGAGCCCAGGGGCCCTCTGTCCTGGGGCAGAGCTACCACGCTGCTGCAGACTGTCCTGCAGGCCAGATTTCAGGACAGCATGGCAGCTCTGCTGTGGCCTCGGCCCAGTGCACACATGGAGCAACTTCCTCCTGTGTCACTTAATCGATTGGATATGTGACCCACACCACAGCCACACCTGTGCACAGCAAGCTGCGAATCAAGCGTTCACACTTTAAAAGTTAAAAAAGAACAGAAAACCTGTCTCTCTAATAAGACATTGATTAAATTTTAGATGAACAAAGTACAGGAGGTGAGAAAACAAAACCCACCTCCATAGATTGTCTATGCCAGGTGCTCTGTAGGGGCCAGATATGCCTGGGATACAGGCAGCAACTGAGTCACTCTGCTGTGGGGAAGAACACAGATCAGAGGCCACAGTGTTACAAAGTGTGCCCTGGGGAAGACCAGCCAGCAAACATGGTGCTGAGTGACCTGAAGGGCGTAGATCCCAGCGAGTGGACAGATTCCGGGCTGGGGCACACAGGTGACCAGGAACAACAAGGAGCCCACCGGAGATGAATGGGAGAAAGACTGAGGCCCAGGTGGGACCAGCCTGGGACAGCAGCAGCTGGACCACCAGGGCTGAGCTGTCTGAGACAAAGAGGACTTGGGTGCCTTTGCGGATGGGAAGCCAGGAGGAGAACAGAACAACTCAGATGACACTTGGAAAGCTCTCCCAGATCCAGTTGGCCAGAGTAGGGACCACGGCAGGGACCTGCCAAGAAATGAGATGGGGGACAGGGGCCTGGGTAGTGAGGGAGTGGTAGGAGGTTACTGGGCGTGCAGGCTGATGGTGTCTTGCCACTCAATGGCCTCAGGGTGGGGCAGGAACAAGAGGGACCCGAGTGGCCTGGAGAGGCACAGCAGGGGCTGGACTGTGTTCACATGGAACTCCTGAAGAGTGATTAGGGCACGCAGCTGGACTCCTGGCAAAGGTGTTGAGGTGGGGGTCTGAGAGACGTTTGAATCCAGGCCAGCTGGCAATAGGACCCAGCCTGAGGCTTGGCAGTGAGGGCCCATTCAGCCCATGATGCATCCACACTATTGACCCCTGCCCTGACCCAGCCTTCTCACCTCCAGGACTTCCTCATCCTGTGACCCTACTGATGCCACTGCAAGCCTCGAGTGAGCCCAGGGCCACTTCCCCACTGCTCCTCTGTCTCAGGGATCTGGAGTCCAGGGGTCACCACCTCAGAGGAGAGTGCCCCAGCTGCTCTGACACAAGGGATAGAGCTGCATCTGGCTTCCCCTTGTCCCCTGGCCTCCCAGCTCTTGAGCCTCAGGGCTGAGCCCACTGCCTTCTGATCTTTTCTGTGGGCAGCCAGACCCAGACCAGCCCACTGCCCCAATATTCTGCTCTGACTGAAAGACTCCAGTACAGGGCCACTCCTTCTGGCAAGACACTGTGCCTATTTTCCCTACACACACTAAGCTGAGGGGTCGCACATGCATGCACATGCACACACGCATGCACACATCCTCTCACCACATGTGTGCTGGCTGTGTTATCCTGTACATGTGTCCTCGTCCCCTGGCAGCTGAAGCCTGGAGGTGGTGTGACAGGAGTGGGGTCTTCTGTGTCCTTGTTAGGTATCAGTACCTTGACACACACAGGGCTGAGCAGGCTGGGATCAGTTCATGGGGTTCTCTGTCCACAGCCAGTCAGGTATCTGTTCAGCTGGAGATGGCCATGGCTGTGAAGAATGGTATAGGACAGGGGTGGCTATGCTTTCCCAGGTGACAGTGATCAGATAGTCAGGTTGCCAGTTGCTTCTGCATTCTTGTTGCCCTCAGCTTCCTCCTGTGCAGAATTGAGTGACAGTTGTCATCTGGAGGGTGTGTTATGGAAGTTAAGTCTGCCAGTCTGACTAAGATGTGGATGGTGCATTATGAAAGGTGGCTGCAGACATGTCATGGTGGGAGCCATGGTAGCACCATTCACTGCGGGCCATGTAAAAGAAATGCCCCAAAAGGGACATCTCTATGCTCAGGAATACAGCACAGCCCAACCCCTGGAGCTGTGGTTGTACTTAGAATGAGTCTCTTCTAGCTAGAGCTGAGGTCTGGGCCAGGGACCACCCTCCAACTGTGGCGCACAGAGGGCCAGGGACCAGCCTCCTCCTAGGCATGTGGGAATAGAAGTCTTTTCAGGTGGACAGACAAAATCAAATGCAACTGGAATGGAAGGGGTGTGCACATGTGAGGAATGAGGAAAGGACAGAGCCACAGGGGCACTGAGGACCCACCAGCCTACCTTCCCTGACAGCCATGGCTCTGCAGTGTTAGAGAATGATGCTAAAGTGAGGGACAGAGACCCATTCAGGATGTCGTATGGTGCTGGGGCCAGGACAATGGGCCATGCAGCAGGGAACAGCAGGCCTCCATGCCAGCACAGCAGAGGCAGCAGAAGTCTGCAGCCAGGGAGCAGAGGTTAGTGGTGAAAATTGCTAAGAGGGGACATTCAGTGAGAGCTTCTGAACAAACTGACCAAGCAGGATTCTTGTTAAAGATAGATCAGGGCAACTGGCATCCCCAAGGGTGGGACAGGAAGACAGACCTGGTCAGATATGGGAATAGGGTGATCAGGTATGAGGGAGATTAGGTATGGGGTGACTGTGCATGAGGTGATCAGATACAGAGGAGATGAGGTTCAGGGGTGATCAGATATGAGGGTGACTAGATACGAGGTTCTGGCTGCCCCAACATAGCAGGGCTCTGTCCCAAGCTTGGATGTTCTATGGAAGGACACAGATGGGCTTGGGGCATAGAGCCAGGCCCTATGAGGTCAAAACTCTTGGGGAGGGCAGGTGGCATTGGACCTTCAGGTGAGCAGCTACAGAGGGGCCCCCAGGGGCTTGAGGCTGAGGTGTTTCTTGCATGGAGGCCCTAGCATGGTGGTAGCTTTCGTTGACCAGGAAAGGATGAGGGGCTGTGGCTTATTAGGTCACTACCTCAGACCAAACCAGGAATTCCAAGAAAAGAGCACCTAGGGATGCCACTGCCATGCAGATGGCTTTGCAGAGGCAGGGTTTCTTTCCTGAGGCTGCTTCCTGGGAGGCGTAGGAAGAAGAGTCTCTGAGGCTGATGATGAGACCAAGCGGACATCGTGGAGTGTGGGCAGGAGGTGGGGCCTCCCCACATCCCACCCCACCAAAACTGTGTGCACCAGGTCTGCTCTCCAAACCCCAGGCTTGAGGGAGTCTGTGACCCCTTCAGCTCAGACTGATCTCATATCCACAGCAGAAGAACTCAATAAAATGAAGTTCTAATTACAGGGTACAGCTATTTCTCATCAGGACCATAAGAGAAAGGTTGGTTTTTAAATTAGAAAGAGAAGGAAATGACCTGTTCAGGGGGTTGTGTCTTTGTCACTTTCTTCATCACTGAGACTCAATACCCAATACCTGCCAATTAAAGGAGGAAAAGGTGATTTTGACTCACAGTCTGTAGAGGTTTCAGCCACAAACTCCAAGGCAGGGCTGCAGGGCAGAGGGGAAACAGCTCCCAGCATGGGGCCAGGAAACAGGGAGCAATCATGGGGAAGAGGGGGAGATAGACCCTTCTAGGCCACTCCCTCGTGGCCTGCTTCCAGCCAAACCAACCCCTGAACAGAACATTCAGCCTTAAACTGTGAGTGGACTAAACACCTGTGAGTATATTCCCTACGAAACCACTTACCTCCCTAGGAGTGCATGAGGCTTTGGAGGGACATCTACATTAAAACAGTAACAGAATGGAAAGACATTCTCACCAGTGTCCTGGTGTGTGTGTATCTGTTTATCTGTGTGTCTATGTGTCTATGTGCATATATGTGTGTGTATCAGTATCTATGTGTATCTGTATGTATCTGTGTTGTGTGTCTTACATGACTGTATCTACATAACTCTTTGTATCTGTGTGTGTATATCTGTGTGTCTTTGTGTATCTGTACATAGCTGTGTCTCTGTATCTATGTGCATATCTCTGTATTTTTCTGTATGTACCTGTATGTCTGTTCTCTGTGTGTCTGTATATCTGTGCATATATTTATGTGTATTTGTATGTATATCTCTATTTCTTTTTTAAATTAATTTTATTGGTACATGTTAGGTATACAATATAATAACAATCATCATTGGAAATTTGCACCTTTACATAATATCTTGGTTCTTACTTTTCTATTTCTATATGTACCTATGTCTGTGTGTCTGTACCTATGTGTATATCTGTGTATGTCTCTATATGTGTCTCTGTATCTGTGTCTCACCCTGTGTATTTGTGTGTGTGTGTGTGTGTGTGTGCGCGCGCACATGCGTGTACCACTGCTACAGACTGCATCATGGCAGAGAGGGCCACTGTGCTCCCAAGGTACACAAGCACACATACCTGGTTCATGTGGAGCTGTCTGAAGTGCCAAGAGGCACCTAGGCCTGGCCACCCTCCACTCCAGCCCTGACTCCTTCCTGGACCCTCTGGCTCTCCTGGGTAAAGGTGGAGAGAGACAGGCACCCTCTAGCCATGGGAATGGAAGGCAGGAAGAACAAAAGCCTCTCTGACCTCTCGTGTGAAATACTCCCAAGCACTGCTGCACCAAGAACGCCTCTTCCTCTGGACCAGGAGGGCAGGGTTACTGGGGAATGGACAGGCCCCCTTCTAACTCACAGAAGCCAGCACTCCTGTGTCCTGTGGACCTGTACAAGTTGGAGCCCAATCTGAGCTGAGGATCCGAGCATATCTGCAAAACAGGAATCTTCAGCCCCATCTTATAGATGAGGATACCGAGGCCCAGTGAGTGAGCTGATGACTGGGGCAGCTGGAAGTGGTGATTGAGATTGCAGCCGGTGCATAGTAGGCCTACAGGCTTGCTGACTCCTGTCATGAAAAAGTTAATAGGAAGAAATGTGAAAGCTCACCAAGATATAGAGTGCAGCCCTTGGGGGAGGGAGAGGGGTGCTACAACCTGAACTGGGTGTTTGTGGGCTGAGTGTCCTCAGGTCAGGTGACCCAGGATGCATGTTCCACCTGTCGAGTTGCCCCTTTGGTCTGTGTCAGATGCCAGCCATTTCACATGTGAAGCTGAAATCTGCTGCCCCTGACAGAGCCACTTCCTCAAGGGGGAGGGAGCACAATTCACAGATGCCAAGAGGTGATCAATTCACTGGCAGAAAGCGTGGGCTGTTCACAAGTGGAAGGGGCCAGTCTGCCTGTGGAAGTGAATTGCCTGGGCTTGTTGTGTCATAAGAAAAGAGAGAGAAAAATTTAAACTGGGCTAGAGTAACTCATGTGTCCTAAAGCTGCAGTTCTTCTGAAAAGTACTGTTTTAAAATGTCAATTTTCCTTGTCTCCTCTCTACCTACCTTTATTTATTTTTTTTCCCCTACCTCCTATCTTTGTTTCTTCTATCCTTTGCTTTTTTTTTTTGGTACTGGGGATTGAACTCGGGTCCTTGTGCTTGCAAGGCAGACCACCGAACCGCTGAGCTAAATCCCCAGCCCCTTTGTTTCTTCTATCCTACCGAGGTCCAGACCATGCCCACCACACCATCCCTCGTCCCCAGCAGCCCAGCTAAGGCCCAGGGCACAAAGTGTCAGCTCCACATCTCCTTTGACTCCTGATCCTGTGTGAGGCCCAGCTCAGAACCTGGCTCCTAGGAGCCAAGAGTAGTAAACTCCATGGCTGATGCTGCTGCACCAAAGGGTAGGAGTGGGAGAGGGACAGGGAATAGCAGAGGCAGCTTTGAGCCCTCACGCTGCTCTGGAGGGAGACCTAGTGCACACTGAGGCCCAGTCTGCAGCAGCTACTTTTGTGTTTCCAGGAGAGGATCACAGGGACCCCAAGGCACCCCACCTCTCACCCTGCCTGTGCTCAGAGAGGCCTGGGGCCCCTAGGGACAGCCAGTGGCTGTGGTGACAGTTTCCTCTCAGGCTCTGTGTGGCTCTCAGGAAGTGCATCTAGACACAGGGAGCCAGCATTTGTTCCTGAGAGTGACAGGACAGCTGAGACACCAGCACCCCAGCACAAAGGTGTGGGGCCAGGACACCCTTCAGTTCCCACAAGCCTGTGTCTCTGTGGCTAAGTTATGACTTGAGGGATTCCAGGGTCTGGCCACACTAGACATGCAAGCATCTGTGGGTGGGGTGATGGAAGACACCTACCTGCAGGGTAGACAGGGACCTGTACAGGCCACCTGGAGGCCAAGTCTGTGCATCTCTACACACTGTGGCACTTCTCACCTGTACGTTCCCTGCTGTGCAAATGTGACAGCAAAGGTGAAGGCTGGTGGCAGCAGCAGCCTAAGCCATCAAAGCTTGGGTCTGGAACTGCCCTCCCCACCCCGCATAGAACACCTCATAGACAGGCCCCAAGGATGTTGGGGAAGCCCAGGCAATAAACAGAAAATTTATCGTATTCATTTAAACCCATCACTGCTGATTAACCTTAGGCCAAGGTCCCAGCCTCCACTTTGGGAAAGGAGATGGGATTTAAACCCTGCGCCTGTGGCTGCAAGAGCACAACAGAGAGATTGATCTGTTCCTTCACACTTTGAAGTTAAAATGCAGTGTTCATTGATTGCTCACGTGAGATCACCAGCTAGGCTTTAAAATATGAGCTAATGAATAAGAAGTGCCAAGTCCAAAGCACCAGGTCCCCTGCTCCAGCCACAAACAGGATATGAGTGCCAGAGCAGGCTGAGGTCCACAGCATCTGGGCTGGCAGGAAAGCACATCTGGCTCCAGTCAGCAGGCCGTTCCATGGATAGGAGGTCCCCGAGGTCGAACATTGAGGGGGCTCAGACAGCGCATGTGGGGTGAGGGTTAAGGGAGGGGTCAGAAGCATGTGCCCTTCTGGGAACCCTGGAGCAGAGCTCTGACCCATGCCTGTGCAGCTGCCTCGAAGCAAGGAGGGGGCCGAGGGCTTCTGACCGCAGACACCACCGTGCACCTGCACCACCCAGTGAGGGGATGTATGGGGACACCAGACCCTGAGAGTCTGGAAGGATCCACTCCTTGGTGCAGTGGGGAGGGAAAGCAGCCACTCTACCTAGTTTAGGCAAACAGAGCATGGTGACAAGCGGAACAGTGCAGGGGAAGAGTAGATGAGCAGGGGAAGGAGCTTTTGGTGACATTACGTGCTCTGTTCCTCAGCCATTTTGGTGAGACAACCAACACATAAGTGTTGCACACATCGGTGCACACAACACAATGCTGTGGAGTAGGGTCACACCCATGGCTGCACATCCTGCATATCCTCCCCTCCCCAGGTCCCTGCCTGCCCTGTCACTACTGTAGCTCCCTGGCAGTCAGGACACAGAGTCTGAGGTCCACCTGACATGGGCTTTGGGGCTTCCATTTTATAGGAGCAGGTCCTCAGGAAGACACTGCGGGCAATGTAAGCCAGGCTGAAGTTCAGATTCTGTCTCTTCTACTTTTGTCATCAAGTTACACATGTATGGGAGACAGCGTGTGGTGGAAGGGGGCCCCAGCTCATCTTGTCACCTTGACACATCAGTACAAGGGGCACAGATTACCTCCGAGGCCCCTGTCCATGTAGGTCCTGACCCCAGACCTCTTGCAGAGCTGTGGCCACCACCCCTGGCCTCTGCACATAGCCCTTGTTGAGCCAGCTCTGCCTCCTGTAAGATTTTTCTTCACAGGAAAAATATGGAAAAGTGCAAACAAAAGAGTAAATCTGCACAGCTTGTGACCCCACTGTCTCAAACTGAAGATGGTATAAAGCAGAGAGGGTGTTATCCAGCCAGCCCAGCCCCACTGCAGCTCCATGGGTGCACGTGAGGAAGCAGGCGCCCTCACCCACCCAGCACGAAGCACACCCTACACCATGCCATGGGCCTTCGGGTCATCATCTCTGGCTGGACTCGGACCTTCCCAGGGTAGACGTTGTCCACACTTTGCTGAAAATGCCAAACAACAGGAGGTGAAGCCTGGTATCTCCTTTCATCGCAGCATATAGGTCCACCTCATGCTTTCAGTCGCAGAAAGTACTGCTGTGTCTTCTGCCTGTTTATTTGCTGTGGCAGACAGTGCTGCAGTTTTTCTTCTTGCACAAACATATGCACTTATGCTATAATTTTTGCAAATTAGATTACAAGAAATGGAATTTTTCACTCATAGAGTATGTGCATTTTTATTGCCAAATTACCCTCTGAGAGGGCTTTACCAATTTAAATGTGCATCCAAAGTGTATTAAAAAAAAGGGGGGTTATCAAACTTTTAAGGTTTTACCAATCTTCCTTGCAGAAGGACAGGCAGTCATTACCAGAAGTCCCTAGAATGATGCTCTGTGTCTGGGAGAATGTAATCCAGGTACTATCTCAACTCCTTCTACCATCAACAGTCATTTCTCAGTTGGCTTTATTTATTGTTCTCTTCCCCGCTGGTATGAGATGTTCCCTTCAGCACATGCTGAGCTCCCAGGTGTGTCTAGTGCCATCTTTGGACTCTCGTTCCTCAGGCTGTCTGCTCTCCTTCCATCCAGTGCCACCTGGATGCCACCTGATGTTCTCCACTCTGGGAGCAGCTGCTCCCCTCTCTCACCTCCTCGAACAGACCTTCCTGTCTGTTCCTGAGCATTTGTGCTTTCAGGAACTGCATCCAGATGATCTTCAGAGCCAGCTCAACTGGACGCATGGCCCTGCATGCACAAGTGCATGTGTGCACACAGCACCTCGTCAGGGTTCCCATTAGAAATGTATTAACACTGTGTATTACTTTATAATGGCCTGGCCTTTGCAATTGAGTCTTTCAATGTCAAAGTGTAACTAATCCCTCCATTTACTGAGCACTGCTTTTCCTTTTAGCAAGTGTATCATTCTCTTCAGAGGCATCCACTTTTCAAGTTAAACTGATTCCGGGGCATCTGTGCCCATTGTCACCATTGGGACATTGCTCTGCCCTTTTCACTTTTTGTCTGAACAGAATTGACAAAAAGAAAACTTGGCTTCTGGGCACTCCCTCTTCCAGCTGACTTACTGCTGGGGTTTTAGGCCAAAAGCTGCAGCTCCGGGATCCCAGCAGACCAGATTTGACTGCCTGACCCACGAAGTCAATCAAAGAGCCCAGCAGCAGGCAGGGCAGGAGGGGAGCTTTATCAGCAATGTGAAGTAGGGCAAGATCTGTCTTCACAGGGCTGGCAGAAGCTTTGGAGTTTTGTAGAAAAGGGGACCAAAGGCAAAGGTTGGGGTTGATATAGCTGGCTGGATAAGGAATCCTGGTCAAGTGTGGTCTGACTGATTGTCAACTCAGGACTGGTCCTGGGAGAGCCTTTGTCACCTGAGGGGATGGTTCGGTGCCATCATGAGATGACGGCTCTTCTCCACCACAGGGATTGCTCCCACCAGAGGGGTGACTGTCCCATGGGGTGGCCTTTGAAGCCGTGCTTTTCTTAGAATTGAGGTAACTACAGGTTTAGGATGACAATCGGAGACTTCTAGGCATCACTGCAGGGATGGACGTCCTGGAAGATCCTGAAGTCGACTTTGTTCTCTGACCGGGCAGTCCTCGGGCTTGGAGGGGATGAGACAGACAAGGTGGTTTAGGGCTAAAGACGCAGGTGTCACCCACACTCCTCAGTGATTAGCATGTGCAGAGCCGAGCAGAGGCCTAATCAGAGTCTCCAGGCTATGAAGGAGACAGATGCCAACCTGAGGCCAAGATACCAAGCTCCTTCCTGCCTCTCGTTGCCTAGCCCTGGGTCCCCGGTACAACCTTGATGTTCTCAGCTCCATCCTGTAGAGAGGGCTGAGGGGCCCTGGATACACTGTCATTGTTTTAAACATCTGTTATAGTAAGGTACCCTATCCTGGCAGCCTGGACACCTAGGACAAGAGTGACAGTGACTTTCCGGTCTTTGCAGATTTAACAGTCACACATAGGGACAATCCTTCCATGTCATGACGGCCTGAGTGACATGTTAAGCGAAACTATACTCTTAAGTGTGAACTGGGACCTTTCCAGGCCACCTTGATGTGGTGGCTCCTCCCTGTGTTGCAGGGTGGTGATGATGGCTACAGAGCAGAGGGGCCCAGCTCTGGGAGGAAAGCAGCCTGGGTGCCCCATACCTGCCTTGCGCTGGCAGCAGGGAAGGTGACTGGCATCAGGTCTTGGCTGGGCAGCTGCCCTGGGCTGTGAACCTGTTTGCATCTGCTGTCACATTTCCAGATATCCCAAAAGAGGTCAGATTGACCTTATGGCCAACTCCATCCAGTCAGAAACTATGACCCTGCTCATCAGCCCAACCCCTCATCTGAAAAGAAACACATTCTTAGCCAGGCATGGTGGCACACACCTGTAATCCCAGCACCCTGGGAGGCTGAGGCAGAAGGATGACCAGCTCAAGCTTATTCTGGGAAACTGAGTGACTTAGCCAGACCCTGTCTCAAAATCTTTTTTAAAAAAGATGGGGCTGGTAGAGGATGTAGCTCAGTAAGAAGGCCCTGGGTTCAATCCCCAGTTCTGCAAAAACAGAAATAAAACAAAATGTATTCTCTAGACTCCTCATTCTCAGCCTCCCCGACCCATCTCTAAAGCACCACCTCCCTCTGACTCCCTCAGAAGGGCTGCTGAGTCCCCTTGTCCTCCCAGCCCATCTCTCACACAGAGAGGGCCTGTGTCCATGGTCCTTGTGCCCCCAGGGTCCACCTTGCACTTGTCCTGTGCTAGGCTGAGAATTTCCTGAGATGAGAGTGTTAGTGGACAGTGCCTGCCTCAACCTTGACGCTCTCAGCCCTGCTCCTAGGGCTCTGGAGCTGCTCACCTGCCTGGGAAGCCCATGCAGAGCCCAGGCTAGGCCATGTCCTGGTCCTTTAGGGCTGCAGGTCTGTATGGGAATGGTTGTCCTGATGCACAAGGTTATCAAGCAGAGTTTGTAAAATTTCCTCATACACACATTCAGTCTAACTTAATAAACCTCTTATTTTCATGCATGCCAGGCCCCCATTTGGCAAGATGCCTGTGATTGCCACTTTTTAAATGTTTAATCAACAATTCCTGGCACTGTGTCAAGATTACATATACATGTGAATATAATTTTATTTCATTCATACAATGACAGCATGAAGTAGCTATTGTAATTGCTGTTATAACTGAGGAGACAGAAGCGACCAGGCTTGAACAGCTTCTGCTTCCTCTCACCTCTCACCTGCTAACTCCAGAGAGGTGGACTTTGCTCTGAAGTGTGTCCACCATTCACCCTGCTAGAGGCTGTGACCTTCTCACCCTATTCCTGGTCTAGTACCTGGGACCTTGATGCTTCCCAACACTGTGGTTCAGCCCCCCACTTCGCAGACAGTGGCTGTGGGTTCAGACACAGGGAAACACCTGTACTCTTGTTGTCACTTCTACCTGAACAACACGGAGCAGTGCCCACATGACAGAGGGCCTGGAGCAAGGACCAAATATGCACAGCCTGATGAGGAGGACTATCCTTGGCCATCCAGGAGTCCAGGAGAGGAAGTGTCTTCCCTTCAGAGTTGGGTGGAGGGGAGCAGAGGCTGAGCCACAGACACACAAGCACACGGGGCCGTTCTGTGTTACACACAGTGTGCAAAGCCATCCTGTATCAGAACAATCAAGTGTGTGAAGCCATCCTGTGTCACAGAGACGCGGTGCACAAAGCTATCTTGCATCCTGGGCCCACAAGTGTGAAAGGCATCCTCAGAGGGCATCTTCTCCATCTTTGATCTCACCTCCCAGAATCTTGTTTATGACCCCATGCACTGTTCAAGGCAGATTTGTCAGCTGTGGCATGGACCTGTTTCATTCCTAAGCTTCAAATTGGTGGAGTCTTATTAACAAGATCGCCTTACACTACATTATGTAAGCACAATGTGATATCAAGGCTTTGGCTGTCAGCTCCTGTTAAGAAACGCCACTGATCAATCAAAGCACAAGGCTGGACCCAATTTGGCATCAGGATGGAGGACTTGTGCTCTTTGTGAGTTCTCTGAGTACCTTGGGCAACTGAATAGAAGCAGCTGTGGCAGGGCATCACAGCAGAGCACGCACACAGCAGCATGGTGGTGCACACCAAGAAGCACAGGTGTCCCATCATGTGAGAGTGCTAGTATTTAAGGAGAGAAAATGGGGCCTCTGTCTTCAGTGTCCGCTCCCCTCTGATGCCCTCTGTGAGCAGCCGACTCCTGCTGGTAAGCAGAACTGAATGCTGATGATCATGTGGCCATTGCCTGGGCAGTCATTTTCCAAACCATCTCTCCCAGCGCCCCTGCAAGGGACACCTGGGAGCGGCCATGCATGACACATGGATGAGTCTCTAGCTGGCTTCTCTCTCCCACTCAGATTATTGCTGCTAAGATGAAAGACAGCAAAGCTGCGTGTTTGATTTCACAGGTTGACCCCAGGTCACTTCCACGCATGGCTAATCGGTGAGAGTGGAGCCCGTTTTGTGGAGGTGGAGACTGCGGCCCTATCCCCTTGGTGCTGAGCCTTCCACCTTTCCAAGTTCTGTCCAAGCTCCTCACTGCAGGGTGCCTTTGCCACCTGACCCCACTGGTACTGCATGTATTCTAACCCTGCACCCCTTTCGTTCCTGGATGCCGAGTCCAGATCCACATAGCTCATCAGGTGCCCTGCAGGATGCGCAGGAGGCCCAGCATAAGGTTGTTTCTGAGGCTCAACCCAGCTTCCCTCTCCTGTCTGCTCACCAGGGCACACCTGGTCCTCCGAGGGCTTGGTGGGGTGCAGCTGAGTGAGCCTAAGCCAAGGCTGTGTCTCCTCTGCATTTCCAACTGTGACTAGCCTAGAGGAGAGGACGTGGCTGAAAATATCAGAGCCACTGGGATCACAGGAGTATGTGGGGTTGGGGTCTGTCCTAATCACCCAAAAAGCCAGGGTGATTTTTCCAGGGAGCCTTATGTAAGCCAAAATATGGTTGGAGCTGGCCGGGAGGCTATGGCAGGTAGGTGAACCTGAAGTGGAAAGATCTAGATGCTGCAAAGTCAAATGACTTGTAAAAGACAGTAAAAAATGTAACTTAATCAAGGGCAAGAAAAGAACCCAGAAGAAAATTGAGTCAACAGCAAGTTCCCTGCCCTGGGCCACCCAGAGGGCTCCTGATTGTGCCCTGGGCTCTAACTCCTCTGAGTCAGGGAAACATGGGGATGAGCATTTTCTGTGGGGTTCACAGTGGCTGTTGAGGGAGGTACAGAGTCTCAGGGGCAAAGTGAAGCAGCAGGGTGCTTTGCTGAAGCAAGCAATGGGCCAGGCCATGAGGAGCACAGCTTCACCTCTAAACCCGCATAGTCTGCACCTCCCCTGTTCCCCAGGGGACCCTGGAGCTCTCAACTGTCACTCAGTGGCTCCAATACCCGTGGCCCAGCCTCCCCTGTGCACACCTAGGGCTCCAGACCATATCAGGGCTTTCCAGTGGGAGATGCCCAGGAGGATAGAGCTTGAGCCTCCTGGGCCCCACCTTCCACTGGGTGTTACACCCTGAGCCACTTAGGCACAGGGCCACTCTTCACTTCGGGGCTCACAGCCTCTGTGGGACCCTGTGCACCTCTCACACATGTCCCATGAGACACACTGAAGCTCCTTGTAGTGTTAGCCTGTCTCCCCCATCTTGTGTACCTGGGGGACACAGGTCAGCTGAGGGCTGAGTCCTGCAGACAGATAAATGCAGGGTGAAGTTGTGAGTGGGTCCTAGGGAGCTGTGCGGGAGCTGCAGGTCTGGGCTCATGGCCAGGTCTGGGGCAGTGGCTGAGGTGGGGCACTACCCATGCACCCACAGTGACCCCAACAAGAAGGGGCCTCTGCTCACTGCAGTCAAGGCACTAGGCAGCCACCTGCAGACTTAGCCATATGCTGCATCCCACAAAGCAGCAGAAATCTCAGGTCAGCCCCATGCAGCGCTTGCCTGAGTGCACTCGTGCTCAGTATAGCTGTGCAGCTGGGAAAGGGGTAGCCCTGCCCCAGACCCTGAGATGGCAGCAGCAGAGCAGACCCCTGACACCAGTGCAGAAGAGCCCAGAGAGCCCGCCACCACTGTCTGAACACTGGCTCAAGGCACAAAGGCAGGTCTCCAGCTCTCAAAACCCAGCATCTCCACCCACTTGCCCTACTTCCAGAATGTGCCTTCTGGCCTGTGTCTGCAAGGAATGCTGTGAGGTGCTGTTTGAGTCAGGGCTGAGAGGTCATTCCTATCACAGCCCAGAAATTCAAGGCATGCACGTTACACCTCCCAGGGCACTGTGTGCGTTTGGGGAACCCCTGAAGGAATGAGTGCCAAATGGTGGAATTGCCATAAGAAAGCTCTTCAGGTCAGCCTTGAGGGGTGCATGGCCAAGCAAGTGAGCAATGTCAGGAAGACATGAGGAGGGCCAGCCTCAGGCTGGGGGGAAACCCTGTTCCCATAATGAGGATGTCACCCTACTCTTGTTTAGAGAGTGATTCTTCACTGCAGATTTCCCAAATCTGCCAGCATTGGATTCCAACCACAGCTGCCTCCTGGGGCACAGAGAAGAGTTTGCCTCTGGACTGGTGGAGAAGGAGGGTGCAGGGCACTGCTCCTGGGGCTCCCCACATCCAGGCAGTCAGAGAAGAAGCCCCCATGTCAGGGACCTACCCAGGTGTGCACCCTCCAGGCACCATTCCTCCTGGCCTCCTCTCTCTTGGCACAGAACCTCCAGCCTCAGGGGAGCTGTGTGGTTAGTGAGAGCCTACCCTGCACTGTCAGCCTCCAGCAGGTCGGTTGCAGGGATGCAGGCTGGACTGGGAGCCAATCAGTGTTTGACTGCTGCTGAGTCACCATCCCTCTCAGTCTCTGTCCACATTGCCCTTGGACTTTGGTTTACACAGTTTGGCTGTGGTCACCTCACCAACCTTCCCTTTAGCATCACAGAGGTGGCGGTTTTAGGTTATAAACAGAAACTGCTTGAACAATGCCAAAAAAAAAAAAAAAAAAA
>NW_022900928.1:84106429-84146971 GCF_012274545.1 Fukomys damarensis
AAAAAAAAAAAAAAAAAAAAAAAACAGCTTCAATGCACCAGGCTCTTTTAGGGGGCAGATCACTATTTGGGGACATGGAGCAGCCAGGGCTTGGGGCAGTGATAGGGGTCTAGGCCTCCTCCTGGGATGCCCAGGCTTGCCCCACACTGTGACCAGGGGATGACAACAATACCTATGTCCAGCTCTGTCCTCACACTCTAGGTCGGTGGCCAATGCTCTTCCCTCACTCTGTAGAGAACTTGGTCTCCCAGGTAAGCTCCCAGCTCCACAAGTCACTTCCCTGGGCAGCTGGGCTGCAGCCCCTTCCCCTCTCTGTCCCTCAGTGTTTGGAACATCCTGGCCTTCCACTGGGACCCAGCCTGGATCTCTTAGAGGCTTCAATAACAGGCCTACTGCTGGCAGAAGTGGAGGAGAAAGATCCCCATGACGGCTCCCCACTGAGCTGAGCTGAGCTGAGCTGGGAGGTTCTGCCTGAGTCCTCCCTTGGCGGTTATTGTCCTCCCAGCCTGTGTCCTCCACCCACCTGAGCCAGCCGTTCTCAACTTGCATCACCTTCAAGGAAATATTTTCACTTTGAACCCAGGGCCAGATCTGTAATAGGCAAGGAGGTGGGTGAGGACCCTGGGGTGCAGCTGGGGTACAGACCCAGAGCTGATGAGAACAGAGGACCTCTGGGCACACACAGAACCTCAGTACCAAAATCTTGATGTGAGCTGCTGAGAATACTCAGCTAGCTCAAGGCTGGGCACTAAGAGTTCTGTGACTGCTACACTTAAACCAGCAGGAACCTCCAGTTACATTGTATCTATATAAAAAGGCTCTAAAGCTAAGCAAAAGTCAATGTGCCCCCCATTGAAGATTAAACCCTAGGCCTTTGCACTGAGCTATACCCCCAGATTTTTATTTATTTTATTTTGAGGTATAATCTAGCTAAATTGCCCAGACTGGGTTCAAAGGTAGACCTATGCCACTACACCCAACCAGTGTGCTTCTAAAATTAAATTCACTGGATTAAACAAATAGAAACAGGTACTAGAATTTCAAACCTAAGTGTCCCACAGCATGGGAGCAGGAGTGAAAACTTTGGATTGTTAAATCCCCATGTGTCCCGAGCCTGGGTCATAGTCCGCTGTCCCCAGTAGGCAAACAGGTGTCAGGGCAACATCTAAAGCAGAGTCTGCTGCTGCAGGCCCAGCTGAGGCAGGGCCTTACTGTGCCCTGGGCTGATGTGGAAGGACCTTCTAGAAAACAGCCATATGGGCCTGGTATAAGGCCACTGTCAATGCTGTGTCCACTGACTCCACTAAATCAGAGTGAGCGATAGCATTCTTCTTGTGGCTACAATGAGTCCAAGACAGGTTTCTGTTCTGTTGGACACCCAGAAGCACAGTGTGAAGCCCATGGCTATTTCAGCAGCTGCCCAGTACCCAGTGGCACACCTTCCAGTTAATCATCCACTGAGTTAATTGTCCACCTTTTCTCTGGTCCCATGTCAGGATGGAGAAGGCAGCCAGGAGGGGAAGGTATGGAAAAGTGCTGCAGAAGCAGAGGGGCACTGACAGGCAAGGGATGGGCTGTCCCCAAGCAGCCCAAGACCATGTGACAGGCCGAGGCTAGGTGCCGATGGGAGCCCAGCAAAGACTTTGAGTGGGGAGGTCCTCTGACCAGACTGGAAGGAGCCAGCATAAGGCTGACGTGGAGGAACCTTCTAGAAAACAGCCATATGGGCCTGGTATGAGGCCACTGTCAATGCTGTGTCCACTGACTCCACTAAATCAGAGTGAGCCATAGCATTCTTCTCGTGGCTACAGTGAGTCCAGGACAGGTCTTCTGTTCTGTTGGACACCTGCTAGAGACCCAAGTCTGTAGGAACCAGCACTGCAGGCTCAGCCATCCTGGGCTCATAGTGGCAAAACTCCTGGATGCATGCAGAGCTGCTTTGGCTTCTTTCAGTTATTCTGATAGTCACAGTTTCCCAACCTCCCTGCTGACAGATTTGCTTATCATCTGTTACACCTGAAAGCCAGCATGAGCTACTTCCTTAAAGCAGGCCAGACTCACTGGGGCTGGGGTTGAGAGGGCGTGCTGCCTGAGGAGTGGGTGGCAGGGACTCCAACAGGGCACTCCGTAATACTCTGCTGAACGGCTGGCAGCTCATTAGCTCTGCCCCTCTCAGATTAGCAGTAATTAAACTGTGAAATCAGACCAGCGCCTTACGCCCCGACACCATGCCAGGCTGTCAGGAGGAATCCAGGGAT
Source organism: Fukomys damarensis (assembly GCF_012274545.1). NCBI lineage: Eukaryota > Metazoa > Chordata > Mammalia > Rodentia > Bathyergidae > Fukomys > Fukomys damarensis. The sequence goes on from NW_022900928.1 coordinate 84,108,688, forward strand.
AAATCACCCGCCCATGCGTCCATCCCTCCTTTGGCACAGGCAGGGCAGGCAAGGGGTAGAATAATGGGGACATTCAACCACTCCTCTCTGGTGGACACTGGGCCGACAGGCTTTGGAAGGGTTGTCATGGAGATGGGAGGGCACGGGCAAGCTCTTCCTCCCACTCAGTGTGGTTAATGAAGATGATAATGAAAAATTATGCCAACATTAAGGCCATTTTTTTGTGCTGACTGGCACACGTAACCTCGTGCCGAGTAACACATACAATGGTGACAGTAATTGTGTGTTGATAAATGGGGTAGAGATGCTGAGGAGACGGCTGAGTCAGGGATGCTGTGCGCCCGCCTGGCTGAGCTGTCCTCATCCTGGAGCCTTGTGGATGGCAGCAGGCTGCAGTGCCAAAGCATTGCCAGTCACTTGTCACTGTTCACAGGATAAAAACACTGCGATGAGTGCAGAAACCATGCCTCTTGCAGAGCGAATGAGGTTGCAGTAAATTAGAGCACTTTTTAAATTTTGAAGAATTCAGTGAGATTTCCAAGTGATTTTTAAGTTTACCTTCTAGAAACTATTTTCACCATTGACAACCCATTCAAGGCAGGCTGGCTGGGGTGACGACGCCCCATGAGATGAAAGTGTCACATTCCTTCCTGTTGTGTCCCATAAGGACAGGCTACAGCACCAAGGGGTCTGTCACCTGGTGGGGTTGAGGGATGGAGAGTGAGCCTTGGTGGCCAGTGACACAGTCGCTGCTCAACTCCAGAGCAAAGCCTGAGGGAGGTGGTACAGGAACTGCCATGCATGTGCCCTGCTTCAGTGAAGACACTCAGTTTGCACAAATAGTTGTGAAGGAGCTGCTCAAATGACCATGATGTGCTGTCAAATGAACTTCCTGGGCCGTTCCCTCTGCACCCAATCTCCTGCATCTGGATTTGAAGTTCCAGAAATTTAGGGAACTCATGGGGATTCACAAATATAGGCTGCAGCTGTACTAACCACTGATTTCACTAAACAAAGAAGTATAAGTAGTGTTGCAGTTCAAGGAGGGGTCTTTCTTGTTCCATTGGATTTTTGTTGTTTTTTTTTGTTTTTGCTTTAGGAAGGACAGGATCTGTCGGCACATTACAGAGTCTGTGATTCATGGGAGCAATTCTGTTTCCATTGCTCAGTCTCTGCGAGAAGCAGGAGTTGTGGATGTCAAGTTCTGTCCCTGTGTCGCCATGTCCCACCACCCCTCCTGCCTTCCCTGGCCTCAGAGCCCTGTGCTTCCTCCTGCCAGCTGCTGTCTCCTGCCCTCTAGGAGTCAAGTCCTATAGCCCTGGGTCCCTGAGTGTCCAGGGACTCAGGACAGTTGAGACTCTCACCCCGAGACAATTTTTACACAAACTGAAGAAACACCAGGGCCTGCTGCTCCTCAGTGCCCAGGAAGCCGGGTCAGAGCCCTCTGTGACTCCCATGTACAGCACACTCCTCAGAGACCTCAGTGATCTGCCAGGAAAGCCTGGAGCTTGGGCAGTTATTCCTCAGACTTTTATACTGTATATATTAATAAGGTGCTTTGTTTTCAGGGTAGGGGAGGTTTTCTCTTAAATATCTTTCCTATCAATTGAGCCAAGTCTTCAGTGTACACTTCTATATAGATGGCCTGGTGCAGAGCATGAAAGGCAAGGCTCAGAGGTCAAAGTACCCTCATAACCAGCTAACTACCATAATGAGCAACCACTTGTAACCCACTAATCTCCATAGCCCACTGACCACCCATACCCAGCTAACTACCCATAACCCACTATCTATAACCTACTGACTATCCGTAACCCACTAACCACCCATAATCCTCTCACTTCTCCTGATCCTCTAATCCCCATAGCCAGCTAACCCCTATAACCTGCTGACCTGTCCTATCCAGCTGATTACCCATAGACCACTAACCACCAGAATTTGCTAACCCTCATGGCCAGTGTGCATCCTCGTCCTCCATCTCCCATCTCCAGCATGACATGAGCAATGACTGGAGTTCCCACCTTGTCCCACAGCCAGTGGCCCAGCTTGCCATGCTGGCCATGGGGGTGGCACCTCCGCCAGTGGCCACTCTGCTTCCCTCCAGGTGTGCTGGTGGCAGTGGTGTGAGGGTGTCCTGCCTGGGGATGAGATTGCCCACTGGTCCCTGAAGCTCACTTTGTTGGCAAGGGTCTCTGTGTCCTGCCAAATCCTTCATGGAAGGCTCTATGCCTCCCTGACTTCAGAACCACAATGCAGCCTTCTGTTCCCAGAGCATTGCCGTGTTCACAGATATTCTCTTTTTCAGCAAAGTATTGACCATATTTTCCAAGCCATAGGCACCAGCCGAGGAGTAATGGAGCAGAAAAGCTGTTCCTCCTGAGCGCGTTTCACCCACAGGAGCAGGGAGTTTGACTGATTTTTGTCTCCCTCCTCATGGCACACTCACCCGTACATGGCTCAGCCTCAGTTCCTGCAAAAGTGAGCACAAAGCTTATATCCACAAGGCCTTGGTGCTGATCACTGTCCCTCTCATCCTGAAGTATCTGGGGCATTCAGCACTCATCCTGTGGATGACCACCTTGTCAGCTCCATCACAAGACAGGACACTGGGCCTGGCACAATGAAGGAGCTGCCCTCGTTTATGGTGAACATGAGCCAGGGATGGGTTACAGCCCTTCCCAAAGCCACACTCATTAGTGGAAACCCTTTGCCAGAAAAGCCACTCTCCAGAGACTCCTCATAAAACATTCAGACACATATGATGTGTGGTTTTTGTATTGCTACTGATGTTTTCTAACATCTTCACACCTGTGGTGGCACAAATCCTGCATGAAAATTGTCAAAACAGCAAATGCCAAGTTCCACTTCCGAGTTCAAAGTGTGTGGCACTAAGCCCTCCTGGCCTGCGGGCCTTGAGTGTTACCTAGAACAGCAAGGAATTCTGAAAAACTAAAATGCCCAATAAAGTTATTCATGTTTCAGAGAAAAATTCCAAGGGCCCGTGATAGGTGATTACAATACATCCTTGAAAACAGAGCCACAAATATGCAGCTCCAGGTATAAGCTTGTCCAGGAAGGGGCTGGGTCATATCTGATAAGGAACTGTGTCACACTTGAGGAAGGCACTCTATCATATGAGGAAAGCCTGTGTCACACTCAAGGAAGGGGCTCTGTTATGTGAGGAAAGCCTCTATCACACACAAGGAAGTCACACTGTCACACGTGAGATTAGTCATATACAAGGAAGGATCTCTGTCACAAGACTGCATTCTGTCACAGTTGAGGAAGGTGCATAGGGCTGGGGATTTAGCTCATTGGTGCTGCACCTGCCTGGCAAGGTCCTGAATTCAATCCCCAGTAGCGGGGGTAGAAGGGGGATGCTTGGTCACACTTTCCCAAGCACCCTTCCCCTGGACAACAGCTTAACCCAGACAGACACCATCAGAAATGAGTCCTTGGGTTATACCTGCCGTTTTCTACATGTGGCAGTATACCAGACTCCTTTTCCTTTGCCAGTTGCCCAGTATTTGTATTTTTCATAGATTTTTAAAAGTAACACCTTATGTCCACCTCAATCCATCTGGGCAGCCAGCTACACTCCCCATAACCCTAAGTGTTTTTGTACCATGTATGGTTCTCTAATGGGATCTGAAGCCCCAACTTCACGTGCCACCTCATAATGCCATGGAAAAAGCTACCCACTATTCACCAGTGCTGTTCCCCTCCCCATGTGGCACACAGGAACCCCTGGGAAAGGCCTGAGATGGGTGGTTACAGTCCTTCCTGGGGACAGCAGTGACACCTGTCCTCAGACTGTGGGGCAGGCCACAGGAACACTGGTGGAGAGCCACTGTCCCTGCTGCTCCTCCAGCTGTGACAGAGCCGATGTTCTCTGATCCCTCTGCTCTGCCTCCCCCAGATCCTCTCTCCCAGGCTTATAGTTTGAGATACCGTCATAGCCACCTCACCAGTATCTTCAGGTGAGGACAGAGTCACTCTGACAGGTGCAGATGAGAGGGGGAGAGGGCATCAGGCAGAATGGGGTCGGTGTCAGGATGACCCCAAGGTTCTCAGGAAGGGAGTGTAGGTTCCCGCTCACTGACCTCCAGACCCTGGTGCTGCAACGTGGGCTCCACAGTCACCCCAAGGTCCCTCAGCGGCTCTTTGCTTCACATGCCTGCTGAATGTGACCTAGAGGACACACTGGCTGCCATTACTCACCCACCTCCTCAGCTTTTGGGCCACCTTCCCAGTGTCCCTAGAGTGACGAAGCTCCTCCCTGAGGGTCAGCCAGAGTCAGGCCTGGGGAGGAGATAGGCAGTGTGGGCCCAGCCAGGAACTCCAGAGGTGATGGTTACCAAGTGACTTTAATTCTGGTGTCACAGGAAACTGCCAAGAAGGGATGTGAGCAGTGACACCTTATGAGATTCCACATGCCTGGAGCCATCAGCAGGGCTGTGGGACAGGTCCAGAGGGCACAAGGCCAGGCTCAGATAGTGTGGAGCCCACATGGCAGAGAGCAAGTGTGTGTGAGACTCAGAGGCAAAGGAGTTTCAGAGATGGAGGTCGGAGGGAGGAAGTGTCATGAGACCAGCTGAGGACACCAACAAGCCACTGCAGGGCTGGGAACAGACAAGGCAGCCAAGCTGGAAATCAAGTGTGATCAGGAACTATCATTTCTATAATGGGTATTTTAATCAAGGGCTCTATTCTGATAGCACCAGGAAGAATCTGCTTGTAGAAAATAAATTAATGCATCAGACTCTATTCTTACTTTTAAGTGTCCTGGAACCATATGTTTCATCTGCAGGAGCCCATCCAGCCCACAAGTTCACAGGGTGACACCTGCTTCCCAAGGGAAGATGACACCTGTGCTGCATGCAACAGCAGAAGGGACACTGTGTGGGGTGGGCACAACCCTGGCCAGGCAGAGGTGGGCATTTGTTTGTGAGCTGGGAATCCCTAGGCATGGCTTTATGTCCCCACTTGAGGCTGAAGTAGTGGACAAAGGTGCATCTGCACAGGTCTGTGTCTCCTACAGAGACAAAGCCACTCCACAGCAGACAGGCCACTTAGTTCATCTCTGTCACCAGCCCATGTCCACAGTGGAAAGCATCTGGGACTCAGCTGTGTGGTCTCTGTGATGGACCAGACTGTAAGGTGCTTGTCACAGGGCCTGCCTTGAGGTGCCACCATCCTGAGTGACAGCTGAGGCCATGGCCACCCATCTGTGGCCCTGTCACCCCAAGCCAGTCTTCACATGCGGCTTCCCTCTCTGATCGTGGCTTCCAGTGTCCAGCCACCTCTGAGTGTGGTTTTTTGTCTCAAGATATGAGGTAGAATTGCATCTTGCTGGTGGTGGAGGAAGAGGATAAGGATGGGAGGTGACGAAGACCAGGGAGAGGACTAGAGAGAGCAGACAGGGCTGATCAGGGTGAGGCAAGATCCTGAGAACAGGGACTGAAAGGAAGGGTGGAGGGATGGGGAGACAAGGGTGAGAACCAGGCCTGGGGCAGGTGGCCTCTGGCCAGAACAAGAGGAACAAAGGCTGCACAGTGTGCCAAGCCCACTGTGAATGCTGAGGATGGAATTTGGACCCATCAGGCGAACACCTAAGGTTCTTGGGGTGGTGGACTTGGCCCTGTATGTGTAGTCCTCACCATGGAGTCAGATTTGAGGGGTCCTGTGTAACTGCCATGTAACCGCCTCACTGTGCCCCTGCCAGGATGGCCAGCCTCCCTGGGCTGTGTCTTCCACCCTGGGAACAGCCCAACTTGCCTGGCAAGAACTGTGGAGGGAGGGGGGCAGGAATGGAGAGCCATTGAACCAGGGCAATGGCGATGCCTGTGAGACACAGGTCTCCTCCCATGCCCAAGCCAGGGTGTATCTGAGCACACTGGGGCTCCTTAGGATTGGAAGTCACTCAAGAGCAGGTTTTGTGGCTCACTGTGAGTCATGCTCAGCTGTAGAACCTGTCTGTTGCGGCATCCGTCCATGTCAATGCAGAATACCACTCTTCTCCATCCTTCTCCCTTTTCTTCCTCTCCCTCTTCTTTCCTTCTTTCCTTAGTTCCTTCCTTCCTGCCTGTCTTTTAGAGGAATGCCTTTGCCATGGCTTCCCTCCCTCTGGAAACTGTCCTTCTGCCTTGGTTAATGTTGGAAACAAAAGACATGGGCCATAGGGACAGTGCGGCTCCTCCATCAGCCTTGATTAAGTTCTCAGAGTGAGATTGGGCTTCCACTGTGTGCACCAGCCAGGGAGCAACCTCAATTAAGAGTCACTGGGGGCAGTAGAGGGGACTGCCTTCCAGGCGACAACTTCACATGTTCCAGCAACTGCCCCTGCTTATCACCTTGGCGAAGCCCTCATGAAGGCAGGTGCAGCTCACCTCCCAAAAGGGGCCCTTCTACAGGGCGCTGGAGGGGCAGCAATTAACCGCCCCAAGGACTGTTGGCTCTCTCTGCACACCCTCAGCCTCCTGATGCCTGGATGCTAAATTGCATCTGACGTTTAATTTAAATGCATGGTGCTCTCATTCAAAAGTAAACCTGCCACCGCCATCAGGGTATTCACTGTATGGATTTTCTTCCCACTGCCCCCCTCCCTTCCTGACCCATCCTCACCTTGTCCGGCTCATACGAGCTAGTATTTAGCTGTTTCTTTAGTCTGGATATTGCTCCATGCACCCCAATCCCCAGACTTTCCTTAGCATGTCAGGATGTCTCCATTTGCAATTTGTAACTGAGAAAGAAATCAATTCCTTGGTATTGCAGCCAAGAGCAAACCCCCAGCCCATTAATGGGCATTCAGACACCGCCTGCGCTCACAACCAGTCAGTAAAGCGTACCAACAGGGTGAGGTGCTCACTGGGGAGTAGTCTCTCGAGGAGCCCGTGGTCTGTGTCCCTTTCTCACAGATGCAAGGTATGGCCCTGAATACACCCTGTCTGGTGGCTGGTCCCCCTACCTGCTTCACCCCCGGGCAACAGCTACTCTGCTCCCTGTGCCCAGCACCCAGGGAGGCTACATTCTGCTTGGTGCAAGCTTCTCAGAGGCTATGCGTGACACTTCCCAGTGCAAAGAGGATGTCAGTACCAGGGACAGCTCCTGTCTCCCTGAGTGGAGGTGGAGGGACCTTTGAGAGTGGAGACTAGTGGAAGGTCATAGGTCATGAGGTGCTGTGCTGGGAGGGGTTAGTGCTGTTGGGAAAGGAGTAGTTCCACAAGGGCTGATCATTCTAGAAGAGCAGGCTGGCTCCTCCCTGATCTCGAACCTCATCCATGAAGGTTGATTCTCTTATTTCTCCAAGTGCCCTCACCAGGAGGCTGGTTCTGTGCTCACAGACCTCCAGCAACCAGAAATGTGAACCGAGTGCACCTCTTTACAAATAGATTGCCCACCCCAGGCATTCTGTGACAGCGACAGAAATGGACCAGTGCAGTGCCTGTCCATAGTAAGCCAGGAGGGAGAGGAGAAACCAAGGACCAAAAGAGAATGATATTTCACACCTTAGTTCTGGCTGCTCAAACCTACTTTCAAAAGAAGCCAGAGACTCTGTGTTATATACCACAGAGTGTTCAGTGTGAAGGACCTGACACCAGGAACTGGCAAGGCTATAGTTGCAAGGCTTTGGGGCCACCCTACGTTAGACTGCTAGATCCTTGGGAGCAGAGTGGCCTCTGCTATACCTCCCATGGCTGTGGGTACCTCTCCTCAGAGGTCCCACAGTACCAGCTCTCAGGTCTCAGCTGTGCATGGGGCGGAGGAGGCTTGGACTCTAGATTTCTGACATCCAGTGGGCTGCTTCCCCACAGAGCAGGGAACAGACCAAGCCAGACAGCTGGTTGGCTGAGGTCAGGAAACTGGGTCTGCCTTTGGCACCAAGACTAATCTGGGAGTGCCCACCTCCCCTGTACCCACTTCTCCTTCCAGACCCTGGGGCTGGGTCCCTTGAAGTGACATCACCATCTCTAAGCCTTAATTGCTTCTCCCTCTGCTTGGTGTCCTGATGTACAGGGGAACCTAGGTATGGGCAGAAGTGGGAAATGGGGCCACAAGGCCGAGCCTGGACAGTGCGGAGGCAAGGGATCCTGGTGGCCAAGGCTTCCCTTCCTGTGTGTCCACCTGAATGTGTCAAGGAGTGTGGTGGACACAGTGTCTTGGCGCCCCCTGAAGCCTGATCCTGGGAGCCCATTTCCCATCACAGGCATATTCGAGCAGCACCAGTGCTGCACACATTTATGTGTGAAAACTTCAGGCTCTCCTTGCTTTCTTAGCCTCTAAACAGACCAGATTCCTATCTTAAATCAAGACTATTAATTGTAATCAAGACTATTAATATGTAAGTATAACTGTATTGTAAGTATGTTCTAAGTAAAGAATTATTTTTAATTTTTCATTATAAAAGTGGAAGCCTGGATATGTTCACAAAGAGCTATGTATTATTTCCAGAGTGAGTCCTACCCTGTTGCTATGTTTTCATGACCCACCAGATAGTACATTCCTGTTGCCTGACATGCCACAGGTGTTCAGTACACACACACACTAAATCTGGAACTTTGCATAAAGATCAAAACATAAGATGATCAGATGACACCCAACATGAACACGGTGGAGCTTTGTCAGGACAGGGTTGCAGAGGACCGAGCCCAGTGGAACAGGCCTAGCATGCTGTCACCATCTCCCAGTTTCCACAGAGCCTTCCAATGGCCAGAGCAGACCAGCTTCTACTTCAGTGTTGTAGGAAGCCAAGTTGAGCATCTCTTCAGCTCAGTCACCACCCAGGAATGTGTATCCCAAGCAGGAAAGTGTATCTCATTTAGGCACAGAAGTGTAGATCATGAGAACAGGACACAGTGAACTCAGCAGTCAGTCACAGGTGCCTAGGCGAATGGTTGGTGGTTGGGCAGGCAGCAGCACTGTCTGTGGGAAGATAGCTGTGGGCTGAATGTGGTTACCAAAGTTCAGGTGCTGTGAACATAGTCCTTAAGTACATACACTATGGTATCTGAAGGACCTGTAGGAGGTGACAGGCCACGGGCACTCTGCATGGGTAAGAACTGTTAGAGGAGTGGTTATTGAGGCAGCACCTCTTAGATACTCCCCCAAAGCCAGGGGCACTGCCCAAGGGTCCTTAGTTTCCCTCCCCTCAGATGTTGAATCCACCACAGTGTGGAGCACTTGGCCAGGTGAATCCAGCCCAGTGTCACCCTGAAGCCTGGCTAAGGCAGATTTAATCGAGTAGCAGCAACATTCTTTCCTTGACCCCTTCTGATATGTAAACGTTAGGAACTGGGAATGGCAAGCAGGAGCTGATAGGAAGAAAGCAGGTCCAAGTTAGTATGGTCTCATGTCTGGCCAGGTTGTCAAGTGGCTATCAGAGATGACAACATTTGGAGATTTATCTGGGAAGTATGAGACATAGTGCAAGTCCACAGCCCCTTAGCCAAGATCAGAGTGAACTTGGAGGTTCTCTCCTTGGGCCCTTGAGGTGTGCACAGGCTTGTGAGTGCCCCCTGTCTCCAGAGTACCACCTGTAGACCACCAATACTTCCCCATCTGCCCTGCGTCCTGGGTGGTCAGTGACCCCATCAGTCAGCTGGCTAGAAACGCACTTTTGGAGAAAGTAGCTGGGTCCCCTCCCTGCACCTCTGCAGCTGCCAGATGAGTAGAACCCTCATGATGCGGACAGGAAAAACATCCTGATCATCCCCAAGGAGCTGCCTTACCTCCCCTTATCAAGGTGAGAACAGCCATATGGCCAGGGCCTAGCCAGCCATGGTTTCCATACACATAAGCAAAAGCAATGATGTTGACCAGCTGAGTGGTTCAAACTAGTCATCACACAAAGAAGCTACAGGTGAGGAAGAAACCTTACCTAAAAGCATGGAGTGCTGTCAGCTGTCTTGGGGAAAGCTTCCTCGGGGAAACATACTTAATTGTCTCCATGTTTGTTGACTCCAGACTGGAGCATGCATGCAGAATAACCCCTCAGTGTGTTGTTCTGTCCGCACCCAACTGTGTAGGTAACTGGGCTCTCAGCCACTCAAGGTCTGTGATCTGGTGAAAAATGCAGAGATCATCAGACACAGACTCTGCCTTCAAGGAGCCAAATGCACCAGGAAAGAAGAACAGGTGGGTGACAGTGAGGTGCAGGAAGTGAAATGCCAAGACTTGGGTACCACACTGAGGAAGCACTGGGAAGCCCAGGACCCACAGCGCACAGGACTGTGGAACCAGGAAACTATGATTCACCCAGAGAAGTGGCTCCAAGAGGTGACTTTGTATCTTGGCACACTACAGAATTAGGTTATTGAATCTAGGAGTCTTTTGGTGGAGTTTTGGGGTCTTCTATGTAGAATATCATGTCATCTACAAATAATGATCATTTAACTTCTTCCTTTGCTATCCTTATTCTTTTTATTTCTTTCTCTTGTCTAATTGCTCTGGCTAATTAATAATAGCTAATTAATGGCTAATAATGTTTCCAGAACTATATTGAATAGCAGTGATGATAGTGAGCATCCTTGTCTTGTTCCCTATTTTAGAGTGAAAGCTTTCAATTTTTGACCATTTAGTATGATGTTGGCAGCTGGTTTGTCATAGATGGCTTTTATCAGATTGAGAAAAAGACCTACTCTTGCAATTTTCTGTAGGATTTTTATCATGAATGGGTGTTGGACTTTGTCAAATGTTTTTTCTGCACCTATTGAGATGATCATGTTAATGAGGTGTATTACATTTATTGATTTGCATATGTTGAACCATCCCTGCATCCCTGGGATGAATCCTACTTGATCATCTTCTTATTGATTTGCTCCAATCTATTTGCTAGTACTTTAATGAGGATTTTTTCATCTATGTTCATTAGGGATACTGACCTGTAGTTCTCTTTTTGTTTGGATCTTTTTCTGGTTTTGGTATCAGGATAATGTTTGCTCCAAGGAATGAGTTTGTTTGTATTGCTTCCCTTTCAGTTTCACTAAAGAGTTGATCTTCTCTAAATTTCTTGTAGAATTTAGCAGTGAATCTGTCAGGACCTGGGTTTTCTTTGTTGGTGGTTTTTAAATTGCTTCTTCAATTGACTTATATTAGGCTGTTTAGAATTTTTATATCTTCTTGATTCAGCTTTGGTAATTCATGTATCTAGGAATCTACCCATTTTGTCTGAATTTTCCATCTTATTTGAGTACAGGTTTTCAAAGTAGGTACTGATTATCTGGATTTCTACAGGATCTTTTGTGATTTCTCCTCATTTCTAATTGTGTGGATTTGGGTCTTTTCTTTCTTTTTTTTTTTCTTTCATTTTTTTTATAAAGTTAGCTAAGTATTTTTCTATTTCATTTAATCTTTCAAAGAATCAACTCTTTGATTCATTGAGTCTTTGTATTGTTATATTAGTCACAATTGTATTAATTTCTGCTCTGATCCTTATAGTTCCCTTCCTCATATGAATTTTGCATTTAACTTGTTCTTTCCCTAGAAGTTTGGGGTTCTATATTAGGCTATTTATTTGAGCTCACTCTGTTTTTCTGATGTGGGAATTCACCACTATAAACTTCCTTGGTAGGACTGCTTTCATTGCATCCCATAAGTTCCACTGTGCTGTATTGGCATTATCATTCAATTGTAGAAGCTGTCTAATTTCTTCTTTAATTTCATTTGGGCCCATTGGAGAGTTCAGGAGAGTATTATTTAATTTCCATGTGTTTATATACTATTTGGAATTTCTTTTGCCATTTATTTCAAATTTCATTGCACTAGGATCTGCTAACATGTATGATGTAATTTCAGTTCCTTTACATTTAGTTAAGCATATTCTATGAGCTAGTGTATGTTTTTGGAGAAAGGCCCAGTTGCTGCTAAGAAGAAAGCATATTCTGTTTTGTAGGGTAGAACACTTCATAGATATCTACTAAGTCCATTTGCTCAAAGGTTTGATTCAGCTCTGATATTTCTTTGTTGATTTTTTTTCTAGTAAATCTGACTATTTGTGACAGTAGGGTGTTGAGGTTCCCTATTTTAATTGTATTAGTTTTATCTAGTTTTTCATATACATTAGTGTTTGGCTTATGTAGTTGAGTGTGCCAGTATTTGTTGCATATGTATTTATGATTATCTCTTCCTCTTGGAATCTTTTCTTAACAAATATGTACCATGTGACCTTCTTTGCCTCTTCTGACCAGTCTTGGCTTAAAATCCATTTTGCAAATAGAATAGCTACTCCTGCATTTTTCTAGTTTCTGTTGTATAAGAGTATTGTTTTCCATCCTTTCACTTTCTTTTTCAGTTAAATGTGTTTCTTCTATGCAGCATATTGTTGGATCTTCTTTTTTGAGCCATCTGCCAATCTGTTTCTTTTGATTGGTGAATTGAGACCATTGGCATTGATGGTTATTAACTGATAAGTATTGACTTATCCTTGTCATTGTATTATTTTCCTATTATTGGTTCTCTTTATTTCCTTTCTATTTAATTATTTGCCTTGCCTGGCTGATTCATTCCATTCGAATTATTGGAATTGGTGTCTTTGTTGCCTCTTTCTAGAATATCCTTCAGAACTTTTTAGAGTGATGGCTTGGTAATTATGAATTTCTTCAGGTGTTCTTTATCATGGAAGTATCTTATTTATCAATTTTGAAAGATAATTTTGCAGGGTACAACCATTTGGTTTGGACATTGTTTTCTTTTAGGGATTGAAATACTTCACTCCAAGCTCTCCTTGACTTAAGAGTTTAAATTAAGAAGTCTGCTGTGATTCTAATGGGTTTTCCTTAATAGGTGACTTATTTCTTTTCTTTAACTTCTTCTAATATTCTGTTCTTGTGTTGAATTTCTGGAATCTTGACAATATTTTACACCTTAGCATGGATTTTTTTTCTGATCATGGCTAATTGGGGTTCTATTTTGCCACTCATCTGTATGTCAAATTATTTTCCCGTGCTTGGGAAGTTCTCTGCTATTACTTCCGTGAACAAGTTTTTTATGTCTTTCATGTTGTCTTCTCAATTTTCATTGATTCCAATTAGTCTTATATTATTCTTCTTTGCATTATTTAGCAGCTGTTGGCTTGATTTTTTTTTAGGTCCCTTGCTAATTTTTTTTCAGCTTTAATTGAGTTTATTGGTACATTTTAGGGATACAGTACAGTTACATTCATTGTTGGGATCTTGTACGCCTACATGACAAGTCTTGGTTCTCATTTTTCCCCCATGTCCCTGCCCTCCCTTCACCCCCTCCTCCCCTCCCCATCTACAATCACTTTATTTCCATTTTTTCATTATCTCACACTTTTTTCTTTTCCCTTTTACCCTTCCCCTATCTGTCCCAACTTCCCTACACCTTTAGGGTCCCTTGCTATTTTTAAGAAGTCTTTAATTTGGTGATTGCCAATCACTATTCTGTCTTTGAGATCTGATATTCTATCTTCACAAAGATCCTATGTTGTATGCTTTCAGTATAATTTTTAGTATCTGTTTATGGCATCTAGACTTTTCCTATATTGGGCATTCATGTTTTTACTAAACTCCTCTATTTTTTATCTGTATCTACTCTAGATTCACTAACCATTTTCTTCATTATGTTCATCATCTCTTCTGTTATCTGTGTGATTATTGCTATTTTTATCTTTGTTTATTCGTCTGCTTTGTTATTTCTGCTGCTACCATTTCATAAAATTCAGCTAGGAGGCTTTTGATTTCTTCCACCTCAATGCCCTCTGGGCTTGCTTTGGGTGAATTGGATGTGTTAGATTGCATTTTGTTTCTGTTTTCTCATTTGTTTGTTTGTTTGTTTGTTTTCTGTGTTGAGCCTTGTTAGTTACATAGAGTAGGTAGTGTTATTACTAGTATCAAGACCTCTTTAAGTAATGAATATTTTTCAGAGGTGTCTTCTAGGTGTAGCTGGCTTTTTTTGCCTTTGAATCTTTCCCAGGATCTACCTCCTCTGTTTATTGGAGATGAGAAGTTGCAACCTGTTTGGCCTAGTGTCCAGTTCTTTGGTACTGGGTGTATTGTTTATAGCCTCCAGACAATCCAGGTATTGGTATACAAGAAGGATCAATTGATTGCAACAGCTATGTCACCTTGGCTAACAGTACAATCAGTGATAACTATAGTGTCAAACTCAAACTGGAAAATGACGAACTGTAATAACTAACACAACACTATGTCACCTTTTACTCTAAGTACAAGATTTATAATTATATAACAAAATCTAAGAATAATCAGAAAATTATATACAGTAATATGTCCTCAGTGGAGCAATTTACCCCCTTTCACTGTAAGCAGTATTCAGGTATAATAAGATATAGTTTACTATCTACAGATTCATAAGGGTAGGTGGTGCAGGTGTGGTAGTATAAAGAAAAAAAGCAAAAGAAATAGATTATGAAAAGCAAAGCAATGGTAGATACAAAGAATGTGGTAAGATTGATGTAGGAAATCCTGTAAAGGAGTAAAGGGAAGTTAGTGGTATTAAATAACAGTAATACATTCAACCACCTTAGGAGAAGGAAAAATAATAGAGTGGAGGGCCAGGGATCTAGCTCAGTGGTTCTGCTGCCTGCCTCTCAAGTGCAAGGTCCTAAGTTTGATCCCCACTACCAAAAAAAAAAAAAAGTAATAATAGAATGGAGATCAAACTAAAGGAAAAAGAAAAAATATTGAGGGAACAAGTTGAAAGAAAGTGAGAAAAGAAGGAGAGAGAGAGAGAGAGAGAGAGAGAGAGAGAGAGAGGAAGGAGGGCCTATTCAAACAAGTACATCAAAGTAATATAAGGGGAAGACAAGAAAATGTGTGATAAAACTCCAAACCCACCAAAAATAAAAAGTGAAAAAAATGATGGAAAAGAAAAAACAAAAGAGAGAGAGGGGGGGGTTCCTATGTACTTCCAAAGGAGTGCTTTCTTCCCAGGTCAGTATACTTTAATCTTGAAAATCACCTTCCTCTTTGCCCCTCTTCATAGTCTGTGAGTTTGTATTGTGGTCACTCAGTTCAGGAGCTTTCTCTCCATAGTCCCATTTGTGGCAGCTGTTCAAGTTGGGTAACCAGACCAGGAAGGTATGGGGCCTTGTTTCTGAGGCTCCAATTGTGGATTTCTTTTGGTTGGGGATCAATGCTGTTAACCCAATGTATGTTCCAGTGTCTGTGGGACAGGCTCCCAATATGTGAAGACTCCTGTGGGCTCTCAGACATGATTCTCAGAAGCATATCTGACCAGGACTAATGTGTACAGATTTTTACAAGCCTACTGAGGGTACAGAGTGCTGGGTGGTGTCTCATAGGTGTCCAGAGTACCATGAAGAATAGGCAGCCATTGACCCTTGATGCTTAACCTGGCAGAGGACTGGCCTATTGTTTTAGGTGGAGACTGTGTCCAGGGCTCTGGCTGAATGCAAGATGGAGAGTGTGCTGGGCCCAGGGTTTTTGGAACACCCTACACTCCATATTCTGTGAGTGGCTGAAGACAATTGCTCTTCACTCAGCACTGCTCAAGCAAGATGAAAGCCTGGACACCATGTCCTGGAGAGAGTACGAAGAAGTTATCTGAGTCCATTTTCCATTGTTCATCTGCCAGCAGCTTCCAATGATGGTGTCATTTTCTCTGTTTTCTTTATGGCTGCTTTTGAGTGATTTCTGAAATGATGAATTAGTTTGGTTATATTTTCTTCTCTGACAAAATAAATATTGTTTTAGCCTTCCGTAGAGTGAGAACAAGATGTCATGTGTGTTTTTAGATGATGCTTTGGTGCCTCAGTCACACTGTTGCAGTGAGGCAAGGTCTCTGACCACAACCTGGAACCTGGTCCATGTCCTGTCCCTCAGAACTTCATCCCATAGATCCCTACACCAGCACATGGAAGATACTTCAAGTTTGCTGCAGTGGAAGCTGAGCTGCTGCTGAGGTGAAGTTCTTGATCCAGGCCTTGTTGGAGAGGTGGCTCAGAAGAGAGGGCTCTGTGTGAATGCCACTTCAAGGGACCTTGCTGAGCAACCCTCCCACTAAACAGAACAACTGAAGTAGCCTTGATTTCATAACATCTGGATTAACCCTGTGACATCAAGTGAGTCATCAACCCCTGGCTCTAACTGCTCATCTTGACAGATTGTCCATGAAACCTAACTCCTGCTTCACAGGACCTTGGAATGAGAAATACAAGCATATGCAGAAAGTACTCTGAGCTCCTGGGGTAAAGGATGCTAAGTGGGAGAGCCTCTGAGAAATAAGTGAAAAAGAATTATATGTCAAAATCAGCTGTCTTCTTCACGTGCTTCCCCAGCTGTGCCTGGCTCCTCCCATCCTCCCTGAGATTCCCCAGGGCACGGAGACAGCCCACAGCCTGGCTCACGACAAACATCCTAAGAACACTCCCAGGCCTTCACATCATGACAGGAATGGACACAGCATAAAACACATCTAGAGCAGCACAGGGTTCTGCTTCTTCCCAAGGCAATACACTGTAACAATTGTGATCCCCGAGACATCAGCTACCACAGAGTTCTGTGTATAGTATGGCAAATAGGTGTCCTGAGTATAAATCCAGTCTGCTCACAAGGAGCTAGCACTGAGTCAAAGAGTCAGCCAAAGGCTCTGCCATGGCCATTGTCCCTTCTGCTCTTCTGTGCTCATGGGTTTCATCTTGGACAAGAGAGTTGCCGTCTGGGATTCTGTGTGGCATCTGTGGCTCCCTGTCTAAACTCTGTTCTCCTTCCACTGTGTTCTGCTGACATACACCCTTCCAAGGCTGGCTCCATGTTTCTCTGGGCCCGTCTCTGCCCCCATTGGGTCTCCTCCTGATGTTGGAAGATTGTAGCATCTGAGGACAACAGATCTGAAGTGTTGGAAGTAGCTCACTGGACACAACCAGTGTCTAGTTGATCTATTAGTACACTGTGACATTCTATCCTAATAGATTTTTTAAAAGAAATATGGTACCAAGAGGGTTTCATAATGTTTAAAAGTAGAAGTTTTCTTGGTAAAATAAAATCTGAAGAACAGCACTCACCAGAATGGTGAGGCTCTCTGGAGCAGCAGAAGTACCACATCTTGTGCTCTGCATGTCCACCCAAGCCCATGCCCTGAGAGGCTGGTGCCCATATTACCCACACATGCAGGGACTCAACACATGTTTTTGCCCTGGAAATGGTGACCAACTCCTCTCAGTACACAGCAATGCTCCCTGAACACTGGTGCTCATGGCCCCATTTCTGCCATGCCAGCCTCTGTTGTGAAGGGCAGACTCCTATGTACAAGACATTGCTCCTGAGCTTCCACAAAGGCCATGGAATAAAAACAAGTACACTTGACCCCTGAGAGGGGAGGCCAGCATAAAGCCCCGCTCCACTAGTTAGAAAGGCAGCCCAACCTTTTACAGTACACCCAGACTCCGAGCATATGTAGCCTGCACATGTGTTCAGTGTGTCCAACGATACCATGGCTGCTGGACCACACTAAAGAAAGCCCAAAGTGCAGCAAACACAGCCTCTAAATCATTCAGGCAGACACACTTGGGTCACATACACACCTGGTCACATCTGGGGACAGCCCAGGGCTATCTATGAGAGGATATCTTACCAGGCCTCTGGTGAGTAGACATACAGATGAGATGGGTGGGCAACATGGTGTGCAAGCTAAGACCTCCAGAAACAGGCATCAAATCACCTTCTTACTAAGTGAAATAAATACAACTGAACCGATGCTCCACTCCCATGTTTGTCCAGGGTGCCCACCGAGGTCCCCACCAGGGCTGCTTCTTACTAAGAAGCCACATCACCCAGAGTGTCATGAAGCTTCTGCAAAGGGCACTGGTAAGGAACAAATTTATTCTAGCCTTTTAAAATGTCATCCCATGTGCAAGACAGAGGTTTCCAGCCACACAGAGAAGCTGCTGCCCCTGCACCAAAACCATCATGCTCCCACTGCACCCTCAGGACTATTTTCTTTTATCTGAAAATGGAGAGAACCGTGTGCAAAGTGGACACACAGCACTCCAGGCACAAACCAGGGACACAGTGCACTGGAGTACCAGGCAAGGGCCAGGTCTTCTTTCACAGACATGTGTATACCAGAGCCCCAGAGCTGCCTTTGCTCCAATGGCCGTGCAGGGCATCCAGGCTCAAGACACAGAGCCACCGTGTTGGGCCGGGGACTGACTGCAGGCTTTGTTCTCAAGAGACACCAGGGTGTAGCCAGGCTGGCTCTCTGGAGCCATGTGGCCAGCCATGCATGCCGGCCCCAAACCATCCCAGGTGACTGTGACCCACCACCCCAAGTGGCCACAACCCATTTCCCCAGTCATCGCAGATGACTGTGAGCTCCATGATCCATGGTTTCCCAAAAGGACAGTTAGCAGCTGTGCACAGGGGAGCTACTGGACAGAGGAGTCTGTTCTACACCCCTGTGCTGCAGTCTGTCTTCCACAGAGCAAGTGCTTCAAGTAAGGTGGACATGTGCCCTGCCCTGGGTTTGGAGCCCAACCCAGGATCTGGGTCAGATCCTGCACTTTCAAGTGTTTCAACACCTTCACATTAAAACATAGACTTCCATTAGTCTAGCCCCAACTGCTTTGTAAAAATACTCACTTAGTTTGGAGCAACTTAATGATTTTGGAGCACAGACTTAAAATTTCATGTTAGACTTAGCTCACATGCACCCAGATCTTGGCTCCTGGGCTTCAGTGAGTGTAAGCTCTGATATGGTGCTGATGGCTGGGAAAATTGGATCCCCACTGTCCTGCCTTGCTGTTTCCTGGAGCCCTGGACACACCATAATCAGACAGGGCTGTGCCACACATCCAGCTGTGTCCACAGGCAATGTAAAAGGGATTGCTTTTACCAAAATGACCCATCAGTTTAGTCCAGTAATGACCGATGTTGTGTATTTCCCAGCCAAATTTCATAGAGGGTCATCTCTTTGGTGGAGATGGGCAGTGTAGATCTGGGTGTGACCCACCTGAGTCTTGCTGGGTTCTGGGAGGGGCAATGGTATGGGAGAGTTAGGGCCAGGTCCACTGGAGCTGCTCAAAGTGGCACAGCTGCAAGAATAGGCCCCTGGTCAACCAGGTGCCATGTCCGAACAGGTTCTGGACAAAACTCCACCAACCCAGATGCTCTATGAGTTCAAGGCCCCAACTTGAGCTATACATCACTGTCACGGCTACAGCTTCTTTGGGATGGTGACCCCTCTCATAGTGGCAGTAAGTGTTTGACAGTCTCAGATGTGTGCATTCCCCAAGTAGCTTCCCAGCTGGCTCCCATGCCAACATGCAGCCTGGAAGAGGCTGGAGCATAAATACTGACTTTGGAGCTGACCACCTAGCACTAGCTCAAGTGACCCCCACCTAGCTGCCCAGCTGCCCTGCTGCCCTGCATGCTTTGTCTGCAGCTGGGTGGGGCTGGACTGTGCCCTTTCTGGCCATGGCCCTGGGTCATTATCATTGCAAAGCCCAGGCAACACAGCTTCATGCCAGATGTAAGTATAGCCTGGTAACACTTGAGTAAAATCGGAGCAGAGTTAAGAATAGAGTTCTGTTTATTCTGGGAATCTTGGCTGAATCACTGGTTAGTCACTGGGATGTTGTTAAAATATTTGTACATCTCTGGGAAAGGAAGATGTTGAAAGTTTGCCTTCCCCTTTCTGTCTTGTACAAATGCAAAAAGCTGAGATTCACCAAAGAGGTTTAGCACACTTATGAAAGTGTGCCTGGAACTGAAGTGATGTGTGAATCTTTTTCAAAAAGATTGGACTGTGTTCTCATGGAGCTAACATTTGTGGAGCACTGACTGCTTACCCATTGTGTGACCGAAATGTTCATGGGGCACCCTGAGGCAAGGGTAGTCCCTGTCCCGGAGGAGGCTCCTTAGCTCATTTATCATCTTTTCAAGAACTTTTCACTGAGCATCTGCCATGCCAGGTGCTTTTCCAGCAGCTGCATGGTCCCCACTGCAAGCAGGCAGTTGAGACACACTGTGGTCATGCTGTCACAGGCACTAAAGGGGCAGGAAGGGGCTGTCCCTTCCTGGGAACTTCACAGTGGGCTTGGTATTGATAGGGACGTGTGAACAGGATACTCTGACAGCCAGGCAAGTACTATCTAGGAAGAGGAGATGCTGAGGAAGCAGTTGCAGCAGTGCAGCCATGGATACTTGTGATGCTGTAAGGCCTTAGCAACTCCAGGGGTCCCCAGGACCAGGATATAGGGCCACCCAGAAGTGCCAGAAGGGAGTCCTCAGACCAGCCTTGCCTAAGAATCCTATCCTAGCAACAGATGTGTCCCCTGAGAGCATTGTTTCAAACAGTAACCTGGGCAGGAATAGGCAAGGTCAACTAGCCAGAAAGACAGGAGTCTTGGGATTAAACTGAGAGTGGGAACAGTGACAGCAGTGTGATGTGATGAGTGCGTGCGTACGTGGGCAGTCCATCTGGGGGAAGGTGTGGCTGACGCTTACTGAAGGAGGAGCACATATGCATGATGAGACAGCAGAGCAGCCTTGGCGGCGTATGTTATCTGCCTGACAGGAGACATAGAAAGCAAAGCTGAGGGGAAGAGAGGAAACAGACCATTAGTAGCCACACTGAAAGACACCAGACAAACAGACCTTCGAGACATAGCATCCAGGTGAGAGCACACCACATGGAGGAGGTGACCTTCCCACAGTGAGCATCATCCAGGGAGACACTGGCAGTGCCCACCATGCAGCTATCACATAGTGGTCCCACCAACCTGCTGTTTTCATTCCCAAGTTCTAGTCAACCATGGACCAGAAATAAATGGAAAATTCCAGAAATAAATTCCTAAGCTTCGAGTAACTTGTATGACTGTTTTAGTCGACTTTTTCAGCTGTGACCAAATACCTGACATAAGCAACCTAAAGAAGGAAAGGTTTGTTCTGGTCACTTTCAAAGGTTTCAGTCCATGGCTGGCTGGCTCCATTGCTTTATGATTATGGCCAGGCCAAAAATCATGGTAGAAGAGCATGGGAGAAAACAACTCTCCCCTCATGGCAAACAGGAAGCAGAAAGGGAAAAGCCAGAGTGGAAGAGGCCACCGGGGACCAGGCACAGTCCCAAAGGCTTCTCTTCTACAATACCCCAGACCCACCCAGAAGTGTGCTTTATTAATCTGCAAGGTGTCTCACAAGCTGAAGAAATGACAATCAAGGCAAACCATCACAATGACAGTGGATCATGCCTGTTGTATACTTTTATCATTGCGAATCTCTTATAGTGCCTGATTTATAAGCTAAACTTTGTCATAGAAATGTATGAATAGGAGAAGGCATGGTATATACAGGATTTGGTACTAGCTATGGCTTTAGACACCCACTGGGTCTTAGAAATTCTCCCCTGTAGAATAGGGGGTAACCACACTTTATGGATGATTCTCAAATCATACACACCACACTGTGCTGGGGATTGAACCCAGGGACTTTGCTTTGAGTTGCATCATCAGCCCTTTTTATTATTTATTTATTGGTACTGGGGGTTGAACTAGGGACCTAGTGCTTACAAGGCAGGTGGCAGCACCACTGAGCTAAATCCTCAGCCCTTTAAGTTTTATTTTTTTATCTTGGGACAGGCTCTCCCTAAGTCTTTAAGCTGACCCAGGTGAACTTGAATTTGTGATCTTCCTGCCTCATCCTCCACAGTATAGGTCTAGAATGCAGGAACATGGGGGCAGGGCACAGCAGACAACACTGGGAGTGTCGGGATAGGCGGGGGAGGGTGGACATTACCCCTTGGCCAGGCTGGAGCAGCACACAGCCTTGTGGGCCATTGTCTCTTGAGAGCAGGATACCAGTCGCCTACTATAGAAAAGAGAGTGGCAGAGGGAAGAGAAGCTTGGAGAGGCAGAGCATCCCCCGGGAGCATGAGCCAAGGGCCACCAGGCAACAAGTGCAGCCTTGTTGGGGTCACAGAGCTTGTGGTGGGCTCCGTGGGGCACAGACAGGGTGGCCCATAGTGGAGGCCAGGGAACCCCCCACCTGCAGATCTCAGGCTGCTTCCAGGCCTCCCTGCACAGGGCATGGATGCTATCATTCCTGAGGAGGAAGGTGTTAAGGGCCCCTCCTCCCTCCATCCCATGTCAGCTTAGCAGCAGGCATCTTTCCTCTGAGAGAAGTTTCTCCAGGAAACCCAGAATATCAGAGACAGAGCTATACCAGACAAGTCTACTTTCCAGTTTTGCAGGGCCCACAGGGCTCCAGGTGCCTCCTGGACAGCCAGTCAAAGCGATTGTGTTCTACATTTCTTCTTCCTTTAAACATGTGAAGATTCCAGAGGGCCCAGAGATTCATAAAACACTCTCTATTGTATTTAATGATGCTCTATCCAAAATAGATTAGTGCATCAAGGTAGTTATTGACTCTTCATCTTTTCTACCCAGATTCAGAGGTCAGGTGACAACCTAGAGTCCCATGTCTGTGTGGCCACCTCATGTGGGGGCTTAGTCACCTTGTCAGGGGGACCAGAGGGCAGGGCGGAGTCCACACAGAAAGCTGAGCCCACTCCAGATCCTGGACTCACGAGGATGTGGTGGGCCTGGCCTCTGACCTCTAATATAGGGGTCTCCAAGCCAAGCCTGAGGCTCAGGATGGCCCCTTCTGGGGGAGTGAGGCTGCTCTGGCTTAGAATCCATTCCTTTCTATTCCAATTTCATTAACCTCGTATAAGAAGCAGGTGAAAGCAATTTATGCAAATCCCTTTTTCAATAGTCTGAGACATTTTACCTTTTGATAATAGGCAGCCAGCTCGAGGAAAGAGCCACAGACAAGCAAGTTTTGAGGACCCGATTTAAAATTTGAGGCACCTTTTTTCCCTACTTCTTCAAAAGCCTTTCTGTGGACAGATAAGAGTATAATCCCTTAGTTGGGTACAAATGTTTAAGACTTTGTGTTTCTGAAATCCAATTTGAATGAGCCTTGAACTTTAAAGCTGTTTTGTCTGCACAACTAAAAGGTACCACGTGATTCTGTAGTGGGAACTGTGAGCGTTTCTGGTCCCTAAGCCTGACACCAGAGAAACCAGCCCCAGGCAGATATCTCGCCTTTCCAGCCCTTTTGCTGGTCACTTGCAACAAAAGCTCCCACAGCTCCTGTCCCCACTGACCACAGGGATATTCTGGCCACATGGCAGGCCCTGCTCCCCAGGACAAGGATCCATGGTGGCTCCACCAGGAAAGTCACTTGATTTTGCAGGGGTGGTGTTCTCATGGCTGCTCATCACACTGGCAGGCAAGCAGGTGGACACTGTCTATCCTTCCCTAGCCTCCAGTACAGAGTATCCAGGCCCTCCAACTGTGCATGACCTCCGGGTGTAGGCAGACAGGTCAGAACACTGCCAGAGTTCCACAGGCTGAAGTCATGGTGAGGTGGAGCAGGGGAGTCCTGGGCCTGAGAGAGCACAGACCACACTTGCTGGAGTCACAGGCAGAGCCCCAGTCATGGGAGCTGCCGCTCTAGACAGCAGCCTTACCACTTCCCAGTCTTGTGCCCTCTGTGGCTCTCTCAGGCTTTTTCTGTGCAACACAGCCCCTCATTTTTCCTTTGGTTAATTACAGTGAACCACACATAACAAAGTGGACCTGCTTAGCCATTTTTAAGTGCATTTTGGAGGTGTAAGCTGTACAGCCTTCACTACACCCATTTGCGTTATCTTCCTGAACTAAAACCCTTTCCCCAATAAATGCCAACCCCTATTTCCTCCCCAGTCCATGGCAACCCCCATGCTGCCTTCTGTTGCTAAGAATTTGGGAACCATTCATGTAAGGAAAATCATATGATATCTGTCCCTCTGAGACCTGCTAATCTTATGGAGCGCCCTACTGCAGCCAGTGTCAGATGCCCTTCCTCGTGAAGGCTGAATGGTGTTCCGCTGTGTGGATGGACCAGGTTTTGCTTATCCATTCATCTGTGGGTGGGCGGTTGCCTCACTTCCACCTTCTGGCTATTGAGAATCCTGCTGTTATGAACAGGGGTGTACAGGTATCTGTTAGGGTCCCTTCTTCCAGATCTTTTGGAGATGTATGGAGAGGTGGAATTGCTGGGGCTGGTGCCAATCCTGTGTTTCAAAAAGATTGTTTTGTTTTGGTACCAGGGATTGAACTCTGGACCTTGTGCTTATGAGGCAGGCCACTAAACTAAATCTCCGACCCTGTGTTTCATGTTTTTGAGGAACTCTTGCTGTTTTCTATGGCATCTGCACCATTTTACCTCCCCACCAACAGTGCCTAAGGATTCTGCTCCCCACATCCTCACCGGCACTTGCTATTTTCTGCATTTCTATGGTTCCTGTCCTCACAGGTTTAAAGTGAATCTCTGTGCAGTTTCAATGTGTGTTTTCCTCAGGAGTGACCTGTCTGTGCTTCCTGGCCAGCTGTGTCATTTTTGGAGAAATGTCGATTCACGTCCTTTTCCCACTTTGGACTGGGTTGTACATTGTACTGTTGGAGTCTGGGGAATTCCTCATAGGTTGAGGATGTTAATTCCCTTTCAGATGAGTGATTTGAAAGTAACTTCTCCTGTCCTGGGATTGCCTTGTTACTCTTTTCCTAGTGTCCTTTGTTACGCAGAGGTTTTTTAGTTTGATGAAAGCAGATTTATCTATTTTCTTTTTGTGGTACCTGTGCTTTTAGTGTCATACCCAAGTCATTGCCAGACCCCGGTGTAGTGACGCTCTTTCCTGTGTGCTTCTAAGAGTCTGTAGTTGTCAGTCTCATGCCAGGTCATACAGGTGAGGGTCTGCATGTAGACACCCACTTTTCCCAGCACCATTTCTTGGAGAGATTGCCCTTTGTCTTTCTGAACAGTTTTTTTTAAGTCAGCTCATTTTTATATAGTGTATGGAAATAAAACCGGTCATGTTTAAGTAAAGGGGAGTTTTATTTCAGATTGCTACATTTTTAATCATTATAAAATGTATTTAATATGATCTTTAAATATTGATAATATATAAAACCAAATATTGTCTTTGTTTGGTTTAACATGTGAGGCATTCTTTTTAATTTACTATAAATTAATTATGTAAGAAAAAGCATAAGTCATGAAAAGCAAATTCAGCCATAATATACCATGTATAGTTTGGAAATTGAATGCATGTTAAACTGGAAATGGAAACATAACTAGGTTCTATGGCTACAATAATAGATAAAAGACGCTTGGACCTAATGGTTCATATTCTTACTCTTTAGATTAAAAATTATTTTTATAATTGCCGTGTCTCATTTATAAATTATAAAATGAAGTGAAAAGTTTCAGGTTATTTATGAGGATGCCTCTGCAGATACACATTTTGGATGTGGGACACCTAAAATCTTAATAAATTAAAGCTAGTTTGGATACACTTACCCAGGGATTTCTATCTTGAGCAAAACTCTGAAGTCCGCCGACTGCATGGAGGAGTCTGCTGCATCCACGATTGGGCACTTGGACTCCTGAGCCCTTTTGGCGTCCATGTCTCCACATACCCTGCCTCTGATCAGGACCCATACGGAAACTGATTACTGTGTGTCTGAGTGAGACAGCCTAAGGCTGGTGTCTGTGACTTGGAGAACTTAGGGGGCTGGCAGCCTCCTCAGCAGGGAGCCAGTGAGCTGGCAAGCAGGGTGAGGTAGGGAGGAATTGTGTAGGGGTGAACTAAGAGGTGTGAGGGACAGGATAGGGTAAGGAGAGAGACACAGAGCCCTGCAGGGGCTGCCCAGCTTGGGGCAGGTGTGGTGCCTTCCCTATGGCAGCAGGCCTGGGGGGAGATGGTCCCCCAAAAGCCAGTGAGCTCCACAGGAGGCAGATGGCCTGAGGTGGACCTAGGGGCAACATCCACTCACTTTCCCACTCCTGGAGTCCTGGAGAAGCTGCCGGCCTCTCTGATAAGATCCTGGCAACAGGGGCCATATCTTACTTACCTCTTTGTCTGTTTTGTTTTGGGGCACAGGGTCTCACTCAGGTTGGCCTTGAGCTTACCATGCAGTCCAGGCTGGCCTAGAAACCACAACAATCCTCCTGCCTCAGCCTCCTGAGTACTGGAATCACAGGGACCACTCACCAGCACCCCACAGTAGCACTCACAGGGCCATGAGTACAGTAAGGACCCAATAAGAGTTTGATGACTGCACACTGGTGAGTTAATTAACTGATGTGTACCCTTCCTGGTCACATTCTCTTGGTCCAGTTAGTTATAAACTCCTGCAGTGAGGAAGGAAGGTGAATAAGGAATTACCAGAAGGCAAGGGGCTGAAAAAGGAGAGAGATATGAAGGTCTTCCCTCCTCTTCTGGCCCTGCCTATAACTCCTAAAGTGTTGGGCCCTCTCTTTCAGGGAGAGGCTCACCCTGGCTGCTTCCTGGAGCTGTAAGATGGTGTCATCTCAGGCTTTGTGATATTGGAAACTCCTAAAGGCTGAGGCCCAGGAGCAAGTGGAAGGAGCTTCCGCACTCTTGCCAAAAAGGCGGGTGCACCCAGAACCAGTGCGCCTGGCGCCCACCCCCAGTGTAACAGAGGCTAACATGAGGGAAGGCAGGGAATGCCACTCCTTGGGGTGCCAAAGTGGAGGCCTGTGGCATTTATAGGGTCTAAAGAGTGGGGCTCCAGGTCCTCTGGGGAGCTCAATCCTGGTCCTTGTAGTTGGTGGACTGGAGGCTGGACACACCACACCACACACCCATTTATGCACCTGGCGTGGTGGCCCAGAAGGTCTGAAGCACTGGTACCTTGACCAACAGGCACTTGTGGCTCTGAGACACAGAGGGCCCCAGGACCAGGGCCACCTGGGGTGGACCCAGGGTGTGTCCTGCTCAGGGAGGGTGGTCTCATTTCAAGGAACATGAGGTCTGGCTTGGGCTACAGAGCAGGTTGGGCCTGGGGACTGTGGACAGCCATCTGAGGAGAAGCACTGATGTGAGCCTGTTCCCAGAGCACCCCAAGGTGGGGCCTGGGGCAGAGGCAGGAAGGCAGCTCTCAAGGGTTCAGGCAGACTTAGGTTCTGGGACTGTCAAGCTCTACACATACAGTAGAGGCCGGGGGGCAGGGAGCTGGGGCCCCGGATAAGCATCTGTGCCTCTCAGCACTGTGCACATCACAGACCAGCCTAGGATTCATGTAGGGCAGCCTCAGCCCTGGTCAGGCTCAGAGAAGCAGGGAGTAAAAGACCAGGGCACTCTCCACCTGCACCCTGCAGAGTCACCTTGCAATAATCACTGCTTCTAGGCCTGTCCGTTCCTGCCGTGTGTCCCAGGGAAGTTTGTGCTTAAAGAACGCTTTCATTAATCCCTTATTTTATTTCGTTGACATGAAAGCAGAGAAAATGAATTGTTTTAAAAATAGCCTCTCCTATGAGTGATTATTTGTAGAATTAGCTGGTAGTTCAGAAACTCTACATGCATTTGCCACATTCATCCAAATTAGTCTGATTTTATCATCTTTGCAAATCCCACATTTATTTCATATGTATTTATTTCCTGTAGCCCCCTCCCTCTGTCTAATGGCTTAGGCAAGATTGCAAAACGTAATTTATAATAAGGTAAAAAGACATCACCATAGTGAGGCCACCCACAGAAAATCTAAGGACAAAACCTACCCTCCCCAGAGCTGAGCTGTGGTGTCTGGGGGAGGCAGCCTATGGCCAGGCGGCCCTTAGCATGGGGGCATAGCAGGTGGCCGTATGAGCCAGAGCTGCTGGGAAGAGTGCTGCACACCACTACGCTAGCATCCTGGGGTTGCAGGATAGCAGGAGCAGCTCACTGTCTTCGCTCAGTAGCCAGGGTCCTTGCTCCTGACAGCTGTACACCAACACTGCAGGTTATGCTCTTCTGGCCCACAGGAGAAGTTGGGTTGGGGTTCACTGGGGTGATGTGACGTACAGCTGCATGTCCACATGAAGTGACACATGAGGAGGTCCAGGCTACTGGGAAAGACCTTCCTTCTGGGTCCAGAAGGCATCGTGGTGGCCAGAGAGAGGGACAGGCCAAAGCAGCTCAGATGCTCACCATGCATGGGACCTCGAATGTGTCTCCAGCCCTTCTGGGCTCAGGTACCCATCTGTCTCTCCTGCACAAGGATTGACAGTGCCAGAGCTGGTGTTTGGGGGTCACCAACCCTAGGAGCTGAGCTGTTATTTGCTTACTCCCTGGTACCCCCATTCCACCTTAGGGTTCAGGACTGAATATGAGTGCCCATTGAGCAGCTAAGCACAGCTTCCTGTGTTCATCCTGTTCTGGTTTCTCTGGCAGATGTGAGTGATACATGCACATGATCACTTCCCATCTGTGTCCCATCCCGTGTCCACATCCACAAGCTGCCAAACAGAGGTTCTCACAGGGCTCTAGCACCCGGCCCTAGCCTATGGGTATCACGTACAGGGACAGCCGGAACTGCAAGTCCCATGAGTCCTTTAGGATCCCAGAGGTCTTGGTTTTCACCCCCAGTTTTGGGGACAGTGGTATCTCAGATAGGGCTGGGTTAGGAAAAAAAGAGAAAGAACTAAGTTAGATCATAGAACTTAATGACATTCCTGTTGTCACTACCCAAAGTGTCCAGTGCATCCCAGAACCAAAGGCCTCTGCTTTTGTCTTGGAGCACTAGCCCCTGTGGCTCCACACAGATTGCAGAACACTTCCTCCAGGTGGTTACAGCTTGGGTGAGGTCACCTAGAGTCCTTGTCACCTGCTTCTGGAGGGTTGTTGACAGGGATGACCAGGACACTGTGATCTCACCCAAGGCAATACTGGTCACCTGGCAGTTAAGGTCCAGCCTGCAATAGCACTTGGGGGCAAACAGGGTAAAGGTAGCCTTGTCCCCTGGTCTGGAGTACAGCAGCTGCCCCCTACTCTGCCCCAGCTGTGGTTACCCTCCTCCTCCTCCTCCTCCTCCTCCTCCTGATTCTCCCCCTCCTTCTGTGGCACTCATGGGGTTGCTGCCAGAGGAAGGCAGCACCCTGGCAACCCTCTGTCTCATGGGGTGGCCTGCCTAGGTGTCATCTGTTCCAGGGTGACCTTCCCAGCTCTGCTCCTCCTCTGTCCCCCTCATATTTCTCTCCCAACCTGCAGATGAGAATCCCTTGCAAAGGGTCACTGGGCACAGCAGATCCTCATCTGCTCGGAGCAAAGGTGGCAGGTGGGAGCCCAGATAGAACTGTGGGAACAGTCTCACTGTAGCTGGGGCCTGAAGAGTGTGCTCACCCCACCTTCAGGGCTCTGACCCCAGGAAGGGTGCAGGTTATAGATCTTCCAAGGGAGAAACCTGCTGGAATGTTTTGCTCCATGGCATTTAGAAGCTGTGTGGCAGCTTCTAAGCTCCTAAGTCACCCTCTGTGTCTTGAGTCTCTACTGGAGTCACAGCTCCTGCAACCCCAGCCCTTGCCCAGCACCGCAAACACACGTAAAGGAGGGGGGTGACAATGGCACTGCAGCTTCCCCAGTGACAAGCAATCATATGTTCAGATTTCCTTAGCATCATAATGTGGCAGGGCTGGTGGTGTGTAGCGGGCCAAGCTCCCAGAGCAGTGTGTGTCACCCCAAAACCTTCGGAGCAGGAAGGAGGGGACAGTAACTAGTAGCACTGGTAGTCATGGAGTGTGGAACTCCGACCTTCATCTCTCTCCTCCAGGATGGGACCACCAACAGGCACGTGAGGACCATCAGATCTCAGCAGATGGTGCATAGTGGCTTTGGGCTTTTGTCTGTCTCCATGGGCAGGGGTGCAGGGCCAGAGCCATGTACAGCATTTGGGGTACCGAGAGCGGCTGTGTGCGCCCTGCTGTGCTGGGTGGCCCAGATTCAGCCCCACTTTGTGCTCTGCACTTGAAGGCCCTGGTGAGGATTCATGGACACCATCAGGGTGGGACTGAGACTGTGAATGTGGACAGAGGAAGGACCAGGCAGCAAAGAGTCACACGGTCATGCTATCCTGGGACCAGCATCCTGCCAGGTCCCCGCTGAAGCACAGGACACATTCAACCCTGGGGGGACGGAGACCCAAGGGCTGGCCCCTCTCCTTCAGGAGACCCAGGAATAGCTGTGACACCCTGAGTGGGAATTGAGGGAGTGGGTTTTTGTTTTGTTGTTTTCTTTTCTTTTCTTTTCACAAAATCCGCAAAAGAAAATATGGAGAAATGAAATGATAGGGCCCTCAGATAAATTTCTACCTAAGGAGACTATTGCTGCAGGCCATTAATTAAATAACTGACTGATGGGAAGGACACAGGGAGTGGATGTCTCTTCCAGGGTTGCATACTCAGCCATCCCTCCATTCCACGTGAACCACATTTTTGTCAAGACTTAATTAAAGAGATGATGTAGTTGGGTTTATTAAGTGTTGGTTAGGACAGAACCAGGATGAGGGAGGGCAGCAGGGTGTGATGAGGATAGACTCCAGCCGTGCATCGACCTTGGAGGCAGAGTGTACGGGTGGAACCACAGAATGGAAATGACCCTGGGGTGGTATCAGCCCAGTCCACCACAGTTTCTGGACTAATGTCATAGAGCACTGCACACCGGTGGCTTAAATGACAGGTGCTACTGTCTCCCAGGGAGACCCTTCCTGCCCCACAGCTTCAAGTGGCTTCAGCGTCCCCAGCGTGTGGACCAGCCCTGCCCCACATGCAGTTTCTCCCTGAGTGTGCTGGGCCACCAATTCTCCATGTGTCTGTCCCCATGTCCAAAGTTCCCTTCTCACAGGGACGAAGTCACATGGGACCAGGGCCACCTGAGAGCCCCACCTAACAGTTCACTTCTCGGAAGAGGGTCCCTCTTCTGTTCCCAAAGAGGATCACTATCTGAGGACCCGGGGGAGAGGCTGTGTCACAACATTGCGAGTGGACACAGTTCCACCCAAAGTGCCCATTGAGTATTCTCAGACTTGAGAAACTTCCCATAAAGAACCCAGACATCTGACTTCTTTAAATACAAAAATCAAGCTCCGTTGCACAACATACCATGTATTCTACACACACATACCATGTAATAATACATGTTCCACACATACCACACCATGAATTACATATACACTACAAACTCCACACATCACATATTCCGTATATCACATATCCTATACACCCCACACCACAAATTCCACACACACACCTTGTGTGCAACATATTACACACACACTTTACATAATACACATCCCCCCATGCCTCACGCAGTGTGTATTCTACACACTTCACACACCACATACTGGACAAACATATCTCACACCCCACATACCATACACATATCATACCCCTCATACCTACATATTACATATGCATTACAGGAAGTGTGTACACACACACACATCATATACTACGTATTCCGCACACACTCATGCCACATGCTCCACACATACCCCTTATGGTCAGGCCACAGGTTCTGGCAAAGGTACCTGCAGAGCCCAGGCTGGCGACATGCCCATGGCCTGTGTCCTGGTTAGAGCACCGCAGCAGACAAGGAAACACATGTTCATGAGCTGTCATTGTGCATGTGTTGGAGACACCAGATATTTTTCTTACCCAAGAAAAAAACTTGGGCAAGATGTTAAGAGGCCCACCAACATGATAAGAAGCCAAGTGAGGTAGAAATGCTCACAGGTCAGGGTTGTGAGGGACACAGCCAGCCACTCACTACTCCCTAAACACCTGGCATATTTTAGGGGGAAAAGATCCACTTGATGCCACTGTCTATCTCCCAAAGGGCCCTACCTTCTAGACAGGGCATTCAACCACCAAACTGACTCTGCAGGGCCAGGCCTGTCCCCTTGTCCTCACGAGCTGGGGTGTGGCCACTGGCTCTGAATCCAGACTCCTCTCTCCAGCCACACTTCACCTCTCCAAGGCCACTGCCTTGGCCCTGCACCCTATGTTCTTGTACTGCTTAGGGCCCAGCCTGGGGTTTGACAGGAGCTGGGCTGCCAAGGTGAGCTGGGAGGTGGGGCTGGAGTTCAAGCCCTGCACAGAGAGACAAGGGCGCTGGCCTGACGGTTGGGGTCTGTGCCAGCCATGACACATAGGCTGTGAAGGACTTCAGTGAGCATGTGACACTGTCCCCAGCTGAGAGCCACAAGCAATAGTGGGAGCACATTTGTCACAGTTCCAGAGAGCAGGTGTAGACTGGGTGGGCTAAGAAGTAGGGAAAGTCATGCTTGGGGCCTGCATCCTAAAGTGCTAGGGTCCCCAGCATGTGAACACTGCTGAAATGGCTTCAGAGATAGGCCGGTGTCCCCTGCTTTGATGGCAGTCTCCTGCCCACTGTCAGGGTCCTGGCCTTCTCTTGGCCTGTTCCCTCTGACATCCTGAAGTGTCCTTGTCTCGGACACAGCCACCTCCTCCAGAGCCAAGGTCCACAGTTTCTTGGGTGCAGCCACCACAGAGCCCCACTGCTTGGCTGAGGCACCTGACTCCCAGTGCTGGGCAGGTGACACAATCCACAGGGAGCCCACGTCTCCAGTGAGCACCATCTAAGGTGGAGGGACACCTGTGCACCTTCATCACCCTTGCAGCGGAGCTGCCGGTGCCCAGGATGCTGCATGCTCCTCCCTCCAGCATCAGACTGGGCACCAGGATCACGCTTTGCACTTTCTCCCCTTCCCAAGGCTTCAGGAGATAATGGAACACAGGTTCCTGCTGGGAAGCATTGCTTCCAGTCCTCTCTTCATGTGTGTTCCTCTACCCTTTGGGTTTCCTGTGTGTCCATGGGTTCCAGCCTTAGCGTATCTCCTGTGTGCAGCTTGCCCCAGCCAGTTATCAGCATGTGCATTCTGTCCTCTGCAACCTCTGGGCCTAGACGGCTGGAGGCTGCATCTGAAAAGCTGCATGCCCCTCAGTGGAATGTGTGTCAGCATAGCACCCTCTCCAGGCTGGAATCCCACAGACCACCTCGGAGGGGAGGGTGCCCAGCCCTTGTGTTGCACTGTCTGTGTCCTGAGTCACAGCTACAAATGTGCACGAGGGGATGGGTTCTGAACCCCTCATCTCAGCTCGTACTGTTCTTAGTGACTTCCACAGAAGAGGGGCTAAAGGGTTGGCAGAGGTTAAAGTCATCTTTGTGACTCCCTTGGGAAAAATATCAGACAGCACAGACACACTAGGACTTGCTGCACAGAAGGTGGCAGAGAGGATCACAGTTACCCGTGACATGTAAGTCCTCTCCAATTGGACTGAGGACACACTGCTGTCCCTAGCAGACAGGATAACAGCCAAGCAGCTCCACTATTAGCAGCATGTCCCTGCCAGCTGCACCCCCAAATGGGGAACAGAACCCCAGACTCTACCCTCTGTGTGTACAACCAGAGTTCAGCATCAAGCCCACATGGCTTCTGTTGCCCTGGCAAGGTGTCAGTTCTCAGGTGACATTAATCTCCATCCAAACCCTGTGTGGCAGCCAGGCTCTGTCAGGGAAATAAATGAGAGAACATTTTCAGCTCTTAATGGTAACTTTTATTGAGCCCTACTTGGGCTGTTATTAAATTGTGACTATGACCCATATTACATCTGATAGGAGGGATAAAGAAATCATGTACCTATGGGTGATTAGATTACATTCTTTGCTTTATGAACCTATAAGTCCCACAGAAAGAATTATCAATCACAGGCACCACCAGCACCAGGTCTTACATGTGGAACACTAAACTGCCTTCAAACACATAAAGGCAGAGATCTCTTCCAAAGATGCTATATGATTTTATAAAAGTTCAGGCACATGTGCAGCATGGCCAATGATGGTGATTTCAGCAGAAACACAGGGATCGTTAATACTCCCACTCTTGGCAATAGCACTCAGACAGCCAATGTTCTCCCTCCATCTCTGTCTCCAAGCATCTCTGGGTGCTCTGGACACTTGCTCTGCAGCTAGAAGCTCAGCTACAGGGGCCAGACCTTGTGGTAAGGGGACAAGCGGCAAGACTTTCACCACCAGCCTCACATGCAGTTCTTCTTCCCCTCATGTCCCTCCCTTCACAGTGTAAGTCACCACCTCTACAGGGACATCTGCCACCAGCAGACAAGACCATGAGGAGTCTATTTCTCCATGAGGAAGATAAAAATGAAAGGCATGGAACCTCTGTTGTTCCTTTTGTTCTAAAAGTTGCATAAGGGATCTGCCTCTCTCTCTCTCAGGGCCATCCTGGTCCAGGATGGTTGGTGATCCCACTGCTGAACAGTGCTTGATGAGCATATGTTCAGAGTGGTCTGCAGTGTTCCTCAATGGTGTCAGTGGAGTGACAGTCTTGTATGTGAGTATGGCAGAGGGTGTGTGTGTGTGTGTGTGTGTGTGTGTGTTGAAGGACAATGTGGAGTGCTGGGGCTGACCTCACAGACCACAGGTCCCATAGCAGGAGCCATGGTAAATTCAGTTTGGCATAGTTCTCTTCAATCCAGGGAGCACTGGTCAGAGTTCTCTTGGCTGGGGCACTTCAGCCTGCACAGCCTCCAGTAGGTCACCCAGCACCTCTATCCTCAGTGTTCCTTTCCTGGGATCACATGGATTTAAAGAAAGCCCCATACATGTAGAGGGGCATGGAGTCCAGTACTCCACACAGGTTACTTTGTCACAACCCAGTCATTGCAAGAGGGCTTCTGATGTGAAAGTTGTCTTTAACTGCATGCGCACACACACACGCACACACACAAACACGCACACACACACACACACACACGTACACACACAGGACATGCAAGGATGCAGCATGTGTCAAAGCTGAGAAGGAACATATATGTCAGGCAAGCAATGGAATCACCTCTGTCAACCACAGTGAACTGGGGAGTCAGGCAGGTGTCTGCCTCCAGCTGTCCTGCCCCTCCCGTAGACCTTGAGGTGGGATCACATGCCTGAGGAGGCACAGGAGCCCTGGCCCCAGCCACCCTAGGCTGGTGGTCATTCTTCTGATCTGGTGACTTCTGCTCAATGCTGACTGGTGCCATCATCTTCAGAGCTTTAGCACTGATTCTAAATTATGAGATGAGGGGTGCAGCAGATGTAGGTAACCATAGCAATACTTAGTAGCCCATTTTCTGGGTTGCCCATGGCCATATGCTGTCCTAGGTGCTCCATCTAGCACTTCCTGTCCTCTACAAGCCCCCGAGTTGAGCCATAATAGCCCCCTTTTTGGATGAAGAAACCAAGGTACAAGTCCACAGCTGGCAAAGGGCAGGCTAGAGTTGACCCTTCTCTAAACTCCACACCGGGCTGCCCCTGGGCACCCAGGGCAGCAGGAAGAAGACAGAAGAACCTGTCAGCCACCCCAGCCCAGGGCTGATAGTAACAGAAGTGATAAAGGCTGTCCTTCCCTCCCCATGTAGACAGAGGTGACTTTTGAGAAGCCTGCACCCCTCAGGGTGATGCTTTCTGAGTATTTGCTGAACTCAGATGAATATTGCAGAGGAAGGAAAAGCCATTTGCAAGGCCAACAGTGCTCTGACACCCACTCACTGCTGAGGGTCCTGGCCAGGCAGAAGCCCTGTCTGAGCTCCTAAAGGTGACCAGGGCCAGAAGCCTGGGAGTTGCTAGGGATCCGAGTGCAGTAGACACAGGAGCATCCCACCTCCAACGCATTCATCATCATGGCATAGCCTTACCTAGAGGACTGCTCTTTCAGGAAGGCCCTGCCTCAGGTTCCTTCCCAGCAGCTTACCTTCGCTTACCATCACACACATCTACGGTAGAAGAAGTTGTCCCCAAACTCAACACCTAAACAGTACTTTTTGACTCACAGTCTCAGCACCCAGGGAAGTGGTATAAACAGTAGGACTCCAGGCCAAGTTATCCTCTCATGCTGGCCAAGACACTCAGAACCAGCTACCCAGGTTTAGCTGATCTCCCTGCATGGGCTGCACTCAGGAGCCTCTTGTATTGATTTATTTTCTAAATATTGCATGATACAGCTGTGACCTTCTTTTCCTCCATTTCCACTCCAGGCTTTCTGGCCTGAGCCACTCAAGGTCTGAGGGTCACCCCCACATTCTCTGAGCTTCCTCCCGCCATCATCCCCTGGGTCAGGAGTGTAGAGGCCACATCAGCCCACCAGAGGCAGCCCAGCTGTGCGTCAGCATGGGGTGGACCAGCCTCACACACTTGTACTGTCCTGTTTATGTCTCTTGCTCTATTTGTTTAATAGGAATCAATTCCAAACCCATAGATACTGGAACTGATAAAGAGATGACATGGAGCTGAGAGCAGCATGGCTTTGCCCCATCATCACCTAGTACACGCTGAAGGGGCCAGCCAGACACTCACCAATGCCACCCAGCTCAGGCAGAGCTTGTGCTGTCTTGGGAAATCCCAGTGCTCTTGCAGTGACGCTAGAGTGTGGGACAGATCTGTACCGAGTGCTCCAGGATCTGGCACAGGAAGGGACAGCAGCTGAGCAAGGGTAAGGGGAGGTTCCTGTGGTCACAAAATGTATTCGTAGGATGCGTCACATAGAAGATTGAGGGTAAAGCCCTTGCCTTGTTCAAAAAAACAATTACTACCACTGAATTATCATTGAAATAATAATGGCTGCTCAGAGGTTGCTTACATAGGACCCAGGGGAAACCAAGGAGCCCACATCACCCCTGTGCTGTCCTGAGCCTGCGGCTATATGTGTGCCATGCCTGTGTTTGCACAGGTGCATATGCTTATGGATTTGCTGTGGCTCCAGCACTGACCAGCTTGAAAGATTTCATTTTCTCTTTGGTTTCTCAGTGCACAAACCCCTGGCCTTTGAAAGATAGAAGGGAAACAAAGTACAGGGATGCATGTTTCTGTGAAGCTGTGCACAGTGTGGGCACACGGGGGCATGTGTAAGCTGTATGCACATGTGCATGGTTCTGCACATGTATGTA
This sequence comes from Fukomys damarensis, assembly GCF_012274545.1. Taxonomy (NCBI): domain Eukaryota; kingdom Metazoa; phylum Chordata; class Mammalia; order Rodentia; family Bathyergidae; genus Fukomys; species Fukomys damarensis. The sequence goes on from NW_022900928.1 coordinate 84,145,470, forward strand.
TGCAATGGTCATGTCCCCCTGACCTGCTGAGGATGCCACCCAAGCCCTGAGCTGGAGAGTAGCATATGCCACTCTGTGCTGTGTCTTGTGCTTACCATAGATCTCTGTAACCTCAGCATAGGATTTTCCCTATCCTTAATCCAGCACCCTCACTGCTTCACTTGAAGGAGAAGCACTGTGTGGCTTCTCTTTGGCTTTTATTGTTGTTGTTTCATTTTGAACTTCAACGTTTTTTTTTTCATTAGTCCATGTCTGCAGTACATAATTATTACATTCATTGTGGAGAGTTGGTGCATGTATATAATGCATCTAAATTCTTTTTACTTCTCCTTCCCATCTGATCCCTCCTTCCCCATCTCTTAAAATAACTTTAAAGTATATAAAGCAAAAATTGATAAGATTACAGGAAAAAATCAAAACATTTGTCATGATAGTAGGTGATTCGAAAACATCTTTCAATTATTGAGAGGTGAAGTATATAAACATTTTCAAAAATATGGATCATATGACTGAGAGTATATGTCATAAAGAAAAGCTTTACATGAATTGTTTCTGTCATGCATTGGGGGCCGTCATTAAGTACAGAGGTCACTTGAACACAAGCCTTGTGGTTCTTCAGCTGCTGATCCAGTAGCAGAGATGGCTCAGAGTGACTGACCGGCAAACAGTGTAGACATCTAGGCCAGGCAGGCCAGGCATGATTCCCATCTAGGGTGAAACAATTTGGGCAGCAGGCAAGGGCACAACTGAAGACATGTGAATTGTTTATTGCTAAAGCTTTGCATGTAATAACTTTGGAACAGTCGATCAGGGATGAGGACTGCAGTGTGTGTAGGGGAGACGCACATCTGTAGCACTCAGGTTCTCATGGGCTCCTCCAGGGCAATGAGCCTGGTGGGAGGCTCAGTGACCAGCACCACAAGTGGCAGGGAGGGTGAGTTACACAGCCTGCCCTGAGCTCATGCAGGGACCCACTGAGGATCTGAGAGACGTGCTGAATTCTCAGGAAGGGAAGAAGCCAGCCAAGTGGATGCAGGAGGAGACATCAGGGCCATCTGGACCAATACCCTCAATGTGGGTGGGAATTGGAATGGGGACAGACAAAGTGACACCCTGAGAAAGTGGCAGGATCTGGTGGAGGGCAAGGACAAAGGACAGGAAAGCCTCAAGCCTCACCCCAGAGATGTACATTGAGGACAGATGGATTGTAGCCATGAACACTGGGAACCCAACAGAGGAAAAGTAATAGTTCCACAGGTGGTGCCACCCTCCACCCATCCCAGAAGGGCAGGCCTTGCCCTGCCATGCCACATGGCTTACCAGACTCAGGGCACTCATCTGTCAAGAAGGATTTTTAAAAACATATTCTCAGGGTTGGGGATTTAGCTCAGTGGCACTGCATCTGCCTCGCAAGTGCAAGGTGCTAAGTTTGATCCCTATACGAAAAGCAAAGCAAGACAAAAATATTCTCAATAGGAGGAAGGGATCTTTTTAAAGATTAT
>NW_022900928.1:84146999-84151918 GCF_012274545.1 Fukomys damarensis
ATTCTCAAAAGTCCCTGGAGAAAAGGACAGAGAAATCAAGGGTTAACCAAATGAAGTTATCCAGTTTGGGGGAATCACAAGCAAAGAATGATTTAAAGCCATGAGATTAGTCTTCCAGTTTAGACTGAATGCCTGTGAAGATAATTCCAAGTGGGAATCTCCGAATTGACTGTGCAAAGCTGAAGGGTGTGTGCTCCAAGGAGATGGCCTGCAAGGGTGTTAGAGTGCATGGTACACAGAGGCACCCATGCAGAGCCTCCCTCGTAGATAGCAGCTAGCAGCACATGTCAGGATGTGTCTGTGGATGAGGGGTCACAGTTTTCATTCAGCTGGCTCTAGCAGGTGCCAGTGAATTTGTGCGGAACTCTGGACAACCACAACTCACTCTGTACAGTGATGGTGAACTCTGTGTCTTCTCCACACTGGGCAACTGGCTTCCCTGAGTCTTCACTCATGCTCAGTCTGAATGCTTACAAACCCACTTGCAATATAGTCAGGAGGCAGCATTTTATAGGATTCCTTTCCTGAGTCCAGGACAGAGGCAAGCTCTGTAGGCAGCGTCTGTTCTTTCATTTCATCGGAGCCTATTTTCAGGCATTAAAATATACATGGGCACCTTTCTGAGATGCTATTCAAACAGCACATGGCTGAGTTATGCAATTGTGAAACAAATGTTTACCTGAACTGTTGTTCTACTTTTAATTCCAGAGCAATTCAAGGGAAAAGCTGTTTTCAGACAATTATAATGGACCTGTAGCTTGTAAGTGACAAGATGTATGAAAGAGCTTTTAAACGAAAGACAGAGATAACTGGAAACTCTCCACGTAGCACTTTGTTTGCCTTCACTGGAGCACAGGGGCACCACTTAACCACTTTCAAAAAAGTCAGCTTCTTGCCACGTGGGGATGAGTCTTTCTCAGTGTTGAGGCAAGGAATTCTCGCTAAACTACAGTCTGGTCATGGACATAAAACACACACTGCGCTGAACACCAATGCTTAAAAGCATGCATTTGTTTTGTAAATAATAAAGGCTAGATCTTTACAAGGAGGTAGACTGATAAGTAGAGGAACTCCAGGAAGAGGGTTCTGTTTATATATACATGTCCCCATGAACAGTGGATGTGTATGGTTTTTGTTTGTTTGTTTGTTTTTTCCTGTTGTTGGTTCATTTGTTTTGTGGTCCTGGAAGTTGAACACAGGGCCTTTGCACTGAGCTACATCCCCAGACCTTTTTTATTTTTTATTCTGGGGCAAGGTCACATAGTCTTTAAGTTGCCCACAGTGGGATAGAATTTGTAATCCTCCTGCCTCAGCCTTCCAGAGTGAGCAGTAGTGTTTTAAAATACTGTGGTCAGTGAACAAACCTAGTAATAGTAATAACAAGGTGTTGAGACTTTTCTTGCCCTTTGGATCATAATGCCAAAGTTTGAAAAAGAAAGTCTAAAAATCCAGACATTTTTTAACCATCCTATCAAGCATAAATCTATGCTAAGGTATTTTTGGTCTTTCAGGACATGGTTTCACGTAATCATGTTAAGCCACTGGGGGAATAACAACTATATCTCATAATAGACTTACTATTTTTAGATTTCATATACTTTAGATCTCTCAGAATATGAGCCAACTTGAATGCTGATAAAAGCAGGATGATGCTGATAATTCTTTGCAAAACAAAAAAAAAAGTGGCTTGCATTTTTCTTTTTTGAACGAAGAATTTATATTTTTTAAAGAAGTGAAATATTTGAGCAAATAATTTCAGTATTTTTCAATTTCTGTGAACTAAAGCTAAGGCCTTCAGTCTGTTCTGGCTGCAGCAAATCTTTATGCCAGCTCTCTGTCCAGGCTGGGAACCTACTGCACTGAGGGGTAAACTTGGGTTAAACTTGGGTCAAGGGCTGCAGGGTGCATGGCAAGGGCTCCTCCAAGATGCAACTCCCCTCAGTGTAGCCGCAGTGGGCTGGCTTCTCCAGCAGCAAAGGGGAACTTGTCACCGCCATCTAATGTTCACCCAGATAGAGGCCCTAAAAACAGCTATTTACTGATAATTGATAGATTTCAGTTTAGAGTCCTCCATATTGACCGTACCAGTATCTTTTTAAGTTGCCTCAGGGCTGATTACTGCATGTCACTAGGAAGATGGCCAAATGAAACACTTTGCTTTCCATCATTCACTCCTTGCTACTGCAAAATGCTATTCTCTTTAGTACTATCTGAAGAGTGCTACATTTACAAAGATGTAGTTCTATTTTTAAATTATAATTTAAATCATTTTTATAAATGGATTTCTAAATCCAAAGTATTTGAAATACAGTTGGTCAACTGTAGTTATACAAATTAGTATTTTATTTTAAAAATAAAATCAGTTTAGAATTCTATGGAAGTGAGCATTTCCAAAGGTTTATTAAAAAATATTTTCTACCTTACCATATTGTTTTAAGTTCCTGAAAGTATTTTGCTTTATAATAATCTTATTTTCCATAACAGCCGTTCTCTATTTTGTTTAAAAATATGTTTTCTTTGATAATTCAGAACACTGGAGATTTATTCTAATCACTGAAATGTGTGATCTCTACCAACCAGTCCATTGTTCCCTAAATTGAAAATGAGATTCTTATCACAGCACATTAGTTTTTACACATGACAAATGTGAAGCATACTTTAAAAGAAGAATTAGGGGAATCAGCAAATCATTTTAAACTACTTATATTGTTTAGGCATTTTGTGAATCTTGGAAAATTCTACAAATGCCAGATTTTTTTTTATTCATTAGTCAAGCGACCCTAACTTCTGTGTGAATCACGTGCCCATTTGTCATATATAAATGATTTAAATCAACATGTTTCAGAAATGTTTTGTATTGTGTTGAAAATTCTCTGAAATGTTATCAAAATTATGTAAATTCAAATTTATTATTAAATGAAGTCTAGGGCCTCCTGAAATATTTTTTAAAAAAACAAAACTAACATCATTATTCATTCTTCAAGATAGCTGAGTCATGATTGCCAAGAAACTTTTCCAGAGTGTTTTCATGAATTAAGAGAGAAATTTTTCCTGCCCTGGAAATGAGAAAGGAATTTAAAATGAAATAGAATAAGAATCTGGTAGGTTAGCTTACCTGCTACTGAAGCCAGCGGCTAAATGCATCCACACTTAAATTACAAATGCTTCTTTTCCTGAATTGGAGAGTCTGTCTTTCCCCTTGGGAACTGACCAGCATGGTGTGGGGTCAAGCAAAATCCTGGAGGTGGTCCATGGGAAGCAGGGTCCATGGGTTAGGACTGTTCACAACAGGTCACTGCCCACCACAGGGGATGCCAGGGGGAAATTCCCTGGGGGAAAATGTATTTTTCTATGGTGCCTTTAAAGCCATCTCACTCTTTTGAAATTGACCAAAATCCAACTTACACTGAGCCACATCCGTGCCCATCCTTTCTCCACTTGTTGGAAAGATTGGGTCTTTCAGTTCAGGTCTAATCCAGAGTGTGATGCTTTGGCATGGAAGTAGGACCCTTTGGAACTACAGAAAACTATGTGAAATAATTTTTTACTCACTTATTTGTCATGTCACATCAGTTTGTGGAGAACACAGAGCAGGCCATCTAGCCTGAGCTGCATGCCCTACTCTAGGGTTCAGCCTGTACTCGAGGGCTTCAGGATCCCGGGACCAACAGCCTGGTCCTAAAGCTGTCCTTGGAAACTGAGGGGTGGGATGCGGCTGGGCCAGCAGGGAATCCAACGTTGTGAAAAGTCCCTCCAATGGAGGACAGGAGGAGTGCATGAGGCCGGCGGAGGGTGGCCACAGGTCCCTTTGCCTGCTCCAGCTCTACCCCTCTGGGCTCTGGGGAGCCAGCCAAAGGGGGCACACGCTCCGGGACAGACCTCAGGCACTCGTGCTCACCACTCCCGATTCCCTGAACCTACAGCTGCAACAGGAGGCTTGGGCAGGAGGCCAGGAGCCCAGTGACCCTGTAACCGAGCTTGAGATGGTCTCATCCCTACCTGGGCCCGAGAGGGATCTTAAACGCCAGCCCACCTGGAGAGCGGAGTCTCCCTCCTGAAGGGTACTCCTCGTCCCCGACCCAGGACTGTGCGATCCTTTTCAGCTCTATGCCCCAGGTACTAGGAAGGCTCAGGATTCTCACCACACACATTCGCTCGCGCACACACACAGAACCGCGCTCGCCCACAGGCACTGGCAGGCCGTTGCTATGGAGGGCCGGTTGCCAGCCAGGCTGAGGGCTCAGGTCCGCTCCTGTCGGCCTGGCTCCCCAGCCGTCCTTCTCCCTATCTTTCGGTCTTCTGTGCGCGCCACCTCCCCTCCCGTCTCTGTCCTGGGCCAAGCCCCCAACCAGGCGGGCTGGCAGGGAATGCCGAGGCAAAGGGCACCCAGTGGGCCGTAGCGGTGATGATGGTGACAGAGAGGAACAGGAACCGCTACCGCTGGGTTCTCGGCTGACGGGGATGCCTCAGAGCACAAGGCATAGGGCCACAGACAGCATCCTGGTCCCTCTGCCTGCAGTCTACGAATGTAGGGGCGTGGAAGTAACCGGCCGAAGCTTCGCTCCTTGGCCTCTTCCGGAACTCCTTGTCCCCTTCCAGCCCCATCAAGTCCCCTGCGGCTGGCACCCAAGGCCTTCTCCTACCTCGGTGGACCGCGGTCCATGCACCACCGCGTGCCCTGAGGCTCTGCGAAGCGCGCACTCCCAGCTCGGAAATAAAAGTGAAAGTGGAGTTCCAGAACGCACTGCTGAGAGGCCAGAGAGCTGCAGGACTGAATCTCTTCTCGAAGCCCTGCTAGGGGCCTTGCCCGCCGGCTCCGCCAGGGGTAGACACGCGAGAAGCGCAGAAGGCGAGACTCGGGCACCGGCAGGTCCTGGGCGGAGCTGGGGGTGGGGGGCGAGGCGGTGCAGCCCCGCCTG
>NW_022900928.1:84152101-84153154 GCF_012274545.1 Fukomys damarensis
GAACAATGGGGAGGCGGCAGGAGAGGGAACTGGGAGGGGGCGCCGGGGCTTCCAGAAAAGGAGACACTAAAGAGCCCTCCTCAGACTGTCATCTGCGTGTGACAGGATCTGCTCCCTCGCTCCTTTCTTTCTTCCCCTTGTGCCTGCAGCTGTGGGCCTCGGAGAGCGCATTGTGCGCACAGATGTTGGGTTCCAACTCCCGGCGGGGACTGCTCCGCGGGGCCGCAGCTCACCGGGGTGCAGCAACCTGTGGCGGAGGGGGGGCAGTCCTAGGGCTCGGGGAGAGAGAGGATGGCAGGGAACGCGGCACTGTGGCGAAGACCCAAGAAGGCCTGTTACAGGGTGCTGTGTGACCCTCGCCAGGACGCCGCTGGGCGTCTCGAGAGACTGGGAACGAGGTCTCATAACCTCTTCTGCTCGCTCTACCCGAGAGGCAGTGGCCCAGACACTACTTTTGACCGGGGGTGGGAAGAAGAAGATAAGAACGCGGCTGGGATTCCTCGGTTTTCGCCGCCGCCAATTCTGTCCAGCTTTTGAGTTGGCGCCTCACAGTGCGCCTGGACCAACGGTAGCAAAGCCTCAGTTCCTCTGTGGGCTTTCTACGCAACTCTGAGGCCTAAAACCTGGGAAGGGGTTCACATAAAGTGGGAAAAGGGTTCCCTGCGTAGCTGGCATGCTTCCATTTGGATAGGAAGCAAAGACCCTCACAGCAATTTTAAAGTAACTCGAAAGATTGGCGGTGCATTTTTCTCCTCCAAGAGTTTCATCACACCCCACCTACCCTCCCATAACCGAAGGTCACAGTAGGGCCATGAGGGCTGACTTTTCTTGCCGAAGCTCCTCTCCTCTGCTCCCAAGTGCTACCCTGAACTTGCCCAGGATGAGTAGGAATCAACGATGAAAGAAAGACGGAAAGACCGGCGAAGGGCAAGGCTACGGCGCCGTACCGCTGACTGACAACGCCGATGTCCATTCATAGTCTCGGGCGGGAGAGAGGGTTAGGAGAGCCGCAGCCCCTTAGCCAATTGCTGTCAGCAACATGTGGGGGGGGGG
>NW_022900928.1:84153503-84153722 GCF_012274545.1 Fukomys damarensis
TGCGTGCTCCCACGGGCTCCGAGCCGTGCTGCTGCCGCTGGAGCTGCGACGCGCGGCACCTTTGTCTCCACCGGCCGCCGAGAAGTTTGTGGTCAGAAGCAGGATGGGCTGGCTCATCGGTGCCTCCAGCGCAGGGAAGCGGCTGGCTGTGATTATGGCGTCGCCGTTGCCGGCCGTCACTGCGCCCCGAGGCCGTTCACCGGGGTGCTCGCCCCCACC
>NW_022900928.1:84153814-84169811 GCF_012274545.1 Fukomys damarensis
GGTAACCAGGGGCGCTCGGCCCCGCGGACACTGGGTGGAGCGGCCCACGGGTCCTCCGAGAGGCGAGAGGAGCTGGGGCTGGGGTGGGAGGAAAACGGAGGGGAACCCCACCCCCGTCACCGGGCGCCGAGATGGAAGGGCGTGGAGCTGGAGACGACAGGGTGGAGGTGTGCATGGGAGCTCAGATGGGCGACCCTAGTGGGCGTCGCACCCAGTTCAGAGGTAAACTGACTCGCCGCAGGACACCTGTCAAAGGTTCGGCCAGAGAGAGAGATCCGAGCCCAGGGTCCTCCCCAAGTGGTCTGGGGTGGGGATGCCCGAGATGGTAACCCTTCCTGCACGCAGAATGGGAGGGGGTGGCCCCTGCCTACGCCACAAGACTCCCCACCCGGTCTGCTCTCTGCTCTCAGCCTGCCCCGCTTCTCCCCGCGCTCTGCTCTCAGTCTGCACCTTGCCTCGCCTGCCATCGGGGCACTTCAGACCCAAGAGAATAGGGTGGCAGGGCTGGCGGTGGTTCGGGCACGGAGATGGGGAGTGGTGTGGGAAAGAAGTGGACATCAAGGACAGGAAGAGCAGCCAGCGAGCTTGGAGAGCAGTAGCGTGGGGCATTTCTCTTCTCCTGCATTTTGGGGCACTCTTTGCCCTCTTTCAGGGGTCCAGGAGCACCTTGGTGCCATCCAGGCATCTCTTAGGCAGTGAGTTGGAGGACGAGTGGGATGCAGGAGAGGGAGTCGGAAAGTGTGGAGGGACCTTCCAGCGGGGGGTGGGGGGACTGGGTCCCCTCCCCCAGAGGAAACCTGTGCACCTTACCTCCCAGTTGTGCCTGCTCAACAGAGGCAGAGAAACTTCTGACTCCGGTGGTTTGAAGGAAAGATTCATTCTTTCCTAACTACAGTGTGGTGTGGTCAGAACACTGTCCTGACTAGAAGCCCACCCCAGGCAGCCTGCATACCACAAATTTAATCATTAAAATCTGGGCAGCATTGACTTGGAGTCAGAGGTTCCCAACTTTCTGCATCCTCTGCATTACGCTCACAGTGCTGCAGGCTGATCTTGGGGCAGGAGGGATCGTATTCACGGTCACCAGTGCTCTACACCCAGTATACCCCACCAAGGACAGCTTGAAGGCTCCCTGAGGGGGCCGAGATGCACATGGCTTTGCTGTCCCTTGGACTCATCCCCAACCTTCCTGAAACCCTAAGTGCACCCCTTTGCTCTGCGTTCTATCAGCCAATCTAAGTTTGCTGGTCTCTGCTGGGTCCTGGCCAGGGTTCAGAGTGTCCAAGAGTTCTTCCAAGCTGGCCCAGATCCCCTGCTACAGGGCTAGACAAACATGGGAAGAAGTGGAGGTTTGTGCAGAGGAGGAAGAAGGAAGCTCTTCTCTTCCCACACATGCAGGCAGAAATGCCCACCCACCCAGCAGGTGTACCCGACTCAGCCCCAGAGCGCAGCAGAGGATGGGTTGCTCTGAGATTCTTAGATGGACCACACGTTGTTGGGGATGTGAATTCCTCCCTCCCGCACTGTGCTTTGTGGCCTGGAAGGCTGGGCCACTGCATTGTCCCTGCTGGAAAGGGGACCCTCTCAGGCTGTGAATAACCCCAGCTCCCAGGAAGCTTCAACCCTTTGTGTCCTGCGCTATGGTCTGATCTTTCCGACCTCTGTAGGGATCTCCTGAATTAAAGAGGGGGTAGGGACAGGGAGGCAGGGGTGAGAAAGTCGCAGGCCTGTTGAGGTCCGCCTCCCCATGTGGGGGAGGGGACTGGTAGCTGACTCTGGCTTTCTGAACTACAGTGGGGTCCCACCAGCAATCTGGAGAGTCCAGCACAGGCTTTCTGGTCTGGATACGGTGAGCAAAGCATGAAGTCCCAGGCGCGAAGCAGGTTGTGTCCTTGCTGAGGGTGGCGTGGGATGTGTTTCCTCCTTCAGCCTGACCAAGATGTTATCCTAGGGAACACCAGCCTGAGATGGGCATAGGAGGATGCACCAGGCCTCTGGTACAGAACAGGCCTGCCAGGAACAAGGGCCTTGGGGTGTGCTGAGTCCAAGGGACTAGTCTGAACTCTGCTGTAATAAAAATGCTGCCGCCAGGGAGTCAGAGAGGTGGGAAGGAGCAGGTTTCCTCCTGGGGGCCGGTCCCTTTTGGCCTGTTTTCAACTGGTTGGTCCTCTCTCTTCCATCCAGGAAAATATGTGCCTATCATGCCTGGCTGAAAATAAGTTCACACGGGATATTTTCCTCCCTTTAAATATCAGTATCGTAAATCTTCCTTGATATTTTAAAACAGTATTTTTCTAAAACTGATATTTTTAGGAATGCTTAAACATGGCAAGTAAACAATTTATTATCTTTTGCATGACCATTTTTTTGCATATGCCTGAGAAACCTCAAAAAATAACCCATTTTAAAACAGCACATTCCTACTTATTTTCATTAAAGTTTGTATTTAAGAATAATTATTTCTTGGAGATTCTTTTCTTTTGCCCATATCTCCCTCCCCTTTTTTTGGCTACTTGAATGGCAGATTTGCAAGTACAATTTCATCTGCACAGAGGAACAATAGCTTTCAGTAGCACAAAGGACTTCTCCCACCCTGAATTCAGACCGCAATGCCTCTTGCTCTGATAATAGCTTCTGAAAAGATTTTGTAATGCAGAGAATTAATACATGATTATTTCCGCCTGACTTCTCTCATTTATTAGAATTCTGTGGCAAATTCCAAATTAAAAATAGTTCAGTTAACAGCTTTAAAAAATACTTTTAAAATATTGTAAGACACCCCTCCCCCAGATTTTTTAATATGGTCACTTGTTCTGGCCTGAAAACTGCTAAAAATTGTGAACAGCTTTAACATAATAGTTACTATATTTTAGTAAATATATTTTAATACTTTTAGAATGAAATTTCCAAACATTTGTAAGATGTTCACATAGCGAACCAAAGGCAAACTTGTTATAGCAACTCATTCATTGCTTCTAAAACTAATTTCTGAATTTTACAGGGGAAAAGTTAATTAGAGTAATGCCCGTCCTCACACATCATGGCCCCCACTCAGGCAGGACTGGAGGGGGCTCCTCCTTCCTCTGATTTTTAGTAAAGGCTTCTGCTACCCTTGAAAAGAAAATGTGCAGACAAACAGAAGCTGAGGCTATATTCAAATAAAATTCCTTTAAAATGACACAAAAGATGCACTAACAATATTGGAAGTTCAATATTGATGAAATTGAATGTCTGTGTCCCTACCTGTTTTTAGTAGAAGCATCTTTTAAAATCGCATCTCAGTAACTTAGATCATGGCCTTCTGAACTGGTTACATCATGCAGCCTTGCCAAAATATTAGATTTTGCTACTTATCAACAAATATTTATCATAAAGTTCTGCACTGTGGCTGTCTCATTCCTCACAATCGAGTCTGGGTATAGAATGTTCCTTTTTCTTTTCTCTTCTTTTAAGCTTCTGCTTGGGCAGCTTAAAAAAAGTTCTGAGAGCACTGGCCATAAAGGGCTCAGATGAGCCAGCTCCTGAGTCAGGCACCTTGGCTTATCAGCACAGATCAGAATACTAAACCAGTCGTGGCCACCCTGCCTGCAGATTTGATTTCTAAGAGCAGTTCCACAAATTACCGCTATGCCAACACACTTATTTTGAATCACAACTTTTGCAATACTATGTATTCTAAATTTGAGGAGTTGCAGGTGGAGCTGGGAGAGGAAATATGTAATGTACTTCACCTCACCTCTCAAGATGCGTCTAAACAGATGCAAGTCGACTTGATTATTTATTCCTGACTACTTAAAGAACCATTGTCGGATCCCTGCTCGAGACAACTTGGTTCCAAAGTGCTGGTGAGCCTCTTACATGGGATGCTTGTCACCCCAGCCTTGTGACCTGCTTCTGAGGATTGCTGTTTCTCTACTGTCTCCTCTTCTCTGCTCCAAACTTCAGAAAGAGCACTACTCCTTACAGAAGGAGGTGTTCTGCTTTTAAAGACGGCTGGCTGTAAATGTCAAAGTCATAAATATTTAAATATCATTTTCTCTCAATTTCAAGTCAAGACTGATAAGATGCTTCTAATTAGTCTGGGCTCCCTTCCGGGCCCAGCCCCAGGAAAGCGCCTTCGGTCCCCACCAACCCTCAACCCGGGAAGCAGGAGCGGGAGGAAGAGGGCTTTGGCTCTCGGGCCACACAGGGTCGGCGCTAGAACACAAACACTTTGAAATGATTTTCGCAAAGCTCCCTGGTTACCAGAGCGTTTAAGTTTATTTTTAACTCTACAAAAAACAATGAAGTAAAGTAACTGTAAACTTATTTAAACTCAACCACTGTGCCCAGAAGGGGCGTTCACGCTGCCATTTCAATTTTCTTTAATTTTCGTTTCTTCCGGGATTCTTAAAGCAAGTCATACAGCTTCATTTGCGCGGCTGCCCACCCTTTCCGGCCCATCGCTAGGTGGGGCTATGGACTGTTTGGGGGGTGACTTTTGGGGTCACCTCTGCTCATCCGTCGAGACTCTTCTGGTGACCAAGTCCCCTCTGCGGGCTGCAGGAAGGGGCTTCCTGGAGGAGTCTGGGAGGGGCGCTGGCTCCCATTCGGCAACACCGTCACTCCTTCCTTGGGAAGCGCAGGCCCAGCAGCGGGGCAGCTGCGCGACTCTGGGAGGTGGGCTCTGCCCAACGACTGAGACCTAGCGGCGCCCAGGGAGAGGAGTCCCAGATCTTCACCATCTCTCTCCTTGACATTTGCCTTTGACCTTTGAGTAAATCCCAGGCGCTCCCGCCCCGTCCCGCTCCTGCTGGGGCCCAGCTGCACTATGGCCGCAGCAACAATGAATTTCATGGGACTGAAGCAGCCCGCCTGGGAAGAGCCCTGCTCGGTGCCCTGGGTGCACCCTTCCCTGGCAGCTCCTGGGTCGCTCGGACCTGGACTAGTAAACTTGGGCACCGCCCTCTGGGTCCCCTGCGCGTCCGCGCCCTCCTCTGATGGGCCTGCTCGCGCGTGGGCCCACAAAGGTTTGCGAAGTTCCCGTTCCCGGGCGCAGTCTGCTACATGGCCGCGCCAGTCCTCGCCTTTGTTGCCCTACTGCGTACCCAATGCGAGACGCGACTCGAGTTGGCAGGGACCGCTCGAGAGACGCTCTCACGCGGAGTCGGTGAGGCTTCTCCGTGCGGGACCAGCCCTGTCCGCCTGTCCCCGTGGGCCAGACCCCAGCTGCGCCGGCGAGAGCGGCCCCGAGACAGTGGCGCGGGGACCCGCATGTGAGGTCTTGCTCCGCTCTCCCGGCTCTGCGTGGCTCTGGGTCGCCGCGATTCCCAGTGACTCCTTCTTGGAAGCGTCTGCGTGGGCCAGGCTGGAGGTCAGGGACCGCTCGAGAGACGCTCTCACGCGGAGTCGGTGAGGCTTCTCCGTGCGGGACCAGCCCTGTCCGCCTGTCCCCGTGGGCCAGACCCCAGCTGCGCCGGCGAGAGCGGCCCCGAGACAGTGGCGCGGGGACCCGCATGTGAGGTCTTGCTCCGCTCTCCCGGCTCTGCGTGGCTCTGGGTCGCCGCGATTCCCAGTGACTCCTTCTTGGAAGCGTCTGCGTGGGCCAGGCTGGAGGGCGAGGGGGAAAGGAGGAGGGAAAGAGAAGCCGGAGGGAGGGGGAGGAGACGAAGGGGAGGGGTCTCTGCCACCCTCTCTACGAGGCTCCGCGCCACCCCTCCTATCCTAGTCTTCGGCCTGGTCCCGTCCCCTCCCCTTGCTCAGCGCCCCCTCCCTTCCCTCTCGCCAACCGCTCAGCGCCCCGAACCTCGCGGTCCTCCCGAGCTAGCGGAGCGGCGTCCTGGCAGGAAAATCCGGGCGTCCTTTCTCATTTAACCCGCGTTTCCATTAACTCGGTCCCGGAGCCCACTAATCCGCGCACCGAAGGCAAAAGGAGGCTAATTAATGACCAGCTTTTCCAGTCAAGACCGGCGATAATTGCTTTGGTGGCCTTTATGATTACAAGATAAAAATGGGCCCGGCCTGACATAAGAGGCACTGTGTACATTCGGAGGCAGGAGGAAATGAAGAGTTGGGAGGCTGAATGCGGAGCAGAAAATTACTAATAGAAGAGAGATAATGAATAGGCCGGCCAGGCATTCATGGGGAAAAATCCATTTTGTTACCACGCGAAATTAGGTGGTGGAAAGGAGTTTGCTAATTGTTCTCATCTTGTAGCAACCAGGACTGAGGCAGGGCGTGCTTTCCCATTCATTTCCCGGGTAATTGTGGGGGGTTCGCTGGCCCGGAGTCGTGGGCGATGTGCCGCAGCGTCCATTTTCCTGCGGCGCTTTTAATTGTCCCTAATACACCTCCTAATGAAGCTAATGAGGGGCTCCGGGTTCCTTGCCCCTGGGAGACCAGTGACAGGCACCAAAGGGTATTTTCATGCCTTGTCTCCACCCAAGGACTCCGGGAGTCTGTGGGCCTGGGGGACTTAACTCTCAGGACCCAGGGGTGGACTTCTGGGGCACCCATTCCTTTTCCCCACCCGGGCTGATCACAGGAACCACACCCTGGGGTATGGTGCTACTGGACACTGGATGCCCCCCAAGGCAGGTGGGCCTTTCTGGGATGGCAGATTCCTCAGACTAGGAGAGGTGATGGGAGGCAGAGAGGCTGTGCTATTCTGTGGAGTGCTGCCGACTTTGTAACTGTTGCCGCTTTACCTTCTGCAGTCTGCCCCTCTGGACATTTGCTCTGGGAAGGGGCACTCGCTTGGTTTTACCTAAGGCAGAGATTAGCTGTGGAGCATTTTATGTTGTTAAGTTTGAAAAACAGCCCACAGTGAGGAGAGAGACACAGGGGCCCCCTTGTCATCGGGATGCGCCATCTCTGGATGCTGTCACGCTGGCTCCCCTTGAGGGGCTCCAGCACTGTGTGTGCCAGTGCCTGCGCCCTGTCTTGTCCTGTGGCACTAGTGTTCAGCCGCAGCCAAGCCTGGCTTTCTGGGAAGTGGTGATTCCCTAGATGCTAACATGGCCTCTCTCCTCATGCCTATGCAGAGCAGCAAACTCAAACTTCTGCCTCACCCGGGAGATCAGGAGGATTCCACCAAGTTCATCGTGCTCACCTTCCTATCCATGGCTTGCATCGTGGGTGTCCTCCTGGCCTCCAGCCTCATCTACTGCCTCCGCCACAGCTCCCACCACAAGCTGAAGAAGAAGCTGTCTGGCCTGGGGGGTGACCCCAATGCAGATGCCACTGCTGCCTACCAGGTAAGAAGAGATTCCTTTCCAAGGGCTTTGCTGGGTTTGTCCACTGAATAGATTATCTTTATTTTTACTTGTCCCTGGTCCCTCCCCCACTCCCAGAACTTGTTCATTTATTCATAATTTGGGTTCTTTTATGATGACAATTTGAAACTTCTCATTAGCATTCATGTAAATACCTTGCAACCACAGCTTTACGGCTCTGTATTAATCTTACGCTGTTCTTGGATAGTTTTGTGTTAGCTGTGAAAGCGGGTTGCTAATTAGAGATGTGGAAAAAGTACAATAC
Organism: Fukomys damarensis; assembly: GCF_012274545.1. Taxonomy (NCBI): domain Eukaryota; kingdom Metazoa; phylum Chordata; class Mammalia; order Rodentia; family Bathyergidae; genus Fukomys; species Fukomys damarensis. The sequence continues at coordinate 84,161,333 of NW_022900928.1, forward strand.
ATGAATTATGTATTATCTGTTATCTTTCTTAGTTTTGGCCACTGTTAATGAAACATGCCATAGTTGCAAGATGAATTGGTTGTGTAGATGTTTGAAGATAGTACTTAAATCATCGACTTCCTCAGGGGCCTGTATGAAAAGCCCCCTTTGACCTGATCTGTTGCCACCCTCTGCTATGACTCGGATAAAGTGAAATCTAATGCTGATTTCTAATGGGAGATAAGCCTGCATGTCTAGAGGAAGTGGTGGGCAGCTGTGTGGGGAGGTGCCAGGCTCCAGCAGACACACGTGGAAAGGGAGAACTGAGCTGATGGGCAGAAACAAAACCTCAGAATTCTGGGATGTTCTGTAGTGTGTGTTTCATATCTAATAACATCGCATAATAAAATAAGACTTCAGTTATGACAGTGCAAGCCAAGCACATCTACAAGTCAGGACATTTGGTTTCTGTAAAATAAAATATAAGTTAATTCCATGTATATACAGTATTCCCATTTGAGAAGGTAAAAATAATTCCCTTAATTGCCATTTTAAAAATTTAATCATTATGCATTGGTAAGGTTTTTCTCCCATTGGACCAGATCTTTGTCTTCTGTGGTCATGTGACCATGATGTATAACATTGTATAAATAATTCACATGTTTCACAACAGAAATTCAGTACTGTTGTTCTGTCATCAGTATGACTGAGGTAAACTCTCCTTCTAGGAGATTCCCAATGCCCAGTTTAGCTGGCTGGACACTGCCCCATGGGCAACCCTACCTCTATCCCATGTAAGGAGTTGAGATGAATTCATAAAATTTCTGTGCTTAGAAGAGACCATGACATAGCTTCTCCTCTAATTTCAAAATGCTTAGCATTGTCACTGAATGGAGAAAACCTCTAGTCGCCTGGAGGGGTCACAAGCCTGGTCAGGACAATCCTTTTCTTATAAAGAAATGGCAGCTTCAAATGGTTTGGAGATGGCATTTCAAGTGCAGTGCATAGCTTTGCTTCAAAGCAAAAGAAAAACCACATTTGAAGAAGCAGCCTGAAAAAAATGTCACATAAACTAGTAAGAATTTACCCAGAACTTCTATTGAGCAGGGCCATCAATATAGGATGCCAGGTCTTTGGGGCCAAGCCTGTGTCGAAACATAAATAAATTATCACCTCGTTCTTTTCCAAGTGTGAGAGTTGAGAGATCATACAGGCGTAGATTTCTAGAAAGCATGGCATCCTTTGATATACTTTGAAATTCAAATATAAAATATTGATAGAATGGAAAGGTTGGACTTGCATGCAGAAATGACTAATTTTTACAAAAATGCAGATTGAAAATGCATACTCAGAACTGAGTTTGTGATAATTAACAGAAAAAAGTCTTCCCAGTGACAGCTCTAATTAATAGTATCTGTAATTAAAATCATGCCCTTCCAGCAGGAAAATTGTTTGAATTTCTTAGAGTGACCTTTTGTGTTCCTCCTGGGGACATGGTGGGTAAGTTGATATTGATTTTATAATGAGCTCTGGTTTGTTTAATAAGAATGTGTAAGCCAGACAATAAATGAAATATGTGCTTTTCTTCCATCCAGATTAATAAAAAGGGGAAAAGACAGAGGGGGAAAAAACTTTTTCTTTAAAAATATGATCTAGGAAAATTTGGAAATGATTATAAAGATTTTCTGTTGGGCTTAGCTCTGCAATCACTACCAGACACCCTTTGGGGAACTGGCTAACGAGGTCTGCTGCCGCCATGCCGAGGGGGGCTTCCTCCAGAGGGAACTTGAGCACAGCAAAGCGGGATGCCACCCACAAGATGGGGCCTTTTGGGCTTTTGGCTTTGGGTTTAAGTGGGTGACATACAAAGAACTCAAACCATTGTGGTTACAGATTACGTACATCAGTGAACAAAGCCCATGATAATTGATGCATGCATCTGTATCGCTTCCAGTTTTCTGAAGCTGCCATTGAGATGTCCTTCAAGTTTAAAAATCTTATAAAAAGTTTTTCAAAATATTGTAAGCATAAAACAATAAATTTTAGGGAAAGTGTCTAGTTGTCTCAGTGTACTTACCTTTACATCATTGAACTTCTGTGTTTCTTCATTCTATAATAAAAGTGAGGCTGTATGTAACTTCATTGTAATTCCCATTGCTGGGGTACAGAGAAAACTGAGCAATTTGATATTATGCTTCATATTATAAGGGATGGTGCACATACTCCATGCATTATTTTGAAGTTTCTAGACTCAATTAATATTCCTGTGTAAGTAGCCTGGGGAAAATAAGATGACCAGCGACAATATACTAAGTTCTATTAATGTCAAATCTTGAAGTTGTTCAGGAAATGAGAGAGCTGGACATTCATACATTGGGAAAGGAAGGCACAGAGTGGGGCATTGGGATGGCGTGGAGAAGGTGACCCATGTTTGGGTGGCACTGGCAGCCTTTGGTCCTGCTGTCCCAAAAGGAGAATCAACTTGTCCCCACTTAGCGCTGGCATTAGTGTCACTGCGGACACTCACAGCAGGAGCCAGGAGGCCCTCAGTGGTGGCCTGGCCATCTGCTGAATTTGGTAGGGACAGCCTGTGCTGCCCGGTGAATATGACCACATGAGCCAGGCCATGGGGCACAGCAGGTCCCCGAATGTCTCTTTCTCAAAATCATTTCCTGCAGGCTTGGATGATGAGATTCTAGTGTAAACACCTGTGTCTCCTTCCTCAAAGTAGGCCTGTTCCCAGGACCATTGGGATCCATCAATTTCTGAGTTTATATGTGTGGGGTATGTGGGTGTGATATTTGTTCTTGCTTTATTTATTGGTAAAACTAGATCTTTTTGGCAGACTTTTACTTTTGATGCTCTTCCAAGCTATCAATCCCGTATGATAATGCAGCAAAGTTTAATTTGCTCACACTTTAAAAATTGGGTAGACTAATGTTCTGAATTAAAACTTATTTTCAATAGGATATTACCACCAACTTTTCCCCATTGTTTCAGTGAATTTTCTGTCAAAATACATACAACATAATATATCTGGATTAAACAGATTTTGCTTATTTCTTTTCTTTCAAATTAGGACAGCATGTCATGTCCTCGTGTGTCATACGGATCCGTGTGCATTCACATGGACACACCCACACAGGTTGAGAATTGTCATGTTTGATAGCAGTGTATTTTATGCATTTTTTTCATGTAGATGTCCCATTTCTGAGGAAGATGGTTGGATAAAACTGTGCCCGAAATAAGTTGTTGGATCATTAGAGACATTCTCCCCTTTTTCTCTCTGAGTGCCTTTGAATGTTGCATCCATTTTTTTGAGGCTTTGATCATCTCTGAACAGCAAGTTTAGTATTCCGCCTGCCTGCTCTTCCTCCCTGGCACCAAGGCAGAGACTCCTTCAGAATTTTCAGCAAGTTCTCTTTTGATGGTTATTTCACAATACGCAGCAGGTTTTCTTGTGTACTTGAGGCCTTTGGAACCAAACCCAGAGGAAAGCATACGCTGGGGCTACAGGGATCCCCATAAACAGAGTCGCTAAGTGCACATCCGGCTGCCGTGGCACCCATTAGCAAGTGATTATTAATGTAATAACAGCATGTGTGTGGCTGCTGCTATTTAGGGTGCTCAGCAGACTTGGGCTGATGGTTCTGCAGGCTCAGAAGTGCCCTCACCTTACCTCTGCCAAAGGAAGCCAAGCGCTTACACTAGGTAGCACGCTGGCTCCTTCTCTTATGAATTAAGAGACTCCCCTCCTTTTCTAGATGAGCTTAATCTTCCGCAGTTGGAGTAATCACTAGTCATGGAAGTGGAGAAAGGATAGAATATTCCCAAGTAAGTTAGGAAACAGTGAATTTTCCCAAGGTTTACTTGACCCCACCACAAGTTTCTACCAAGGCCTCTCTACTCAGCTGTGTATCTTAAAATGGTTGTTCTGGCTTTATATTTAAATTTTCAGGTTGAAATAATAGTGTTTATTTTTTTTTTGGCAAATATTCAAGAAGTAAAATCTAGTCCTGCTTCAGAATTGGAAGGTGTCTGCAAACATGTTATTAAAGAGCATCCTTTTATTACAACACAGCCAAACCTGAGAATCTGGAGTTTTCTAATTTCACCTTTTCAAGAGAAGCTGGCAGCCTGTCAGTGGAACTTGCCCAGCCTTCCCAGTACTGGTGTGATTCCCAAGCATGTGTTCTGTCTCCTCCTGGGGATGCCAAGGACTGGAGGGGAAGCCTCCTGCTCTTCTGGGCTCTCCATGCCCTAGGATGCTCCAGGGTCTACTTGCAAATAAAACCAGAATGGTTCAGTTGGTGCCACATTCCATGTTTTTGGAAGCAGAAATGTGATCATCTAAGGAGAACTTGCAAAAATTTTGCCCTGCTGATGGTAAAGGAGCACATTTTGTGCCCAACAGTTTCAAACAATCGATAGGTTTTTGTAAGCTCAGATGAATCTGTGAGATACCTTCTCACTGCAGATCAGAGCATTCTTCCAGAAGGCTGACACCCGATAGCAGTACGCTGTTCTCAAACACCCAGAACTTTCAGATATGTGATTTCCTGTCAACATCTCCAGGCCTGTTCTGAAACGTGGACTGTACAAACTCCTTGATACAGCAAACATCTGAGCATAAAGTAAACCTACTTCCCGCCTTGGTCAGACAGGAGTAATTAGATCAGAATTTAGCAGAGCACTTGGCAAGATGTGAGGAAACAGGAGACTGGATGTTAAATGCATGAGCATCCTGTGGCCTGAGTTCAGTGGCTCCTTTTGTTGCCCTGATGTTGTTTTATCAGCAAACCTGGATACTTCCTGAACCACTATTCCCAGGAATGAGTAAAAGGAAAGGGAAGGAGGGAGATATACAGACTCAGCCTCTGCTGCATGCTAGGCAGCTTTCCATGGCACCTGGTTTTCCTCTCAGGTGCAGAGGCAGGAGGGTCTCGGGCCCATAGAAGGAAAGAGCTCAGCAGAAAGAAGGGCAGTGTGGGGTGTCTTCAGGGAGTATGAGACCATTTCACGATTGAGATCCTGGGGCGCTGCTGGGAGCCCATCCTCCACAGAGAGACACTCAGTGCCAGTCCCAGGCCACTAGCTGTGCCCTCCCAGCAGTGCCTATCAGGTCCCCAAATTGTCACTTCACAGCCACCTAAGGGAGGCAGGGACACAAGTGGGCAAAGCAACCCCCCCTACCCTCTGGGTCAGGGCTCAGGCAGACTCTAGGCTGCAGTCTCCCCACAGAGCATCAGAGATGGGCACAGCCTTTCCTCTGTGCCCACACCAGGACTGCTGCCCCAAGGCTTCTCTATGGAGCAGGGCCCTTGGGACTCAGAAGCAGGGAGGCCCGTGTCTATGGTGTGCAATTTCTTGGAGATGTGGGTGTGCCCTGAGCCAGGCAAACTGTTAGCCCGTGACCAGGCCAGACATGGTGACAGGAGGGACCAGTGTGACACTGAGGTGACCAGGAGGGGTGTGAGCCAGCTACTAGAATGAGGATTCTCATAGAAGGCTCATGACGGATGGATCTGTGGATCAGGGTGGGTAGAGGCTACCAGTTGGGCATGGAGTGGGGCACTGGCTGACCACGTGGTATGGTGATGGCAGGAGTGATGCTAGGGGCTGCAGAGCAGCCTGTCCCTAGGGCAGGCTAGCACTCAGCCTAGAGGTGGGAATGGGGATCCTCTGGGGGTTATGGAGAGGAACCCACTTGGGTGGCCTGGGCCTGGGGTGAGGACACCATACCCACTATTCCCCCAGGGCTATGTCTCCTACCCTGGAGGACACCAATGGAGAGAGGAGCCCCATGTTCTCTCCTTTATCCTGCTCTGCTCTGTTCCTCTGTCTTGTTTCCCTCTTGCTATGCTTTCATTTTATTCATTCCTTTCCCATTATTTAAGGTCCACTTGACCTTAGCTAAAAAGCTGAGAAGCAATCTCTGCTATTTAAACTCTCAGAAGAAAGTGGCTGTGACACCAGGAAGGTGGCAGGTAAGACTCGCTTGAGTCTGTACCTTACTGTCAAGGAACTGCCTTCCCTCACCCTAGAGGCAAATGGGCCTCTCTCGGGTCCAGGCTGACCCAGGAGTGCAGTTTTCAGGGACCAGGTGAGGCCACCTCCCCATCCACCCCTGACAGGTGCTACAGGGTTCTGGTGTCTGTCCTGGGCCTCCTACATGGGGGCCACCTAGGTGCCTTGGGACTCTACATTTTCTGAACCAGCAGAAGCTTGTTGAACTCAGTTTTGCATGTGAGCAGGACCTGAGCACTTTGGTGAGGAAGCCCAGAGTTCAACGCTGGCGACACGCGACACTGTGATGATGCCTGGTGGCCAGAAAGGGTGCACTGGGACTCAGAGCAAGTGGGTTGTCAGGGAGAGACATCTTTCTGGGCCTGGTCAGTGTCCTTCCCTGTGCTGTCAGCAGGCAGAGGGCAACAACACATAGCTTCCAGGGCCTGGGAACCACATTGCCTGTTCCCTGCAGGAGTCCAATGACAATGTCTTAGGCCATCCGTCACCAGTACTCTTTCAAGATCTGTTAATATATAAGATAATGGAACCAGCAAAATTTGTTGTCTAGGTGTGTTATTATTATGATTATATTAGCCAGCAAAGCCAACTATTTGAAAATACATACTTGTGTATGGTGTTTGACAAACATGGGTTCAAATCATAGACCTAAAATTGGGTTGACTCTGTGATGCTTAATAGTTAACCAGTGAGAAGTGTTTATAGGTGACAAATGTGCCAGATGACATTGAACCAGTTTGCAACTGAACCGGAGTTCACCGCTTAAACAGGAAGTCTGGTTTCCTTCATAGTTAAACATTGTATTGTTTCCCTTTTTTTCTTTTCTTCTTCTTCTTCTTCTTTTTTTTTTTTTTTGGTGAAGATAGCAAATCAGAAGAATAACCTTGCAGAAAGGAGTAGCTGTAGAATTACACCTCTTGTTGGTCCCTAAAACACACAAGCCAGGAACCAGACTGCTGGAGCTTGGAGTGCAGTTAATGGTAGATGCTTGTCTGGTATCATGAGGTCCTGGGTTTAACCCCAACACCAAAAGAAAAAAATAGATATATTTGAGTGGGAAGAAATAAAATATGGATTTGTTTATAAAACAAAATAATTAATTGAGATGAAAAAATTACATCTGAATTTAGAGGTTTCAGAGTTATTTCTACCCATTCTGTGATGTTCTCCTTTACCAGATGCAAGGAGAATAAAAATACTAAGAAAGTTCCCCCGCAAATACACAATTGAAATGTGAAGGGGAAAAGTTGTCATTTGTTTCAGAGTGTTTCCTCTCTGACCTTGGCCAGGGTGCCCCCTAAGGCTGTGTGACTCTGTCCCCACTGTTCTATCCCTGGTTGGACACAGGTGTTCAGACAGAGCTGAGGCTGGTTGGAGAAGTGACCCCGCAGCACCCAGCTGTCATCTTCACTGGTCCCCCCTGGTGTGTATCACCTGCTCCTTGGGAACAGAGAATACATTTAGAGACTATGGAGCTTGGAGTCCTTGACTGGGCATTAAAGATACTCACCCACGGTCCCAGCCCTGGCCTGGGGCACTCTCAGCCTGTGCAGTCCCTCCAAATGGTACAGAACAGGATAATTGGGCCCAGGATGATGGGCGGCCTTGGAGAACACAGACTGAGCAGCTGCTCCCCCTACTCACCCACAGCCCTGCCCTTTGGCTTAATGAAGAGCGCCCAGCAGAAAGCCCTCAATACCCTTTGTGTCCTGGCCACTCCTTCCAGCCCCCAACACCCTGTGCTGCCTGCTCTGAGCCTTTGTTCTGCCCTCCCACATCCCGACCCCTGCCATCTGCTAGCCCTGAGTGTGGGACCTGCACCCCAGCCAGGGGTTCAGGCCCTATCCTGAACACCACCACTCAGCTCTTTACCATTGTCACCTCGTATCTGTAGTGACGTTTCCTCATCCCTCTGCCAGCATGGGCTCACTCTGCCTTCTGGGTGAGGACACCCAAGTATCTGCAGCCACCTGCTCCCTCTGCACCTCGCTTTCCTCACAAGTCCTGTAACTCACAGCCCCCAGCAAGGGACCTTCAGTGCTCGATAACACTGATCGATGGATTGAACTGAGCTATCGACGTAAGAGGCATTAGGCAGGAGAGCCACTTAGAATTCTCTGGAAAGCCAGCCCAAAACTTCCAGCATTGGAACAGCATCTAGTGTGCAGGAAGCTGCCACTAGATATTCCATTCTGTAGATGTTGCCAAGGACAGTGACAAGAATGACAAATGATGGTCGTTCATTTACTTTTGAGAAAAATGAATGTTAGGAAGGTAGCAAAAGTTTCTTGAAGAAAACAGCTGCTCCCTGACAGGCCACAATGCCCAGGCTACAAGGAGGTGGTGGTTTCTCTGTCCCTGGCCTGGTTGTTCCCAGTGTCTGAATGCGGGACCAGAAGCCAGGTGAGTCATCACCTGCCTGAGCTCAGTCAAGATGTGCACTGTTTTACCTGCCTTTTTTTTTTTTTTTTTT
>NW_022900928.1:84170081-84268226 GCF_012274545.1 Fukomys damarensis
TTTTTTTTTTTTTTTTTTTTTGGTACTGAGGATCCAACTTGGGCCCTTGCCTGCCTTTTGAGGGGGTGGCGAGGGTGGCCACGTCCCTGTCACACCTGGAAGTATGACCATTGTCCTTCATCAGTACATGCTTTCTGACATCTAAAACTTCAGCCTTTAGTTAGAGCATTTGAGATTATTGCCTGAGTTATTCCGAAGAAAGAGTCTGACTAGAATTATATTTCCATGTTTTATTTTCACAAGTCTTTCCTGTATGCTGTTGAATGCTCACCAGGTACAGAGTGAAGGTAGAAGTCATGAGGGAGATAGACCCGGATAGCAGGCATTCAGCCGCATCTGCGCACACAGGTCATCTGTAGCCCAGTCCTTGCTGTGGGCGGTATGCCAGCTGCAAAGCAAGGCAACCTCATATCTGTGCACATCGCCTCTTCCTGCCACCAACTAGGGAGCAACAGGATTCTTAGACACAGCCACACACCCAGACATGCAGCAGGTGACTGGTGTCACAGCACATGTTGGGGAGCATGTGTCTATCCAGCGCCCAGTTGTGCCCTCTGGAAGAGGCTGAGAAGGGACAGAGGCATATGGGAGGAGTGAAACAGGAAGAGAAGTCCTCCTCTCCCTAGGGCAGGCTACTCTAGGGTGGGCTGGCATCAGGATGCACAGGCTGCTTCTCACATGGCTCAGGATGTGTCTGTTTCTTTAAGTTTTATTTTGAGAAAACATCTTGCTAGATGGGAAAAATTACTCAGTGGTGCTTGGTAAACACTGTTTATCCAGAGCTGTTTTGGTTGGTTTGCTAACGTGGAGTCAGCCATTCAAATAAAGCAGCTGCATGTTCCTGGGTGGGTGGATGCCACTCACTGAGTCCTTGGAGCCTGGGGCAGGGAACTGTGGGGTGGGGAGGGACAGCTTTGTAGGGAGGGGACAGCAGGGTGGAGAGACAACAGATGGGACCATGCTCTCCATCTCTAAAGCTGGCCCAGGACTGGCTGTAAGCAGCCCCTTCCCTGGGTGTGTGGTATGTCCGTGCATGCATGCTTAGGATGTATGCACATGTGTGGCCCTTAGTCTATGTGTGACAATTGACTAGGCACCATGGGGAAGCCCCCTGGAGGTAGAGGAACTATGTCCCCATGGAGTGGAAGCCCCCACTCTGGACTGTGTGCTTCTGTGGCCCAGCCATGTGCCCTGCAGGGAGAAGTGTGGTCCTGGGTCCTGACCCCTCTCTTGGTGTGTCCATAGGACCATGGCCCTGGGCTCCTCACAGATTTTACAGTGGGATTATACACAGAAAGAAAGCAGATGCCATCGTAGCTTGGGCTGTGCACAAGGTGGCACTGCCCCTGACACTTATGGTTTACGGTGACACAAAGCTGCTTGAATGGACCTGTTTTGGATGAGGAGGGTAGTTATGCAAGGAGCCTCTTTCATCACAGGACAGAAGCCTTTGCCTGGCCCTTCCCATCCGTGCTTGCCAACACTTCGTTTTAGTAGCACTGAATGTCAAACTGCGTGTTTTAAAAGGACCTAGTTTTGTTTTTGTTTTTCTCTCATTACAGAAGTAAAAACTGCCCAGTTAAGCAAAATAAAAATTAAAGTAAAAACCACCTTTAATTCCACCCATGATCAAGTCCCTAATAAATAACTTGGCTCTTGCCATTGTGAGGTTCTGCCTACCCACCCTTGCATTAGTCAGTCTGACTTTCTGTGACACGAACGTCCCTGCAGTCGTGTGCTCTTCAGCCTTCGAGCCATCGCAGGACCATCCTGCAGCCATTTGCATGGCAAGTGCACTGCACTGTGGAGCCTGGGCCCTGGGTTGTGCAACATCCCGCCCCCCCGCATGTTTTATCCTGCCTGGAAGTAATTGGCCTTTATCCCGCCCAGCACATCCTAATGAACCATTTTTTCCTCCGTGGCTTTGTGTGTCTGTTCCTTAGTTTTGTCCTGTTACTGCTAATTATGCTCCACAAATAACCCTAAAAATTCCAGGCGTCCTTTGTGTGCATACTTAGGCAACGCACAGCTTTGTTCCGATTGTTCCTCGAAAGGTGCGGAGAGCTTTTCTTGAGCCTTTGTAGTCTTGGTCTTTCTTTTGGCAGAATTGAAGAATGACAGGTCTTTTCTCTCAGAGTGATCCTGCTCTCTGTAATTTTCCCCCATCAGATGTAGAGTTGAGAAATGAGACATTTGCATTATTGTGTGTATGGATGAATTTCTGCCCCCAGAATCCTATTCAACTTATTTTGCAAATTGTGCTATAAAGCAGTCGAAAATATTTCAAGGGCGCTGCAGAAGCCTCCCAGGGCTCGGCTCAGCATGCAGCAGAGGCAGGCGGTCATGCAGAATGTGATGACTATGGTATCCAATGTGTATGTGTGCCTCTGTTTGCTTAATCGGCATGCCTGTGCCCCAAGGATTTGCATGGAAGATGTGTGCCTTGCCAATCCAAGTGGCCCAATACTCTGGTACAGGGGGTGGTGGGGAACTCAGAGGCCCTGGGATCCTGCAGTCTGAATTTTGGCCCTGGAGGCTATACCAGGCCATCAGAGATCAGCCTCTCCTGTGTTCCCAGAGGAGAGTTTGGCCCCTGGGACAATCCTCTTTGTCTTGCCATGCTTGGTATATGGTACACTCTTTGGATGTTTCACGCAGTGTGGCCCAAGCTTCACGTTTGCTTAGTAACAGAGCATTTACCTGGGGAGGATTGTGGGGAAGGCTGCTCTCATTGTCTTGCAACCTGAGTTACTCTAGCTGCCCTGGGAATGAAGAGGGCATCTCCTCATGTGAGTGAGGTGGTCAGGAATCACACTGGCTGTGCTGTGTCCCTGGGAACTGGCACAGTGGGACAGCCCTGCAGATCTGGCAGGGTGGCTACAGTGTCTGAAAGGAAGACATTTAAAATTGGATCCCCAGTTGGTGGTGAGCCTTCAGGGAGGCTGTGAGAGGCCTAAGACCTGGCTGGGCAGAGTGTAAGTGCCTCAGGTCTCACAGGAGTGACACACATAGATCCCACTTCACAGGTCACTGGACAGAGCCATCAAGCTTAGGAACAGAGTGGCAGAGCTGGGGTTCTGACTGAACAGTCTAGCCACAGAGTCCTTGCCCTGAACCACCACATCACACTAGAGCTTTGAGCACATCCTGGCTCTGCCCTGGGCCCATCCTCTCTCCCAGTAATGAATTTCATTGCTGTGGGACTTTTTTAAAACACACACGCACTTCCCAAGAGTAGAGTGTTGTAACCATGGACAGCAACAGCAACGGTGCCGCCTGTGCATCCCCCTCCATACTGTCTACCATCTTCTCCCTGGGAGCTTGACATAATTTGCATCTGGCTTTCTCCCAACACACCAGAGAGGCCACATAGCCAAAAGGCCAGAGCCAGGTGCCCAGGCCAAGCAGGCCTCTCCAGAGCTGCAGGTCCCAAGATCCAGGCAGCAAGGTACAGATGGAAGCGAGCAGCCCTTCTCCGAGTGAAACTGTTCGTGTTCACATGCATTGGCCTCTTCCTCGCTGCTGAGGAGTAGACACTGGAATGTGCACTGGCCACAGACATACGCAGCTGCCCTGCATTGGTCCCTGCATGAGCCAGGTGTGCGAGGGGAACATAGGAAAGGCCCCAACTCCCATGCACATCCTGGAGCTGAGCTGTCCACCTGGCCCTGCTGTAGGAGCTGCAAAGTCCATGCTGCAGCCTCTTGGGCCTGTGAGGATCCCAAGGGAAAATGTGGCTGGCAGGGACTTGGCTGTGCTCACCCCAAAGGGCACTCAGTGGTGGTTGGTGGCCAAGTTTGCATCTTACATCAGCTGCTGCTGGAGTCAGTGTGGACTCATGACCAGATCCCTCATGAGGCCACTGTACACTCTGGTTGGCCTGATACCATCTTTCTACCAGGGAGGAGATGGACAGAGAGGGTGGGCAGCTTCCCCAGACCACACAACCAGCACATGCCGACACCAGGGTTCAGAGGCAGGTGCACAGGCTCCGGGTTCCTTGTCATTGTGGATGAACTAGGTGTCTAGTCTCAGGCAGCTTCATGGAGGTGCCACTCTTCTGGAGGCCATGGCATGTGGCCATCATGTCTGCCATCCCAAGCTGCTGAGCCTGTGGAGTGGAGAACAGGACCTGAGGTGCACATCAGCCCAGCACCAACCCTGCCCTCTCAGGGGGGCATCCTGAGATTCTCGTCTCAGGACCAAGACCTGGTGTAGTCAGGCCAGGATCTGCCCCTCAGCAGGTGCCCCTGAGCCCACAGGGGTGGAGTCCCACATGGGAACAGCTCCCAGTGTTCCCTCCTGGGATCCTTCAGCCAGGCTGCATGGCTTCTCCCAGCTAGCACTGTGTGGGACTCCTTGCTCCTGGGGGCACTTTCCTGAGGTCTTCCCCTTTCCATTTTAAAACCGATAAAAACCCACATGGGTGGTAGCTAAAGTATGCTATGTACAAGGACAAATCTGCCAAAATGTAATTCCTGATCTGTTTAGCCAATATGTGCTCTTAAAAAAAAATTTATGAATATAATTCACAATTTATTTATTTATTTATTTATTTATTTATTTGGGGGGGTCTACCGGGGATCAAATGCGGGACGTTGCGCTTGCAAGCAGCGGCACCACTGAACTAAATCCCTGGCCCTGAAAAGCATGCAAAATTTAAAGGCTACTGGAGAACCCATAGTCAGTCCTCATGGAACAGGGCCAACTGTGCTCTCCAGGGTCCAAAACAGCTTGATGCTGTCGCCCACCTGCCCACAGTCCCACCCAAGGCAGGTGTAAGCTCGCAGCCATCAGCATTCCCACATTCATGTCCCAGTGCCCTTGAGATGACTTTGAGTTCACTAACCCCTCAGGTTTCTGGTTTAGTTTTCATTCTGTTGGTTTTTGTTGCACTGACACTGAGCAAGGTCACTGGCTGGAGTCAGGGGTTTGTGTTGTAGCAGGCACAATGCCAAACATCTTATACACGTGAATTTCTGATCTTCACAGCTATATTGGTATCTGTGAAAAAAATGGGATTAGAGACCCTAATGACTTGCCAAATTCATGTAAAGCAGTGAACCCTACACTGGGGCTTCCTTCCCCATTGGGTTTCATGGTGCTGGGCTATGCATGGTGATACACTTGGTGACAAATGGCTGCTCCCACTTTCACCTTCAGTGGAGGAATCCCAAACATTTCACCCCTCCTGGGTCTTACTTCCAGGAGGACTTCCTCAGCTCTCCTCACCTGGGCAGGGGCTGGCTCTGTGCCTCGCTTGTCCTTGCTGTTCTAGGTGCAGTGCACATAGCCACGGAGGTTGGGCAGCCCCTATCCCCACATCCTGACCCCATCCAATCACTCCATGGTGCAAGTGGGAGGCAGGCGAGACTGCATGCACCCAGGTGTGTCACCTGCCTTACAGAATTCTCGGATGGGCTTTTGTTTGCCTTGCATTTGAGCATTAGCACTGGAATAGAGATTTTTAAAATTAATTTCTTCTTAAAAGTCTCTGTGTAAGCCAACAAGCATTGGAAAACTCATGACAGGGAGGAAGCAGAAGTGCAGGCATGGCTTGCTCTTTTCTTTCTGTTCCCTTTGTCCTCATGGCGGTCTTTTTTTTCTTACGGTCATCGTCCCTGTCTCCTGAACACCTGTGGTATTCCTCCCCACCGAGCTGGAGCTGGAGCGGGAGCTGGGGCTGGTAGTGCTACTGCATTGGCAAGAGGGACAGCAACCTCCAGCCAGACCCCAATTGCATGGTCAATGGCAGTAGGTGTGGCACTACCAGGCCCAGGTCCCCACAGGCTGCCCTCAGTTGGGAAACTGTTTGGGGAGTGAGATTCTGTGCTCTGCACATGTTCTCTGCCCTCACCCCATGGCTGATGTTCTCCTGAGCAAGGGGATCCCTAACTTATGTAGGAGGCTGAGGCCACTTCTGAGTTTGCAAGTGTGTGCATTTGTGTGTGTCCACACTTATGTGTGTGCATGTAGGCATTTGTGCTCAGAACCAGTCTGTGGCTCATGGGGAGGTTGGGAGCACCTGAAACTCAGTGCCAGGACCCAGGGTGACCCCAGGCTACCTGGTGGCCTTTGGTCTGTGTGAACTGTGATGCTTAGCAAGGCACAAAAGACCATGCCTTGATGCCTCTCACTGTCTTGCAGGAGCTGTGCCGCCAGCGCATGGCCGTGCGCCCTCCTGATCGGCCAGAAGGCCCACATGCTTCCCGTATCAGCAGTGTCTCCTCGCAGTTCAGCGACGGGCCCATACCCAGTCCCTCAGCACGGAGCAGCACCTCCTCCTGGTCTGAGGAGCCTGTGCAATCCAACATGGACATCTCCACCGGCCACATGATCCTGGTAAGGCCACATTTCATGTCCTGCTTCCCTGGGCAACAGTGTCCCCCTTGAGATCCCACAGCCACTGGTCCCATAGCTGCCCTCATGATTCCAGGCAGAGGCTTCTATGCCTGGTGTGCATGGGCTCTATTGGGCACTTGCTGCTACCTTGCTCTCGACGGTGGGGTGCACTTGATGAGTGCCTGCTATGTGTACTGCTCCTGGGATCCCTAGCCCAGGAATGGCTGTGTGGTGCTACTTGGTATGTAATAAATATTCAGCTTGTCTTTAGAGAGATGTTCATAATTCTGCCTCTCCTCATGCTGGCCATCTCCTGATCTCCATGCCATGGGCACCTTCCCATGTAGGTACCATGAAAGCCAGAACACCAACCTGGCTCAGTGACTTTCTCACTGGAGTTTCAGCCTCCATGGGCAAAGCCCCAAGCCCACTTCTCCTGGCTACAGAAGCTTCTGTGTGGGGGTCCTGGGAGGACGCACAGCTATAAAGTGAAGCCAGGATCACCTGCAGGTGTTAGTATACAGCACAAGTTTGGGGGAACCATCCTTACCCAGTTACCTAATAATGATATGTGCTGCTGGAATTGGACCTCAAAAAGCTAGAAAAGTGTGTATTTTACTAAAACTTCTTGAAGGAGAGCTGGTAGAGGAAGCCCAGAGGCTACTGGCAAAGCCCAGGCCTCACTAGCCAAGTTGTCCATGAATGTTCAGCACCAGAGCCATCCGGATGGGACAAGTGAAGAGACTGAGACACATGGCAGCCAGCTCTAAGATTAAGAAGTCTCACCTTCCTGGCCACCAAGCAGATAGTGGCCTGTGACCTTCATGGCGTCATCAGACCCTGCATTGTGCTCCAAATGCCTCCTGTTGACTTAGTGGAGACCTTGAATCAAGGTGGTAAAAACAACTCCTTGTTCACCTTGCAAACCTATGTCAGCTCCCACTCTGTGCCTGTGGTCATTACCATCAACAGAACTGCTTCTCTTCATGAACAACAGTCCAGTCGTGTTACTTGGGTGGAACTTTTCAGAGATTTTCAGGTTTTTTTGCTTTCAGAAAAGGAGCCAAGACCAGAAGTTAGAACTCAGCAGAAATCAATGCTGCAGCTGAACCTGCTAGTGAGTGCTTGCTTCCAGCCACTGTGGGGTTCATCATATTCCAGGACACCAAACAGGACCTGGTAACATCTCAAGGGCACATGGAACATGAGAATACTGGGCTTTTCCGAGGCAAATGGCTTTAATGGTGATGTGTGATTCTGAACATAGCACAATGGTTAATTTTCAACTGAAATACCTAAGCCACAAGGAACACTTTGTCTCAGCTGGCCTAAAATGAGGTATCCTGTTGGGGGCTCAGTTGATACTATGAGACCCTGTCATGAGCATCTGTCCAAATGTGCCTCCCTTCCTCCCCAAGCCCTCAGTGTCATCCTGTGAGTTCCACCGGCTCTAGAGACTCCATCTGTGCAGATTGTAAACTCAGGGAGACTGAATCTTCCTGCCACCAGTGCTGTGTGTGCAAGGGACACAACCAGACACATTTTCCTGACTGCAAGACACAGACTGACATGGAGAGAGGCAGGAAATGTAGATGCCACCTAGATGCCACCACAGTCTGGGAGAGATGGGTAAAACCTGGAGCTCCTTCCCCTGTCCTAACTACAAGTGGATTCAGGCTACATGGGATCTCACCTTAGGCCCAACCTGGCACAGAGAACCCTAGTCTGCACCTCTCTTAAATTTAGCTCATCCCCTCAGCAGGGGAGGCCACCTGGCTCACCCATTGGCTGTGACAGGCTTTCCTCAGGGGAGGGCTGAGAGCCATGGCAAGTGGACCAGAAGAGGTGCCTAGGTGATCCACAGGGAAAACCTGCATAACCTTGTGGCTCATTAAAGCTATAAGAACATGATTCCATGGTGATCAGTCAACCTGACCCTCCATAAGGTGCCTCATGTTTATCAGACAGCAAATATGATGGTCGTCCCAGCTATGTGGCATGGGCTCAGGGATCATCAGATAAATTATGCAGAGCCCAGGTGAATCTGAAGACCAAGTGTTCTAGATACTTGGCCAAACCGGGCTTCTCAGCTGGAACATCTGCAAAGCATGGTGTTTTAACATGAAGATCTGAAGAGTAAGGAGCAAGGCTATTTATACTTAATGCAGTATGGGGATAGGACTCACCCCCAGTACTAGGAGGAGTGACCGAGTCTCTGGGGACACTGTTCTCCAGCTCCCTGGGGAGTGCTAGGCTGAGTCCTTCCTAGGACTCTGGGCCCTCCAGGCTGGTCGGGCCACAACCTGCAGGAAGACCCTAGCACAGAGCCCCCACCCTCCCTCTACTGTGGGTGGCCATTTTCCACCACTGACTGATTTCCACACTAGAAACCATGGAAACAACTCTGGGAGTACATCCTTCCTCAGGGATCAGGGCAGGGAGCTGCTCTCAGAGGAGAAGGGGTCTCACGGATGACATGATGAAACCACAAAGGCTGTGGAGCTTCTGGGGACCCCAGCCTTCGGGGACAAGCAGCACCTCTGGAGGAGACCAAGTGCCCATCACTCCTGTCACAGCATCTGGTGTGGAACTGACCATGCACAGTAAGGATAGTGGAGGTGCAGGACATGCAGGCGCTCATGGCAAAGCCAGTGGGCTGTAAACAGGCATGGTTACAGGTGGTCAGCACACTGCCCAGCCTGGTTGCTGTGTGATCACATATAGGAATGGGCCCAGGTTCCAGGGTCCCATGAGCTTGCAGTTCTACATCCCTGGACAGATCTGCCCCTATTTTCTCCTCTGTGAACCAGCCAGCACATGGTTGCAGCCCAGACAGCCCTGTATCAGGCCTGTGCTGCAGCCCGAGGCTCAAGGCTGGGTCCTGCAAACTTCACCCATTCTGATTCCAACCTTGATTTTAGTTTTTGTCACGTTTGTCTTCCTTTTCTCAGCCAGTGTTTTTGAAATATTTGATGTTTGACTCACCTAGACTAGTTGTACCTGTCAGGGAGGATCAGTGTGATGTTCCAACAAATGTAGAGTACACTGATCATTTCTGGCCTCCTACCCACCACACTCTCCAGCCTCTAGGAATTACTGTTCTCAATTCAGGGTATGACAGAACCAGCCTCAGGTCCACCAGAGGATAAGTGGATAAGGAAAGCATATGTGCAAGTGTGTGCATGTGTGTGCAAGTGTGTTATGAGGAAGAATAAGCCCTGTTGTTGCAGCAGAGGGTTGGAGAACAACATTATGTGGAGTGGAATGACCCAGCACAGACACCAGCAACTCTCAGTGTTCCTCTTCAGGGAAAGTGCCTTTTAAAAAGCTTAACTCCTGGATGTAGCCCAGTAGGGGGCACTATCCACAAGGAACCGCCTACCAACAGAAGCCCTGGCAGAGGGGAGGGTCTGGCACCTAGTGCCGTCTTAGAGAAAGGCTTTGCAGTGGGTGGGGCTCCAGGGCAGGTGATGGAGCAGCTCTTCATTCCAAGGCAGTACAGTGGCCTTGATCCAGTCAGGACTCCAGAAAGCAGGTGATAACCCTCACGTCACTTTATAGAACTATTATAAAACTGTCATTGTATTATAAGCAATCGAGGGACGTGCCTTCCCACAAGATTCTGGTATATCTTTTGTGAGTGTCTTATTGTTTAGAAGTCCTATTCCTGTATCACTCCTGCTTTAGAGGACAAAGCTTCCGTGTGTTGAGCTCCATGTGAGAGTGGCAGGGATGGCGACCATCCTGATTTCTAATTGTATGTGAGTCATCAGGGTGCCACATACACGTCTTGCACAGCCAGCACCAGCAGGGAAACTCTGGAGTGGGGAACATGGGAAATATGCTGTGTTGGGCATGGCCCATTTCTGTACTTGGGAGGCCAAGGCAGGAGGATCACAAGCTTGAGGCCACCTTGAGCAACTCAGTTAGACCCTGTCTCAAAATAATGAAAAGTGCTGGGATGCAGCTCAATGGTAAGGTCTTTACCTAGCATGCAGAAGCCCTGGGTTCAATTCCCATCACTGCTAGTTAATAAAACAAAGTTGATTTAATACCTTCTCCATTAGACTTACAGAACTGAATTCAGGAAAACGGTCCTGAATATGAACTTTTCAGGAAGACTTCTGCCTTCGTGTCAAAGGTGGGACTGTGGCCTGTAAGTGGCCTTTGCCTTCCCTTCACTCCCAGTATGTCACAGTGATGTTACAGAGCAGACACCCAAGAAGCCACACCACAGGATCATGGCCAGGCCATGCACAGACAGTCGCAAGACACAGAACACAGGTGTAAAACACAGAAGTGAGACATTCCACTATCACAGGAAGTGGGCCAAAGATTCTGTCATCCCAGACGACAGAGGATATATTGAGTAATGGTCACTGGCCCAAAGAGCCCAGTTAACAGTGTAGGGCTCTCATGGCTCTTAGGTTCACCGTGGAGAATTCTGCAGCTGATACTCAGGACACACCATGCATCCACATGGAGACAAAGCCCAGACAACCACATGCCTTCCCTGAGGGCCCTTGGCTCTTCATCCCCTCCCATTCCATGCTGACTGGCTGTGCCTCTGTTTACCCTGAGCAACAGCACAGGCTCATTGCTCATAGGGTGGCATTTGGAAACCCACAGATCCCCTTGGAGAGTGTGAGGAGCTGCTGGGCCCCAGGCTCCCAGCAGGCTCTGGCCTCAGTGTCTTCCTCTGTCTAAGCACCTCTGTCTAAGATGGCCAGAAGGTTCCCATCCCATTGCTAATGGGTCACAGGTGTAGGGGTCCTGGGGTCTTCTGTACAGCAAGGCTTCCTTGGTAGTTGCTCGGGCCTTGCCACCCGGCTGGGCTGAGATATCTACCTCCCTTGCCTTCCTTCATTTTCGGGCTCCTCAGCACCATCTTCCTCAGTACACAGCAGGAGCAGCCAGGTGTAGACAGCAGTGTTCATGAGGTGAGCGACATCACTTGCCCCAGAAAAGATCCTTGTTGGAGACTTTCTCCTTTAAGCACCTGTGTGGCACAGTGTTACATGTCACGAGGTTACATGTCCTGAGACTATGCTCTCCCCCAGAGGAGGGGACAGAGGGAGGAAGGGACCATCCAGCTAGGAAAGCTGCTATCCCTGGATCCCCGGTATCCTGGTTTTGTTCCTGCACCTGGGACCCCTCAGGAGCAGTTCTGTGCCAGCCAAAGAGTTAGTCTGACCACCAATGGCTGCCTGGTCTTCTGGCTTAGACCTGGAGCCCCACCCTAAGGTCTTTGTGCTGTGACCCTTGTGACGCTCCTGTGTCTCAGTCAAATGGACCCCTGAGGCCTCTGGGCCGGCCTCTTGTGCAGGAGGACTGTCCTGGACAGTCTAGAGCAGCAACGCCCCCTGCAGACCTCCTCCCTCCCAACACCACATTGCCCATTGCTCCAGGCACAGCAACTCAGTATTTCCCTGCTGAGGACAGTTCCAGCAATTTTCAAGTTTTACCCCTGAGAGAATATGGAGAATAGATACCCTCCTGCCTTCTGGAAGACAACCCTGGGTCCCTGTGGATGCTCGTGGTTTGTTTCGGTAGATATCACCATGTTCTCTTCCCAAGGGCAGCTGTCGGTGTTGGCCGGCCAGCCCCAAGCCACCACAGGGAATGGGCAGCCTCAGCTTTTTCTTCCTGTGTGTGAGCTCAGCATCCTTCACACATCTCAGAGCCTCTTTCCTCTCCAGGATGGTTTTGTGGCCCCTCTGAGCAGCATGCAGCCTCTCCTGAAAGGCATAGTGCTGCAGACCCCAGGTTGAGAGAATGTTGAATTTGAACCACTTGCTTCTGTCTCTCTGTGAACCCATTTATTCCCCTCCATGGGCCAGGCAGCCCTAGGCATCTCTGGCAGAGGTGTCAGTTCATCACAGCAGAGATTCAGGAAGGCAGGGAAACCTATTAGGGTCACAGGCAGGAAGCTTGGTGTCCCATGTGCAAGTCTGTGGTTCCAGGCAGTGTCGCCCACAATGTCAGCAAGAAGAGGAGCTGCAGGCAAGCATGTGGCCAGAGTGTGTGTGCCTGGAGCAGCTGCAACACAGTGCATGTTCTCCCAGCTCAGGCTTAGCAGTCTGTCCACTGCAGGGACCCCACTGAGTCCCCATGTGGCCTGGCCTGCCAGCACCATGCCCACCTCCCAGCCTCTTCCTCTTCTGAGGGCAGCAACAAGCCAGGATAGGGCCAGCCCCTGTGACCTCATTGCAGATCAGCCATTAGGATCTCTCTGCAGATGAAGTCACATCCTTCACAGCCTCCAGGAGCTTGGGGATGCAAAGATTTGGGGGACACATCTCAGCCCACAGCGAAGGCCATGTGTGAAGCCCACACCAGTGGCTTGAGGCTGGGGAGAGGCCTATCTTCCTCTAGTGCCAGTGTGGGGTGGTTCTGTCCCTCATGTGCTGGGCAAGTTGGCATCCCAGGCTTCTCATTCCATTTCCACTGGTGCAGTGGTCTTGTGCCAGAGCTTGTGTTCCTCAAGACTCTGCCTGATTTCACACCTGCCTTGTTTGGAAATTCCTCTGTGCCCAGCTTGGAATGAATTTATTTTATTTTATTTTCACTCCATAGTTAACTGTATGCAATCCCTGAACCTGGGAATTCCCATCTTTTCTCAATTCTGGAGACTCTTAAGCCATTAATGATTTAAATTTGCCTCTCTTTGAGGTTCTAGTAGAAGCAAGTTGGCCATTCATGCCTATGCCTCTGTGTCTTTCACAGCCCTCTCTTGACCACTGTGTCCTGAGTTCCAAAGAATTTCCTCAGCTCTCACTTCTGATGTATAGTGCCTCTCTTCAGCAGCATCTAATCTGCTTATCCACCCATTAGAATTGTAATTTCACTTATGTCGGTCCATTTTGTTCTTTCTCAAACCTGCCTGCTATGTTGTTCTGATGTGTCATTGGTTTCCTCCCTAATCCCTGCATGCGTTACAGATGTATCAGTTGTTTTTACCTTCTGTATCTGTGGCATCCCAGAGCCTCATCCTGCTCTTTACTGTTGAGCTGACTTGCTCCTGGTGATGTGTGGTCTGGTTGTATTCTGACTAATTGCCCTCATCTGTGGGCTCCACACTCTGCTTCTCCTGTGGCCCTGTGCTAACCACATTTGCTAAGGGGCTTTTGAAATCACTTCTGTAGGGCTGTGTGACCAAGTGTCTTCACACCAAACTCCTTTCCCTCAGTTCCTCCACAGGGGCTTGGGTCACTCATGGGAGTTTGATTGGAGCCTCCATCCACACTGAAGCCAGAGTTCTTGCCTCTTCCTTTGAGCCCAATGGAGATGGACACACCTCCTGTGGCCCAGCAAGCTCTCACCCTAAGAGTGTGGTAGCTGGAGGGTCCTGGTTCAAGTCCTGCAGAACACAGGACTCTATTTTAGGTCCAAGAAACCACCTTTCCCACTCCACCCATTCAGCCCCAATCCCCACACTATTTCTTATGCCCTCTCCACCCAGAGTCCAGGGACTTCCCTAACCTATGGGAAAAGCTATCCATGGCATCATCTACTCCACTTCACTGGGAACACTCATTATGCATTAATTAAGGCTGTGCTACTTTTAACTTCTCAGCACATGAGCAATGGCATCCGAGAACCAACCTATGTTCTCTGTAATACACAGACTCCTGCAGGTGGCCTGGCTCTCACACTTGCCCTTCTGAGTCAGACAGAGCTGCTTCATGACTTCAGGAAGGCATGTAACCCCTCAGCCCACACAGTGGTGCCAGGTGTGCCCTATGGGTCCCTGATACCAGGTGGTTCTTGCAATAGTGAAGGCAGCTGTTAGAGGCAGTGACACCTGATAACACACTATCCTTCACCACAGCCCTTGGGATGCATGCATGAGGGTGTGGTTTGAGCAATCTGTGGTGTGGTTGGCCTCGAGCTGGGCAAAACTAAGATAGTGATCTTAGCTCTGACTTCAACCGACAGTGTAACACCCCACTCTTGACACTCTCTGTATTTGCTCTTCCTCCTGCTCCTTTGTGAGACCTGACCCCACCAGCTCCTGGCTACAGGGCTTGACCCTGACCTGGCTCTGCTTCTCTTCCACCTGGCTCAACCATTCTGCTCTCTTAGGAGCTGGGGAGGAGAAGGAATGGTGGCTCGGCCGGCATCCATCTGGGCAAGTCCAGTTGGCTAGAAGCTAAGACATCTTGGGTTCCTGGACTTGTGCTTCTTCTTATTCCTGTTATTCCTCCTGAGCACAGAGCCTGATTCAAGAAGATAAAAATCAAAACATTCTATTTTTAATGACTACTTCTAGAATTTCTGCAAATATTTTTTAATAACACTTTATAGAATCCAGGGTTTCCCGCTTGCTTATGGGAGAAAAAAATTCACACTTATGTCACTGTCTAGGTAACCTTTACTGCACTCACTGGAATTCTTTATTCTTCAAAAAAAACTTCATCAGAAAATTGTAACGAGTGCATCACTGGTACAGAAAATAAAAGGCTGCTGCTAAGAAAAGACCTACTGCTCTGTGACCGCTACTGCTGCCTGTGTTGCTAGGCAACCACCCTCCTTTCCCCCCTCCCAAGGCTTCTCTGTTATAACCACTGTCGTCATCTGACGAGTAAAAATGTCTCCTCCAGAACTTCTCATGCGGGTGGGTGAAACAGAGGTGCTGGTCCCTGAGAGGATTGTGTCCTATAATTGTGGCTGGACCTTGGACATCTGAATTTCATAGGTGATGGTCAAGTCAGGGAACGTAGGCAGAGGGCCATTGAAATGAACAGATCTGCTGTGACAGGCCACACAGAGACCCCACAGCAGCTTAGGAAGAGGCCTTGAAAGGCACCAATGCCACCTGCGTCCCCAAATGCCACTGTGAACGTAGCCAGCAAGCGCCCCAGTTCTGCCACCATGGTCCCCCTGGCAGTGAACTCAGCCTCGCCTGCAGACTGCTTTGCTCCCTGTTATCCATTAGATCTCTCCATCCTGGGTCATCTTAAAATTGCAATTTCATGAGAGGCCTTTATCTCTTATCCCCTTCCTTTCCCATTAACTCTTTGGAACCCAAGGCTGGCTTACCAGTGAATTTACCAGTTAATGGAATTTTTAAGTAACTCATAGTATAGAGTACATTTCCTATGTCAAAGGGATGTGGTTGAGGTGGACTCAAATTCTTACTTGGTAAAGAGTGTATTTTGATGGATAGTAATAAAAATTTATTGTAAACCAAATATTTGCAAATAAATCCTTTTATACCATCCAAGTAAGTTATAAAGACTAAACAAAAATACAGCTTTAGCCAGAACTCCCCCTTTTGTAGTGCACTATTCTGATTTCTATAACTTGCCAAAGCCTTAGAAGGCATTAACTTTCTTTGTAAAGGCCAACATTTGTTTCTGTGTTAAACTATCCACATTCAAACTTTGATTATCCAAATGGAATGAGAGGATTTAATTATTGCTAAGCAGAGAGGTTTAAAAGGATGAGAAAAGAATTAGGAGACTCTAATCTGTTTAGAATGACTAAGATTTATCTTTTGGTTTTCTGTGTAGTCTCCTCTAAGAGTTTCAGTGTTTTCTATTTTTAAAATCACCACATTGTCATTTTTTTTCTTAGTGTTTGCAGACCAAAATTACAACATGAGAAACACACAAAAGATATTTGGTAAAGGCAGGTGGTCTGGATAAATAATGTTCCTTTCATTAACATATTTCCCTTATTAACTGTGTAATTAATTGCACACAGCCAAGGGAAGGCATGGAAATTGCATTTTGCGATGTATCAAAGCTGACTTACGCGTCACACTTCCATACAATTTGCCATTAATGAAGCCCGAGATGGAAGCCTCAAATCTATAATTATTACTTACTCTTTGAATGACAAGCAAAGAATTTTATCAGCAGAGTTTTAAATGAAAAAGGATTAGCAGTTAATGTTGAAATTGTTAATCTTTCTTATGAAAATAATTTTAAAGAAAATGTTTCACTGAGAAGGGAGACTGGAGGAAAGCATCTGTCCTTAGAATGGCCATTTTCTGATGCTCCGTGTGCATTTGTCTGCATTTGACAGGCAGATGCAAATATTTTTTTAAAGTGAATGAATATTTTATCAGGTCTGGAGCTGGTCATGTATTCAGGGCATGAATTATTACTGTTCCCACATACCTGGCCAGGTGGATCTGCTGAACCAGACAAGACCAGAGGCAGGAGTAGGAAAAGGGGAAAGATGGGACAGCATCCTAAGAGAATAAAACTTTCTGGATTGTGTAATACCATGGGAATCTGCTCCTGAGCCTCCTGTTGGCTCCTCGCTGCAGGGAATGGACACAGACATGGTAAAAGAAAGTCACCCAACAGGACAGTCCTGCCCAAAGGTCCAGAACTGCAAGGGCAGCTCTACTGGGCTTGTACCACCACCAGTCTCTTCAAGATACATGTGATGTGGCCTCGCATCTGTGTTCCCACCATACGTGACTGGCCTTGGACCACAATGGGGCTCAGGTCAGAACCTGGGGATCTGCTCTGTATCCCCAGATCCAGTAGTGCCTGGACCCTGCATGCAGTGGTGTTTACCATCACCCAGGCATTGCCCAGCTCTACCCAGACACTGTCCATACCCTATAGGTGCAAAATTAGCTTACAGGGAGGGCCTAAAACACACCATCCATTGATCTGTGCTTTGGGTTTTTTTCCCCCTGAATTGGTGACTCCGACTAAAAACTAAACATATGGAGCTGTCCAGATAGCTATGAATGAGAGAGCAATGTTCTCACTTCCAGGAGCTTAGGAAGCTGGGCTGTCACAGCTCCTCAGAGCCTGCACCAGGCACTCATGGTGTCCCAGGCTGGACACCTCTCTACAGATGTCCTTGCTGGCCAGCATATCTGTACCAAAGTTCTGATAAGCTCTTCAGGAAGTTCTGAGCCCTTTTCCAGAAAGTTACGTGCATGTGTTGTGCAGAGATGAATTCTTCCTTACTCAAAGCCCAGCCACTCCTTGGTTCCCATGTAAATGTATCTGAAGGGGTGGAGCCTTACCCGTCTCCTCCAACTCTCAAGTCTGCCACAGAACCTTGTGTCATGGGGCACTCAGCTCGGGGTTGGAGGAATCACGTAATACCTGGAGCCCAGGTGGTCAAAAGGGTGATGCAGTGTCCCCCATCTGCCAGGGGGAGTTGGTCATCATGCATCTGCAACAGAGCCAGCTGCACATGAGCCTAAGAATGAGCCCTAAGCACCCTTGTCTGTACTTCCAGAATTGCCCTATCTGTGAAGAAGTGTATCAGGACATTGCGGGTCCCCTAGTTTTTACATTGAAAATCTTGGGTTCAGCCATTGGCTGTTATTCTCCATGCTACGCTGAGCAAAATTATCTTCAGTGAGGTTGCATACAGCGGGTGACATGGAAGTCAAATGGTGTGCTATTGCAGATCTGAATGTTTTCTCCCTGTAACCCAAGCATGAAGGTCATTGGAAATATCAGGGTTATTTTGACTTCTTTTCAGGGTTCTGATAGCGAGTAAACCAAGGTCTTGTTATTCAGATTGAGTCACACATGTCATTTCTTGCTGCAGTTACATGAGGGATAGAGTTTAAGCAATTACAAAATATTTTGCAAAATCAAAGGTCACAGAAATTTTAGGAGTATAAGGAAGAACAGGTTGGGTGATGAGACATACTCAAATTTCATTTGCTCTTTTGGCAAACCCTGGCAGTTCTGCCTCTGAGACATCCTCCACCTGTCGCCTCTCAGCCTTGAGTCCTTACCTGAGTCTCGGTGTCCTCACCTGCCCTGTCTTCATACCGTGCAGTGAGAAGAGCCTTCAGAGGTGAGGCAAAGGGCCCTTCTTTTGCTTCAAGAACCCCAATGCCTTCCTCTTACTCTTGAAGTAACCCTGGCTCAATACCACACCTACGTGCCCCAAATTCTGACCCTGGACTTCTGGACACTTCCCCCTCCCTTTCTTCAGGCTGCCCTGCCCTTTGGGAGGCTCCAGATCTGTCCCACCAAGGCTGCAGCCCTGCCACCCCCTTTTCTACTGCCTGCCAAGCTCCTACACATCCGGCTCCCCTTATCTTCCAGGAGGGAGCTCACAGTTGCTCCTTCAACGTAGGTCTGGGGTTGCATCTTCGTGCCTCGTACTGTCATCTGAAGCTATCATGTCAATCCTCTCTGTCTGCGTGTCCTGGGCACTCCTCCAACTAACGAGATCAGCCCACAGAGACAGCCTTGACCAAGGAGGTCCCAGGTCAAACCAGCTGAACCCATGACTGACCAGCCCACAAGCAGGCAAAAATCTGACTGACACAATAGCCCTGCTCTCAATTCCCGCTTAACTAGAGACAGTACGCACTTTCACTCTAGATTTAAATATAAAGAGTTATTCCTTGGGCTGAAGATTTAGCTCAGTGGTGCCACCACCTGCCTTGCAAGCGCAAGGTCCTGAGTTCAATCCCCAGTACCAAAAAAAAAAAAAAAGTTATTCTTTCATGGAAGAGGTGGTGTGATTCCCTTAATTATTTTCCATTTCTTATAAGAATTCTCCTTTGTATTTTAGCAATGTTCCAATAATTAATTTTTAAGATATTTAAATAAGATAATAAGATTCATAAAATTGTTCATCCAAAATTCTATGAGCTCTTCAAGAGTGACAGCCTGAGCGTGCAGGGAGTGTCACTGTCCTTGTCACCATGGCTGCTCAGCTCCTAGTCTTTCCGTGGGAGACCTCTGTCACCCCCTTCCACACACACATCCCAATATCACGTGGTGCTAGAGAATGCCAGCCTGAGACAAACCCACCCTATGGAGGAAGGAGCCAGCAACCCACCCACCCCTCAAGGTGCAGATGGCAAGGACAAAGGGAATCAGTTTTTTCAGATTTGTCAATTAAAACATTTCTGGAACAGAATGTGTTCATTAACTTTTTCCACCAGGCATCTGATGTGAGTCTGTACAGCAGTAATTTTCTCTTTCTATAAACCTATAACATAAAGGGAAGCAGGAGTCACGACTTACTGACAGACACTCTGCCTTTAGAGCTCCAAGTGCTTTGCCTTCCCAAGGTGACCCTGCAGGCCTGGGGTGCAGCAGCCCAGCTTGTGTGAACCCCCTCACCATAAAACAAACCCAAGGGAACCCAGATATAGGTCCACCCTCTTGACTCTGGGGAACATCCCACAGCCAGGGGCATTCAGAAAGCCCTGGAATTGATGTGATGTTCCAGAGCTGGACTTCTGGGCTTTTAGAAGATTTCTAGATTTAAAATTCCAAAAGCTAAAATTACACAGTAATCAAAATGTAATAATTAAGCTTCCAGGTAATTGAGTTCTGCACAGTGGGGACTTAACCATTTTTTGTGTCCTCCTAATTAATCAGTTTGCAAAGAGTTGACCACCTTCTTCTTCCCTCTTCCAGAAGCACATGCAAATTAAGATGTCATCTCAACAAGCTGTGTGAAGGTCTTGTCCTCCCTGGATTGACCCTCTCAGTTCTCTGAAGGCTGCACGCCACTGTCTTGAGCTCTGTCTGTCTGACGCAGAGGGGTTCTTAGTTCTTGAATATGTTTTGTTTTTCAGTTATGAAAAGGATCTTAAACAAATGGGCCAGGGATTTGGCTCAGTGTTTCTGCCACCTGCCTCGAAAGCGCAAGGGCCCAAGTTTGATCCCAGTACCAAAAAACAAAACAAAATAAAATGGGTAACTCAGTGATGTTTCTGGCCTCAACTCCTGAGCACCTTGCTCTTAAGCCCCCTTTGAGCTGTTTTGTCACTGCCTATCACTGCCCCTCTTCTCCTGGACACTCCTGCATTTCCCTGAAAACTCTCCAGAAGGCTTCCTATCTTGAAGCATTTGAGTTTTTCTCCACTGCTCGAATGACTTAGAACTTTCTGCCCTCTCTGCCTTCCATTGGCTGCAGTGTGAGGAAAGGGAGTCATTTCTCAGTCACAAGAAGATTGTCTCCAGGACAGGTTTCAGGAAGCACCAGGCCTGCAGGGCACCTGTGTGTCCTGAGAGCAGGGCAATGAGTTCCCACAGCACCCAAGGATGTGGCATCAGCATGCCTGGGTCCTCACTGCCCACCAGCCACACCTACCTCTGCCCCCTCCCGACCCCTTGGGGAAAGGAGTTCATTCCTCACTAGGAGTGCCTCATCCTTAGAAAAACTCCACAAAAGCAATTTTTAAAAAATACAGCACAAAGAAAAAGACCCTATGAGTGGCCTTTCTTTGCTTCCAGTCGTTCCTCTGGCCCTGTCCCTCCTTCTCAGGCCTGTTAGTGAGAACTCAGAGGTATTTCCATCCCTGCTTTTGCCCTTCCCAAGCCCACTTCACATGGGCTGCGAGCCACCCCGAGTGGTGGCCAGGTGGTAGCCTGCCATGATGCGTGGACAGCTGCTGCACACTCTGACATCCTGGTTGAGGGTCCAACTCAGTCCATGTTCCAACATCTAGCAGGATGTACTGACCCTGTCACGGGGTGTGAGTGGCATTGGTGGGAGCTGTGTTCAGGACCATGATGGTGCCTGCCCACTGTGTTGCTTTATTAGACTGGAGGTAACTCAGGGACCATCACTGGGTTTGTGGTTCCTGTTTCTGCAGATCTTCCCGAGGATGAGAAGCAGTGAGGCTCTCCTCGGTCACTTAACTGCATTTGACCTGTGAGTTGCACATACTACTTTGAAGTTTTAATTTCACATATTTTAATGCCTGCTGCATGACTTTTTTTTTTTTTTTTTTTTTTGAGACAGGATTTCGCTATGCAGTTCAGGCTGGCCTTGAGTTCACTATGTAGCCCAGGCTGGCCTCAAACTCATGGCAATCCTCCTGCCTCAACCTCCTAAGTGTGGGGACTACTGGTGTGCACCACCACGCCCAACCATGCTGCATGATATTAATAAATAATGTTTAAAATGTGCCTGATGCAGCAACCTATAAACAGCCAAAGTACCCTCCCAGCAAGCAACACGCTGCGTCCTGCTCTGTGGTGTCCCTGTGTGCTGGCTGAGGCAGCATCCACCCCATCCGTTCCTCTTCTTGACTTTTCTTTTCATATTTTTGCTTCAAATTCAAATGCCTTGCTTTAGAATTCAGGCATTTAGCCTAAGCATTTCCCTTAGTATCCATGAAGGTAGGTGGCATGTTTATTTTTAAAGATAAACAGGTCGTCCTTTCCCCCAGACAGCAGCAGAACAGCTTATTTCCTGCTTGTTTTAGAGAAGGCAGAGATTGAAACACAGGCCCTACAGGGGTCTTGTCATAAGCAGATGGGTGTCGTTCTTCACTTTAACAGAGGGTTTGATTGTAGCATCACTAAATTAAAGAGCATTTTGCCACAGTAGGCACCAAGGTAAAGAAGGAAGAGAATCAGAGCTTTCCTAGTATTTACTACATCCACAAAATCCTGGCTTATAAAATAACCTCTGCCTTGGTGGACAGATGTATATGTCTTTTGGGGGGATACTGGAGACTGAACCCAGGACCTTCACACAGAGCTACATCCCAGCCCTTTGTAATTTTTCATTTTGAGACAAGATCTCTCTAAATTGTCCAAGCTGGGGTTTAACTGGCAATCTTCCTACCTCAGCCTCCTAGAGTAACATAACAGTTGTTCCCCACCATGGCCGGCTAAATGTTTATTTCTTGCCCCTTTGTCACAGGAATGACATTTCCTTGTGACCATTTCTGTGTGCCCCATGTTACTACAATGACAGGGCCTCTGACAATCCCTGAGGACTTTCCGCACTGACATTGGTGGTCTTGATGCATTTGACTGAAGTGAAACATTGCTGATTTGCTGACAGACTCTAGCTTCTTTTTCAACCACTCGCCCTTCTCCTGAGCAGTAGCCCTGCATGGAGGAGTCTATTCTCATTATTCTCTTTGATACTAATAATAAAATTTCTTGCACCCGTCCTGGTGAAGGCTAAGAGGTGCCACAATAACACAACCTGGGGTGCCTTTACTGAACCCAAACTCACACTGGCCCAGCCCAGGGCTGCATCCTGCCACTTCACTGGGATTTCCCACAGCCCTGGCCCTGCAGGCATGACATGGATCCCACCAATGTCCCCACACCCACGATCAGAGCTATGTGGGCCTCCCACAGGTCCCAAGCCATTGTCTTGGCCTTTCCCTCCTGGCTGACACGAGGGATGGACAGGTGCAGGCCCATGAACATGGCCATATTTGCTTTCTTCATGAAGTTAGTGCCCCAATTCTGCCACCACCTTGGGCTAGGTGCACTAGGAAGCAGGTGCTTAATTTTAATAGATGGGTGGTTTCCTCATGGACACCAGTTCTGATGTTGGCGCTGGGGAGATGGCACCCTCCCATCTCCATGTGTGATATGACCATGGTCCTCAGAGGCCCCCAGCCTTCATGTGCTCTCACCACACTAGAAGTCATCCTTGCCAAGCAGAAGCTTGGTTCTCATCATCTTTGAATTGGGAATCTCCTGGTGCTTACTCCTCTTGAGATCATCATAGAAGACCTTCCTCTCAGGACAGTGACACACAGGAGAGGGGGCAGGGGTGTGTTTGAGCCACCGTCCTGCATGTTCCACTCTTCTGGTGGAGAGATCATGGGCTGCGGGGCAGGAGGCTCTGCTCCACATTCTGAAAAACAGCCAGAGGGTGACAGCAAGTCTCTTAGAAACACCACTGACCTGGTCTACGAAGTAAAACATGGAAACTGCTGGTTATTTTTCGTCTCTATCAGTGGTCTTCCCACCCTCGCTGACAGTCACGTCACTGCATAGCAACAGTGCAGCCACTGTCCCCATAGACACTGCCTGTGGCTGTTATTTGTGGCTGCTCCATGTGTCTTATTTTCAGGCCCCCAGGATCAGGATCAATCATGGTGGAGAGAGCCACAGAGATCATCCAACTCCGTGTCTCTGGTGGGAAGCCAAGACCACCCCACATTCTCCACAAGTCCACATCCATGTCCATAGAACTCGGCAGGTGTCAACTGAGGCAACCTTCAAAACCAGCTTTAGAAATATGAGCACAGTCCCCATTCTGCACACCAGGATTCCCGTTTTATGTAGGAGCTGCCCATAGCTGCACCATAGAAGAGCAACCCTTCCTGTACCACGTCCACCCAGCCCAGTACCTCCTGCTTTCCCAGAGACCCACTCCCCCATGAAGTCAGAGGCCCCATGTGTGGTGAAGCCTGCGTAACAGTGCCCTCATCTGAAGACAGAGCCTCTGGAGACTTCAGCATAGCCCATGGTGTGACAGAGCTTACAGCCTCCATATTCCTGGATCTCTCTCTCCCTCCTGCCCTCCAGGCATTGATGATTGGCTGGAAGATGGTGCAGGTCGCACATGAGCTCTGTTAACACACATGGATGCATCCTCCACTTTATGCTGCTGTAACTTTAAGTTACACAGGGGTTGGGATTCTGTGTAAACGTGGAGTCAGCGGTCTGTGTCACATCTAGCTACAGTCCTCGCCACTTGAACCTGCACTGAATCTTCTGTAAAAAGCCTGAGAGTGGGGGCCAGAAAGAGATCTGAGGGGGCAGCTGGCAAGTCGAGGTGAGAAGAAAAAGTCAAAGAGGAGCACCGCAGGTTGAGTTCAAGTCTCATAAGAAGTCTTTGGAAAGCTGATGATGCTGTCCTGGAAGGAAAAGAATGGTGAGAAATTCAGGTTTATCCTTGGCCACTGAAGATGCCGAGTCCTCCCTCACAGTCTGGAAGCAGCTTCAGCTGTGTGTGAGCGTGCGCTTCCCTGGCACTGGGGGCTCTGCTTCTCCCACAGTTTGACCTGAGGTTGTGTTTCCCATAGGCATGTGAAGTGTCACCTCAGGAGGTAGCAGAGGTCAGGAGAGGGGTGGGCGCTATCCCCTGTGATACAGCCAGAATCTAGAGCAATTGCAGAACTCCAAGGAGTTCTAGAATGCAGCCAGGTCCTGCTGAGTCCAGCGAGCCAGGGCCCTTCAGAACCCGAAAGTGTGTGTGGGCTGAGCATCTCCGAGATCAAGATGCCCTACCACGCAGTCCCCAGTGCCAGCTTGCAGATGTGAGTGCTAAGTGCCAGTTAACATTGGTGTTAGGTAGTGGTGCATTCTGGCTGCTCCATCCAGCCTTGTCTGCCTCACATCACTCATCTTAGTACTTCCTAATCAGAGGTTCTACACAGGTTCTAGAATTCAGGGCCATGTACCACCCATGGGGGCAGTGCAGAGGGGTGTCAGGCTCATTCCCAAGCTCCAGGAGCCAAAGCTCTCAGGGGACTGGGGCAGCCCAGCCTGTGATGCAAAAGAGGTCCTGCTGTGTGCACAGGAGGTCAAAGTCTGTGGCAAGCCTCTAAGGAGATGGCCTCAGCTGGGCCTGGATGGACTTCAGGCCTGGGCTAGGGCAGGGGATGGGAGTCACCCTTTTGCTCAAGTTTAAAGATGCTGTGAATAACACAGGAAGGAAGATGGCCCATTTGAAACATGTCAGTAGACAGTGACTTTCCTGAGGTTGCAGTTTGGGGAAACTCTTCTGAGTTTTAGAGGACTCGGAGTCAATGTCTCTGATGCCCATCGCCAATGTGAGGCTTTAATCCAAAGTGCAAGTTACTTACAGGTTACTGGGAATCATGCAGTGTGTCACTGCCTGCGCTGAGGGACTGAAATACATTCCACACCCTAGAAAAAAACTGCATCTCAGAGAGCTCAAGGCCTCAATTACAGCATAGAGCGGAAGTGCTCAGGGCTAAAGACTTGTTAAGAAGAAAGGTGTGCAATGTGGGGTAGGGTGAAGAGCAGATGCTCCAGCTGGACCTAGAATTCAGGGTGGATTCAGCACAGCAGCATCACCAGGAACAAAGCTAGAGATGGGGGTCAGGGAGCAGACAGTGGGAACAGAGCCTCGCTGGGACAGAAAACAGCAAGTCCAAGAACAGAGTCTAAACAGGATTGTGCTAGTGTGTGCATCCCTGATGGGTTGGTTTAGAGGTTTGTTTTGTGTTTTTCTGCAGTACCAGGGTCAAACCCAGTAGTGCTCTACCTCTAAACTATATACCCAGGCTTTTTCATTTTTTTTTTTTTTTGAGACAAGGTCTCACTAAGTTGCCCAAGCTGGGCTTGAACCTTCAATCATCCTGCCTCAGCCTCCTGAGCAGCTGAGATTACAGGTGTATACACCACTCCTGGCCCTTGCTGGTTGTTGAAGGTGGTACTTCAACAGAAACACTGATGTCTCCCTCATTCCCAGTCTCACTCTCTGAAGTTTCAGCTACCTGTGGTCAGCTGTGGTCTGAAAAGATTACCTGGAAAATCCCAGAAATGAACATATTCCTGAGTTTTAGATTGCAGACATTCCAAGGAACAAGGTGGACTCTCCCACCTTCCAAACCATCCCACCCAGGGCAGGAACTTCGCTTTTGTCTAACATCTGCACACAGTGTGTGCCCCTCTGCAGTTTTCAGGTCAAGTGCATGGTGTCATGGGCTGGTGTTTGGTGCCCTTACTTGGTGATGAAAACACGAGGGCCACAATACCAACCACTTGGATGTGCCAGAGAAAAGCTGAAGAGAACTTCCTATAAGTGAAAAGCTGAAAGCTCTTGTCATGGGCTATAGCTGCCAAGGGCTGCAAGGGCTGTTGCTGCTCTGTCCCTGTGCTTGACCCACAAGTCACACTTGCCACAGGTACCTGTGTGCAGGAAGAGCTACTGTGTTCTGAGCTCATGCTGCCATGCACCCAACATCCTGTCTACTGCGGCAAGGGAACCACTGCCTGGTTGCTCCATGACGAAAGCAGCAAGAGGCTGATGTGGCATCAGGAACCCAGCCAGGATTGAGCCTCCGTGTGCTCCAAGTCCAGGCTTCAGCCACAGAGCTGCCATTGGCTGTGGGAGCCAAAAACCAACTGTTTGCCTTCTCTGGTTCTGCTTTATATAACATGTAAGCCTCTTATTGTCATCTTTTCATCTGAAATAAGAAAAATCTATAATATTGAGAATACCCGAGTGTCGATAATAGTCAGTATCCATCTCTGAAGAGAAAGCAAGTTGGCCTGAGTAGGGAGAAGGGCTGAATCTGAAAGCCTTTGAGTTTGCGCTGGGCAATCACATTATTCAAACCTTTTGTTTTCATTCTTGTCTTGGTTTTCTGCTCTTTTCTACGTGTGCTATTTATATGTCAAAGATGTCACAGGTTTTTAAAAGCTAAGCCCTTGTGCCCCTCACCCTGCACATGCACGGTCCTTGTGAAGTAAAGACGATTGGGTGTCTGCTCACCAATATCTCCAGCTGAAGCCCATGGGCAGGTGGGCTGGGTGTTGCTGAAGTCCCACTGATGCCTGGCCAGCAAGGCTGCCTCTGTCTGGGCTCTGGCTCTTCGCGTCCCTGAAGAGCACTGAGTGACTGTGGCACTTTCTGGTTTTTCTTTATTGATTAAAATGTGTTATTATATCACAAAGGCCAGCTTCCCACAGATTGGCAGATGAGAGGCATTTTACCCACAAACCACAGAAGAGGGGAGACTCTGAGGATGTGGCTGGGTGCAGTCATATCAGTTTCTTATAATGAATGATGATTCCTAAGAATGTTAGTAGAAAATACAGGACGTACTGAATCGAAGCATATGGAAAAGGACTGACAGCCTGCTGGAGTGAGTGCTAAGAGACTGACAATCTTGCCTATTTAATATAATCAAGTCCACCTGAAACTAACGTCTCAGGGGAAAACAATATCATACCACGTCTTCCCTTCCATAGCCAAGCTTGCTAACCCGAAGCTCACTTTAGATTTCTTACCATGATTTTAGAAATATGCATGGATGCTCAGTGATTGCACTTGCCATAGGGAAGATAAATGCAGGGGGTTAAGCAGTGCAGTGCACAGGTACTCGGATGCCACCAGGCCCCCTGCAGGTGACACCTGGGATGGTCCAGGCCTGCTGGTCTCCATAGTTTGCTGGGAGAAGCTCAGGTGTCCGTGTGGTTTTTGTAAGAGCTATTTCCAAAGCACAGCTGGACAGGATCTTTCACCAGGAACCAAGAAAAGTGGCTACACACCTGCCTGGACTATGCAGCCTCAGGGCTCAGGCTGGAGGAGCCAGCTGTGGTCATCCCACAATTTAGATAGTGCATCTGGCCACAGAACTTTCTGCTCTAAGAAACTGTGGGACAAGAATGTGTGTTTGATATTCTATAATGGTCATCTCAGAAGAGAACAGCAAGTGATCTCCATTCTCTAGATGGGACCATTTGGATTTTGCCTGATTTCACCCCATGGGCCATCTCCATGGGTGGCTGCTCCACACTGGGAGGCCCGAGGCTCACATATAGGGACACTGGATGGAGAGTGGGTCATGCAGGCTGCAGGGTGATGGGGACACCCAAGCCTCCAGCATGTCCCCTGCTGCATGCCTTACAGCAGCTCCCTGGCTGCTCCCAGACAGGGACTCCACGTGCCATCTGCATGCCCCGGATTCCTGGGCCACACTTGCCAAGAGCTGGCACTGTCAGAGCAGCAGGGAGGGGACACAGGCTGAGGGGCTGTGTGGGATGTGAGGAGGACCCTTCCCTTCCTGTCCCACTCATTTTCAGGGAAACAATCTCTGTGTGAGCACAAGCAGGACAAGGGACAGGAGAAGGATAAGCTGAACTTAATAGTTGGTGACTCTCTCTGTCTCTGGGGTAAACCAATTCCCAAACACCTTTCTCATACCTGTGTTTTCACATGGATAGTATGTGTGTATAAGCATGCACCTATCTCATGCTGGTGCCCACCATGGCACATGCAAGATGTGTGTCAGCCCCTCCCTGGGAGATGACAGCTTCTCACAAAATGGGTGTCCTGGGCAACCTGGTGGCATGTCCACATGGCCCACCTGGAACTCAGGAGAGACGGATGGCTGCTTTGGGGCTATGCCTCCCACAGCAACCCACCCTCCCCAGCCCACAAGGCTGAGTCCCTGCCCCAGGCTCCAATGCCACTCTGACTGTGAGGTCCAGCGCTGTGCTTTCTGTTTGTCAAGTAGATGATTTTGAGGAATTCTTATGAGGTGGCATCTGTTGTTAGCTGGTAGTCAGGAAGAGAAGGATAAATCGAATGACCGGAGCCCAGGATGTCCATTGGTAAACTCAGTTCCTTAGGAGTTCTCATCTAGTGGAGCATTAAGCCCTGTGTTATAGCCCACCCAGGGCTGTTCTTTGCTGTGAACTGTCTCCACATCTGCTCCTGCTCACATGGGTGGCAATGTCCTCAGGATGTTCCCAAGCACCAGTGTCATCACCCTTGCAGCCCCAACCCAAAGCCCCTCCCCTGTGCACTGTGTCCTCTGTCCCCTGGCACAGCACCCTGGCCTGACCATGTTCCTATGCCAGGGTCCAGCCCACCTGCTCCAGCCCAGAGTCCCTCGCCCTCACATATTTTCCATGCCAGCTCTGTCTGGCCCATCTGCATATTCGAAGCTGGGTATGCTAGGTTTCACACTGCTCCAGAAACCACCACAGGATTCAGGAACACTCAGTACCAAGGACTCAGAGAGCACTGTGTTCTGTGCCCTGCACACTTTCCTGACTTCCTCTCCTTTTCAGGCCTACATGGAGGACCACCTGCAGAACAAGAATCGGCTGGAGAAAGAGTGGGAGGCGCTGTGTGCCTACCAGGCAGAGCCCAGCAGCTCACTTGCCGCCCAGAGGGAGGAGAACCTGGCCAAGAACCGCTGCCCAGCCGTGCTGACCTGTACGTACCAGCAAGTGTCTACAGGGGTGGGCACCCAGCCTCTACCTGCCGAGCCCCTTCTATACTGGCCTAGGTTCAAGCCCTAGGGCTGGAGTTGGGAGTAGACAGGCCCATAGATGCACATGCATGAGACTGCTCATGTCTGATGGAAAATGGATCACCAGCTTTGGGTCAGGACTGAATCCAGACTGCTCCTCTGTGACAAACCTTCCAGGAACAGCCAGCCCATGGCAGGGTCAGGCACTGGTGTGTCCTTGCGCTGTGTAACTGGCCCGCATGGCCCTGGAGCTCCATCTTCACAGTGTCAGCAGCAAGTTCAGAGGTGAGGATTCCAGTGAGAGCTGAGCACTGTCCTCAGGAACAAGTCCTCTGGGCAAGGCAAGGAGGACCAGGTCCTTGGGCATCCCCTGTACTGAGCCCTAGGTCTGCCCCTTCCAAGACTAAGAGAGTGACCTGTCCAGAAGTGCCAGGATGAGCCCAGCTACCCTCAGAGTCCTGGCTGCCTGGCTGGCACTGCAGAGCTAGAGTAAACATGGTTTCATGGGGTGATGAGGCCCACGTCTGGCTGGAGCACCTGGGTGGGGTGTGTTTGAGTGAGTGGTGTATTTGGCCCTCACATGTGACCTGCTCTGCTGCCTGGCCCTCGCCAGTCCTCACTTCTCTCCCAGCTCCAACAGGAGCCCTGACCCTCTCTCATCCTCTCTCTCTGTCCACCCTGTCCTCCCAGCAGGTGGAGCTGGCCCTGCAGTGAGGCTGGAGTGGGCCATGGGCTGCCTTCCTTGGGCTCCGAGGGAGCCTGACAAATGTTCTTGGTGGTGGCATCTTGGTGTCTTCAGGAGGAAGTGGGCTCTGTTGTGCACTCTGCATTTGCTCCTATGACCATGTCTGGTGGTGACATTCTTGGGTTCCCACCTTTTCCCAAGAAAGGTCTTCACTGTGCACCCTCTGGCCTCCCATTCCTCCCTGGTGCTGCCTCCTCCCACTGGCTGAATGCAACAGGTTGCTGTCACCTGCCCCCAAGAGTGAAGCCACATCCCGCCACTGCTCTGTGCAGCATGGTGTGGCCTCTGAGTTTGTTCTCCCACTCACCCTAAGGAGCCCCTCTCCACCCTCCCCACTTTGGTGCCTTGGCCCACGTGATGCTGTCTGAGTGTGACTCCTGGGGCTGAGGCTGTAGGACACTCACAGCAGGATTACTGGCCACACTGGGCCCCTCCCAGCTCAGAGATTCACTCTCCAGAACACTCTTGAGAGGAGAAGGCTGCTGATGCTCATGAGGTGCTCGCTCAGCACTGGGTCTTTCTCATTATGTTATCTCAGAAGTTTGAGGCCCTTAATGTGCTCATGCATGGCCAGAGTTTTGAATGGTTTAAAAAGAACAGTTTGTTGTCTGCCTCTCAAATTAAGAACAGAACTCTGGTACTATTTTGGTGCACTGTTTTAAACAGAAAAAAAAAAAACCCTTTGTTTCTTTATTAGAATACCACAGAGAGAGCAGCAGACACAGACCGTGACAGAAGTATTTTGAGAGGGAATGGAGGGTTGCAGACTAGGGACACAGGATAGACAGGGAGGTCCTGTTCTCATATCCTGAAAGCATTATGGTCAGACAGGGCAGTGCCAGCCCAGCTCATAGTCCCAGAGCCAGGTTAACTGGACCACGCAGTCTCCGCTCTCAGTCCTAGGATTCTACCCGGAGAGGATGGACCCTCATCCAGTGCTCCAGCAAGAGAGTGGAGTTTGCATTCAATGGTGCCCTTGGCCATGTTGGCCATGTTGGTGGCTTTCCCCTGAAACCCAGGTCTTTTCCATGAGGAACATTGCTGGGCCAAGAACCCCAGCCACCATGCACCCTCCCACAATCTCTGAGTATGACAGGGACCTGGACCTTGAGTTGTCTCTGGGGGTGAAACCCTGTTCAGAACCATGGAGATCCTGGCCCTTGACTCACCATGGTCTCCACACTGTGCTGCCAGCTTTTGTTTGGTACACGTTTCTCCTGTCTCCATGTCATGACAGAACAGAGCCCAGGAAATGCGTGGGCTCCATGTCCAGCCTCCCTACCCTGACCAAGATCTGCGATCCAGCCTCCCAGGATTGGAGCATGGACCCAGTGCCAGCTAGGTCCCCACAGTGTCTTGATGCCTGTGCAGTCCTTGGTGCATCTCCCTTGTGCAAGCAAAGGAGCCAGAGCTGGAGGTCCTTCATGCCCCCTGCTGAAGTCCCCACAGGTGCCCAGCCTTCACCCTGCGATGACTGCCGACCAGCA
The DNA here is from genome assembly GCF_012274545.1 of Fukomys damarensis. Lineage (NCBI taxonomy): Eukaryota > Metazoa > Chordata > Mammalia > Rodentia > Bathyergidae > Fukomys > Fukomys damarensis. Next base: position 84,201,340 of record NW_022900928.1, read on the forward strand.
AGCCCGGTGCATCCCCTATCTGCTCCCTAGGGGTCCCCCTTCTGGGGTTTGGCATGGCCCCCTGCCAGGTTGGACATGCCACTACTTCCACATGTCATCACGCTGCGACTGAGTGACAGGTGTGTGGGCTTTGTTTATTCTTGGCAAAGTAGGTTTCAGGCAGCAGACATCAAAGTACTCTAGTCAACATCTCCTGAACATAAGGACCTTCTACACACCTGTGGCCATCATGACAGCAACTCCCTGCATCACCCCATATCTAGTTGTATCCCCTTGCTTGAGCTGTCTGCCCTAACAGCACAAGGGTGGCTCCAGCACCAGAGCTCATTCGCTCTGTGTCTTACCTGATGTCCCAATCAAGGAGCGACTGGGCTGATTCTGCCTGCAGGCTTTCTTCTGGGCTCAGATAATGTCTTCTCCTGTTTGTGTCCAGACTGCCCTTGCTAAAGACACCACCTCCATGACTTTGTCTAACTTCATGACTATGTATGGACCCTGTTTCTGGGCACACATGTCTTTTTGGAGGGACTCGGCTCAGCTCCTTGGAGTGGCCTGCTTGGCCTGGCATATAGCCTCTCCTGGGAGTTCCCCTTCCACACAGAGACAGGCAGTGGGGCTTGTGTGGTCAGAATCAGACCCTGTACTCTGTTTGCACACAGGGTCCTATTTGGGAATTGCTTTCTCAGAGACCTGTTGGGGATAATGGTGACACACCTTAGAAACAAGAGCACAACTCGAGACCACCACCTTTAGCTCACTGTCACAGCTCCAGAGCTCTGCTGGTGGGCTCTCAGGGAAGCCAAACACAGGGAATGGTTGCTTGGCAGCTCCCCAGTAGCCTCTGGAGAGGAACAGTCTCATATTGAGACTGTTGCAGGATGCAGGGGGCTTTTCTGGTGTGACACCCTAGCCATCCCTGTTTGCCCAGATGCAAGGTCATGTCACCATCCATGGAGGCCATGAACAGAGCTCTGTGGCTTTCTGTGCACATTGGCCTTCATGATCACCCAAGCCTAGGTCACAAGCATCGCAGCAGGGAGCAGACAGAGTGGGGAGGAGCCTTTATCCACAGAGGATGCACCCCACAGATGGGGTCTAACAGTCACCCTGCCACTTGTCGTCATGTCTTCAGATCTGCAGAGAGGCTCGTCTAGCATCCTAGAGCTAAATAGATGTGACATGATGATGTGTCACTTTGCCTCTACCATAACAAGTCAGAACACAGTCTTCCATGTGCAATAGCTGGAGAAGCAAGGCCCGCACCCATGGCTGGTGTAGGACAGCAGTGGGTGACCTCTGGCAGAGACCTCATCGTAAGTCATACTACCAGTGGATCCATGAAACCACAGAGGAGCCGTGGTCACTGATGCCATCCCAAGCCAAGAATCCCCTGAAGCTGCACAGCGGCAAACTGCTACCTACTCTCACCAGATGTGTCCACATTGCCATCAGCCACACCACTGAGGCAAGAACATGGTGCCCATGGCATAAATGATTCCATCTAAATCTCAACAGAAAATGCAGACAGCTGGGGCCCCTGTGATCATCAATTCTGATGCCAACTTGATTAGAGTGAGAGACACTCGGCAGATGAGTAGAGCGGGGTCCTGGACATGTCTGCGTGGTCACGGGGTGTCTACCTGGTCCTGAGCCCCCTCCTTCTAGTGCTTTTCCCCTGCTGTGCTGTGCAGCCACCATGAACTGAGCAGCACTGTTCCACCATGCCCTTCCACGATGAGGCTCTGGCCTTGGAGCAGCCAACCATGAACCAAATCTCCTGAAACCACATTTATGCTCTCCTCCTTTATGTTTTGGGTGCCAATGTTTGTCCAGGGACAGAAGAGCTGACTGACATGGCCCCACCTAAATAGGGTTGCTCTGTTGTCCAGCACCATGGAGCCCACACCTGTGGACCACCTACTCCATCTGATGTTCTGACCAAAGCATCTAGGGATGACAAAAGCCAGGCTGATGGCTACCTACATGGGCTCCCTCAGTTGAAAGGAAGAACAGAGCCAGGAGACATCTTCAAAGAGCTACACTGCAGGGGGACATTCAAGTCATGAGCAGCCTCCAGGTGCCTCCCTCCCTCCAGGACACAGCAGGCTCCAGTCTTGAGTCTGCTGACCTGGGCTACTAAGGGCTCTGTGGGACTCCAGCACAGCCACCATCCACAGGAGATGTTGGGAACTTGCTTCTCCTGTGGTTGCTTAAATTCATCTTATATTTACTGCAGAGACCATGTGCCCTGGGTACACTATGCCCGTGTGGAGGCCTGTGCTCTGGCAGGTGTCCTCTGTGACCTGGAGCTCCCTCCCAAGCTCCTCACTGCCCATCCCAGCAGCCCGTGAGCTGGGTGCCATGACTATGTTTAGGAAGAAGAATCTGATGTGTGACACATGAATCGTCTACCTCAGCATCACCTGGAGAGTTCATGGTAGGGCTGGGACACAAGGCCACATCTGCTGCTGCCAAGGACCCTGCCGGAGAGCCAAATCGTGCCTACTTGACCCATGACACAGGATTCCGGGTGTTCAGAGATGATGTATGTGAAAATACAGAGCATCAGAGAAGCCTGAGGTGTCCACTGACACCAACAGATACTTCAGGAGCTTGGGAGGGAGGCCCAAGGTGCTCATTCCTCAAGCATCCTCTCCACACTCACCTCCCCCTCCCCTCCCTGGGAAGACAGAGACCTGTGGGTCTTGTTGGAGGAAAAAGAAGTAGCTAGGCAGACTTCCTGTGCCCTGGCTCTGGAATCCAGGGTTTTTGAGAAGCCCTCCCTGAAATGTACTGTGGCCCCAGTGCTAGGAAGGTACATGGTCCAGGAGCAGGGGGCTCAATCAGTGAGGAGTGCAGGGAGTGGCCACCCAGCTTGCTTCCCCAGCTTGCACTGAGCTTGGGGCAGCACCCAGCTTCCACCAGACCACCACCCTCCCCAGCATCCTAGCAGACATAGGCAACCTTACCAACCCTGGCAGTGCCAGAGCCTGTCCTCAGGAAACCCAGAGCTTGGTGAGAGCATCTCTTTAAAAAGACGAACCACCAAGTAGTCTGGAGATGTGCCCAGCAGCAAAGTATCCACCCAACAAACCTCGTTCCTATGCACATAGTGCCATCCGCCATGCTCGGTCCTTCCAGTGGGCCTCAAGATGGCCCAATGCCAAAAGCATTGTCTCATTTAATTTTAAGAGGAAGGTGTTGATGCAGAACCACCCTTACCTTCTGAGGGGGTGGAGGGCCTCTGAAGTTCTCATAGCCCTTGTGCCCAACTTGAAACCAAGCACTGCAGTAGCTCAGTGGTGTGGCTGTCACCACCTTAGGGCATGGAGGGCTCCCAGCAGACCATCCCTCCAGTCCACAGTGCAGGTAGGGTCTTAGGAGGCCACATCCATGTCTCACAGGGACTTCCCAGCTTAGGGGCACCTCTCAACTTTACAATGAGAAAACACAGCCATCCATGGCACACAGGGGCCGGAGAGTGAGGCAGCACTGTCCCCTGTGAGAGGCTGGCTCTGCCTCGGCCTCCCCACCTTGCCCTTCTAGGGTGCATGTGCTGTGTCCCACTCACAACACGGGAAATTGCAAGCTGTGATTTTTCCTTCCCTGTCCCCATGTACTCCCAACCTGCTCTTTGTAACAGTTTCTCCGACAGCTAGGAGCAATCGCCAGTTGCCATAGCACACATGCCTAAAACTGCCCAGGTCAGAAATACTTCAGCACTCAGAACCCAGCTAGAGTCCAGCTCTTCATTCCAGATTTCAGTATGGCTGTGCCCTGAGACAGTGGGCCACCTCTGCATGCAGTGGGCATCTTGTTTGCAAGATTGTGCAGTACCATCCTGTGAATCGGAGCTTCTAGACTCTGATTTGGGGGGCAGCGTTTGTAGCATGTTGGAAAGTTAGAGTTGACCAATTTTTTTCTTGTGAATTTTATTTCAATTTCCTGTCACTGCCACTTTGCACCCTCTTAGGAATAAATGTGTGCAGGAAGAAGCCATTGCATCCCTGGGACTTTGGGATTGTTATTCACACCTTTGCTGAAAGCCAGTGGGCTGGGGTGTGACTGAGCACTTGTTCAGCACCCTGGAGGCCTTGGATCCAAGCCCAAGTACCAGGGCAATAAAAGCTGCTAGGATGACTTAGAAACTCTTCACTCTACAACCACACGCACACATACACACAAACATACACACACATGCACATACACAAGGGATCAACTGTGTCCATAGGAAGAGCTCCCAGGAGAGCCTCTGGCACCATCCCATCACCCACAGATGAACTTTCCAAGTTTCACCTGTTACAAGACCCACTATTTCCCAAGCCCCAGAATCTGTTGTTTAAAAAAAAAAAACTGAGTAAAATCTCCAAGAGAAATGAAGGTTCAAGTCAAGCACAGTCTCCAGGCCTTCACTACCAAGGCACTCTGGTGACCAGGCCCTTTTTACCATGGGAAGTAGCTGGATATGTGGGAATTGGGAGCTGGGTGAGTCAGAGGAAAGCTCCCACACTGGCTTCCAGAGGCCCCAGACAGACGTTGTCATCTCCACCGGAGAGAAGACCAGGGTTGGGTCCCACATAGCACTGGGGGCAGCCCCACACCCTCTCACCACACTCCTCCCGCCTTCCTGCTGAGGGTGCCCTGCAGAGTCCTAGGTGGCAAGGAGAAAGGCACAGGGAGAGGAACACAGTGAGCAGAGGGCTCGCTCTATGCCAAGGCCAGGTGGCTCACAAACTGTCCACGCTGCTCTTCATAAACCTCTAGCGCTGTGGCGAGTCTGGTGTCTTCCTATTCAGGCCATCTTCATGCTCATGAGCTTCCTCTTGATTCTCTTCCCTTTTTGGCTGCAGGTTCTTTAGGTCTTATGTCCAGTAACCTTAGGGATGTAACCATTCATCAACTACAAAATCTTGTATTTCAGATGATAGCCAATTGGCTAATGTTCTCACTTATGTCTATTTATTGTATGTTGACAAGTGTATCTGTGATGTGAAGGCAAAAAGCATATAAAATACCGCAGAGGAAACACCGTTGGTGTGTGAGCTTTATATGAAAGAGACATTGGAACCCCCCGTCCCTAGGCAGGCTCTGGGCCATGCCCCACAGGCTCTGGCTGTGCCTCTTGTGCTGAAGGGAGGGAGATCCCATTAGAAGGGACACAGGGACCAGGGTGACCCTGACCTGCTCTCATGTTGCTTACAGATGACCATTCCCGGATCCTGCTGAAGGCCGAGAATAGCCACGGCAACTCAGACTACATCAACGCCAGCCCCATCGTGAGTACCACCAAGGCCTAGCCAGCTCTCCTCAGGGAGCAGGAGTCACTAGAAGGTCTCCCTGCAGGGCATGGCAGCAATGTCCCAGGCCTCCTGCCCCTCTCTCACTCAGGCAGGCCGCTTGGACAGAGTGGACCTGGAGGTCCAGGTTTGAACAAAATGGTGAGGAGGCTGTGCCCAGAGGATATTCCTGCTGGGGGCAGCCCCTTTCCTGGAGCTGCTTATTGTCCCTGTGTTCCAGGGAGACAGTAATCTAGGCCCAAACCCACCCCTGTGTCAGTGATCTCAAGACCAGCTCAGAGCTTCAAAGTCTTCTGCCTCAGGTTCTGTGGTGATCAGTATCACTTTAATAAAACACGAGCCAGCATCTGTGGCTGTGGCTTCGAGGACTGCACATGAAGGTGAAGGAGCCCTGCATCTGGGGACAGTGGCATGGTGGCTTCCCCCATTCAAGCACCCTTGACTTCCATGGGCCTCCTCACTGGTCCTCAAGGAAACCTGTGACTGTGGGAACCACTTATGTGTTCACCCATACCAAGCCCAGAGGCAGCAGGCAGCTGCAAAGGGGAAGTCAGATGAGCAGAGTGGGTGGGAGGAGCAGTAGAGAAGCCAGGGCATGGGGTCTCCTCAGCAGAGGGGCCAGGATGTGGGGATCTTCTTGGTAAGGACTGGGCTGTTCTCCCAGGTGAGTTAGAGCAAGGGCAGGAAGGAAGAGAAGTAAATGAGGTGTCCAGAGCCAAGATCCTGGAGATCCTATCTGACCGTGGGTGAAACCAAGCAGGAGAGACACAATTCAGTGTGGATTTGTGACCTGAGCTACAGCGTTTCCGATTCTACACTGCTCCTCCGTCTCAGCCTGCAGTGTGTCATCAGGGAGGTCAAGAGCACTCAGGTCATCTCTGGGGTCCAGCATGTCACAGGGTCCCTGGCCTTCCTGCCCTCTTGGGTTGCTGCTGGTGGTGAGAACGGGACCATAAATAGAACATGAGGGCTTTGGATGGCACGCATCCTTCACTGCTGATCATGTCAGCACCATTGTATTTTCACTGAGACCCCAGCGTCACCTTCCCTGAAGAGTCACAGCCCACAAGGAGAGCACACACACTTTGAAAAATGAACTCAGAATGGGGAGCTGGTCCAGAGCACTCTCTCTCCACCCACCTGCTCCCGACCTGGTGATGGGTCATGAGGATGACTTCCTCACCTCGCAGAAGTGGCACAAGATGGGTCCATCTGCCCCAGATGCTCTCACCTGCTGCTGATCCTTCTCCACAAGACCAATTCAGAATCTCAGCCAGCACCTCATGCACTTACCCAGCTCGTGATTCTCAAACAACACTGTTCCTTGGGAACAAGGCTTGTAAGTCCCTGGACTTGTCCCTGACCTGCAGGGGACAGTGCCGGATACTCGCACTGTCTGCAAAGGGCTGGGTTGTACCCCAGTGGTAGAACACATGCCTAGCATGAGCAAAGCCCCCAGATTTAACTCCCAGCACCAAAGAAATAACAACAAAACTGAAGGAAAAGAAAAGCCACTTTCTTCCTACAGCAGTCATTCCTTTTCCTGGAACACACCAGATATGAAGGCCAGAGAAGCAATGCTGTCACTTTCAAGTCCCAGCATCAAGAGTCTGCCGTGGCTGAGCCTAGCTCCCCCATCATGGGGAGTCCTGGTCTGTAGCAGCTGAGGTATCCCAGCTAGCCGGGCTTGTTGGCACACACTGGGTGCAGTGGTTGTGCTGTACACACACACACACACACACACAGAGGCACATACACACACTTCTCAGGTGTGAGTCCAGAGCAGCCTCCCTGTCCGGGACCTGGGGCAGAAGCCAATGTAGGAGAGAAGAGTAATTTTACAGTGCCTTTTTCTTTCTCCTTTACTTCATACCACAGTACTTTTTTTTTTTTTTTTTCTAATTTGCTTTAGGAATACATACACACACTTCTCAGGTGTGAGTCCAGAGCAGCCTCCCTGTCCGGGACCTGGGGCAGAAGCCAATGTAGGAGAGAAGAGTAATTTTACAGTGCCTTTTTCTTTCTCCTTTACTTCATACCACAGTACTATTTTTTTTTTTTGTCAAATTTGAGCTATAGGAATGAACTAGAAACCCACAGTGCCTCTTCCCTCTGAAATAAATGGAGGCTGAATGATAATGACCTTCCAGCAGCCATGGAATGGAAAGCTTGCAATTACAGCACAAGACCCTGGCTGTGCAGAATGAAACTATGATAATTACATCTGTCATATTTGTACTTAGTCCTCATTAAATTTCAGGGAAGCCACCCAGTAGTAAATAATGTGCAATCTTTGCTTTTAAATTAGAGGTCATGAAAGCAGATGGGAATTCTGCTCCGCTGCTGGGGTGTCTGAGAGAGAAACCCATCAGCTTCTCTCAGGACTCAGCTCAGGAGGATGCTGGGCTAAGGCACCAATAGCACAAGAGCTTATGATCAGACCCAGACCCAAGGGTCCTCAGACTCCCGAAAACAAGCCCACCATGTTTACTGAAGGCTAGAGATTGCTCACTATTTCCATTCAAATGCACATCCCTGAGCTAAGCAGGACAGAGGGCTCCTTCCTCAGCAAAGGACAACAGCGAGGTGGGTGAGGCTCTTGAGAGACTAGAAGATACAAGGGCTTACTCTTGGTTCTCAGGAACTATTTGCAGCCAAGCATCTGCATGCATAATGATGGTTTACTCTCAGCACTGTACTCACAAAAATCTCAACTCAAGGAAAAATAGGAAACAATTCATACTTACAGGTTGGTCTCTTCCTGATGGCTTCTGGAGCTGAAGCCCCAGTAGATACCACTCTTGGCACCTGGACCTGTTAACCCAACCTATTAGCCCAGCCCAGGTCTATTTTGAAGAAAGCGTTGGTGCCAGGTATGGAAACAAACACCCCTCTGGGGCACTTCCAGTGGGCACGATCCCCATGAGCCTGGGGCTGTGGGACAGGTTCCGTGATCTGGGGAGGTTGAATGCTCTGTTTCTAGAATCATTCCATTTGGTTTGGAATATTGGGGGACTGCCACTAGGGTTTTTCACACAGATTAAACCAGTCGGTCAGCTCATGTATCGACTGTCACCCCACAGCTGATGGCAGATCCCAGACCCTCCATTCAGAACACAGCAATGCTTCACTGGTTCCCTTTCTGAGGTCACTCCACAGAGGGACAATGGAGTCAACACAAGAGAATGGTTTTCCTTTTTCTGAAAAAAAAAAAAAATGTTCAAGCAAAATTATACTGTTGGTTGTAGCTGAGTCCTGGTGTCCTCTGACCATCAGTCACTGTGAAGTCACTTGAAATCAGTCACTTTGGACCATCCATGACCTTGCAGAAGCCCCTGCTGGGGACGACTGCTTAATACTGAGGTGGGCTCTTGAGTGGGTCCTTTGCTCTGCAGCAACTCACAGGGAGAAGCAGGCTGGGCACACAGCCTCAGCCCCCTGGAACATGGAGTCCCAGGATTTCGCTGTAAGACGCACATGTATGTGTAGACCAGTCCGCACACATGTGAACACAAGCCCAGAGCTGCCAGGCACCTAGAGATGACACCCGACACCCCTTTCCCAGAACTCCATTTTACAGGCACAGAGGCCAAGACTGCACTGACTCTCCATGGTCACATAGTTTGTGTATGGGACACAACACCACCCAGATAGAAAGCTCACCAGAGAGATGGAAGCTAGAAGAGGAACAGGAAGATGAAGAGGACAGAGGACTGGGAGATGCCAGGAAGACAGTGGAGCTGCAGTAGAGGGCCTGCCAAGGCCTCCCTAGAGACAGCAGTGCCACAGACTCACCCATGTTCCCTGCACACGTGATCCTGCAGTGACAACCGAGACCTCTGTCAGTGCAGCCACACATCTCCCTGCTCTGCCCTCTCCAGCCCCACACTGTCCAGGGAGCATGACTGAGATGGGTGCCAAACCCCAGCAGAGGTGGCTGAGGAGCAGGGGGAGGGGGCATGGGGAGCCAGCTCGTGTCAGAGTCCCCTGCCAAGACCTTGCTTCCTTTGCTTATCTCTGAGGCGCTGAGCAGCGGGTGGGTTGACGTGATTTCCAAATCTCAGTGACTAAGACCTATGCCAGAAGTAGGCATGTTTACCTTCTGTTATAGTCAGGGTTTTTGCAAGGAAATACGTTTAATATAGGACACATAGTTTATAGGATTATTTTATGATATTTACCAAAAAAGTCAAATACAGAGGAGTGCAAGAGATTAACCGCACACTAGAGACCAAAAATATCCAGCCAAGGGCCCGAATCCCACAGCAGTGTCCCACACAGGTCCAGCTAAAGTCCTAGAGTCCAAGGCAATGTCCTCAAGTCCAGCCAGTGGCCTACAGCCTTTGGGAATGTTGCATGCCTGCCCGTATTGAGGATCTGCCCCTGAAAGACCCAAAGGCCAGTAATGGAAGCCGGAAAACCTACACCAGTTGGGTGAAGGATTTGTGCCAGCAGGCTGAGGGATCCATAGTGGACCATGAAGTGATGCTCATGGTGAAGATCAGATCAGAGCTCCCCTGATAAGAACAGTGGCCATTCCCAGTGACAGCTCCTCTGATGATGAGAACAGTCAAGTTTGCATCAAGAAAACCATCCATGGCAAGCTTCTCATCAGGCCACAATCTTCCCCTCAATTTCTCTTTTTCTGGCTGTTGGAAACAATCCTCAGGTGGATCCTCCATGCCCAGACCACACTGATTCAGTTCAGCTGGGTGTTACAAATTGACCATTAGTTAATCCACCACACCTTCTGAAAACCCTGTCCCGATTTTTACTCTAAATCTTGTATTTCTCATTTTGAAGGCACCTAAACCACCAGTATGAGCGCAGAATTTCTAAACATGTTGCTCAGGGCAAGGAAGCACATGCAGGTGGGGTGCACCTGCAGGGAAGAGATGGGTCCCTAAAAACAGCTGTCACCCCAGCAAGTGCACATCTAAACAAACTTCTTATTTCTGCCAAAGGTTTTTCTACTGCAACATTTTAATTGGGGCTCTGAAGGAGAGGAACATAATTTTTGTGTGTTTTAAGGTGCATTTCCAAACAAGGTCCAATTTTAATTAGGAACCCCTAAATTAGGTGCACAAAGCTTTCCAGCTGCCCAGCCACAGGCTAGTGCCATGCATGTTCTGCAGGGATAACTTACACTGTGTCCCCTGAACCTCGTCAGGGTGTGCGTCATCATGGGTGTCCGCACAGCCTCCAAGTTGATGGTGTCCAAGTATTCTAAAGGGATCCGAGATTTTACATGGGGTTAAAATGCTCTCATTTCTCACCACTGAAAAATCTTGAGCTTCAGAGCATCCCATGTCCCTCATCGCACTTGTGTCCTCATCCTCAGACATGGAAGGTGGAGGTCTGAGTAGGCCACCATCTGCCTCAGCCAGGTCCCCCAGCCTCCTGCCCTCTGGTGGGTCATGGGGCCCCTGCTGGAGGGAGTAGAGCTTCCCCATGACATGGGCATAGTGAGGTGCGTGCCCTGTCTTTTGCAGGGTAGCCAGGAGGTCCTGGGCATGACTATTCTCCGCTGTGGCTTCCATCCCACTAGCCTCTCAAAGCTTTGTCCTCGTGCTCTTTGTATTTTGTCCCTGCATTATCAGTCTTTGAATATCACGTTGTAATTGAGATCTTCCAGCTCAGAGTCCCCACTAGAGCCAGCAGCACATGTGGGGCAAATCAGCTCCTGGAAAGGCTCCAGGACCTCTGCTTATTCCCAGTGCTGGGCTACTGGGCAGGGATGGACAACGGGCGGCCCTTGAGGTGAGCCCATGACTGCCTTAGCCCCCAGGCATGGCCCAGAGATGTCCGGGTGCTCAGCTGAGCCCTGCAGTCATAGCAAGCTTTCCCTGGGCGCTGGGTGCCCACGCCCTCCACAGACCTCCCAGAGGGTACCCATTGTAATAGGCAGGCTCTAAGCCTGGAGGCAGAGGCCATCCACATGGTACCAGGGCCATGTTCCCCTGAGCCCCAGCCCCCTTGACTGCTGCTGTATAGCCAGGGCCACCAGCCTGCCACACATGTGGGGCCCTCATGGCTCCTGCTCTCCATTTCTGTTGATGCTACTGTTAGAACCTCAGTGCAGGCCTCAGAAAAGCATCCTGCCTGTGAGTCCAGGCTCAGGGCATGGTGTGTGGGCTGGGTCCCTGCGTGCAGGTGAGTGCCCACCTGCCCTGTCACCCTTGTCCTCCTCAACTGCATTCTTCTTCGGTCTCCCACCTATGCAGCTGACCCTTGTGACGGTCGTCTTGTCTCTGCAGATGGACCATGACCCAAGGAACCCTGCGTACATCACCACCCAAGGACCACTGCCTGCCACGGTGGCTGACTTCTGGCAGGTGAGTCTTCCTTAATTACTACTTTTTTCTAAAAATAAAATCTTAATAAATTGACCATAAATTAGGCCTTGAATTTCATTAAGCCAGTTCAAACTTACTTACAGGTATTCTTCAAATATTACAGGATTCCAGAACTTATATGTCCATTAATATTTTCATTGTTGATCTTTCTGTCATCAAGTTTGAGTATGATAAACCCCCTTTGAGATGCTGTAGAGACCTTTGCTTTTTATCCACTTTATAATTTCATTTTATTCAGTATAAGGAAATGAAGTTAATGCATGTTTACAATGTTATATTTTACTTGAAAATGCCCCTTACCTGTTGCTTCAGTCTTAGGAAGGCAAAGATGCTAAAGTACAGTTCCCCTCTGAGGAGTCTCATGCATCTGAAAGGCCAGGCAGACTCCTTGTGCAGCACATCCTGGCTCACCAGACCCAGGCATCAACATTGAGGGTGGATGGTAGCATCCCCTAAACTGGGGCAGAACTCTGCATTTCCCCTCGCCAGCCTCTGACAAAGCTAACAAGGAGCAGGTTCGGGAGTGACACTGTGGTCCTCAGCAGCACGTGTGCTCCTCCAGCAGCGGCTGTGACCTCTGCCACTCTACAGGCCTGCTGTGTCCCAGGGTAGACACAGGAGGAGGCAGGGCCGACCCATGTGTTGGCCCTGGTGGGTGTGGTGGGTGGAGACCCCATTGCTGATAGCCATACAAGGGTCATACTCTAGTGGGGCTGTTTAGACCCTAGAAGTGGCACCATCTTCTCATGTAGAAATTCATGACTATAAAGGTCAGTCCGTTCGATCATGTTCCCTTTCCCAACTCTGTGGTCCACCTTCTCCTGCCCCTCCTAGAAGGAGGGAATATTGCTCTCACTGCCAGAGGTCAATCAGGCAGGGCTTTCTGGGAGTCAGGAAGGACTGGGATTTCCCAGGTGAGACCCGAGAGATCCCGGGCTAACCCAGCTGCAGGGAGGAAGCTGGGACTTGCAGCATGTTGTCCTCATCACCTGCTCTTATTGTGCCTGCGTCTTCATGCCACATAAGTCTCACTGTGGAGCCCATAGTCCTGCATGAGGGCCCCTCTGCCTTGGATGCTGCGCTTCCCTCTGTGTGAGCACACTTGGATGTGGAGGACACTGCATTCCTGTCTCACACATTGCCCTTCACCTGAACCCCTCATCTAAGTGAGCCCCTCTTTCTGCCTGAGTATTGGGGGCAGCTGTGGTGGCTGGAGGTAGCTCACTCCAACCTTGCCCACAGCATGCAGTATCTTTTAGAGAATACAAAGGAAACATCTCCAAATGAAATTACTAGAACAAATTTTGGTGTGAGGCAAAGTACCAGATCAGTAAGACACCTTGGTCAGGATGCAGCAAATAGCTCCTGGAACCACAGTGTCTGGGACAGAGGAGTTGGTAGCCAGACCCTCAGCCCCACTGGGATGTCCCTGTGCCCTTAGCGGCAAAGCCCCCCGAGGAGGTCTGGCCACAGACACTGGCCTCACCCCTCCCAAACTCCTGTGACTGGATGTCATGCTCACACCTGGCCACCTCGGGGATGCTCCTTATGCAGGCATAGAAAGCATCTGCACAACTGGCCCCAAGTCCGTTATCTGCAGATGTCAGCATTGTCCAGTGTGTCCTCCTGCCCTGAGTGATGGCTTGGCCCAGACAGACACCCTTAAACACCCAGATGCAAGGCATACACTCAGCAGAGGCTGAAACCCTCCAAATCCACAGAAATGGGGGAGTATTTTGGAGAAGAACTCAACTGGAAACATGAAGCCATTGGTGGCAGACAGCAAAGTTGCCCCTCTTCTCACTACCTGAATTTGTGGTCTTTAATCAACCCTGACCACATACCTCAAGACACATTCATTATGGAAACGACCAGCACATCTTGCTCAGCCCTCCAGCTTTGGGGTGTTGACCTGAGCACCCTGCTAGAGCAGCAAGCAAGTGTGCTTTGTCAGGAGTGAGCAAATGTGCCTTAGGGCCACTATGACTGTGACAGTGACACACAGCAGTTGGCTTAGGACAACAGGGTTTGTGCTCACTGGACTCAGGAGGTCAGGAGGCAGGACCTACCTGGTTCCAGATGCTGCGATCCCATTTCCTAGACTGGCTACATCTCTCTGTTCTCTGCCCCAACTGTTGTCATGTAGCTTCTTTCCCATTGTGTCTGCTTCTGTGTCTAGATTTCCCCCTTTCAAGGACACCAGCCATTAGTCATGGAGTCCATCTTAACTGCGGTGACCTCATCTTCCCTGGTGACATCAGCAAAGACATTTTTCCTACATAGAGGCATAGCCCCAAATTGTTACTAGACATGAGTGGGGGTATCATGATCCTCCCCAGTACAGTGGCAACATTGCCGGATATAAGTGGACATGCCAGGGACCCTCTTCTAGCCGGTATAATGACCATGTCCCCAGATTCTGATGGGATATTGTAGGGACACCATCCTCACCAATGCAGTGGCCATGAAGCCAGGATCTGACTGGACGTGGACAGGGATGCCATTCCTCCTAGTACCATGTTGTAAGCAGCAGACTTTTACTGAACAGCCCGTGGGTGACACCACAGCATCATAACAAATGCTGTGGTCATTGTGGTGTCCAGAGAGCAAGCAGGGAGAGGGCTGGGAAGGAAGGAAAAGCCTGGTGTCCCAGGTCTTCAGCAGGACAGCATAGCCATGACGAGGACAGGGAGAGGTAGAATATGCCACATGTGCCTCACAGGCTTTGTGCCCTGGCCCTCCAGGCCTCTCCTTTCCCTGCAGTCCCAGGGCCATGTGCCCTCCTGCCCCACAGCTCTGAGCTTGGGCACTGAGATCTCTGCGCCAGTCCCTGGCCTGCTGGGCACAGCCAGAGCAAAGCCTACACGTTCAGTATTGGGGGGGCATCCTGTCCCCACACAGACTACTTCTTCTCTAGTGATGGAACTCTTTCCTTACCAAAACAGTGTGCACCTTAAAATTTTTACTTCCAAAAATCTGATCTATATTTTAAAATTTCAAAACTAAGTATGCAGTTATCCCTACTCAGGAGAGGATTGGCTCCAGGACCACCCCACACCCAGATCCCAGACCAGGCTGTTCTGGTCCTAATAGAAGGCAGTGAGCTGGTCACACAGCCCACATCTGTCCTCTTGTTTGTCAGAGCAGCTCTGGTCACTAACAACACTGAGTCTATACAGCGTGTGTGAACACTGCTGTGCTGCGTCATCCAGGGAATGACAGGAAGGATGTTTGTGCATGTTCTGTGCCAGTGGTTTTCTTCAAATATTTTCAATCTACCTGAGTTGGCTCCAGGGCTGCAGAGCCCATGAGTGTGGAGGCCTCACTGGTACAGAGGAGAGAAGCCTCGACTGTGTCATCCACAAGAAGGCCGAGTGCCCCATGTGGTGCCTACACCAGGCAGAGGCCTCAGAAAGAAGCAAACAAACTTAAAAATCACATGTATTTTAAAGGAAAAATACCTGGGGCAGTGGGGTCATTTTGCCACATGAGCACTTTTTTAAGAGTGTGACACCATCCTGGACTGTGCCTCTTGAAGCCCCCATCCAGACCTCGGTCCCTGTGCTGCTGGCTGCTTAGTCCTCTGGAAAGTGCTGCTCTATTCTGCACACATGGTTTCCAACCTGCTGCAACTCACAAGGGTCAGCACCCAGGCAGACCAGAGTTCCGGGGCACAGCCAGAGAGGGGAGTTGGGGCCCACAGGAGCAAGTGATCTTCAGTGAGGATTCCCATGGGTAGGGCAGACACAGATGTCCCCTGGAGAGCCTGGCCCAGTGGCCCCTGCACAGATGGTGCCATCACAGTCTGCCTTTGGTCCCAAGGAGGACTGTTTATGTAACAGGAATTGTGTGTGTGTGTGTGTGTGTGTGTGTGTGTGTGTGTGTGTGTGTGTACACATTACTGGGGACTGAGCCCAGGGCCTACATACTGACCCACATCCCAGGTCCTTTTTTATTTAGAGACAGGGTCTCACAAAGTCAATAAGTTGTCTAGACTGGGCTTGAACCTGAGAGCCTCCTGCCTCAGCTTCCCAGCATGCTAAGATTACAGGCATGTGCCACCACCTCCAGTTTAAAGAAAATTTCAGTCAGGAGGATTTGTGTGGCTTGGTGAGTGCGTGCTGCCTTGCTCAGGACTTCTAACTAACTCTTAGGTGGCCTAACAGTGGCCTTTGGTACAAGCAGCATCAGAGCCCAGCTGGTGCAGCCCAGCTTCTTAGGGAAGCCAAATGTCAGGAAGGAGAGGGAAGGGAATGGGAAGCAGGCTGTCCCTGTCCTGTGGCTCAGCACATGCTGGGACTGCGACCTTTCTCTACAAGATGTGTTTCAGTCTCAGGCTGCTCAAGTGCAGGTCAGACACAGCTGGACAGGACCAACAGTCAGAGTCATGGGGTAGGAAACAGTGTGGAAGACCCAGCTGTGGTGGGCAGGCGTGGGTGTCATAAGGGTAGAGCTGTAGCTTGGGGAGATGAAAGTATCCTGGAGATGGTGGTGGTGATGACCCAAGTCTGGTAACTGAGGTCTCAGGTGTCTGAGGGTAAGCCCTACATAGGATGAAATTATCCTGAGCTCGTTCCCAAGGTGCAGTGCAGGTAAGGATCCCCATTTGAGGTCATTTGAAGGTCATAAAGGATGCAGGTCTCTTTAGGTGCAGAGGTGCCACAGACCGAGGGTGACACACCCACCACCTGGGAGCCTCCTGTAGGAGACAGAACAGTTGCCACTGCCCCACTGACTGTGCAGGGAGCTGAGTCCAGAGGGATCCTCGGGTCTCCCCTGCTCGTGCTGTATAACCAAGGGCTGACCTTGAAGACAGTTGGGACTTGTGTCTCCCTAGGCTGGTTCTGGGGATGAACCCCACAAGGAAGCTCAATGAACCCACTCGGTGAGCAGCGCCTAGTCAGTGCCCAGCTAGCAATCACTCTGATGGCTATGATCAACATTTCACCAGTACAAAGGCCACCATCAGTGTCCACCTTTCTGTCCTAACATTGATAATCTTTGTCTAAGTGTAGTTTGTGGTGTTCAGTGTCTCTTGGTCTTAATTCCTGCTATGGTATAGAAAAGCCAGGCTGAGCACCAAGACATACAGAAAGGCCATGACTTTCCTCCCACGTACAGACCACCTAGGGGGCTGTGAGGTAGAGATGGGGAGGCCTGGCACAGGACGAGGTGACAGGGGTCCACAGCTGACAGTGCCTCCAAGAACCCCATGGGGCTTCCAGAGAGACCACCTGCCTCAGCAGACAGAGGCCCTGCACCACCAGTTCCATACATGTTCTCACCCCCCGTGCTCTGTCTAGCTGGACAGAGCTGGGACAGCAGCCTTAGCATCCCCAGCTGCCCAGACAGGCCCGTGTCCACCATCCAGCATGAGGCCAGGGTGCTGGCACATCCTCAAACCCAGTTTGCTGTTATTATTCACCCCTGTCTCCTCGGGGATATAAGTGACAGGAGAGAGACTCTAAGGCTCCTGGCATGGCATGAGAGCACACCAGGGCTCTCCAGCACAGGCTGAGTGGCTGGAAACACCATCATTGGATTAAAGGAAATGTTGATTTATGTGTGCTTTAACCACAGGCCCTAGATTTTCCAGGACATCTTACTTCAAGTATGCAGTCTTGCTGGAGTCTCTGTACATAAATTCACAAACCTTTAGAAGTGAAAGATTACTCTTGTCATATGGCTCTTTGGGATCTGGGGTTTGAAAACTCGACCTAGGGAGCTGGGTCCAAGATCATGCTGGGGACCACTGCAGTGGGAAATGACCTGGGGGACATTTGAGTTAGGCTCAGATGTAAAAAGAGACCATCCTGAGGTGCTTTTTCAAGTGATTTTTATGGCTTACAGCAGAAAACAAGCTGGCTGCTCTACTTTTATGTGAGGCGTTAGTCTCCTTGTCATCAGCCTCCTCCCGCACCCTCCTCTTCCTCCTCTTCCTCCCTCTTCCCCACCAGGTTGGATGTGTTTACCTCAGGTCCTGACTTGGAGAAGTGGGGGGCCCTCACAGCACCACTGCTCTCTAAGGAGACCCTGTGCCTGTTTAATCTGAACCATGGGCACAGAATAAGACTCCAGACTCCATGTGGCTCATGTCCTCAGAGCCAGGTGGAAACAGCTGGTGACAGGGTTGTCCAGCGTGCCTGCACAGGCTGGACAGAGGGAAGCAGCCATGGGCTGCACTACCATGGGTGCCCAGTGATGTGCAGGACACCTGCCACCACACCTCCCTGGACTCTGGTGAGCCCCTTAGGAGTCACTTTTTCATTCCCCCCAGGCAAGTGTCGCTGGTGGCAAAAGCCTAAACCCACCATTGCACCTCAGCTGCATGGGCTGGCGACATAGGCATGGGTGCCAACTGCTATCAGGTGACCCTGCCCCACTGCACGCTGGCACCCATGTTAGATTACACTGCCTTGGAGGATAGAAATGGTAACCAGACAGGATCTCGTCTTTGAGGAGGTGGGAATCTGGACCAAGAAAGATGTGAGAATCCTAGGTGAGGCTAAGGCAAGCTAGGAGGGATGCATTGCAAGAGGTCTAGGCAGAGGAAGGAGGAGTCTCCTGCTCAGAGGGCCCAAGGATGCTGTCTAGAGAACAAAGCCTGGGTCAAGTTTTCCTTTTTCAGGTCTGGTGTGGCTTCAGAAGGTTGGGCTTATTAAACTGTGTACATTTGAGGTGTGCAACATGGTATTGTGAGCACTGCCGTCGAGCTGTTGAGTGCATAATCTTCTTACAGGGAACACCAAAGCCTGCTTGGCAAACATGGGACATAGTGTAGCATCGGTCACTAGAGCCACCAGGCACAGGCCTGCAGGACGGAAGTCTGCCTGTGATGGGCCTTCATGCCCTTCTTCCTCGCCTCCACCCATACCAGCTTTCCCCTGCTCTGTGCATGAGTGTGAGGCAATGGCACCTAGCGTGATATCCTGCAGGTTAACCCGGTGATGAAGACGAGAGTCTGCCGCCTGCTCAGGGCTGAGTAGTGTTCCATCCAGTGTGGACACCATATTCTCGGTGCTGTGGTGTCTCAGGAGTGCAGATATCTGACACACTGATTTCAGTTCCTTGGCTATATATTCAGCCCTGGGGTCACCAAGTCCAGTGCTATTCTTCATTCCTTGTCCATTACAGCTCTGCCAGTTCACCTCCCCCTCCATATACAAGGCCCCTTTCTCCACATCCTCACCAACACTGCTTACCTCTTGCCTTTCTGCTAATGGTCACTGGACTGGAGGGAGGGAGGGAGGAGACCTCTCTGATCTCAGTTTGCGCGTCCCCCCCACACACTAGGTCAGCAGTGCTGAGTACATTTGCATACCCTGTTAGCATTTGTCCTCTTTGGAAAAATGCCTGTCTGATCCTTCACCTGGTTTTTAGTTGGGTTGTGATTTGTTTGCTAGTTAGTTAAACATCTGATGCTCAGAAAGGTCTTTGAATGAGAAGAACCAATACTTTTTTTTTGCCTGTTTTAATTTGGACATAGAACTCAAATGGAATTAGTTTTTCAACATCTGCAGTGATTTGCTGGATGGGCAGTGTGTCCAGGAGCGTGGTCGTGTGTCATGGCGGCTGTGAAGATGCCACCAACTGGTTGGCTTAGGACAGCTAAAATGTATCCTCCCTGTTCTGGAGCCAGAGTCCTGACTGAGGTGTTAGCAGAGCTATATGCCCTCCAGAGTCTCCAGAGGAAGATCCTGCTACTCTAGGACCCCTTGGCTTTGGCAACATTGCTCTGTCCTGTCTGTCTTCATGGGGTCACATGTTCCTCTGTGTCCTGGCCCACCCCCGTGCTCCCTCTTCCTGTAAGGATACCACTGTAGTCAGAGAGGAACCCTCCAAGTAGGACCTCAAAGACCCTGTTTCAGCTGAGGCCACATTCACAGGTGCAAGGTTTCAGCCTCAGCATGGCTGTTGGGAAGAATACAGTCGGATTAGCAACAAAGATGACACACCCTCTGAATCAATGGTCTGTGAACTCAACACAGTCAAGTCAAAACAGCCCGGTCATGTGTCTCTGGTCATGTGGATATCAGCTGAGTGAGCCCTTAACTCTAGACTTTCTGTTGCTTGGTGCCGGCCGCAGCTGTTGCCTCTTGCTCTCTGTCCATGACATCTCCAAGTACATCAGATCTGTGGTCCACAGGGACTGGCAGCTACCAGGCTGCACTGTGGTTCTTATACCAGCACCAAGCTGATGTTTCTATTCCACAACACACAGTGAAGACGGTGGTGGGATACAGTGAGCAAGGCTCCAGGTGGTCACATTTGGGGCATCCTCTGCCTTCAAGGTGGCTTCCAAATGCCAAGGTCCTGGTCTTCCTGGGTCCCCAGCCACCATAAATATGGTGCTCTGTGCTACCTAACCAGGCAGAAGTGCTAGGAGTTGCCATTTCTGGAATTGGATAATACAGCGCTTTAATTTCATAAACCACCTTTCACAATGGGCTGCACAAACAGTAAGTGGGAATTCTGGGTCATTATTTCAAGAAAGAAAGAGTTCGCTTTGTCAGGGTTCATTGCACCGTGGCACTTGTGTTCCACCTGGGTGACCAAGCCCAGGAAGAAACACTAAGCCACAGACATTGACACTTAGCAGGCTGAAGTTCCTAGTGATAATCTGTGTTCCCGCCAAAATCCACAGTTTTTCCAAAATATTCTGAAGTCCTGTTGGGCAGGCATTGCTGGCAGAGGAGGACACAGGGAGGGGCCCTGGTCACCCTCCTCGGCTAAGACACAGGACATTCAGCCAGACTGGTGAGCAGCTTGTGCCAGTGGTACCCAGTTGAGTTGCCATTTAGTAAATGCCCTGTGTTTATGAGCTGTGCCATTTAGCAAATTCCCTCCCAGCTTTTATACACAGTGACCTAAAAAGAAACACCCCCTCCAGGGTGCCTTTGGATTGTTTGCTTAAATTACGTTTTATTTGGACTTCATCTTAACCAAGCCTTCAGAGGCTGGCAGACTCTCCAGAACAAGGCGCTGTGTGTGGGAGCCAATAGGAGCCTGCCACGCTTCAAGGACCCCTCCTCAGACAGGGGCTCCGTGGTGTCACACTCGGGCACCCTGGCAGAGTGCTCGATGATTAGTTTACGATCTAGATCATAGTATTTTTATTATACTCATAAAGTCCGTGTTTCTCCACATTTTCATAATGGCTTCAGTGAGCTTCTCTACTTTCTGGAGGCACATTAAATCCTGATGTGGCCAGCACAGATTTGGCAGATCAGGTTTGAAAGCTTACAGCAAAAGGCAGGCTTTGGATTCTCCTCCTGTTGGATTGGCACTAAGCAGGGGAGTTGTACAGGTCTGGACACAGTTCATATTTATTTGTGGGCATTTTTTGTGAATCCCCCAGGAGGACATGTTGAATTCTGATATAAATGGTATAAGTGCAGTACCCTAAGGATATTAGCTATTTTTACCTCTGTGGGAATATAAATCAATAGTAAAAGAAGAAAATATCATCCACACATTTGAATTTTGGAATGTAATTTAGTGGGAGAATTCAATAACATGAGTTCTGATAAGAAAGCATTTTATATGTGAGATATGAGAATTTTTTTTAAATAACAGGATCTTAATGAGATTTTACATCCGTATTTAAAATGGAAGTTCTTTCTGACACCACATTGACATCTGAATGAGGTTGCTTATAAATATTTCTGTGAAGTTCACGTAACCCCTACAGGGGAAGCAGAGTCCTTTCGCTCTGCACATGGTATATGTGATGCCCTGTGCTGAGCATGCAGGCTCTGTGCCCAGAGTTGCAAGTTGTGTTTATAGAGAGGGTGAGTCGGGGGGTACTGCGTGTGTCCTTTCTGCATGCTGAATGTGTGTTCTCGTGTTTGTTGTGTTTTAGACCTGCTTTTATGTGGTAGCCGTGAATTATTAGATGGGTTTTTGGATTTGCTTTAAATACATTGTGATGTTTTTGCGTGAGTTCCACCACGACCCTTGGAGCCTGGTTCTGGGGGGCAGTGGTGCCACAGAGTGAACTTTCCGGCCCCCTGGACAGAGCAGTGGGCGTGGCACCTGAGTCCCACTGTGTCCGGGGAGGAGTGAAAGTTTCCACACGTGTCCCCCTGCTCTGTCTGTGTGCTGTTATCTAAAGTTTCCTCTGTAACTCAGAAGTTGGCGGGCTGGACAGTGGAGCCTAGATCAGGAGAGAGCTGCTGAGGGGTGGGAAAGGGGCACCCTGGTTTCTTTTTACATTTCATGGCAAAATATGAGGTGAGAGTATTCAGAGATGTGAAGCAGCTGCAGAGTAAATGCGTCCAGTGACCACAAAATAAATTTCCTATGAATGGCATAAGTTGGGACTGACCCTCTGCGTGGTAATTATCCGTGTCGTGTGGTGCGGGGGCAGAGACACCAATGCAGTGACCTCGGCCTGCCTTTGTCTGCAGATGGTGTGGGAGAGTGGCTGCGCCGTGATCGTCATGCTGACCCCACTCACAGAGAACGGCGTCCGGCAGTGCCATCACTACTGGCCTGATGAGGGCTCCAACCTCTACCACATCTACGAGGTACTGGAGAGAAGCCAGCTGCTAGGGTGCCCTGGACCTGCTGTCCCCAGGCAAGGAGCAGGCGTTCCTGTACTTGGAGAACCTGCGCAAGGCCCCCAGCCCTGGCCCATGCACCTTGAAAGGCTAGGACAGCTCCAGGTGGGGGGTCAGCACATCATACCCACAGAGGGGTGCAGGTGCCACCCAGCCAGGGGAACCCATACGTCCACACCTCATGTGGTTGGGCCCTGTGCTGTCCCAACAGGGCAGTCCACATGATCCAGCAGACAAGGCTCCCGGGAATGCTGTCATTATGCCAGTGTCTGACAGGTTCCACCGTGGAACTTGCCCCATGGGTCCACTAGCAGTTGGTGTCCGCAGCATTGGAACTTTGGCTTAGAGGAGTCCTCTCCTAGAGGATTTCTCTTGCTGGGTTTTCTGCCCACATGGAGCATGAACTCCCTGAACATGAGCACTAAGACAGTACCTGGGAGCATCCTTTCATCCCACTGTGCACTGAGTTTAGCAAGTCAGAGGCCCACAGTAGGCAGCAAGGTTGGAACCTCCCCAAACTGGGCCACACCCCTGTGGCTAGTGGTCCCTGAACCAGGAGACTGGGCTGGACCCTGGCCCCACACCCTTTCTGGCTTTGGTGAGTCTGCAGTTGGCACAGTGGGGTGTACCCCAGGAATGCTTTCTCTCCAGCCACCTTCGCTCACTGGCTAGAATAGTTCTTCATTGTAACATCTACTTAAAACTGTGACTTTCAAGCCCCTAAGTGGCCTTGAAAACACACACACACACATGCACACATTCACACCCACAGCCCTCTCTTGGGTAACCCCTGGCCATCTCTTGGACATGAGGAGGGCTCAGGCCAGCCCCCAACACATGTGTGTCACTTTGCACAGTGGTTCCTCTTCTCACCTTAAGAGCAGCATGGTGCTCAGCACCCGCCAGACTCACCATGTTCCCCCTGTGCTATATTCACCCTACCCCACCCAGGTCAATCTGGTCTCGGAGCACATCTGGTGTGAGGACTTCCTGGTACGGAGCTTCTACCTGAAGAACCTTCAGACCCACGAGACTCGAACGGTGACTCAGTTCCACTTCCTGAGCTGGTATGACCAGGGCGTCCCTTCCTCCACGAGGTCACTTCTGGATTTCCGCAGGTAAAACCCAGAGCCACCCTGAGGGACACAACTAGAACCAGAGGCTAGGAGGAAGGGTGGGCAGAGGCCAGGCTTCCTGCTTCTAAGATGCCACCTCCAGCTGCAGGTCACTTCTGTGTGAGGATCAACAGAGAGGGAGGTGGGGATGACAGGACTGGGGAGTGGGCACCAGATCTAATGGTGTTGCTGCTCAAGGGGAGGCATCTTAGAACTGGGGAAATACGGCTGTTGTTTTTGATAAGATTCTGCAACCAACAGAGACCTGAAGTTTATATTTCGTGGGATATTGGTGAACAGACCTGGATTTTTAGTTTGGCTGCTCATCTGGTTGTACAGGAGGGGATTTAGTCAGGGCAGGGCCAGAGTCCACCGTGGATAGCCTCCGGGGAGGCCCTCACACGAGACTGTGGGCATTCTTAACATGATTTCAAGGTTGACTGTTTTCAACAATCCCTTTTTTTTTCATTCATTGTTCTAGTCAGCCAGTCACCAACACATGTTCTTGTTTTAAAGTGTGTTACTGAGCTGTTGAGAGCTGGACTCTGTCTTGTGGAAGGATGTGAACAGCACACAAACAAAGCAGATGTGAGACGGGAAACTTTGTCTATGTGTCGCACATGGTAGCAACCGAGGTAGCACTAACCTCCTGGGGTGGGGTGAGGAGAGCTCGAAGAAGCAGAGTGGTCCAGGAGCACAGTGACCAGGATCCCTGCATCTAGTGAGGGAAGAAAGACCAAGGCACCCACACTGCCCCTCGCTACGCGTGGGTCCCGGCACTGTCCACCCAGTTCTGCAGCTCTGCGACCCATGGATGGTGGGGACTAAAGGACTGCCGTAAAGATGAGGTTCAGACTCAGCTCTGGGTTTCTTGTGTGTTATAGATTCCTAAGCTTTTCATGACAATATTTCTTTTGCCTTCTAGTCTGCTTTGAAAATCAAAAAAAAATTTACCTGAATTGTTCTTTGGATCAGATAGCATGTGACAGAGCTCAAGGACAGACAAGAATATGGTGTCACCTGTGACACCCGCCCCCTCCCCTGGGAATGCCCAAGCACATAGGGAAAAGCAGCCACATACACCCCACCCGCTCACCCCAGGGCCCTGGCCTCAATATGTTTTCTCAATGCAAATTTATTTCTAGCAACATGAAATTTTTACATAATTTCCTGAAGTAGTCTTTGAAAACGGTTATTACTGGCAAAATGGATGTAGCCACAAAGACAGCCACTCCTCTAGTGCCCGTCTTTGAGCTCATCTGCGTGTTTGTGCATATATGCATATAGGCACGCGTCTGTATCCATATATGGGCAGAGCACAGCCATGCCCAAACTCAGGTTCAAGCATCAAGAAGAAAAATAGGGATCCTGAAAATCCTATGCTCCAGGGTCTACAGTGTGCACCAAGATTTTGGTTAGAAAACGCCCAGGCCCAGCTGGACAGGCTCGTGGGGACAGGTTTTTCTGGCTTCCTACCATGTTTGGCATGTTTGGCTCTCATTACTGAGAGCCCTTTCAGCCTAACCCAGACAGCTGGGGCGAAAGGCCACACGCTCCTCCATGCATGGCACCTTCAGGCACCCACTGCAGCCGCAGCAAGGTGAGGCCCTTCTGGAGAACCTGCCACTTCCAGATGCCAGGGTTCCTCTGCCTGCACACAGACGCTGGCCTGGGGTGTGCTCAGGCACCCACGAGGTGTAATTAAATGTTTCTGGATCCCAGAGGGAGCACATTTACACTTTAAAGAGAAACTGCTAAGAGATAATTAGCATCACATGTGAGGGCTTCGCTTCAGAAACCTCTCTCCCTCTCTCCACCTCTTTCTCTCTTTTCTTGCTCTCTCCCCTACCCCTCCACCCATCTCTCTCTGTCTCCACCCCTGTCTCTGTCACCTCTTACTGTGTGCCATGGCATCCACTAATGCTGCTCACTGTAAAAATGGACAAACCCTTACTTTGCCAGCTAATTAGCGGTGGCCAGTGTCATTTTTGTGATGTTGCAGCTAGTAATATGAGCCCAGTTGCATAGTCACAAAAGTGATCATTGGAAACTGTGACTGCTGCGGGGACATGTGGGGGACCCCGAACCACTAACGACCTCACCTTTGCTTGCTGTGGTGCATGGCGGGTCCTCCTCACTCGGGGACCGAGGGCTGGTCCTTCCGGTGACTCCTCCTGTGCCACCTGCTCTTGGTGCTGGAGCCCTCTGGCTCGCTGGTGAGCATCTGAGAGTCCTGGGACGCTGCGAGCCACTCACCTCCATGAATAACCTGCAGCCTCGATGAGCAGCTTGGCTCCCTGTGCGGTGGTTTTGCTTTTCTATCTGCGATGTCTCGCGGTGTGATGATCGAAGTGCATGATTCTGTGTAAATAAAGTTCTTAAAGTACCCCGCGGCCCACTCCCACCATGCCCTGGACTGCTTGTGGTTCTTTGTAAGTGGGTCTGGCATGGGGTGGGGGGCTGGCACGGATGTCAAGACAGCAGCAGAGCCTCACAGGGCCACTGGAGAGGGTGACATCCTAAACACACCACAGGAGTGATGCAGGGGTGCAGCCTCCACAACACTTGTTGCTTTTACCAGCCTCTGACCCAGGGTGACACTGAGTACACTTTTCCAAAGAGAGTCTGAGCAGGCTGGAGATTTAGCTCAGTGGTTCTGCCACCTACCTCACAAGCACAAGGACCCAAGTTGGACCCCGGTATTAAAAACAAACAAACAAACAAACCAAAGAGGGTCTGAGCAACACAAATGGCCACTGCCACTGGCCCATCTTCTTAAACCAGTGCAGTTTAGAGGGCATCTGGTTTGTGGACCGGTGGTTTTTGAAGTGCCTTCCTTTATGCTTGGTCCCATCAGAAGAAAGTGAGCACAAGCTGGTGCCAGGGAAGGAATATGAACATGCAGACATTGCCTATAGTCTGTGCAAACATAGGACTAGCCAGGAAAAGCCCAGGAAGTCCTCGAGGGAACCCATGTTAGCACAGCCCAGAGATGAGAGGTTTCTGTTTGAAGGAGAATGGGGCCTGCAGGCTGAGGCCACTGATTCCGTGCATGTACTCAATCTTTTTTGGTGCTGGGGTTAGAGCCCAGGCCTTGCATGCACTATGCAGGAGCTCACCACTGCCCCATGCAGTCTTTATGCAGTGAGGGGCTTTGCCCTTCTCACACCAGGTACACTCCTGGGGTCTAGGTCGGTTTGCTACCACTGAGTCAGGAATGGGTAAGTTTAACAGTACAGACCATTGGGTCCATTTTTCCATCTGTTTCTCACGCAGTGTGCACTGAAAGCCAGGAATGGCCCTGGTGGAGAAGGCTATGCAACCAAAAGGACATTGGCTTGTTTTACCTGTGTCCCCTCTTTAAAGCGTCACCAAGTGGTCCGAAAGCTCTAAGATGCCGCCCATTGCACACATCAAGCCCGAGGCTGAGCAGGGCTTTGGATGCGACCTGTCTGCAGGTGGGCGCGTCTCATCTGGCTCTGCAGCCTACCCCTCCACTCTGCACTGTGGCCTGGGTCGGGCTCAGACTCGCCTCAGAAGTTCCTCATGCTGCTGACTCCATGGAGGAAGTAGGGAAAGGGAAAGAGCCCTCTGATGCAGGCCTGCGTGATAGAAGCATCTGCTCCCACCTGAGGCATGGGATGCCCGCCCCTCCCTCCACCTACTCCTCAGCCAGAAGCCTGCACTAACCGTCACTTGACAGTCACAGCACTGAGTAGCAAACTTTTTCAAAGAAACATGATGGTTCCAATTTGTAGTTCAAGGGAAAATGTTTTTTCTGTACCATCATCTTTTTAAATCTGAGTCTCTAACTGTAGGAGCTCCTACAGCACTTCTAGAACAATGTTCCTCGCCCATTCTCCCTGCCAATAAACTGAGATCCTGCCTTCAGTTTACTTTATTAAGAAACATTTTACTGAGAACTTTGATGTGCTTTGTAAACATGTTTTGCTATCTCGTTGAATTTTTTAGAAAAACCACTTGAAGCATATGCAGTAAATTTAAAATCAGCCTTATTATTTGAATAGAGGCTAGTTAATGAAATCATAAATACATTCTCATTGTTAATTTTCATAACCTCTGCTCTGAAAGCTGCAAAATAGGGCTGTTGTTAAGGACACAGATTTTTGTAAATGGGAAACACTATCTTGAACTTAGTGGAGCTTCTCCACAATTTAGATCTCCTTACCCAAGACTGATAGGTGAGCAGAGTTCCTGGAATGCTGTTTTAGATGATACAGTAATAGCCTATTTCAACATGATGTGTAGGGTGTACAAAATCCTTAGCATAAATTGCCCAACGCAGAAGTTCAGTGAAGCATTGACACAGCCATGTCACACCGTGCTCAGACCCCTCAGAGCTGGAGAGGGGAGGAGGAGGAGTGGGGGAAGGGCAGGGCGCTCGGGCTGGTGGTCTCCCAGGGACCCAGGCTAAAACCCAAGAGCTAGGACTTGCAAAGAGGAAAAGTGCTGTGCAAGTGTAAGAACTGTTTTTGAAAGCTCTGTTTAATAATATTGAAATGTCTTGGAAATTGTATGTGCAATTGTTATTATTCTCTGTGCAAACAAGCAGTTGCAAATTGATTTTGGGGGGCATATAACTGCTGCCTTGGCTTAGAAGTTATTTATTTTGGAGAACATATAGTCTTAGTGCATCACTGTAATTTTTATCTCTTTCTATTTCAGAAAAGTAAACAAGTGCTACAGGGGCCGTTCTTGTCCAATAATCGTTCACTGCAGGCAAGTACAACTTTAATGTGGATTAAAAAGTTGTCACTATGACTGAAGGAACCAGTACAGTTAGTATAGAAGCTGGACTTTCTTAGTGAATATATCTCCCTGGCATATCTAAGAGAAACCAAAGATATAAATGCAATCGGCTCTGCCACCTGTCTAAAAAAAAAAAACTGCTCGTCTATCTCACCGTGCCTGGAATGGTGTTTTCTTTCTACCAGAGCCACATCCTGTACCATCATCTATTTCCAAAGGTTTCTATCCCATCACCTTTTTTTTTCCTAAATCCTCTTGGTACTACAAAACTGAGAGAGGTGTTTGATCAGCCTCTGGAGGTGGCTTGGCAGAGATGGGGGACCATGCAAGCACCAAAGGTGCCCAGCCCAACTTCAAAGAGGGGACAGCACCTGTCATCACAAGAGGCACAGCGCCTGCAGGTCTTAATGTGGTATCTGGGCCTTTGGGTAGAAGAGCAGCCCATATCTGTGACACACACCTGGAAGAGAGGATCCTTGCAGCTGAGACGAAGTGGAGGGTTGTATCCACCAGACTCAGTACTCAGCTGTTTGTGGTATGAAACTCATACTCCACTTTCCAGAACTTCCTCACAAAATGAGTCTTTCTGCTAGGAATAAAAAGGAAACTTGTGTCCAGAGGTCAATCCCAGATCTCTCCAGGTGTATACAGATGTGCACTAACGCCTGTCTGTGAGGGGAGACACCTCTGTCCCCTGGGCTCCCTGTAGACAATGATCATTCACCCATGGGTACGGAGCCAGCCTCCTTCTCTGGAAGGCTCCCAAAGTACCTCTCAGTGGAGCTGTGTGAACACTCAGGACAAATATGTGGGCCACACAGCAGGAGAGGGCAATCTGTGACCTCCATGACAATGCAAGTCTGGACGAAAGCACAGGTGTGAAGTGTTTCTCCTTCTGACCACGGCTGCTCAGTGTGAAAACCAAATGCAGGGGCTTTTCACTCTGAAAGACCAGCCAGCCGGCTCACCTTAACTTCTAGGAGGACTCAGCACGCCAACCAGAAGCTAAAAGAGAAGCAGCTTGCCAGTACTTTTTTTTTTTTAACTACTGGGGGTGGAATGCAGGGCCTTTGCACTGAGCACATCTTCAACCCTTTTTAATTTTTATTCTGAGGCAGGATCTTGCTAAGTCATAAGTTGTCCAGGCTGGGCTCCAGTTTGCAATCCTCCCCCTCAGCCTCCCACAGTGCTGGATTCCAGGACTGTGCCACCACACCTGGCACCAGTTATATTCTTCTTGAAGTCTCAAAATGGAACTGTTCAAGCTTTCCTTAAAGTCACCCTGGTTCCAGTAGGGGTGACAATGGGAATGTCCTCCCTGTACCAACCAACATCACAGAGATGTTTTGTCTCAGAGCCTGTCTCAGTCCCTCAGCGACACATCCACATGGGGAAGGAGTGGTACACACACTTCTCACCAGAGGGTGACAGAGCTCTTTACCTCCCAGAAAAGGAACTTTCATTCTCTTCAGCTGGCTGTTGAGACAGAATTCAAAACATTTCTACAACTCCAGTCCACATGGTAAATATACCCATTCTGGCTGGTGAAGCCAGGACCAGACCAAATGAGAGCCCCTTTCAAGATTGTGATTCAGAAACAAATACACATATTTTCACTTCTGAGAGGAAGGACACACACATGCCCAGGATCTACATGCCCTCCAGGGTACAGGGGACAGTGTCTTTCAGGCATTTTGAATATTACACCATCACCTCTGACACAGCAGTACAGTTCTTTATTTCCTGACAAAATTTAGCCCATCTTTGGACAGAGGGTGGAGGAGAAGGGAAATGCACCACACTCAATGGCTGATTCCCTAGAGCCTCTTGCCTCCCCTCTCCCTCACCAGTTCCCCCACACCCCCAGGAACATAAAGGCTTTAAGGGTGGCCGGCTTATGGGGATAGACAGTGTTCTCACTCTCTCTCCTTCTGTTGACAGCGATGGCGCTGGCAGGAGCGGAACCTACATCCTGATCGACATGGTTCTCAATAAGATGGCCAAAGGTGAGAGCGCACGTCTGGCTGCTTTGTTGTGGCTCAGAGATGGGAGGCGTTGCCACAGCAACATGGGGCATAATACTCACTGGAGGCCTTGGAGAAAATCAGCTGATTGTTGTCCCTTTCCTGAATCATTTGAAGGCTGTTTACCACGCAGCACATTTATGTTTGCAGTTGGGCCTTTGTTGTCAGCTTGCATATACTGAGCACATAGTAGGGCTTTGATAAGAATCTAGCACATTTGCTCTGAGATTCTGTCAGAGCAAGGGACAGCATAGCTCAAATCTTAAAAGACCGCAGCAGGCTCAGACATCCTTAGCTCTTCACTGCTGTTAAAGTTGTGTTTGCAGAAAAATCTCTGGTGGTCACATCATCCGATGTAAATTCCCTCATCTCAAAGGAATTAACTGCAGTGCCAGGGATGGAACCCTGGGCTTTGTGCATGCTAGTCAAGCCCTCTATCACTGAGCTGTGCCCTCAGACCCCAAATTCCCCTCTCAGAATGGGTGCGATATCCAAGCAGCAACATTGGCCATCAGGGACTGTTAGAGAGAGCACAGGGCCCAGCGCCCTACAAGGAAGCAAGGGGCGGAGCTGTCCTAGCTTCTCCAGGAAGGTGTGATGGGGAAGGTGGCCTCTAGAGTAGGCACTGAGTCACAGTGAGTGCACCCTGGATTTCCACACCCCTCACCCTGTGCCCAGGCCTTTTCCAAACACTGCTTTTCCTGTGGCACCTGTTGAAATCCAAGATCTTGGGAAACAGAGTTGGGTAGGGCTTTGCAGTCTCCCAGGGCTCTGAACACACACAGGCCATGGAGAGATCACCCCTCCGTGTGGGGTGTGCTCCCCCTCCTTAGGCCTAGGGTGTGGACCTGGGTTTCCACACATGGCACACAAATGCCACGGTAGGCATCTTTCTGGCTCCATTTTCTTCTGGCAAAAACAAAGCCAGATCCCTTTTTAGCTGTGGACGCAGATGTGTGGAGAGGGAACAGAAGCCAGTAAGTCACATAGACCTATGGTCAGGATGAGTCCCCTGAAGTTCCTGGTGGCTGGAGCCAGACCACAACACCCTCTTCTTCCTCTGCCGTTGCTGGGGACACATGAAGCTGGTTTCTGTGCCACCTAAATTACCTGAGTGTTGGAGATGTGCACACTGAGCCAGGATAAAACACAAGCTCTCTGTTATTGCTGTTAATGCTATCTTTTGGTTTTAGAACATAACACAATCCCAACTTTTAGTTCAAAGTCATTCTGTCTTTGTTAATGCTCCTGTCTACTTCTTGAACACCCTTTCTTTTGCAAATTGGAGCTCAGTGCTATAGACAGAGTTTACAATTCTTCTTTATTACCTACCCTCCCTCGCTCTCAAACGTATTTTCCTTTTATTGTTCAAAATACCTCCAGAGTAAGGCGGACCATTTCACCTATGCCTATCACGGCAGTGTCGTAAACATTCGTAGCCTACTGGAAAGGGACACTTGCTCCTCCACAAGGAAGGGTGCGGAGTAGGTGCTGCGGATGATGTGGGCTGCATGGAGCTCCTCCATGACTCCAGGTGGAGTTCAGGGGGCACAGGATCCCTCCTGAGAGAGCACAGAGAGACTCTTTCTGCCAGCCCAAAGGGCTGGCTTTGTCCGGTGCTACTGGCTCACCGTACTGTGCAACTGTGCAGCATGAGATTCCATTCGAAGTGTGGGCTTGGTGTCCCGCAGTGCAAGCCCAGCCGTGTGGAACAGGCCAAGGGGCGGCTGTAGCTTTCTCTGAGACTGCTCACCCTCTCTCTGCTCCTGACCTGCTCCCCTTCCTGGTGTGAAATCCCCTGACCCACCCCGTGGTCTCTGGAGAGATCAAAGGGCGGGTGGCCTTTCCCAGGCCGCCCCCAGAGGCCGCTGGGGTTTTGTCCCGTGCTGCCGGCCCTGCCTTCTTTGTCTGGCCTGAGAAGCTGGAGGCCCACGTTGCAACCCAGCGTTCATCAAATGATCAAAGGCCCAAAGCCCTGGACACGAAGCCTTTCTTCCCGTTTCCCTTTCTTGAAAGGAATGAATTGTGCAAGCTCCCAAAGAATGCTTTGCAACTCGCTCCTGTGCGCCCCGCCTGTGTCCGCAGCTCTGTGGGTTAGGCACGTCCAGAGCCCAGCTGTGTGGAGTCGGGCAGGGCTCACTCAGCCTTTCAGGGATTAAGGCAGGGCTGATCATGAGGCCTGAAGAACAACCATAGAATCATTTCAGAGCTCTTTCCACTGTGGAGTTTATTAGCAAGCAGACAAAGACCCACTTGGAAATCAAAGCAGAAGGCTTGCACTCTGTGGAGGACACGGTGGTGGGAAGTGGGGCCTGCGGGTGTCGCTGCTGTTGGGACAAATAGGGTCCTGGCAGCTCATTCCCCTCTTTTTGAGAGGCTCGGCTCACACCCAGCAGAAGCTGATTCCAGCCGAGCTGCCCTCCACGCGCACTTTTCATTTCCAGCCATCCTACACCTCCAAGCCCAGAGCTTTTTAGTCTCCTCACGACTCCTTGGCTAACCAATGGCCAGGGTCCAGCAGCGTGAGGAGACAGGCAGCACAGCTGGGGTGGTGTGGAATCCGGTGCCCAGCCACATTCCTGCCAGGTGGACATGACCCAGCCTCCCCACATCGCTGCCATGCAGAGCTCCCAGGGCAAAAGTGCAGGCAGCCCTGCCAGGTCACAGGTAGGGGTTTTACCACCCAGCACATATCCAGCAAGGTCGCTGCACCCAGAGGTTTGAGCACTCTCCTGGACCATCTGACCATATGCACACAAGCAGACAATGGGACCCCGTGACCCTAGTAGAGTCCCCAGCATCCTGGTCCATTCTCACTGCTTTCCTCTGTACTGAGTAAGGGACAGGGATCTCCCTGCTGTTTCATTTCTTCTGATTGGCAATTTGAGATGCCTCCCACAAGCAGAACCAGGTCCTTCACTAACTGGCTGATGAACCTGAGCACAGGGTCCACAGGGCTCACCACGTGGGTCAGGATTCTTCCTTTTCCTGACTGAATAATATTACCCCGCTTGCTAGAGCATGACTGATGGACATTGGTGGTGTTTCCACCCTTTAGCTGTTGTGAATGGTGACACTACAAACATGGGCTTCAGGCAACTACTCGATGAATCCCAACATTGAGTTCTTGGGCTGTATTCCTCAGAGCACAGCTGCTGGATCAAGGAGCTAGTCTGTGCTTAACTCAGCCTCCCCATGGGGCACAGGAGTCCTTGCCTCTCCCCATCACAGCTGGCACTGGTCTTTTCAATGCTGTCATCCTGGGGGTGCAAGGCAGCACCATGTGTGGCTTTGGTCTGTGTCTCCCCATGACATTGAGCACCTTCCTGTGTGCTTGTGGCTTTTTGCCCAGCTGCTGTGGAGCAATGTTGGCTCAGCCCCATGCTCTGCATGGGCAGTGGTCTTGCTTCAGGGGTCCCTGTGCCCCAACGTGTGTATGGTCTCCAACGTGGCCTCTGTGGTGTGAAAGTACTGGGCAACATCCAGGTTGCCATCTAAAGACTCCTAGAAACTCTTCTCTTTCGCTGCCTGTGGTGTCGCTGCTGCATCCAAGGTCTTGAAGCCCCACTCCCTCATGAGAGGTGTTGGCTTCAAATCAAGCGGCTGAGTAGGGCATGGGAGGTGGCTGGAAGGGAACCAGGGGTGCAGACCAGGAAGGCCAGCCACCCTCATGCATGGGCATGCACAGGTGTGCCCAGCATGGGGTGGAGGTCAGAGGATCTTTCTCAGTGACATTTATGGCTCCTTGAACTCTTAAGACCAACACCCCTCAGAGCTGTGTGGTTCAATACATGACCACCTGTGGCTAATTTAATTAAAATTGAATAAAATCAAAAAAAGACCTGACCTCAGGGGCACTGGGGACACTGACCATGGTGGGCAGTGCAGCAACAGAGCTGTCCATCGGGACAGAGGGTCTTCTGCAGTGAGCCGTACCTCCTGCTGTGGGGTGCAACCTCTGAAATGTATCCACCCCTCCTGGTCCTCCTCACATGGTATCTCCAGGATACTGGCTGGTTACCACTGCCAGTGCCTCACTCTTGGCCACCCTCTTCCTGCAGGGCCATGAAACACAGGACTTGGGCACCTGCTACCTGTGGCCTGGGCAGTGCAACTGGGCCTCTCCCCTTGTTCTCTCATGGAGTCTGCTGCTCACGGCCACTGTCACAGTCACCATTCCTTCCGAAACATGAGCTTAAACCATGAAGGTGTCACTAAGGGCCACAGGAACAGCCACAGCTTCACACAGGCAGACCGGTGACTCAGCACCCACTACTGGCCAGCATGGCTCTGAGACGCATGAGTAAGAGACAGAAAGGGCCCAGCCACTGGAGTCTGTGCCTGCTGATGACCTATAGGGTGGTGGAGGGTACTGGTAGGAGTGCTCCACCACCAGCTGTCACAGGCTCCACATGGCCCACTTTGGTCAGCTAAGGGACAAGGAGTCCTGGTCCTCCTCCAGGGAGGAGCTGTCCTCAGCAGCACCATGGGAACCGCCCCATCAGAGTGTTCTCCACATGTTTCCCACCCCTGAGTGTCTGGTGCCCAGTAGTGGTGATGAGCACGTGGACGTATGGAGCTGGATGTGGCCCCAGGCCAGATGGCAGTGGGCCCTGTGCAAGGGAGACATGGCTCTGGGTGCAGGAGCACTGCAGGGCATGCCAGATGGTGGACATACAGAAGGCCACGGGTGGGGGCCCAGGACCTGGTGATCCCTCAGTCTTTGGAAACCACAGTGAACACAAGCCCTCTGGGGTTTCTGTGGACTCCATTGCACCCACAGCTGCCACGGTCACCATGTGAGTGACCCCAACCCCCAAGCAACGGAAGCAACAGAAACGGCTAACCCTGACTCTGCACCTCCTCTCCTGGTTCCCACCCACCCTTGGCACCCAGAGACCAAGCCATAGGAAAGCAGAGCCCCTGGGGAGTCTGCTCAGGCTGAAAGCCGCAGATCTGGAAACCTGGGAACGTCTCAGAGAAATAGAGCA
The DNA here is from genome assembly GCF_012274545.1 of Fukomys damarensis. Lineage (NCBI taxonomy): Eukaryota > Metazoa > Chordata > Mammalia > Rodentia > Bathyergidae > Fukomys > Fukomys damarensis. Next base: position 84,236,455 of record NW_022900928.1, read on the forward strand.
CGGCCCTGGCAGAGGACATCGCCATCCTGGGGTTCTGAGCACAGTTCCTGCATCTGTGTTCTTCAGATCCAAGCCATGTTGACACACCCAGGGGAGCAGGCTTGTGTGGGCAGGCACCGTCCCAAGGCATCACGTCCCTGGCCTCCCTGGCCTGCACTTTGGCCTCTGTCTGTACCTGGTCCCCTCCTCCGCCTTATGGGCAGAGACCTGCTTACTTGCTCTCTCCTCTCTCCTGCTGCTCACCCAGCCCCTACCAGCACAGCCTTCCTGGCCCGGCACCATCCCTCCATGACTCCAGGGTCCCCATGCCAAGCCAGGGTTTTTCTCCATCTGCTGGGCTCTCTGCACCTGGGCAGGTGCCAGAATGTCACTAGCCTCCTATCCAGCATCCTTCTCCTCAGCCCAGGGAGGAGCCACTCCTGGCCAACACATCCCTGGTGGCAGGAGGGCCCTGTGCACAGCACCCGGGTCACTACTCAGTAGTATGCTAAGGCCACAGTTGGGATACCTCTGCCACACTGAATTAAATCCCCCCATGTCCCCATGAAGCCAGGCAGGCAGGGTCACCTGAGAAGGTATCCAGCCCACATCTACACAGTGTCAGTGCCGTTTGGAAGCTGACAGACCTGTCAGGTGGTCCTCACAGTTCCCTATTTCCCCAGAGCAGTAGGGAAAGCGACTGAGACAACAGTGCACATTTAAAGTCCTTCATTTTGTTCAGCTTTCTTCTTTTATAATGATTGGAGACACCTCAGTTTCTCTACACAAATGATTTCAAACCTGCTCAAAAGAAGAAATGCAAAACCTAGTTTGTCTTGGTTCTGATATACTTGATTTTCAAATGAATATGATAAAGATTTCTTCCTTTTATCCCACCTAAATGTTGAAAAAGGAGCTTATAATTTAGTTAGGTCAGCATAAAAATCTTTCTGCTTGTAATTTTCCTGTCTTTTGAGGGTTGGGGTGAGACAGGGTCTTGCCCCGTAGTTCAGGCTGGCCTTGAACTCACAACAATCCTCCTGCCTCAGCCTCTCTCCAAAGTGCTGAGATTGCAGGCATGTGCCACATGCCCAGCTCAGTTTTTCTAAGTAAATTCAGTACAAAAGGCCCACAAAGATGTGTGTGTGTGTGTGTGTGTGTGTGTGTGTGTGTGTGAGATGGGCTGTTGTGCACGTATGATGTCTCGTGTGCATATGAGTGCATGGTGAGGTATTTTGCATGTATGATTCTTGTATGTGCATGCTGTAACTTGGCAGTGTGGTGTGTGTATGTGTAAGGTGTGTGGTGTGGGCACATACACGTGTGTGCCTGCGTGTGTGAAGTACATGGTGCCCAAGTGCTGTGGTGCAGACAGGTGTGCTTCACGCAGTGTCCACACAGCCCTGAGCCCCTGAGCCAGGCCCCATCTTGCTGAGTGTGCAGGGTTCTGACTGTGCCTTCTTGCCACCTGCTCCATGCCCATGCAGGGCCAGGGGATGGGGCAGCCTCGGCCTTCGTGGTCCTGCCCTTCCTAACCAAACACTCAAACCAAGGCATCCCCAGGCTGGTTTCAAGAAGCTGTGCTCTCAGACCTTCCAGAGGATAGAATTAGAAAATCCTCTGTGTGTGAGGCCTTCCTCTCCTGGACATTTGATACACACTGTGGTTTGCTTCAATAAAGAACATATGTTCTTGTGGTCTGCAAACCTCCTTAGTGAGAAAGCTGCAAGGAGGCCTCTGTGCTTATTAAACTGTCACTCCTGAGCAGTGTAGGAAGCTGGGCAGTCGCAACCAAGGTCCCCAAGACCAGCTGCCCAGTGTCCCAGCCACCTGAAGGAGATAGGCCAGCCCCTGCCTCACACAGCCAGGAACCAACTCCCAGAGAAATCAGAGTAAACATCATAAAGAGACACCAGGGGTGTGTTCACTCAGTTTTCTTCAGCTTCAAATTGATTCCTTTATTGTAAAAAATAGTTTTAATACTTTAATGCTAATGTTCTTTTAATGTTTATTGGGTAATACTTTTCATCTAAAGCTTTCAGAAATCCTCCACTGTCTTGAAAATGTATTTTCCAATATGCAGTCTCCTTGGCCACTGTGACTGGAGGTGGAATGATGTAGTCAGTGTCACTGAGCCATGCTGGATGGCTCCAGGTGGCCCTGAGGATGAGACACACACACACGTGGTACTGTGGCCCTTAAAGGGACATATGCAGCTGAGGCAAGTGCCTTCCTGGGGGCCAGGCAGAGCACCAGGCCACCCGCTGTGTCCCTGAGTCCTGTCTGTCCTCCACCTGGATTCTTGCATGTGATAAAATCTCTGGACTGCCCACCGGCAGTCACTGGTCACTTGGGCATCACTGACCCCTGGAATGTGTCATCCATCCACTTTGGCTTCACATCCTTGGAGAGAACCCTACCACAGACACCAGAAGAGCTTCTGGGCCAGGGCTCAGACCAACCCCGCAGCTCAGCAGCCCTGGCATAAAGGAAAAGGACAGCACCCACCACTCTGCCTGCAAAAGGTCACACTGGTGTTAGGGTGGCGACACTGAGCTACTCACCGCTGTCTTTCTGTCCCTTGTAAGGGATTTTGCAGTGAGCTCTATTAAAGCTGTCTCCACACACACTTCAAATAACTAATTATTTTTAATTCTAGCATGCAAGAAGACATTAGCCATCCTCCTCAGACAATTGACTTTACTTAACAAATCCATTACTTACCTAACTTTAGTGCTCTCCACTTTTTTCAGCATTAATTTAATTTCCTCCACTGTTCCACCTTAGCATCAGCCAGGAGAAGTATGAGTATCTCCCTGATATTTCTCACCCCATCTGGGTGAACTCAGGATGCTCTGTTTCCATTGCCCACTTTCTTTTGAGAATAGTCTGTGAAAGAGCATCACAGAGCCATGAAGCAGGAGGATTTGGTCATAGCGTTTCACCAGAGGATCTGCCTGGCCCTGGGGTCTTTCCTCAGTAACACCTGTCCACATGAGGCCAAGCTCTTCTGGCCATACCAGCCCCAGCTCTCGGGAGCTGCCACTTGCCTACCAGAGTTCTGAGGCATGGTCTACAGCCAGTAGCTCTCAGTGCTGATGGGGCACCCAGGCTTGTGGCACAGGCAACCCTCGGGATTAAATCACATCTGAAAGCTTTGAGTCTGTGTCCCAGATGGACCCTCAAGGTGGACTGAAATTCTCTGTTGAGTCAGATGCCTCACACTGCACCAGGGTCAGAGGCTAACAGACCCTGTGGGGCTGAATTCTGTCCTGAGTGTCCCTGAGGTGAGCCTCACTGTACCCGAAGGTCACAGCTTCGTTGGCCTCATCTCCCAGGGCCCTGGCACAGCCCCACCATGGGACAAGGTGGTGGCCTGACCCCACACCCACAGCAGTGCCAGGGCCCCAACACTGCCCATTCTGCAGAACCCAGAAAACCACATTGGATTTCAACTGGGCATTCTACTCTGAACTGCTCTTTTTCTTTTTCAGAAAAGTTTCTTAAAAACCAGTAGACAAAGAAGATGGAGAGGGGAAAGGGATAAAATTTTTAAAAACTTATTTTTTCAAAAAACCAGTAGACATATTTTAATACACTGGACCAGTCATGATGCACTTTATCAGAACCCAGCTCCCAATCTCACAACACCTCCAAAGATGCCTGACCAAGTGCACTGCACAGCGACCATGACCACAAAGCCCTGGCCAGGAGTTTTCATTGCTGGCTTTTGCATATGGACACAGTGCCTGCCACATGACATGGTGCCCCATGGCTTCTGACATGGGTCACAGTTGGGATGCTCCTGAGAAGCCCTAGGTCATATGCAGGTTCTCAGGTTGAGAGCATCATCCGTGCTGCAAAAGTCACCCCTCCCTGTGAGAGGGCAGAGAGTGCTGGCACAGTGCTCATGAGACACAGAAATACTCCTGTGGGCTTTAGGGTGTTTGTGGGAAGCTGCCAAGTTTAGTCACAAAGCTGTTCTGCCCTTGTCACTAAACATCACAGGGCTCACCATTCCACATCCCTGGAGAGACCTCATAGGCTTAAGATGCTGGAGAGGGCAGTGCCATGCTCATCCCCTTGGGTACCATGCTGTCTCCAGGGTGGCATTCTTCACACCTGAAATTCAGGTGCACCAGAATGTGCAGCGTTGCCAGCAGCTGTAGCCCTGCCAAGGGCCAATCACAGCTGCCATGAGGGCTGGTTTCCTGGCAAGGGCAAGACCCCATATTTGGGAGCCCTGAAGCCCCTTTCCTGCTTCTGGCCTGTTCTGGGAAAAGCAAAGTTCACTCCATGTCTGTCACTGTCATTCAGCTGTGTGGGCTCCATTGCCGGGGAAGATGGTCCCCTTAAGGGACCCGGCTGGCTGCTGCCTCCTCTTCCTGACCGCCTCCCTGAGACTCACCCTTCTATTCCAAACTGCTCTAAATGCATGGATTCTCTTTAGAACAAGGCTGTGGGTCCTGTGGCTCTCAGCATTGGCAGCCTTTGAACCCCTGAAGAGCAGTACCTAAGCAAACCAGGACCTGACCCTTGCCCTCAGCTGGGAAGACCTCTCTTCCAGCTGCTATGGACACTGGCCACCCTCAGGGAGATGCCCCTGGGAAGAAGCAGTGGGCTCTGGTGTCCTAGACCAACAGAGGAAGTGTGCTGCCCATGGACAGAAGCTGGGGAGACTTTGGGTCAGCTCTGAAGGTGACACAGGCACTTCACCTGCCCTTGGGTGGCCCAGAGGCCCCGGTGCTGCATGGGCCAGGGTTGGTGGAGTCAGTGATGGCACCAGGCAGCCTTCCACAGCTTCCCTAGGTTTCTTGCTGTTTTACTTTATGCAAATGTGATGTATGGTCCCAGCACACCCTCAGGTGTCGCCTATCACGCCGCCTCTCCTCAGCTCAGGCTAGATTTAGGCCTTTGCCCTCTCCTTCACTGATCTGCCACCTCTGGTCCCACAGGCCAATGCATTTATTCTCCTGAGGTAGTGCTGGCCTTGACTGCTGAGCCACCTGGGTGGCCATAGCAGCATGGGCTAGAGTGTCCTGACCACCAAGGCCACGCTGTGGTGTGGTGGGGATTGTCTTCCTGGGGGCTGCTCTCCAGAGCCCCATGTGCTTGTCCTGTGGTGCTGGTGGCATCTGGTGGCCTTGGACCAGTCTTGTTTCCTCATCACAAAAGTGTCCTTGCTTCACATCTGCGGCCCTGTTTTAGAAACCAGGGAACTCTGCGCTCAAAGGCCACTACTTCATGTAAAAGATCGCTCTAACCTTCCTTTCATCAAATGAGAACTAATTCTATGCAATCAAAATCAAAACATACCCTACTTCCTCTGACTTAACAGTCTAGATGCCACCAAACAACCCAACAAAGCTCAGTTTCTAGTGGTGGTGGCTGCTGGTGTTAAGTATGGTATCTACTCAGGCATCTAGGACTGTTCTCAGCTCGGCTTTCTCGAATTAATGCTAATGAAAGCTGCCCTTGCCTTATTTTCTGTGTGAACACTGAAATTGCAGCTGCCTGCCAAGCCTGCTGAGGGACGAGTGTAATAATTTTCAACTGGCCTCTTTGCCCAGAGGGAGCCCGATAGCAGGAGATTGACAGATTCGGAGTGGATTATCTTGTGCGCTGAGCTCAGCCCAATTTGTGGTTTGTTGCAGGTGCTAAAGAGATTGATATCGCAGCAACCCTGGAGCACTTGAGGGACCAGAGACCGGGCATGGTCCAGACAAAGGTACTGTCAATCAGTGCTCTGGGACTTTCAGGGTGTTAGAGGTGTCTCTCTGCAGCTGTTTCCTGAGAGTAGAGAGGGGATCAGGCTGATCTGACACAGGCCAGCTGCTGCTGTCCACCCCCATCCTCCCCAGGCAGGGGTGCCCAGGCTTTCCTGAAAGAGTCACAGGGCACCCATAGCCACAAGAACAGTTGGTGTCTGCAATGCAGGGAGAGACCAAGTAGGAGATTCAATTAACAGGATGTCTCTCTTTGAGGCAGGGGAAGAACACCGAGTTTCTATGGAAAGGAGGAAAAGGCAAACCCCAGGTCCCAGGGGTGTCCCCAGCTCACCAAATGCACCCCTGGCCCTCTATCTCCCACCTCCCTGACCACACCTGTCCTGGGTACTGGCCATTGGGTTGAAGACATCGGGTTGTCCCTGGGATAAAAGGAGTCCTGATGCTCCCAGAATAGCTCAGACTCAGCAAAAACCAGGTTATAGCAACAGGGATAAAAACAAAAGCTTTCTGATTAACCAGTCCTAAAACTGAGATTGCTCCAATTCTCTCTTCTCTGAGCATTCCAGAAATGTCTATATCCAGCAGCAGCAGCTTCTGCAGGTCCACTCTGTTAGGTAAACAGAGACCCAGTAAAGAACAAATAGCCAGCCTGAATTTCGGGTATCCAGGCACGACCTCCTGGAGTGACTCCAAAAGAGAGTCTGAGTCCAGCTTATTGAGCTGGGTGTTTTATGGATAGGGCAGGGGGGTTAGTGGGATGTGCTTCAGTGACAGGAAGTGAAGAGGGTGTGAGATTGGGGGAGTGAGAATGGCTGAGTACTTGGCCATAGCAACAGGTGCTGTGACTAGTGAGTGGGATGGGTGTGTCGTGTCCTGGCAGAGTAGACATTGTTCCCAGGCTCAGTTGGGGACTGCAGGATGTAGCAATAATCTGTGATTGATCTGGAAGTTCAGGAACTCGGGCAGCTGGGGACCGGCGGGGATAAGACCTGTCACACATCCTAGACATCCTGAAGTCACAAATATGCATCTCCCTACTGGTGTCAGGTCCTAGCACACTGGGTGCTTAGTGTGCACACGGATGTGAGATTGCTGAAAGATGCCCTTGCAGAATTACTCCATAACTTAAGAGGATCTTAGATTCTAAAAACCATACAGAGGCTGGGGACGTATCCCATGGTTCAGCACTTGCGTAGCACTTTCAGGGCCCTAGATTCAATCCCAGCATCACAACAGAATCCTTCGCTGCCTGGCAGGCCAAGATCCACACCCTGTGATCCCTAGCTGGGCATCCAGGCCAAGCTGATCCCTCTGGGAGGTGTAGGCAGCTCCTAGGCCCCCCATGCTATCCAACTGTTAGGGTGAAAGTTAAGCACTGTAACAGTAACATGTGCACGCAGGGTGAGCTGGGCCACATAAACCCAGGCATAGTGCTTGGTCCTGTAGAGAGCTGTCAAGGCTGGGGACAGCTCATCTCAGCCCGGAGTGCACCCAGCCTCCTGGCACTCGCATCCAGGCACAGGACCTTGGGGTCCCCCACCACAGGGTAATGGCTCCTCCCTCTAGTGACCCAGTGTCACATGAGAGAGACCAGCTACAGTGCCCCTGAAGATGGACAGCATCACAGGCAGTGGCTTTTCAGATGACCCTCACGTTACATGCCCCATGGAAGGTCTATCCTGCCACAAGAGGTCAGGCCAGACACCACCCCACTGTCCTGCACCCCACCCCCAAGCTCCAGGTAGCTGGGACAGGCAGTGGAGACAGGTGACACCAGTAGGCAGGGAAATTTCATACCCAGGAAGGAGCAGCGAGCTCTGCTGTGGACAAAGTCAGATGTGTGTTGGCCTCTACTCCATGGCAATGGTGGGAAATTCAAGCCAGCAGGTCCCTGCCTGCCCACACCTCTGCACTCATTGTGGACTTGCACCTCGTTCCAGACGAGGCCTGTGTACAAACAAAATCCCTCCTGACACCCTGCAAGGACAAAGCCCTTCAGCTCCTGGTGTCCAGGTCCTATTCCCCAAAACTAGCCTCAGCAGTCCCCACCTGAGCAAAGTGCTGTGGGACACACTGAGGAAAAAGGAGCCACTTCCGCCATCACCCCAGATTCCTTGCCCTGGTACTGTGGCAAACCAGATGTCATCCTGTGGCCTCCGTCCTGGCTAACAGCTTTCCTCATGCAGGGCCTGCTCCCTGTGGGGTCCACAGGGTGCCCACTGCCTCCTGTCAGGGTCAGTCATCCTGAGGTGTGTGCATCAGCCCAGCTCCTGGAAGCTGAGCTACACAGAAGTCACCGCCACTCCTCCTCACTAACCACCCTGCCAGCATCACCCCCAGGCTGCAGACCCACAGGTCGGTTCCACCCTGGAGAGAGACAGTGGACGAAACAGCAGTGAGCACCCCTCACACAGGCCAGAGTCTGCGTCTGCCCAGGGAACGGACACCTCTCTGCAAGGAGAATGTGACCGTGGACCTGGGGCTGTGCTGCCACCTAGTGGAGCACTGAGTTAGCGGAGTGAATCTCAGGAGCCCCAGACACCTAACAAAGTCCCCTGACAGCACAGGATCTGTCACCTATGAGGGTGAGCTGGACACCTGGGAGGTCAAGGTAGCACCAAGGCCAGAGATTCAGTGCCCCAGGAGCTGTCACCATGAGGCTCTGGGTAAGGGCATGGATAAACTCGCTGCAAGGAGAGGACGGCATCCCCCACACAGGAAGGAAGGATGCCAGCTTGTCCGGACAGGAGTGGGTGTGAGAGTGTGTGAGTGCATGTGTGCATGTGGGTGTGAGAATTGTAGCTGCTCCCTTGTGGCTGGTCCCACATGAGTGTCCATGGTCACAACCTTCTCCCTGCCCAGTGTGGACAGAGCAGCTGGACACCCACTCACTGGGCTCAGCCCCCTGACTAGCCCATCTCAGTGCTGCTTCTAACCTCACCCACCAAGGCAGATCGGTCACCAGGAGCCCCTCAGTTGTGCCACCTGACAGTGCGGATCCTGAGATCCTGCCTGTGAAAACCAGTGTCTGTCACCCACCAAAACCAGGGCTTAGTCCTTAAGTGCAGCCACAGCAGTCATTCTCGTGTTTCCCTTGGCGTGAATTCCTCTCACAAGTGCACGTCACACTCAAAGGCTGGGTCTCCTCCCCAATTCCTGGGGTTCCATCCGGGTAACCAGCTCAGAGGACACTACTCCACATGTGGCCACAAACTGCTGAGCCTCACACACTGTGACTGTGGTGGGGCAGGGGCTGGCACCAGAGCACAGCATCACTACCACCAGGATGACAGGGAAGACCAGCTCCGCCCACCGATGGGCCCGTCCTTAATCAAGTTGGCTGGCCAGATGATGGCATGCAAGGTCCATGGTGCCCGTGTCTCCTCTGGTGTGACCAGCAAGTGCCTGGTGTCTCCCTGGAGTTCTGTGCCACCAGATCTGTGCTGTCTCCTCAAGAAGCCCACAGTCCTGACAGTAGGGTGACCAAGGCTAGCCCTGTGCAAACAGGTCACATGTAAGTGTATGTGCGCTTCCCGAGGCAGGTGCGGCCACCACCCATCACTTAGGAGGGCTACAGGAGGAGGTGGCTTCCCAAGCTATGACAATACCACGCCTCTACACATCTGTGCACAGAACAAGCCCAACATGGCTATGGCTGTGGTGGTTTTAATGGCCATGTCCTTACTGCCTGATACCCCTGCCCCATTCCATTCCAGGAAGGCAGGGGCTGGGGTGAGGGATCCCAAGGTCAGGACTCAGCAGGGTGTGAGGGGCCCCCAATAGTTCTGGACCCACTGCTCCCCACCCAGCTCTGGACTCAACATGTCCCTCCCAGAAGTCCGGGCCCCCCCCCACCAACCAATCTGTCAGCAAACCAAAGACTGCTTGTTCCTCTCCCTTCCCAGCATCTCTGCTGCAGCTCCCCACTGGAGCCACACTCACGTCTCCTCTCCTTGTCCCCTCACAGGAGCAGTTTGAGTTTGCACTGACAGCCGTGGCCGAGGAGGTCAATGCCATCCTGAGGGCCCTGCCCCAGTAGGCACCATTGCAGCCACCGGGACCACGCCGTGACTCTGCCCGTGTGTCTCTCATCATGACCACATAGTGATAGGCTCCTTAAGCTGCTGTGGTCAGTGCTCTTCACCCCAGAAAATGTGTACTTTTGTTTCATTGAGCGACAGGGGCTTGCAGCAACATCCAGCTGGAGTAAGGGGAGAATCAGTTCATCTGTTTTCACATTCTTGAGAAGGTTACTTTTTCTAAAGCACATGTTCAATTTCTTAACCGCAATCTTGCTGTGTTGGCACCTTCAGCGTGATCTCAAAGCAGCTTGACAGAGGGGGTGAGTAGGGCAGGGAGGCACCTGGGAAGCCACGGGTCCTAAAGAGGGGCCACCAGGTGTGGAAATGACTGTGGTGTCGGCCTCAAGGCTGGTCCATCACAGGAGAAGTCTCAGGCAGGACTGTTAGCATCCACAGCGTGGAGCAGGAAAGAAAGAACTCCCCAAGGCGTCACTGCCAGCTCCTCCTGACCTGCTCCCCCAAGCACTTGCAGGGCCATGTCAGCCACACAGGTCCTCAAGGACAGAAGGAGCTCCCTGGGGTGACACCTCCCCACTGCTGTTTCCGAGGTCAGGACCTCACATGAGGTTATAGTTGATGGCCATTATTAATGTGAGAATATCGATATCTACACTGTAGAACCAGATGCCCTGGCATGCTTTCCCGGGAGGTAATCAAATCGGAGCAGGAATGAGTGGTCAGTGAGCCCCAAGGGTCCCAAGGGCACAGTGGTCCCAGGGGATGCTTGGAGGTCCAGTCCTGGGAGGAGAGGGGTGGACTCCCTGACTCCGCTGTCACCCACACCCCAGCCCTGGAGAGACTCGGGCCCTCCCGCCTTCCAATGGTTAGCAGAATGGGTCTGCATGATTCAGAGTTGCCAAAATCATGTGGGAGCCTCAGGTTTCCTCCCTCTCCAAGTAGGAAAAGCCCCTTCTGTAGACGACATCAGGGTGATGCAATGCTGTCACCGAGAGCCACAGACACCTCTGTGGGGCTGAGCATAGAGAGACCCCGACCTGCCCAGTGCCACTCCATCCCTTCCACCTCCGTGTGACATCTGTGGCCAAGTGTAATGGGGAAAGGAAGGGAGAGAGGCGCAGACACGCTGTCTTAAGTGGTGTTGTATATCTGCTTTGATACCTGTCCTCTCCTGAAATCATTTCTCCCTACCCGGAATTTAAATAATAATTAGTAGAAATCAATTTATCTGAATATAGGAAGCATATACCTACTTGTAATTTCTAAATTCTTATGTTTTAAAAAAATCCTGCGGTGTGAGATATATAAATATATTTAATGGTGTCATATTAAACTTCTGATTTCACATTTGGTGGTCTTTATTTGAGAAGGACAGAGCAATTATTTTCCTGTCCAGCTGTTTATTCCCTGAAGATCTTGAATGATCAATGGCTCAATCAGATCATGGCCCTTCCCAGGAGGTGGCAGGGCCTGTGGGGTATCTGTGGGTGTCCAGGGCTGTCCCCATCACGGTGGTGAGGCAGAGCAATAGGCAGTGCCGGACTGCTTGTGCTGTGCCTGCCTAGTGAGCCTCACAGCATGTGCCATCGGAGATCCGACCCAGGGGACCGGTTCTGCCGTCCCCAGTGAGCAGAGCCTGTGTCACCCCCACCCTGCACCTCTCTTACACAGGAAGTGCACTCAGGATGTCTCAGGTCACAGGTGAGGGGCAGCACCCCTGTGGTGTGGCTCTGACTCCTCCTCTGCTTGGCTGTTGCATTCAGCAATGGTGAGAAGTCACAGTGCAGTCGGGCTGTCACACCCCAGGTCGCTCCTGAGCAGCACCCACCAGCATGTCTGCATTTCTCAGGAAGCCAGGCACAGGAGCTTCCAGTGTGTGCTTGTCAGTGTGACCCCCTGGGAACTTCCTCTCTAAGTCCCTCCTGTCAGTGTCCCTGAGACTCTGCTGCCCAGTACGGTGCCGCATCACTGGCTCACTGTCACCAGGCTTCCCGTGCACACACAACACAGTCACTGTGTGTAGAGCCAGGCTGAGGAGAGAGTAGTCAGCTTCACTACAGGACTGGCATAGTGGGCAGAGCTCAGCCTGGATGCCAGTTCGGGCACACTGGGAATGTTAACCCAGCCCTGGGAAAATCTATGCCACGATGCTACCAGTGAGGGGCAAGGAACAAAGCAACACAGCCCCCCCACACACACCCCATGGGCCTTCAGTCCCAAATGTGCCCACAGGACACACACTGCAGCTGTCCAGAGCTCTGTGTCTGGGCCAGCCTGCAGTCATGATGGTAACAGGCCTCCCACCTGAATGACCTGGATGGTGGCCATGGGATGGGCAGGAGCAGACATGAACCTGAATGTCACCTGCCCATAGTGGGGGCCAGTTTCTGATCCTGGAGGACTGTGTCCTCGATCTTCTGTGCTGTCCCTGATGGGGAGGCCCCAAGCCCCACACATTTGGGTCCTGTCTTCACCATTCATGTGACATCTACGCAGTCAACCACACCAAAGATAAAAGCAGGGTGCCCTGTGTGCTGACACATCTGCCACAAACAGTACCAGCGTGACAGCACCAGGGCAGCATTCAGAGGGGAAGCCGTAGGTAATGTACGTAAGAGCCATGTGTAAGAGTACCAGAGGTGACAGAGAGAGTCGGAACGATTAGGAAGCAACCCGATTTTGAAATCAGCCAAGGCCTGGACTCACATGGGCACGAGTTCCCTGAATAACCGAGGGCTGAAGTTGTCTCCCAGGAGTAGCCTGGGCCTCTCACTGACCTTGATCACAGATCAGAAGTGGCTTTCCAGGACTGATGGGAGTGCGTAACAAGCTCGGAATCCCCCAGACTGTGCTGGGGCAGCCATCCAGGAAAAACCCAGCCCACTCTCCCTCCTGTAAAGTCCCGACCTAAGCTCAGCCCAGGCCCTGGCTGGTTATGCTACCCACACAATAAAGCTTTTTCTCTTGCAAAAACCTGTTTCTGTGGACATTGGTTTCCCTGGTAAGCATGGAGGACAACAAGCCCTTGCTCCATATTTGAATATTTACTAATCTGTGCCCTGATATAATGTCAGTTAATATCATTTAATTTTAATGACTATATCAAACAACCACCTATAAAATTCCTCTGAGCAGCAATGTACAGGTCTGAAGAAGGTAATGGGGAACACGGTGCCTCGGGACCCCAAAGAGAGGAGTCTACAGAAAGAGGAGCCCCAGCCAGGAGTAGTAATTCCAGCACTCTGAGAGGCTGAGGCAGGAAGATTGCAAGTTCTAGCCCAGGCTGGGCAACTTAGCAAAACACTAACTCAAAAAGAAAAATTAAAGATTGGGGGCATAGCTCAGTGCAAAGGCTGTGGGTTCAATCCCCAGTACCAGAAAGAAAAGAAAAAGAGAAAAGGAGGAGAGAGGACAGGAGAGGAGAGGAGCAGGTCCCCAAGATAAGAGAAGGTAAAACTTCATGGTAGACCCTTAAGGACCCCATGAGGGCAGCTCCTAAAACCCAACACAGCACCCCTGAGGACACAGGAAGGCTGTGACATCCACTCTACCTGTAGACACCATGAGAACATCAGCACTAAGGATGGCCAGACATGGAGGGGAGCCCAACAGGTCCTCTGGACAGGAACCCCAAGGGGAGTAAAGACCTGAAACTAGGGGAACACAGGTCCTGGTGACACAGCAGAAAGTGGAAGTTGGTGTTGGGTTGAACAGAAGAGGAGTGCATCTGGAAACTCCAAGAGGAAACCAAAAGGCAGGGCCAAGGAAAGTGCACAGGGAAGGAAACTCCCAGAGGAGTCCCAGGAGGGAGAGGAGCCCCTACACAGCCCTGTCCCTGTGAGGTCCCAGCTCAGGGAGCCAGAGACACCTGCTCCTGACTGATAGGGCCAGATACACAGCTGTGATAGTGGGAACGGTGCCCAAGTTCCTGTGGGACCTGAGTCCACCCAGAGCTAGCCAACCTTAGAAGGCACCCACCATCCTCCAGCATGGGCTTCCCTCCAGACACGCTCCGCCGGGGTGATGCCACCCATGAGGACGTCACCTGAGCTGGCACCAGGCCTGGAGCCCCACAGCCTGGGCTCAGGAAGTCAGTTCTCTATAAGCACTGCCCTTGGGCATTGTCACGGTGACAAAAATGCAGTGATGTGTGCCAGGATGGTTTCGAGACCCCGGCCACAAGGGCGGTTTCCTTCCTTCTGCCTGTAACATCCTGGCTTGGGGTGGTGAGGACAGAGAGATGTGGTTCTTGGAGAACAGAAGGTGAACTCACTTGGACCTGAATTTTCCTAAGGCCACAGTGAACAAGCTGGGGACCAGGACCTGGTGAGGAGTAGGGTGGGGCTAAGTGGGTGGGTGTGGCTAGATGAGAGGTGTGGCTAATCACCCCACTTTGCCCCAGATGGGTGGTGCCCTGAGCACAGGGCTCTGATTCAGTGTGATATTGGTGAAGAGACCCAATGACCAAATCCTCCTGCCTGGTCTCCAAGCTCACGTGGAGGGTTCTGAGTATTCACCATTTCAATACCATGAAGCTAATCCCAAGCAATCAGTGATACATTTGTATGGAATGTTGCTTAAAATGATGGGAGAAAATGGTTAAATGTGATCTTACCACAAAACAAAAGAAGAAATGCAACAATGCTTATCTCAATGGTAAGACCTGATGCCTCACACAGTGGTACACGCCTGTAATCCCAGCCCTCTGGGAGGCTGAGGCAGGAGGATCACAGGTTCAAGCCCAGCCCGGGTAATTTAGTGAATAGTCAAGACTGAGTCTCAAAATTTTAAAAAAATAAAATTTAAAGGACTAGAGATGTAGCTCAGTACAAAGGGCCTGGGCTCCATCCCAATTTTAGGAGAAAGCAAACCCACAGATGTCAGGGTGTTAGGGTGGGGCAGATTGGACTTCTGGATGTACCCACTTGTGCTCACACACATACCCTCACTGGAGAGAGGGCCTCCCTAAAGGTGCCACTGCCCTGCATATTCTGAGCCTCGTCAACAGTCCTCAGGCCCAGCTCTGCGAGGCTGCCTTTCTCAGGGTGCTGCCTTGCACATCCCTAACCATGCCTTCCACTGACGCTCACAGTTTCCATGCTCCCTGAAGCCCTAGGACCGTGCCCCAGGGCCGAGCGTACAGCCTGCTGTGCGGTACCCACACATGGCCTCCATGCAGCTGGGTGGTGGGCAGGTGTCTGCCCATGGCATCTACAGCAAGGGCTGCGGGGCAGCTGCTCTTCCCAAAACCTCCCAAGGCCTCGGCAGGGCTCTGGGCCCAGAGCTCCCTGCTGAGAGTGGGGTTGAAGTAGCTGCCTTCCCTGTCTCTTCCTGGGCTGTGCCAACCGAGGCACTGAGCCAAGCACCCTTCTGTCTTCTTCACACCAGACTTTAGCCTGCTTTGCACCCCTCACCCTCCACCACCTTTCTCTCATCTTCGTTTCTCTCCCTCCCAAGTTTCAATGCATGCGTGGAACCACCCGGGGGCCCTCCATGGGGAAATGACAATGATATTATGTGTAATCTGTGTTTGTGCTTTATTAATCAAGTAGAACACTAATAAAAAACCTTCATAATTAGTGGAATAGGCATTAATTCAAAGATGTTTATTGGAATAGAAAATTAGAATTTGATTATACCTTTGTTCCTGAACAATAGCTGCTTTTCATTTTATTTGGGTATTCGGTTAGAAACTGGTCTTAGCCATTTATGTTGCTCCATTTATTAGACAAACCAGATGGTTTATGTAATTTGCTCTTTTTAGTTGTGTACAGTTGATAAATATCATGGAGGTTTTCCTGGATGGGAGGTGACTTCCCCTTGCTCAGCTCTCTGCTGTCCTCTGGGGGATGGTATTGGGACAGTCATGGGACGAGTGACTGGGGCACAGTCTGGCTTCATGCACAGGAATAGGAGACCATGACAAGACATCTTGGAGTCCAGGAAACCAATCCAGGTGTGGTAGCCAAAGAAGCCTCCTGGAGAGGCACCCCTGAGGTCAACCACTAGATGCCCATCTGCTGGTCCAGCCTGGGCCCTAAGCCACAGCCTGCTCTGTTCCTACAGGAGACACTGGACCCTCACCAGGCCTGTGATGCCCCTTATCCCCTGTCCCACCTCACGTGTCACACCCGCCCTCCAGAAAGTGGACCTGACCCCAGACCCAGGCCTGCCCAGTGAGCCGACTTCTGGTCCCTTCCATGTCCCTCCTGTGTCCCCACATGTCCCTCTCAAGTGCCTCATGCATGTGTCCCTCCCATGTCCCACTGTTCGTATGGCCATCAGCTACAGGTAGAGGCAGTGGGTGACCAGCCACCTGGAAAAACAGTCACACATTCTTGTACATTCAGCCACCATTTCAGCCCATCCATGGCCTGTATGTGATGGCACCTGTGTGTGACTATGCACAAAAGTGGGCTCAGGCTCCCTGGGCCTGTATTCATGCCCCTCCCAAGAACAATAGCCATGGCACCCAATAATCACTCAGCCGGTGCCAGAACTGGGTGTGCATCTCCCCAACCCTGCACAGCTGTCAGTCAGCCCTTTTGTTCAAGTGACACACTGCATGCCCCAGCCTCCTCTCTGCCCCAGGGGGAGGCAGGGGCTGACCCCCGGGTCCCATAATGAGGGTGCTCCCTGGGCAGTTGGTTCTCCAATGGGCTGCCTGGAGCCAGACTGGAAGTAGGCCCTGACTGGTGAGGGGCAGGTGCTGAGTGGCCATGCCCTCCTGGGCCACAGGCTCCCACAAACCAAAATAGACCATGATGGCTCTGACTTCACATGCCCACACATGCAGGCACATACATGTCCAATGTCCATTCAGCATGTGGGATCTGGGCCTGAGGGCAACATGTATTGCAAACCCCTATACCCACTTTTGCCTAAGCCTAAAACCAGGGAGCCATGGCCCTAGTTTGCAGAGGAGACATGAGCCATGACAGGCATCACAAGCCCAGGCTCTAATATTTGCATTTGTACGTGAGTATTAATTTTAGGCCAGGCAGATGTCAACATAAATAGAATTAGAAAGGATTTAGGCTCAACTCTACAGCACTTGCTATTTGCCTGCATTCTGGGGGCCAACCTTCAGGAGCTCCCACTAACAACAGGCCAATGCCATGGCATGTGGGAGGAAGGGAATAACTGGAGCTGGGCCTAGTCACAGGAGAACCACTTCAGAAGTCCAATTCTACCACTATGCGGCCTGGCAATACCTGCCAACTCTGCCCATCATAAGCCCTAGTGGTCTGGCCACCGCTGTCCACCATGAACCCCAAAGGGCACTCGTACCCACTAAGATCACTGGAGGGTCTCTGACAACTCTACACTCCATGAGCCCTGTTGAGTCCCTTCCAACTGTGCTGACCAAGAGTCTTGGGGTCCATGCCAACTCTCCCTACCACAGTCCCTGGGGAATCCTAATAACTCTGTATGTACAGCTTGAGATCTCGGGGTCCCTGCCAACTCTGTGCACCATAAACCTGGGAGACCCTACCAACTAGGTCTACCATAGGCCCTGGGGATCCCTGCCATCTCTGCCAGCCATACATCTGGTGGTTCCCACCAACTCTGCCCACCATGAATCTGGCAGATACCCTTCTGCTCTATCTACTATGAGCCTTTGGAGGTCCCTGCTAATTGTGCCCATCTCAAGAAATTCCTGCCAACACTGTCCACCATGAGCTCTGTGTGTCCCAACCAACTCTTCCCTGGGGTTCCCACCATTCTAACAGTAATGAGTTGAGACCTTGGGGTGCATGCCAACTTTACTAAAGATCCCTGCTAATTGTTTCCATCATGACCTCTGGGGGTCCCCACCAATTCTACCAGAAAGGGTCCTGGGGGCCCATGCCAACTCTGCCACCATGAGTTTTGGAGGTCCCTGCCAATGGTCCCAAGTGTGAGCCCTGTAGGTCCCTGTCAGTTTTGCTCACCATGATCCCTGAGGGTCCATGTCAGGTCCATGAGCCCTGGTGGGCACTCCCAATTCTATCCACCGTGACTCCTGGTCAGTCATCGCCAGTGTGACTACCATGAGGCCTGAGGAGTCCCTGCCAACTCTACCCACCATGAGACCTTTGTGTCTCTGCCAAATCTGCCCACCATGAGCCCTGGGGATGCTGACAACTCTGCCAAAAATTAGCCCTTGTGTCTCCACAAACCCTGCCCACCAAGGCATCTGGGTATCAAAGGCAATGTGCCCATCATGAATCCTGGGGGACTCCTCCAACTCTACCCACACCGAGACCTTGGGGTTCATGCCAACTTTACTGAAGATCCCTGCTAATTGCTTCCATCATGACCTCTGATGGTCCCCCCCAATTCTACCAGAGTGGGTTCTGTGGGTCCATGCTAACTCTGCCCACCATGAGTTTTGGAGGTCCCTGCCAATGGTGCCAAGCACTAGCCCTGTAGGTCCCTGTTAGTTCTGTCTACCATGAACTCTGGGGGTGCCCACCATGTCTGCACACCATGACCCTAGGATCCTTGTCAATTCTGCCCACCATGAGCACCAGAGGTCTGGCCAACTCAATCCAACCTAAAATTTAGAAGTCCCCACCAATCTGCCCATCATGAATCCAGAATGTGGCACTCCCAGCTAATACTACCTACCATTCATGAGTCTGGGGGTACTTACCGACTCAGTTCACCTGGGACTCCTGTCAAATCTGACCAAAATTAGACTTGATATCTCCAACAACTCTACCCAACATGAGTTGTACTGGTCCTCACCAACTCAGCCCATAATGATGCCTGAGGTTCCCAGCTTATTCTGCTGCCAATCATGAACTCTTGGGGTCTCTAACTCTACCCACCATGAGCCCACCATGGGTATCCAGGCAAATTCTACCATGATGAGCTCTAAGGGTCCATGCCAACCATTAACCCAGGTTTTCCCCATCAACCCTGCCCACTTTTAGCCCTGTGGTCCATGCCAATTCTGCCCACCATGAGCCATGCGGGGGGTTAAATGCCAATTCTGTCCACCACACACCCTGAAAGGCACTGCCAACTCTACACACTATGAGCCTGTGGGGTCCTGCCATCTGTGCCCAGCATTATTCCCAGAGGTCCATACCAATTTTGCTAACCATAAGTCCCCACTGTGTGAAAGTCCACACCATCTCTGTCCACCATGAGCCCTGTCGGACACTGCCAAGTTTACCCACCATGAACCCGGGGGGGTCCTGTCAATTTGGTGCACATTGAGCCCTGTGGAATGTTGGCCAACTGTGCCCATAATGAGTTCCAAGATGGGAAGATTTCAGGTGGTGATTAGATCTCAACAATACCCACCATGAGACCTACAGGTCCCTGTCAACTCTGCACACTATGAGCCCTGGGGTTTCCTGCCAATTCTGCCCAAAATGAGCACTGGGAGCCTCTGTCACCCTGCCCACCTTGAAAACTGGGCAACTCTACCCACCATGAGACTTTGGAGGTCAAAGTTAACTGTACCACCATGGACATTAGTGATCTCTACCAACATTGTCTACCGTGAGTTCTGTAGGTCCTTGGCTCTACTCACCATATCCCTGGGGATCCATACCAATTCTGTCTACCATGAGCCCTGATGGGTGCTCTCAATTCTACCCACCATAAGCTGAGGGGTCAACTATACCCACCATGAATCTTGGGAGTTCCCTGCCAACTGTGCCCATTATGAACACTGGTGATCCATGCTAACTCTACCTACCATGAGCTTTTAAGGTCCCTGAAACTCTACCCACCATGAGCCTTGTGGGTCCTGACCAACTCTACCCACTATGAGACTTGTGGGTCCTCCCACAGTGTCTTTCCCACCCCCTGAAACCACACTGACTACCCCTGAGAATGTTCTGGTGTGCCACCCAGCCTCCAGCCTGCCTCACTCAGGAGCTGTGTGGGACTCAGTGGCCCAGGCTCTCCTCTGCTCAGCCCTGAGCAGTCTTAGGGCAGGACTAGATTCTGGTTCTTCTCAGTGTCCTGCAGTCTTGCACATAGTAGATGTGGATTGATGTCCTAGAGGTGGGGACCACAGCCCCTTCCCTCTCCACGCTCTCACTGTCTTTGTTACTTTCTACCCCTTCCTGCTCTGGAAGGATCTGAAGCAACTTTGATCAAAACTTCACACAGAATGATTTCGCAGGACCCCTGCATCAGCTTGCAGAGCCAGAGGCTTTGTGTTATAAATTAATGCATCAGCACAGGTTTATCCAACTTTCCAAGCCAGGAAAAGACTCAGAGAAGGTCAGAATCTCTAGGTCCAGCTGCCCACCCACTCAGAAGCCCTCGTCTGGCTCATTGGCCACAGGTGGTCTAGGTAAAAGTGAGGACCAGGCCAGTGAGAGTAATCAGAGACCAGGCCAGGGAGCTTTTATTACTCTGTGAAAAAGAGTTGCTGAAAACATAGCCACTTATCCCCTGGCTACCTCCCACTCTAATCCCAGGAGCACTTCCCAAGGGAGGTGCAGGTTCCAGATTCCGCATGTATCTACGAGTCCTTCCCATTTTACTGTTTTCTGCAAGACCAGCCCTGCAGACGGAGTCTGTCCTGTGCCTCTCACTCCCTGCCCCGCCTATAAACAGCACTGATAGAATAAAAAGACAGAAGCCCTGTGTCAAAATGGGATGGCCTGCAAGAGCAGGTCCCATTTGCCTTGTCCCCTTCTCAGCCTGCATCTCAGCCCCTTGCTTCTTTCTTCATCATCAAGAACTCTGAGGCTTCTACTCTAGTTTTCCCCCAGAACACTCAGCGTCTCCCTAGGAGAGATGTGAAGGTGGCTGAAAGCATGTCCGTGTGGGTCTGGCCCCAACAGGAAGGAAATGGGCAACATGTAGGCTTCAGCACCAGCATGGGGACAGCACCTGGGCCCTGAGGTGTCTGCACTAACAGAAGTCACAACTGTAGGCAGTTGACCACTGTCTTCCTACGCGGCGGTGGGAATTCCCAGCTGTCGGCTGCCCTGGTCCTCACAACTGGAGAGGCTGGCACCTGTGGCAAATATCATTTTGATCCCTAGCAAAATTCCAAAGCACCTCCTTAATTGATAGATTGGGGATTATTTTTAAGAATATGCAATCTTTCATGAGATCAGTATTACCCAATACTAAAACTATGCAAAACCAAAACAAGGAAAGAAAAGTACAGGCAAATATATCTCTTAGGGATAAAGATGCAAACATTCTCAACCACATACTAGCAGACAGAAGCCAGCAACAAATAAAAACAATGATATTCCATGAATCAATGGGATTTAACCTGTGAACACAAGATTAGTTGAATATGTGAAAATCAATTAAGGTAATACTTTATGTCAGTAGAATAAAATAAAAATCAAATGATCATCTTAATATAATGCAAAAAAAGCACTCCAAAAAATCCCAATATCTGTTCATGATTAAAAACACTCAACAGGGCCAGAGATTTAGCTCAGTGGTGCCACTGCCTGCATCACAAGCACAAGTTTGATCCCCAGTACAAAAAAAAAAAAAACGTCCATTCATATCCTCAGTGTCTGTCTTAGCTTCTTTTTCATTGCTGGGATAAAAATACTTTATACATCCAAGTTAAAAGAGGAGAGGCTTGTTTTAGTTCAGTTTGTAGAGTTCACAGTCGATAGTTGGCTGGCTCTAAGGTAGGGCAGCATGGCAGAGGGGCCTAGCAGAGGAGAAAGAGTCCATGGCAGGTCAGGCAGGAAAGCAGCCAGCCTTCCTTCTTTTCCTTTTTATTACATCCAGACTACAAGACATAACATTCTGCTCCTGGCTCCCAAAAAACTCTTATGCATACTTTTATGAAAAATGCATTTAGTCCATCTCTAAGAATTGCCAAAATCCTAATGTAGCAACAGGGACCCTGGAGGTAGGAAAAAGGTAGGATAAAGGCCTCACTGATCTAATGATTAAGATCATTTAGCTTTATCAAGACCAATAAGAATGTGAGTTGCATGAGAGATAAGGTTTATTCTATTCTAAGTGTGAACAGAAACTGAAATCGGGCAACTTTCAGCAGCTAGATGGGAAATTTTTCATCTGTGTGTGGATGGGCTAACATCAAGAGAAAGAGGTATGAGCAGTTAGCTTGGAAGGGAATTAGGCTTGTGTAGGGCTTGAAAAGGGAGCTATGATTATAAGAAATGTTTATGACTGAGGGCCCAAGGACGGTCAGCACAGGTATGCAGATAATCACTGGACTTCTTGGCACTGGGGAGATTCTAAAATGTCTCAAATTGTCTTTATGGCCATCTGTCTTGTTTACTGAGAATAGCCTGTTGTTTGCTGAGACCAGCCTGTTTGCTTTACAAAGGTCTCATTCAGGCCGTACGTGACAGGGAAACTTATTAAAAATAGTTCCTGTCTGTACCACCAAAAGTAGTTTCTGCCCTCACAGGTAAACTCTGCAGTTAGGATAGTTAAAAAGATAAAGAAAGAAAAAGCTAGCTAGACTTGGGAGAGGCTCTAGGAAACACATTTACCAGGACAGCTAGCTCCCCTCACGCACTGGACAAGATGTGAGGGCGATAAGAGACAGCCACCTGAGGATTCTTATTTAATATGACGTACACACACGCACAGCACACATCTATGTATATACATGTGTGCATGTTCTCACTTTAACATTGGTGTATTACAGCAGATACACACATGTACACATCTCTTAATCATTAAGTAAGCTGTCATCTTAATAGGCCCTCCCCCTTCACTCATTCATTACAAATGGACAAAAAAAAATGGCCCCAAAAATGTAGACAGACATGCCGAGATTATGACAGATCAGATATTGACAAGTGCCTACCTGGAGGATGGGAAAGATACTAGTCCCCAATAAAAGAAGCCAGGGATAGGAGCTCTTGGACTTTCATCTCTGAAGTCCCCTACCCCCTCACTGTAGCTATATACCCTCTTTCTTTTCCATCTTTTCTCCCTAAATAAACCATATTTTGTTATACCTTCTTTTGCCTTTTTCTTAGTTCTTTACTGGCTCCAGGTTTAAGATCACTGGGAGCTGCATTTTCAACAGAGCAGCGACATGGTGTGACGTGGTGTGGCAAGCTGCCCACTCCTAGACGGGACACTAACAGTTTCAGCATTGCTGAAAAGTTCTAGTCTAAAGTTTCTTCTTGAGAAATAAGGCAAACTCTTAACTGTAAGCCCTTATAAAAAAGCAAGTGAAACACTTCCAACATAAAATGGCACAAAGTAAACATTCCTATTCCAAAAGGTAGAAATAGAGGGATAGAAAGGAATAGAACCAAAACAAGACCAAAATCCAGCACGGCAGACATCAAATCCTGTTCTTCCATGCGCAACACCTGAGGTAATTTGTGCAAGATGTGAGCTCCAAATGGCTTGAAGGGCTCATCCCCTGTGGCACAGCCGGTGATTGCAGCCCTCATGGCCTCTCAGGCTGACTTTTCTTACTCCTTGCAGCTCTCCTCAGACATTCCACATTCCTGGCTTGACCAACTTCCTGGGGTGTCCACTGCACCTTTGACCTCACCCTCACAGCTTCATGCATTGCCTTCTCAGAGACACAATGCCTGGCCCCCATGCTTTCTTCTGAAATCTGGATCAAAGCCTTCTGACCTTACAACTCCCATTCTTCATGTGCCTAAAACCAGTACCATGTGGCTAACACCAAAGTCTGCCACCAGCTGGAGCAGTAGCCAGCCTTCCTTCTCTCTTGGCTGCAGGGTTCAAGTAAATAGATTGTTGAGTGCTATGAATCCACTCTCAAGGAACAAATTCGTAAGGCCACTGCCATTCTGGAATATAGTCCACTGGGACTCTCTTCTTAAAGCAAATTTTGAGGCTGCAAAGAGTAGAGTCTTGTCGGCCATCTAAGGATGATCACAGGCCATCTTTCCTATTGTCCTGTTCCAAAGCACTTGGATTTTTAAAAAATGGTTTAAGCAACCAAGTTCTACTCTGCTCCATCTTAGCAGGATGCAACTTTTCCAGGGCTTCTGATTAAACTCAAAACTTTAAATCATTCTACTAGGCCCTTTCCTCTTGATTCTCAATACAGATCTGGCTAAAAGCCCTCGGAAGTAGTCATGCCATCACCTCAATATTAGATTTCCTTGCAATTTCTCCTGCCAGATTAATTAGTGTGCTGCATTAATTAATCTCAGTTTCCTGCAATATCTCAGGACATGAGAAAAACACAGATAGATTGTCTGCCAGAGCATAACACACATGACCTGGACTCCAACTGCAGATGGAGTCCCTCCTCCTAAAGGAAACCTCTGGAGCCTGGTCTTAAACAGCTGCGCTACTCTCAGCATTCTGGTCTTCACAAACCATAATCTCCTATCCAGCTTGTCTCACAGCAATCTCGGGCTGTTTCTCCAGCCAGCCTCTCCAAACCTTTCTGAATTCTTCCCACAAGACAATTCCAAAGGCTCCTGAACCACATTGTCAGGTGGCATCATGGCAACAAGCCCACTTACCTGGTACCAAAATCTCTTAGTTACTTTCTCATTGCTGTAACAAAAATTCTCAACATCCAGAAGTTAAAGGAGAAGAGGTTTCTTTTAGCTGACAGTTTGTGGAAGTTTCAGTCTGTAGTTGGCTGATCCAAGGCAGGACAGCATGGCAGAGGAGAAAGAATTCCTGGAGTGGCATGCACAAGGCAGAGTGTCTTCCTTCCAGGCTACAGCCCATTGATTGGTGCCACCCATACTCAGGCTGGATCTTCCCTCTTCAGTAAATCCATCATCCACATCCAGAACTATGCTAAACCCATCAGTGGACTAATCCAGTGTCATACAACCATGAACCAGTCACTTCCAAAAGCCCTACCTGTAAGTGCATGAGGCTTTGGGTATACATGTAGATATAAGCTGTAACTATCCTAGAGGTTCTACCCAAGCAACTGTGCAAGAAAACGGAATAAAAAGCATTCAAAGTGGAAAGGAAGATAAATAATCATCTCAGTTTACAGAAGACATGATCTTATATATAAAACATCCTGAGGAATCCACTAAAACTGTATTAGAACTAACACATGAACTTATAAAGTGGTAAACACAAGATCATTACCTAGAAATCAATTTCATTGCCATACACTTGTAATGATAAATCAAAACATCAAATTAAAATAATTTTACTCACAATAGCATCAAAAAGAAAAAAAATAATTAGGAATAAGTTTAACAGGAGAAATGTAAAACACAGTGAACATTACATTGCCAAAAGAGATTAAGAAGATGTAAATAAGTGGAAAGACATCACCCCATGTTCATGGATCCAAAGACATGATGACATGTTTCCAGTGGTCTGTGTCCTCTCATGACCTTTGAATAAGGACCCTCATCATTTGATCAGGACCCATGCTAATGCCCTCATCTTAACTTGGTTGTGTCTGCAAAGGTCCTGTTTCCAAATAAAATCACATTCACAGGTCCTGCGGCTCAAGCCTTGGACACAGCTTCTAAGCCCACAACAGGTCACAGGACCTCAGCCTGACAATAAGCTTCCCTGAGCATGTCTTCTTTATCAAAGGAAACATTTCTACCAGGAAGACGCATGGGACTTGATGGACATGCAACAAGTCACTACTGTGTTGAGCTGCCCAAAACAGCCCAGCTGATTTGCAAACTTATAGTCATAATTTGCATTACTTGCTTTATTTTCATTGATCTGTGTTTAACTTTGGGTTTGTTGGTTCACCCAAAGTCGTGATCATATAAACACGAGTGTTCCACTTGTGTTGGAAGGACAATAACTTT
Source organism: Fukomys damarensis (assembly GCF_012274545.1). Lineage (NCBI taxonomy): Eukaryota > Metazoa > Chordata > Mammalia > Rodentia > Bathyergidae > Fukomys > Fukomys damarensis. Next base: position 84,261,919 of record NW_022900928.1, read on the forward strand.
CTGCTAGCATAACTGTCGCCAGTTAGTTGAGGGTTCTTTTGCTCAATTCAAATAGAAATTGTGGATTGCCAAGGTGTAGCTCTGTTAGAAGCACCAGGTTTTGAGGCCAGTAGTCCTCAGTCCTACTGTTACAGTTTTGGCCCTTAATGCTGCCAGTGCTGGACATCATCACTTGACTCTCCTGGTTGTTGGTCTCTGCTGCTGCTAGCCCACACTACTGAAGAAATAAATCACAGGGAGATTTAGAGGACCACCAGAGCAAGGTTTTATTTAAACAAACCCTGGGCTGCAGCACAGGGCGGGGAGGGTCAGTGCACTAGAACAGACCCTCTTAGAAGAGCTGTGAAGTATGATAGAAGTGCTGCTTATACAGCAGCTGCAGGCCTGTGATTGGTCCGAATTAGTCTACATTCAGATTTGTGCCTACTGATTGATCCAAATTCACTTCTACTGCTTGGTTCAAATTCAAGCCCACTGCAGTCAGAGGAGACAGCTCCCAGAGTATAGGGCACCCAGGATAGCCCAGCTGTCACGGCCAAGGGGTTGGTGGAACATCAGGATATGCAGGCTGTTTGGGTGACAGCCTATTGCATCTCTGTAAAAATGGTAGGGAATCTCCAGGAGGGTGAGCTGGATTCATAATGGATTACTGGGTTTGGGGAAAATTGGGGATGTGAACAAGGGACCTAATCCCTCCCACTCTCTGCCATGTTAAGGCTGAGGTTTCCCTGTTTCTTCTACAGAGAAGTGTCGGGGAGAGCGGGGAGCTCGGTTGACAGCTTAGCTGCATCTCCTGTCAAAGTGGCTTGGATAGCAGCCAGGACACTGAGGCAAATTGCCCCAGTCTATCCTTAGTGGACACCAGGGTAAGTGAAGGGGAGTGGGTGTGACAGCCAGTGGCCAAACCACAGTCTCCTCTAGCCATCAGGGGAAAGGGGAGAAGCAATTGCTTCTGTCTGTCCCAGTGTGGGCCTGGGAATGTGCCCTGGAAAGGGCACTTTAAGAATGAAGTACTGAGCCAGGTATGGTGGCACACACCTGTGATCCCAGCACTCAGGAAGCTGAAGCAGGAGGATCACTGTAAGTTCAAGACCAGCCTGGGCTACATAGTGAGCTCCAGATCAACTACATAGTGAAACCCTGTCTAAAAACAAACAAGAATGAACTACTGACCCAAGGCAGATCAAAGACAATGCTTCACAAACCAAGGAGATGGGATGAGCATACAAGAGCCCATCACAGACCCCAGACCCACACAAGACTTAAGAATCAGGCTGAGCAGAGCCTTCCAGATCCCTCCCTCACCCCATCCACACTTCAAAACAGCACAGGACTTTCATGGATGCTGGAAAGAGTCTGCTCACGAACACTGATTGAAAACCACAATGCCTGTGCCTCATCCATAACCCTTGCATGCCCCTATGACACCTGTGCCCTCATTCATCCTGGTGTCAAGGGCCACCTGGGCTTCCCAAAGCCTGACCCAGCCCCACACCCATCTGGTTTCCATCACACAAGCACACAGCACCCTGGGGTTAACTCAGACTTGGGACAAGTGAAACCATGAACCCGAAATTCTCTTGGCTCCTGGGCAGCCACAGCCCTGTGGCTCCCTGGGACCTAGAATGGATCTCCCCACTCCATCTCAAGGCCCCAGGAGCCACACTAGGTGGCTTCCTAAGAACCACAGACCTCTCACACATGAAGGCCAGTTCTTGGTGCCTAGGCCATGATTACAAACCCCAGAGACGAGAAGACCTTGACCTGTAAGGGACAGATACACCCTAAGGTGATCACCTGTCTCAGCTACTTCACCTCTGTGCTTTGTACTAAAGGATAAAGTGGGTAAAATGACAGGGAAAAAAGGAGACTTACAACAAAGAACAGGGTGTACAAGAACACACACAGACAGCTCAGCTCAATGTAGGAGTAAGAGGGCCTTCAACAGCTAAGAGGTCTGGGAAGGTCATTATGTGCTGATCAGCAGAAGAGCAGTATGAATTTCTAAGCAGCAACATCTGGAAGATCAAAAAAATCATACTTCAATCACCAGGAAAATCTCTACTCATTACACACAATCACATTGAGTTATTAATAGACCCGGTCCAGGCACCGGCATTCACACACCCCGTCCTGAGATGTGCCGGGGACTCTTCTGGCATTTAGTTGATCATTTTCATCAGTGCCTTCTACAGATTGACCGGTCTGACCCCAAACCTCACACTGTCACTCATCGTAAGTGGCTTTATCAACATGTACGTAATCAGAATACACACGAGAGTTTCAACTGTTTGCATACGAAATTACTTCATTCTTCATGCTTCAAAAAAATTCAATTTTGCATAATAAATAATGATAAGGGCCAGTTGACAATTATATAGGTGGGAATGGTATGCAGCAGTGATTGGCATTTCAATCGCTGTGTGGATCTGTCTGGAGGCTCCCTCAGTAATCAGCCCTGCACCAATTCCCTCCACTTTGGGGGAGGCAAAGCCGTTCCTCTGCTACCCTCTCCTCTCGTCTCATCCCCTCCCCTCCCCTCTCAGAGGCCACATTCCCTACCCTGCAAATTGGCACACTTGCTGTTAGCAATTTCCTCGGTGACACAGACTTAGATGCACAGTCAGGTGGATATTAAAATTAATTAGAATATTATTTTAAGGCAAAGAAGCAGCAGTTTGTCTGGGAAAAAAATCTCACAGACAACACACACACACACACACACACACACACACACACACACATGCACATCCCCTTCCAAACAAATGCCCCAACATACAAGGCCCTGCCTGCCTCACAGACCAACTCCAACAATGTTTCCCTGAGTTCTTGAAAGACTCAGATCAAAGAGAGAAATTCGAGCATAGCCCATACTCCATGCTTCCAAGGCCACGCCTACAGTGCACACAAAATAGAGCCCTATCGATCACCCATCTGAGCTCCACACCCTGGCCACGTGGACAGAGTCAGCATCTCACCAGCAAAGGATTCCAGACTTCCAACTTCCAGGAGTGCAACGGCACAACTGTGTGGGTGACTGTGCTAAGAAAGTGAGCCTGTGTGCATGTGCTGTGTGTCCATGCATGTGTAAGTGGTGTGTACATGTGATGTGTGCATGTGTTATGCGTCTCTGTGTATATGGACTGTATGTCTTTGTGTGTGTCTGTGTGCACATGGGGTAAGTGTGCGTGTGGTGGGTGTGTGTGCGCAGTATGTGTGAACATGGTGTGTCTGGGTGTGATATTGTGTATAGATACACAAGCCTGGCACAACAGTGCTGATGCTTGTGACCTTGGGAGGTGAGGGGTGGTGAGGGCCCTGCTGTCTTTGGGGCAACACATCATACAGGTCTGGAAGGAAGCGAGACTCTTTCCCCACCACCAAACACCCTGGTGCCACATGGGAGCCACAACCCTCACCAGACTCCAGCCTGCCAGAGTCTTAGTCTTGGACTTCAGGCTCCTGAACTGAGAAATGCATTTCTCTCCTTTACAAGTCACCCAGTCTGTGACAGCTGCACAAAACAGACAAGATGCCCACAAACATCAATGTAGTCTATGCTTAGTTATGCAGGTTTTGGAGATTTAGCCTTGTCCCTGTGCCTTTTTGTGGATTTGTTAAAATGTGCCAGACACTGAGTTCCATCCCACAGAGGTGCTCTGCCCTGAAGGTGCACTGTGACACAACATAGACCACAAGGACCATGGCCTGGTCACTGTCCCTCCTAATCAGCTTTGAGCTCAAAGCCATGGAGGGCATCCGTGTGAATGGGACAGGGCCCAGGTCCCTGTTATGCTCATCACCAGAGCCTCAAGCCCAGTCCTGGGAGGTGTCTGCAATCAGTGCTCAAATCCACAGACCATGTCTGTGATCCCACTGAAGAGGCTGCCGGGTAGCATTCTACATAGAGAAGGACATGTTGGCCTCTTTGCCCTTCGTTTCCAGGTCCTGAAGGTGGGTATTCTTCACACTAAGCAGCCCCTCACAGAAGCTGCTCCTCAGATCCCTGATAATTTCCTCTCTCCCTCTTGGAACAAGGTGAGACCCTAAGATGACAGAAGAAGTAATTGGGAGAAACTAAGTGGCTCCCCATTAACAGAAGCCTAGTGCAAGGAAAATGACAACTGTGATCAGATGCCTGCAGTGTGTGGACCACATGGTGGGCGAGGCCCTGGACGGCAGGTATGACGGGACACAGTGTGGACACATCCCCAGCCTATGAGGCTCTTCTGCTAATGGTCTTGTGATGAGTGGCTGTACCTTCTCTACACTGACAGCTACCACCTGGGTGAGGCTACTGGCATCGCTCCTGACAGTGGGTGGCAAGGCCAGGTGGAACACAGCCCCTGCAGTGTCCCTGAACAGACCCAGCAAGATCCCTGGCAGAGACTTGGATGCCTTGGTCTAATCCCCAGTCCCTGAGCAGCCATGTCACTGCCCTGTCCTCAGCCTGGCCATGAGCATGGCAGGAGATGTGGGGGTGACAGTCATTCGGAGGCCCAGAGAGCAGGCCTTGGGGGCACAGATACCATGCTCAGCAATGCTGTGCCGCTGATATGTGTCCCACCTCTGCTGTATAGAAATACAAGGCTGCTGCCAGCAGCACCATGCCCTGGAGCCAGAAGCCCAGAGTCCCCAGAAAATGGGCTGCAGGAGAGATTACCTGGATGACAGAGGACTAAGGGCTGCAGGAACATGGCCAGGAGCAGGTGGTAGATGGGGCAGATCCTGATGCCAGGCTGCAGGCACTGATTGCACAACCCTGGGGACCCGGGAGCTGCCAGCCTCCCAGCCCTCTCCCCATGGGAATAGGAAGAGTCACAGCACCAGTGTGTTGATCACCTGATGGATAACAGTCCTGCTGCCACTCCAGTGCCACCAGGGAGACTTGCCCAAGGCAGAAGCAGCTGGCACAGCTATGGGGTCCCAAGTCCAGACAAATCAGAGCACATCTTGGAGTCTCTGGCACCAGAGCTAGCAGCCAACTTCCCGGAAACTCTGCACAAGCCCTCCTTCCCCAGATCCTCCTGTCCCATGTCCTCCTGTCCCCATATGCTCCTGCCCCATATCCTCCTGTCCCCGTATCCTCCTGCCCTGTATTCCCCTGTCCCATATCCTCCTGTCTCATATACTCCTGTCCTCAGGTTTTCCCTTCCCAGGCCCTCCTTCCATGATTTCCTGTCCCCTGACCTGCTCTATCTTCTTGGGAACAGGTGGGAAACTGGTCTTGAGTTGTCATCTGGCTCCCCACCACCACACTGTCTGTGCCCCATCCCAGAGTGCTCTGTGCCACCAGCAGCAGGATGGACCTGGACTTTTCCTATCAAAGCTGCAGCAATCTGTTTGGATGCTGACACATGCTCAGGTGCCTGCCTGAAAACCCTATCCTCCTGTCCCTCTGGAGCAGCTGGCTTGATGCTCACAACAACCAGTTCCTCTCTACATTTCTCTATGGTGAGACAGGAAATGTCCTCCTCAGAGGAAAGGCAGACTTCACGCCCCATAGATGGGAGCTGGGGCTACTTTCCCACAGCTAATGATGGGAGCTAATGATGAACACCTGGAGCATAAGGAGGAGCGCTTACAGGCCCTGGTCAGCAGGCTCCAAGGCAGAAATGGCACCGTAGAAGGAGAGCTGCTCAGGTCTTAATGGTAGGAAGCAGAGAAAAGGGAGGAGCAGGGTCGGGGCTGCACCCTCCAAGCCACGCCCCCAGGACCTGCCTCTAACACCACACAGCCCTGAACTCCACCTACGATGAGCACAACACCCCAGGACCCAACCACCTTCCACAATCCCCGCCCTCCTACTCCACACCACTAACCTGGCCAGAGGACACTGACAAGGCTCACATGATGGCCTGGGCCTGCATCACAGGGCGAGTGACACAGATATGTCCACATTGAGACCTGCAGCTGTCAATAAAGATACCTGAATCCATGCATCTCAGACAGGTACACACACACACAGGTAAACACAGGCCCAGTCACACACACAGGCACCATACAGACCAACCAGTGGGGGCCAGGCAGGCAAGGTGCACACTGAGCAAATCCCTTGTCCCTCAGATATGCGCTGTGCTCAGGGACAAAATCAGAAAACTTGTGAAGCCAAACATGTGACAAAGGAGATAGACAGCACAAGTGCATGGAAAAGGGGATCATAACGGGCAAGGGAAGCAGCTGTTTTTAATATTTAAAAGCCAAATATAGGCTGGGGATTTAGCTCAGCAGTTCGGAGGCCTGCCTCGCAAGCAAGCACAAGGACCCGAGTTCAATGCCCCGTACCACAAAAAAAAAAAAAAAAAAAA
>NW_022900928.1:84268271-84270530 GCF_012274545.1 Fukomys damarensis
AAAAAAAAAAAAAAAAAAAAAAAGCCAAATACATCTGTATCCTCACCCCATACTCCAAACTCAAACCCATATAGATTAAAATGTTTTTTTAAAAAATGAAAATATATGTGAATATTTGCCTGGTGCCTCTAATGGCTTTTTTTTTTTTTTCTGTCAGTACCAGGGATCAAACTCAGGACCTTGCTCTTGCCAGGCAGGCGCAGTGCCACTGAGCTATATCCCCAGACCTCTAATGACTGTTGACACCTGAAATCCCAAGGAAAAAAGAACAAGAGACTTTCCTCCATGAAGATGGAAAAGTTCATGCAGGAAGCAAACCACAAACCAAATTTTAAAAAATAGAAGGGGGAAATGAGAACCAAGACCTGTCATGTAAAGGTACAGGATCCCAATGGTGAATGTAACTGTACTGTACACCTAAAATGTACCAATAAACTCACTTTAAAAATAGAAGGGGGTGGGTTTGCAATACATGCAGTACCATAAATATTTATCATACAGAAAGAAATGTTAATTTTTTAAAAAGAACCTAGATCAAAATTTGTAAGAGCAACACACACACACACACACACACACACACACAGAGAGGAATTTCTGATGAGCAAGCAGAACCCAGCCTCGATGCAATCAAGGTGTGCAAATTATATCCCGTGATGCCCCTGTCCCCCTGCTAGTTCAGTCGATGAAGACCTGGGGACACATGCCCCAGCCATGTGTCCATAACAAAGCCAACAGAGGCGCGTAAGATCTCAGTCCTCACATCTGTGTCTGGAACTCTAAGCTTCGGCCACATTAAGGACAGAAGTTTGGTATCAAGAACTTGACATACTCATGTCCTTCAAGCCTTTAACTCAGATAAAACACTGAGCATACCATGTGCTTGTATAACAAGCAAGGAAGCACCTCCATGGGGTGCCACACACCCACCTTGTAGTGGTGGGGGAGGTGCCACATGGCCGGCACACCGGACATCCTTGAAGCTCAGCATGGGTGAAGGACAGTACGTCCCAGAGCATAGGGAGAGGCCACAACCTGGGCAGGAGGGATAAGTCCAGGTTCCTCCTTCCAGACGTCCACAAGGAGAATGAAGTATTTGGTGCTCAGAAAAGCAAACTTTAAAATATTTGAACCAAGGGCTGGGGATTTACCTCAGTGGAACCGTACCTGCCTTGCAAGTACAGGGTCCTGAGTTTGATCCCGGTACAAAAAATCTTTTTGAACCAGAGGAACATTTTCCTGACCAGGCTGCAGGGACCTGCATGTCCACACACCCATCGTCAAGGGGTTGCATGGTTTCCAAAGAGGCATGGGAAATGCTGGTCATGGGCAGCACTGGGTTATTTATCCTGGCCCCTGAGTAACAGAAAAAGCTACATAATCTTCCCACTCCCACTCAGAGGAAAGGACACAGGCCTCTGACACTGGACAGGAAATGGGACTTCCAAACTTTCTTTCCCCCCACCCCATCTGATCATCAACGATGCCACCCTACTCCCTCTGCCTCTGTCATACTCTGGAGTGCTCTCGGGCCCTCACTGTCCCCCAGGAGGGTGGGATGTGGGCTCCACTATTGGGTGATGGCAGGCACACCAGTTCCTGGCAAGGTGGCCTAAGGCAAGGATTTCACCCCCGTGCCTCTGCCTCTTCATCCATAGAATGGGAGATTTGGTAAAACATGCAGGAATGAGCAGCACCTGGCTCCTCTGGAGACCACTGTGTCCAGGGGTCAGATGGGCTTTTCCCTGGCTCACATATTTTTAAATTTTCTTTTTCTGGGTATTAAATACTCCATTTTCACTGTAATAACTAGGCAGGACCTCAGTAGCCTGGGCTGCCAGGAGGAATACAGCCCAAGCCAGGCTGCTCAGGTCATCCAATAGGACCCCAGGAGCCATGGTGTCCTCACTGAGGCCCTGATCTAGGGGAAGCTGGACAAGGGCCCTGATTATTTCAGAATAGGTGCTTCAGGTGAGTTTGCAGGTAGAAGAGATCCAATTTGGGCCTCCTGCAGCGAGGATGTGGACACTGAGGCAGGTTGCCTGCAGAGGGCGCCCTAGGGTCCTGTGCCTGCTCGAAGGCGTTATTTGCAAACAGCCTTCCCAGTTTCCCAGTTAATGCCTGATTCATGCCGCTCCTTTGGTGGGATCGTGTTCAGCCTCAGTTCTTTCTCACTAGCCCAACTTCACCTACAAGGGGCCCAGGCACATGCTCGAGCGCGAGCACACGCTCTCTCTCTCTCTCTCTCTCTCTCTCTCTCTC
>NW_022900928.1:84270616-84282563 GCF_012274545.1 Fukomys damarensis
CACACACACACACACACACACACACGCACACTCAAGCTTGCAATACTGAGTTCTGGCCTCTGTCCAAACACTGCGTCCTTGGTGGATAGGGCAGAGCAGCCAGGACGAGGGCCGATGTCGTTTGAGGATTTCGGTGAGCTCAGCCAACACCTCAAGACCTAGACTCTCCTAACACCCTGACGAGACGCAGGTATGTAGCACCGCCAGGGCCCAGCGCCCTCTGCTGGATCAGAAACGTAGCCAGAAACGCAGCCTGCTTGCAGGGCTGGAGGAACGGACTTGCAGTGCCTGCAGTGCTTCTGGGAGGGGACCAGCCTCTGAGGAAAGTGCCCAGCCCTGTGAGATATGCACCGCATCATAGCAAAACACAGTTCCCAGAAAGAACGGTTTCCAGAAAAATCTGGGCAGGAAATATGAGCACCTCAAGGACCAGGGGCCCCCAGTCACACTGTCCACGGCAGCCTTGTTTCCCACAGGGACTTGCCTGGGGCTGTTGAGACAGGATACAGCAGTAAGTGGCTTGGTGTGACCCTCACTGTCAAATACTCGGGTCAGCTGGTTTGGCTGCCCCTTGCAGAGTCCGGAAGTCCCCCCCCCCGTGAACCCCAAGGCCTTCACTGCAAGCTTGACTGCCCTGAGTTGCAGAGATAAGACAGAGCCTGGCCCTGGTGTGGCCTCCAGGTGCCTGTGTCCAGACTGCCTGGGCTGGCACACCAGACCATGCCCGCCGGTGGTCCCTGGGACCAGCTCTGAGGGGGTTCTGCCTGCTTGGTGAGACTGACTGAGGCACAGCTCACTGCCCCATGGTACAGTGACCACTTCACAGAAAAGAGAGTGGGCAGAAGGCTGGCCTGCATACAGGTCACAGGTTGGTGCCTCGTGTGACTCAAGCCTCATGGGTATACTCAGTGTGAATTGGAATTCATCATCATATCCACAGCAAGAATCAGACCTGGGCCAGGGTGACTAGAACCTGCTAAGGTCCCACACACACCCTGAAATGGAGGGGGGCAGACTAGGCCCAATGCTTAGATGCTGTATTACTTTATATAAAGACCAGCACCTTAGCCGGCACACACCTGTAATCCCAGCACTCGGGAGGCTGAGGCAGGAGGATCGCTGTGAGTTCAAGATCAGTCTGGGCTACATAGTGAGTTCCAGGTCAGACTCAACTACATAATGAGATTCTGCCTCAAAAAAAAAAAAAAAAAAAAAAAAAAAAAAAAAGAACAGCACCTTTGTAAAATGCAAGCAGCAGAAATCACTTTTAAACAATGACATCCTTGGATATCGAAGCTGATTTGTGCTGATCTCTCGGTGGCTCTAGCACTGAGCCCAGTGTTCAGAGTAAGGCCCCTGGAGTCGTGGATGATTCAGGTAGCATCTATGAATGTTTTGTTTTCAGGTTTCTCTGGGGCTCTAATTGGGAATTTTAGTTAAGTCTTTTGAAGTTTTCCAAATCTATGGGTTCTGAAGTCATTAGCAAGACAGCACAGAATTAGCATGGACTGCTGTGCACTGCCTGCAGGACAGCTGCTCACATGTGCTGCCAGAGCAGGCCTTGGTGTCTCTTCCCTCTAGTGCTTTTCTATGACTGAACTGCAGGCTCTGCATCAGGACTCTGCCCACCCTGTACTATGGGCAGAGCTGGGCTGGCTTGGGGCAGAGCCAGAGGCCCCCAGAGGATGTGACAAGGGGTCCCAGCCCAGTGCTTCTCAGCCAGGATCCCTTCTGAGACCAGAGCCCCAGGACCACATGGACCTCACCTCCAGTCACCTGCTCTGTTTTTGCTCCATGCAGAGCCCAGGGCCCCTCCAATCCTGCAGGACACCACTTCCTAGATGATGGAGGCAGGGAGGACAGAGCAGCCTCACACTGCGGCCACAGCTTCGCTCTGTACCGCTCTGTATCTCACTTGCCTTTGTGGGGCAAGCCCAGCTCCTCTGGCCAATCCAATCTCCTATGTTAGAGTGAAGCAGACAGAGTCAGTGAAAAAATCCAACAGCACTGGCAGAGGGGGTCACACAGACGATCCTCCTTCAGCCTCAGGCAGCCAGGCATCCTGAGCCCTGCTACCCTGAGACTGAACAATCCCCAGCTCTCCAGACACCAAAAGCCCCTTAACAGCACTAGGCAATTGACAAAATACTTAAGCCTTCATTTGGATATTCACTTTCCTAAATTCCACCAAAAATGGTCAAAACCACAGGCTACTCAACAGCTCTGAGCTCCTCGATCTCTGCTAAAAGTGCCCCGAGTGCACACTGGCTGGTCAGCGCCTCTGCTGGCCTAAGCGCCCAATGAGCTTCCTTCCTGTTTCTGGACCAGAAGGTGTGAGGTGCCACAATCTCTGAGTCTGTTTTCCTGGCTCTGTGGTCACCACTGAGCCCTGCACCTGAAAGCTGGGAGGTCACCTTCTGTCAATAACACATTAATAACTGCAATGATCTGGTCCAGCAGGCTGTGTGTCAGTAACAGCGCGGGCAGCAAGACTCACTTTACTAGAGACAGGGTATGTGTGGCTGTCTTCATCCTAGCTGCAATGTCCTTTTCCTTCACAGATGGCTGGCTTCAGGGTACCTTGAATTTTCCTTGCCTTGAGCTTGTTAATTTATTTATCTAATTGCTTGCACTAAAAGAAACGAGCAGGCGGCAAAAATGGTTTAGAAACTTCGTTTTCCGATGAGTCCTGTGTGCCTCTGATGTTCCATCGTGAAGCCCTTTGGCATTGATCTAACTTTGTGTCACCAGCCCAATGCACCATGTGTGTGAGCTACGGAAGCCGGCAGCTTTGCTCCCTTTGAATGTGGCTGGGGGAGGTTGTCCACACTGCAGAGGCCCCAAGGGATCTGGCTGAATGGCTCACACAGGAGAGAATCAAGTACCATAGTATCTTAGTTGCAGGGAGTTTTCTGCTTCATCCACCTCCATGTCACAGGTGAACTAGGGGAGAGATCTCCGCCCTGGGCTCATCCCTCTCTGTTTTGCTACATTTTAAATTTAGAGACAATTGCTGTATGATCTGTGACTCATCATTGCTACATGACCCTGAATGGAGGGGTGGCCTTTGACTCTTCATTAAAACAGTCCCTAGACTATAGCCTGGCGTGATGGTGCATGCCTGTAAATTCCAGCACTCAGGAGGCTGAGGCAGGAGGATCGCCGTAAATTCGAGACCAGCATGGGCTACATAGTGAGTTCCAGGTCAGTCTCAACTACATAGTGAGACCCTGTCTAAAAAAAAACAAAAACAAACAAACAAACAAGCAACTGGGCATGGTGGTACACTCCTGTAATCCCAGCACTCAGGAGGCTGAGGCAGGAGGATCGCTGTAAATTCGAGACCAGCATGGGCTACATAGTGAGTTCCAGGTCAGTCTCAACTACATAGTGAGACCCTGTCTCAAAAAACAAAAAAACAAACAAACAAACAAACAAACAAAAAAAACAGTCCCTAGACTAAAAACAAAATCTCCTCTTTTTTAAAAATTAATTTTATTGGTACATTTAAGGTATACAATGTAATGACATTCATCATTAGAAATTTGCACCTTTACATAATCCATCTTGGTTCTTAGAATTATGTAACTTTTAATAGAAATCTCAAATTATATTCATAACCCACTAAAGCTGTTACTAACATCTTGAATTACATATATGCTCATTACTAAATAAAAATTGTCATTCTACATTTGCTGTTAGAATTGATAATTTAAGGGCCGGGGATTTAGCTCAGTGGTTCTGGTGCCTGCCTTGCAAGCGCAACAACCCGAGTTCGATCCCCGGTACCACAAAAAAAAAAAAAAAGTTATTTCCTCAAAATTGATAATTTAATGTGTTAATACAGCAGTATCATGACATCTTTTTGTACTATGTTGATAATTACCTAAATATAACTGGGTTTCGATGTAATTAACATCTAATGTATATCTGGGCTTGCTGTTTTAGTTTATGCATTTAAAATATTATTCCGCACTAGTGCAGCCATTGTGGAAATCAATATGGAGATATCTCAAAGAACTAGGACTGGAGGTTCCATTTGACCCAGCTATCCCTCTGCTGGGTATCTTTCCAAAAGAATTAATAGAATCATATCACAGTGATATATGTGTACCTATGTTTATAGCAGCACAGTTTGTAATAGCTAAAACTTGGAAACAGCCCAAATGCCCGTCAACTGGAGACTGGATAAAGATGTGGTTTTTCTATAAAATGGAGTACTGCTTAGCCACAAAGAACAAGAAACTATATTGATTTCCATAGTGGTTGCACCAGTCTGCACTGCCACCAACAATGGAGAAGGGTTCCTTTCTCCCCACAGCTCTACCAGTATTTCTTATTGATTGATTTCTTTTTGCTGTTGTTACTGGGGTATGTGTTTGTTTGTTTGTTTGTTTGTTTGTTTGAGACAGGGTCTCACCATGTAGTTCAGACTGCTCTGGAACTCACTGTGTAGCCCAGGCTGGTCTCAAACTCACAGCAATCCTCCTGCCTCAGCCTCCAAAATGCTGGGATTACAGGTGTGCCCTACCATGCCCAGCACTGATTGATTTCTTGATAGCAGCCATTCTTTCTGGGATAAGGTGAAATCTCAGTGTTTTCATCTGCATCTCTTGAATAACCAGCGATGTTGAACATTTTTCCCGTATATTTATTTGCTGCTTTTATGTCTTTATCTGAGAAATATCTGTTCATCTCAGATGCCCATTTTTGAATTGGGTCTTTGTATTTGAGATCATCTGGGTTTTTTTAGTTCTTTATATATTCTAGATAGTAGTCTTTTGTCTGAGGAGTAGCTGGTAAAACTTTTTCCCACATTGTAGGTTGTCTCTTAGCTCTGTGGGTGATTTCTCTTGCACTGAAAAAAACTTTTTAATACAGTGAGATCCTAGTTGTTGATTCTTTGTGCAAGTTCTCGTGCTGCTGAAGATTTGTTCATAAAGTCTTCTCCTATGGCAATGTCTTTGATAGTTCTACCTAATTTACTTTCCAGTAAATTTATTGTTTCCCTTTTGATATTTAGATCTTTAATCCACTTGGATTTTAGTTTAGTGCATGGTGAAAGATACGGGTCTAGTTTTAATCTTTGGCAAGTTGAAAGCCAGTTTTTCTAACACCATTTATCTAAAGAGGCTATCTTTCCTCCAGGGGGATGGAGAAAGCTCAAAGAACTAGGATTAGAGGTTCCATTTAACCCAGCTATCCCCTTGCTGGGTATCTTCCCAAAAGAATTAAAAGAATCATACCACAGTGATATATGAGCACCCATGTTTATAGTGGCACAGTTTGTAATATCTAAAACTTGAAAACAGCCCAAATGCCCATCAACTGGAGATTGGATAAAGAAGATGTAGTTTTTCTATAAAATGGAATATTACTCAACCATAAAAAATGAGAAACTAGAAACATTTACAGCTAAATGGGTGCACATTGAGGCCATACTCTTAGGTGAAATAAATAGGACACACTTGAGTAATACCAAATAGGCTCTCTGGTGTGAAAAACTAAAAGTGTAAGGTTCAAATGGTGTAATTGAGAGTGGGAAATAGGAAAAAAATGGCTAAAGGGGAAGCGGGAAGGGCAGGGCAAAGGAAATAAAGGAAAAGAAAAACTGTGAAAAAAGGAAAAAATGGAAAACAGTCTTTGTAAATAGGGAAAGGGGTGAAAGGAGGGCAGGGGTATGGGGAAAAAACAAGAACCAAGACATATCATGTAAAGGTACAAGATCCCAATGATAAATGTAACTGTATGGTTTGCTTTAAATGTACCAATAAACTTAATGGGAAAAAAATAAAATATTATTCTGTGAGTGTCCATAGGTGTGCCAAACTGCCAAAAGAGTACATGACACAAAAAAGTACACAAGGCTTGCTGACCAGTGAAGAGCAGATCTTGTTTCCTTTAAAACCTCCTCTTTATTCCCTCCATAAAAAGAAAGAATCAAGCCTGGCATGGTGGTGCATTCTTATAATCCCAGCACTTGGGAAGCTGAGGCAGGAGAATCATTGTGGGCTACACAGTGAATCCAGTGCCTTCCTGACCTGTAGAGCAAGGTTCCTGTCTCAAAAAACTAAAGAGAGGTCTGGGGATTTAGCTCAGTGGTTCAGTGGCCTGCCTTGCAAGCGCAAGGACCCAAGTTCAATCCCCAGTACCGGGAAAAAAAAAAAAGAGAGAGAGAGAACTAAACTTTAGACAAAGGCACAGTACTCTGAGGGCATCTGAGCAGGTCGCCCGTTAATGTACTGCTCAGCAGCCTCATCTCCAGAATGCCGAGACTGTCCCTACTACCGTTCAATAAACGCCCCTCATGGGGCAGCAAATGTAATTCTCACCTAGGCAGTCTTCCCGTCACTCTCATGTAAAGACGCTGACTCTCTGAAATGAGACTCTTTCCTCCTGTCCTCTGTCTTAATGACTGTGAGGCTCCGGCAGAGGCGTGAGGACCTGCTGGCTGGGCAGGTAACAACAGGCCGCTCCGGCCTGGCCACCACGGAGCTGTGCCTCCCACAATGCTGGTTGTTGGTTTTCACGCTCTGTGCGCCTCTGCTCAAGTGTCTAGCTTGTCTGCAGCACAGGTGAGGCCTGCCTGCATCTTGGACTCTCCTGGGAGTGCAGGTTGGGGTCCTGGTGTCACACCACCATTTGTAGTGGGGACCTAGAGATGTCATTTGTCCCTCAGGCCCGCATTCACAGCCGCCTGATTCCTTCCCAGGCTGACTGCTTTGCAGTGTGCAGGGGAGGGGCTGTCTGGGCTAGGGTGCCACCTTCTGGTCCCAAGGCTGGCCTAGCGCTGTCCTGGTGATGGCAGCAAGACCACTGTGGGGACAATGTGTGCACAGGGCCCTCCAATTCCATCATGTACCTCTAGTTGGAGTGCAGGGTGGCAGGAAAGGAGGTTCCTCAAGCCCCCGCAGGGCTGCCCAGGGAAAGCACCTCGAAAGTAGGAAACGCCATGTCTAGTGTTTGTGGGCCACTTGTCTCTGTTCACAGAAAGAGTGCACGCCCCGAGGGGTCACTGGGCCCAGAGAAAATCCTACAAGCTCTTCCAGAACAAATAGCAGATACCAGCCCAGCTGCTCTTTGCATAAGAATTAACATCTCCGTGGCAGGAGCCATTGCAAGCAGCAATTGGGACTTCAGCTACACGGTTTCGGATTTAAAACTGATTTTTTTTTTCTTAAGAAACCAAAAGAAAAAGGGGAACTTGGAGTTCATCTGCATTACAGATCAGGCCTCGCAGAGAAATCAACCATCCATAATTCATTACATGCTTCTTGCGGGGCTGGAGACGACCTGATCCTAGCAACAGAGTCCTAGCAACCAGAAGCTGCAAGCACTGCGCCTGGGTGGAGGGTTGAGGTGGGGCAGGGCCGACAGGGCCGGTGGGGCCTGATGGGAAGAGATGAATTTACACCGGCAAGGTGAGAAGCAACTGGCAGTGTTTAGAAAGAGCTGGACAATACCACCAGTCTGGTGGGCACAGTGTAAAGCCTCTACTACTAGATTTAAAATATCATCTCATTCCCGAGGGCTATCTACAAAAACAGTGTAAATTCTGAGGAGCCCCTGATGTGCCCGGCCCCTTGCTTGTGCCCTACCCGTCGTGGGTGGTGCCTGGTACCCTGCAGTATAACACTTGCCCCAGTGGAGAGTCCCTGTCTCTGCCAGGTTCATAGTCACCAGGGCCGTCAGACCCTGAGGCCACTGCCCCCGATTGCTTATCCGTGAGCTGCTCCCACGCAGCAGTCACCCAGTCTCTAGCCTCCCCACAGGGCCTCACACCAGGCACCTACACTGGCTCTCCAGCAACAGGCATACAGGCCAGCTGCCTCCAGCTGTGACACTTCCCAGGCCCAGGCCCAGGCTCAGAGCCTCCTGTGCACCCCTCACCCCACGCCCTCTTCCTTCCAAAACTAGAAGGTACAGGTGCCTGCTCCTCCACCAGGCCAGCACACTGCTGTGTCATGTGACAATCTCCAAAGATTCCACCTCACCAGGGCAGCACTGTCCCCATCTGTGTCCACCAGGGTATCCTGGGCAGGCTCCCGGAGCTGCTGGGAAAACATGCAGAAACCTGCACTATTCTGCCAGACAGGCAAGAGCTCAGGCACCCCAGACCTTCCCGGACCCAGCTGAGCAGTGCAGGCACCAGCCGGCCTCCCCACGCCTTCACCTCAGGACAGGCATGGTGGGTACATCTTACAGGCACCCCAGACTGTACTGGGGGACCCTTGGCACGGCTTTGAACTTTCTGAACTGCATAAATTAGCAAGTGGCTGGGCAAGCCATCAGGAAGGAGTGGAGTGACGGCCACTGCCCCCAGCTCTGCCCATCCACCAGGCTCAGAACCCACCTTCGAGTACATCCAGAGTCCCACCCTCTCACAGGCGTCCTGAGGGTTCCAGTGAGGCATTGCGGTGCTCCCGCCAGACTGAAGTGGATGATTTCCACTGAGGTCAGATGAAAAGGTCATCTTCCACAACCGTGCAGGTTTCAGATGAGGCTTACCTTTCTGCAGAGGGCAAATAGGCCCTCAAAGCCCACTGCCACACGCGATACACAGACACTAACAAGCCACACCACACACAAGGACGGCAGAAGCTGGAGCCTCAAGCACCTGAGATTTTGGAACCCAAGATCTTTCCAACCATGCTGGTCACAAGACAAAGACCTGCTACAGGTCTGAGACCATGCATACAATGATCTAGTGACCCCCTGAGCTGTAGGACATGTGGCCTCACAAGTGTGACAGGTGGCCAGACCTGCCTGTCCCCTGGCAGGAGCCATCTGAACAACCTCCAGGAATTGCCCCCAGGCTGCCAGGAGCTGCAAGATCACAGAATTTAAACCCTGTGCTTCTTTCTTCTCCTGGGTATGACAATTTAAAGAGATTAGCTATTTAAATAATGTTTTATATCTGCATTTTATCACAATGTGTTCTTTGAAAGATAGGAAGGAAGGACAGAAAAAGGGAAAGGGAGGGAGGGGAAGGGAAGGAGAGAAGGAAAGATGGAGGGAAGGAAGGGGCAGAAGGGAAGGAAGGAAGCAACTATAAAGCAAGCAGAAACTTCATTGCCAACAACCACCTGTCACACCCACCATAGGGAAGAAAAGGTCCCAACATCTGGGAATGTGGGACTATTCAAAGACAGTAGCCTGGATGTGAGGGTGATCTGGCTGTGACATCTGTTACCCCATTGATCGCCAGGGTTGATTCGGCTGACCTGGCTGGCTAGGCAGGCGTCCCCTTCCTCCCTCACTGCTCCATGTGCGTCCCTCCCGAAGCCGCACGCTCCGTTGAAGAGGACGACCACCCCCCATAGAGGAGAACGGTTTCCTCAGTCAAAGGTATACAAGTAACTGCACTCGCCTGCTGGAACCTCCAAACAAGATCTCAGCGACAATGCCACAGAGAGGGGGGCCATGGAGCTCAGCCTGCCTCAGCCTCTGCCTCAGCTCCAGGGTCTACCAGTGTAGGTGAGAGGAAGTGGAGGTGCAGGAGACCTTGCGGAACACAATCCTGACCCACAGCCCCTACACGCCTTCGTGCGCCCTGGCCTCCATTCCCAGAGGGCTCTCCACGGTCCTGGCTGAGCACTTCAGTGGCCTCTCTAGACCACAGTAAGAACTTGTGGCAATGCCGGCCTTGCTGGAACCCTGCCAAACCCCAGAGTCCAATCTGCCAGAAGCCTCAGTGCCAGCCCTCTGACCATGAGGCCTTTGTCTATGGCCATACCACGGTGAACAGACCCAATCTCATCTGACCACGAGGCCTTTGGAGACAGCCACACACAAGAGCTTGTGTGTGGTCTTGAGTGTGGGTCTGTCCTACCCACTCTCCACCCAGGGTTTTATTTCTCCATGTACCAGATCCTAGCACCCATAACATGGGCTCCCTAGCCCCAGGGCCTCGGATGGGACCAACAGGATGTATTCTGTTGGCAGATCACAAAGCAGCTCTGCATCTTACAAAGTTTTTTACATAGGATTCCTCATGCTCAGAAATATCTCCATGCAAAGCTTTCGTTGCAGAGAGGATAAAATACCTGGCAGCGCCTCCCATAGTGGGAAAACCCTGATGAGTATTAGCCCTCATGATCAGAGCACCTCTCAAAGCCCCATCTACGACCACAGGAGGCTTTGGAGACATCTGGATACAAACCCTAACAGAGGACAGACAGGACACAGGAAGCCAGTCTCCCCAGAATGCTCCCGCGATCACTGCAAGTTGGGGGGCTGCTGTAGACAGTTCCCGAGAAGACTTTCAGAAGAACTGGAAAGCTGGGCTCAGCAAAATTCTGCCACCGATATTCCTTCTTAGGGCCTTGGATGTCACCACCTTTGAAGTGAGGATGAAGGGTATCGAGAACATCCCTGCCATAAACCTCCACCCCATGGAGTGGACTTGGGGCAGAGACAGGGGACAGAATCCTGGCTCTGTGCCTCCAGGGCCCTGGCAGTGACACCTTCCAAAGGGGTGTGGAGCTGAAGCTGGTGACCCTGCCAGGCTGCAATGTGACTGTCCCTCCAGATGTGGCTACCGGAAGTAGTTTTCTGTCCCGCTTCTTCCCCTCTTTTCTCTCCTTCCTTCTATCCCTTCCTCCTCAACTCTCCAACTCAGAGCTGACACCAAATTGGAAAGCACTGGTCACTGGCGGTCCATAAGCCACCCCCACAGCTCGACTCTTCCCAGCCTGGGACCTCTGCACAAAGGAAAAGCTGAGAAGGTGATCGGCTCTTGGCTCTGCAGGGGTCGGGGTTCATTGGCCCAAGAAGTAGACAGAGGGAGAGTCCTGCAGCTGCCACACATCCCCTATTTGGCAGGAGGCTGCCTCCTCTGCCCTCCCTTAAGGAGAAAGTACTTGCAGACACGGCAGTCAGGTCCTGTGGAAAGCAAGAATGACCCAGAAATCAGAAAGGAGAATGCAAGGAAATTAAATCCAAAAATCAGGGACAAGGTATGAAATCAGGGTGCCTGCTGGAGAGACATAATCAGGATTCAGCCCAAATTGCAATGGCTTTGATTAAAGGACAAATTGCCAGCATGAGCTCCATCGCTCCTGAGCCACATCCCAGTGGAGTGACATGATTTTCTTTCAGGCAGCAGTGCAGTACAGTAGCTCATAGTCGGAACTGAGGGGCTGCCTCGCCACCCCCAGAGTGTGCAGGAGGCTGTGACAGATCTAGGGTCCAGGCACAGGCCAGCTAGAGTCTCAATGCCTCACACAGGTCCCCCCTGAGCTCCTCAAAGCCCCAAAGGTCTAGAGACAGAGGCCACCAGAGTGTCCAGCCGGACTCCTCAGTGGTAAGAGCCAAACACTGGTAAGTGTGTGAGGGCCCAGAGCAAACTAGGAGGCCACAGAATCCCCACAGAGGGGCAAAGGGAAAGGTGAGGTGGGTCTGCTCATTGAGAGTCTCACTGAATGAGATGTAGCACATTTGTCAATAGAACAAAAAACAAAAATAGTGATTATCTCAACATGTGAAAAAAATTTTTGACACAGTCCAACACCCTTTTGTGCAATACTCAGAAAAACACAAGCAAAAGTGAACTTCCTTGGTCTAATAAAGAGCAGCTCCAAAAAGCTCATGGCTAATGCCAGACTCAGCGGTGACCAACTGGACACTTCCCCAAAGACCCTATCTGGTCCCACGCATGTGCTGAACCTACCCAGGCAACTAGGCCAGAAGAAGAAAGGAACGGTGGAAACCAGGAGAGGAAGAATCAGAGCTCTGCCATGACATGATAGTGCACGTGGAAAATCCCAGAGAATCCACTAAAAACCTATGACGGCTGATTAATGAGTTTGGCAAGACAGTGTAATATCAAATCACCATAGAAACTCAATTACAGGCCGGGGATTTAGCTCAGTGGTGCTGCCACCTGCCTCACAAGTGCAAGGTCCTAAGTTTGATCCCCAGTAAAAAAAAAAAAAAAAAAAAAAAA
>NW_022900928.1:84282593-84307272 GCF_012274545.1 Fukomys damarensis
CCCAAGAAAAAAAAAAAAAAAAAAAAGAAAGAAAGAAAGAAAAGAAAAGAAACTCAACTGCACTTGTAGTAACCAATCTAAAATCAAAACAATTCCATTCACAATAGCATGAAAAAGTATAAAATACTTTAGAATAAGTTGAACAGAAGAAATGTAACTCTTGGCAATGCTTCCCAGCTGAGCTATGGATTCAGTGCCACTCCTAACAGAACCCCCAAGGACCACTGCAGAAACTGAGTGGAGGATTCTAGAAGACACAGGCCACAGCAAGGATCCAGACAGGCAAATGATCTTAGAAAAGAAGAATGAGGGCTGGGGATTTAGCTCAGTGACTCTGCCGCCTGCCTCACAAGTGCAAGGTCCTGAGTTTGATTCCCAGTACCCGCCAAAAAAAATTTTTTTTAAAAAGTCAGCTCCGGAAAATAACAAAGTAGGAAGACTCACACTTCCTGCTTCAAAACTTAACACAAGCAGATATAATCAACAGCAGCACTGGCTTCGGTGTGGAATGGAACCATGAGTCCCAAAATAATCCTACACATCTATTTATGAGAAACCCCGGAAGGGTGCTAGGATCACTCCATGGACCACCAATGAACAGTCTTCCAGCAGACGACATGAAGACCATAGGACAACCACAAGTGAAAGAGCAAAGTTCAAGGTGAGGTACAGACCCAAATAAATCTAAGAACTACAGGACTCCTGCAAGAAAACAGAGGGTCCAATAATATGCTCAGTAAAAGAAAAAGTAAACTATACTTCCTCAAAATTTTAAACCTTTGTGGTTCTACTGCAGTTCATGACCATGGCATGGCACAAAGGATGAAAGATTACTCAGAGTCCACATCCACTTCAAACTCCAAGAAGGCCCAGAGGGACTACTCTTAAAGAGACCACTCAGTGTGACAGTCTCATAAAGACAGCACCAAACTGAAGCTTCCCATTAATAGAACCAGGAAGCAAGGATAAAGGACAAAGGAAGGACATCAGTGCAGGAATTCATGTAGGGGAAAGGGGAAGGACAGGAGTAGGACAAGGTGAGGTCAGGGTGGTCTGTTACACGACTGACTTTAGGGCCAATCTAAGTAATAAATCTGAGTATGGGGAGGAGAGGGCCAGAGCATTTATTCCTTAAGGAAGTGTGTTTGATCCTACTTGAATTTGTGGCCCTGTAGGCTGTCTTTTCATCTCTAATCATGCATTCCAGGAGGTTTTGGGCATGGTGGCTCCAAAAGTCCCTCACCTCTGCATAGCAATATCATACACACCTCTTCCCAACACCCACAATGGTTCAAAGGATATTGTTAAGAAAGTGAAGGTGGGTCGTGGTGGCACACGCCTGGAATCCCAGCACTCGGGACGCTGAGCTGGGAGGATCTCTGTGAGTTCAAGACCAGCCTGGGCTACATAGTGAGTTCCAGGTCATTCTTAACTACATAGTGAGACCCTGTCTCAAAAAACCAAAAAAAAAAAAAAAAAAGAAAGTGAAAAGGTGTCCACAAATGAGAGGAAGTATTTTGTATTTGGTAAGAAAACTGAATTAAGAATGTATTTTTTATTTATACATTTATTTATTTATTTTGGTTCTGGAGATTGAACTCAAGGTCTTCACAATGAGGTTTGCCCTCAGCCTTTTTGTTTATTCTTTATTTTGAGACAGGGTCTTGCAAAATTGCCCAGGTTGGGGGTCAAGCTTATGATTCTCCTGCCTCAGCCTCCCCGAGAGCTGGGATTAGAGATGTGTGCCACCATGTGTGACTGTAAAAAATCCTACAACTCAATAACAAAAATAAAAATAGCCCATGTAAAAATGGACTAAATGGGCTGGGGCTCTAGTTCAGTAGTAGAGTGCTTGCCTAATATGCCCTAGGCCTGGGGTTCTATCCCCAGCAAGAAAAAAGGCTATGAGCTGGGTGTGGCAGTGCGCAGCTGTAATCCCAGCATTCCAGAGGCTGAGGCAGGAAGATCAAGCCAGTTTGGGCTACACAGTGAGTTCAAAGCCAGCCTGAACTACACAGTGAGACCCTCTCAAAAAAGAAAAAAGAGGGCCAGGGATTTAGCTCAGTGGTGCCACCACCTGCCTCATAAGTGCAAGGTCCTAAATTTGATCCCCCATACCAAAAAAAGAAAGAAAAAAAAGAATTACCATTTGATTCAGCCCCATCCACTTCTAGATATAGGCACAAAGACTGAAATCAGGAAGCCTAGCAGATATTTGTGCTCATAGCAGATATTCATGTTCATAGCTGCACTGTTCACAGTAGCCCAAAGGTAACACCCACCAAGTGGGTGCATGGATGACCCCTTCCACAGACCCTAGCCAGGACTTGGTCAACTCGGCCGGCCACTCAGACAGTGGGTAGTCTGGATGCCCAAGACCAAGTGTGCAGCAGGTTCCTGACAGGGCCTCTTCTTGGTGAGCAGATGGTCGCTTTCTCCCACTGTCCCCAGTGTCTCCCCAAGTGGCAGAGGAGGACAGCTCTGGCCTACTCGCCTTTCAGGTGTCCGGTCCCGTCCTGGGCCCACCCTCAGCCTCCTCTATCCCTGTCATCTCCCAAAGGCCCAAGAGCTCCTGTGGGGCCCAAGACTCACTGTGTGGGACCAGATGTGGGAGAGGGGCCCAACCACTCATGGTCCCCATAGCCACCTCAGGAGTAAGAGTCCAGGCTGGGTGCTCCTGACGCAGCAGGCCAAGCAGGCAGAGACCCGCGCTCTGACTGTGTCCGATTTGGGAAGAGCATTTCATTGTGGATTTTGCTTTCTTTTTGACATTTCCATTTGCTTTTAGAAACAGCAGGATTTAAAGAAATTTAATTATCAAACAGCTTCATGTTGTTAAAAGAAGCCTTAAATAATTAAAAATGCTCAAAGCCAGGTGTGGTGTTTCATGCCTGTCCTTCCAGCACCCTGGGAGACTAAAGCAGGAGGATCACAAGTTCAAACCCAGCCTGGGCTACTTAGAGAATTAGCAAGACCTCTCTCCCTCAAAAAAATAGATAAAGGATTGTGGAGATGTGTAGCTCACTGTGAAGGCCTTGAATTCAATCTCTAGGATGGCAGAAAAAAGAAAAAATAGCTCAAATTTCTCCTATCCAGCACTGAGGTCTCAGGAGAAAAAGGCAAGAAAATCCCACACACAAAAGAAGAATGACTCCCTGTTATGGCTGTGTCTAGAGTCCCCGCCACCCAGACCTCATGCAGTCTTAGGTGGGGCTTTTTCAGGGGTAACTGAGTGTGTGACTGATTCATGGTACAAGGCTAGGCCCAAGGGCACTAGGATAAAGGGCGTGAGTGCTATGCACTAAGTAGTCTGGATAAAATAAAAGGAGCAAAAAGGTGCTGTTAAACTCTCTTGTTGCTTTTGCTATCTCTCACTGCCATGAACTATTGCTCCTTTGCCACCACTCTGCCTTGGAACCAGGCGATTATGGAGTGAAACCTCTACAGGCTAAATAAACCTTTCCTCCTCTAACTTTGGGTGCTGGATATTTTGTCTCAGGAATGAGAGAAAAGTAACTAAGAGCCTCTCCCTGTCAAAGCTGCAGCCTTGGCGGCTGAGCCAGCCCATCAGGGTTCCTCAGCCACCTTCCCCTCATCACCCTGATGCAGCTCAGTCCCATGCTGGGCCCTGGAGAACAGCTCAGGGGCCTCCCACAGAGACCAAGCCCAGCCTGCATCTCTCCTCTATACTGGATGGCCACTGTGGTTAGAAAAGTGCCCCCAAGGCCTCGTCCCCAGGCAGTAATGTTGGGAGGTGCCTTGGACCTTAAGAGGTAGGCCCGGTGGGAGGACTTAGTGGGGGGACAGGACCCTGGAGCCAGCCATTCCCTTCTCTCCTCCTGCTCTGAGACATAGAATCCTTGCTTGTCCCAATGGATTGGTCTTGCCACTGCCATCGGAGCCATCAGGCAACACAGCACTGGCCAAGCTTGCTCAGTGGCCTTTTCTCGTGAACCCGCTGCTCCGTATTTGTTGTTCAAAGCTGACAAAGAGGCTGCCTTCTCGCCAGGTCCCTGCTGGCCACCTCTGTGTGTTGTGTCCTTACTCCCTCCTCTCACAGACACAGCAGTCTTTCGGGAGCACAGCCACCTCGGGGACCTCACTGACCCTCTACTACTGACCTACTCACCCTTCAAAGCCCTTCTCCAAACGCAGCCAGGCTGGGGCCAGGGCTCTGACACTAGGTATAGGAACACAGTCCATCCCGGGCACCTCCAGCCCTGACTCTACACCTCAGCAGGACTTGGCTTCCGGGGCTCCTCCTGTGGGCTCTCAGGGACTCTGGTTCCTTCACCTAGTCATGCGGACCCCAGTGGCTTCCCAGATGACCTGGGTTGCCTTCACCTTAGGGATCTTGCTCTGGCCCTCAAGACTCCTCTGTCAGTCCTGCCCCCAGGGGTAAGGACCCCTGTGCTCCCTCAGCTGAGGCCATCAGCTTACAAGGAGGAAAGCCTTCCTCAGCTCAGGATTCCAGGAGCCTCGGTCCATGGCTGCTGGCCCATTTCTGCAAGCCTGCAGGGACTCAGCTTGGCAAGGACATGCAGCAGAGGACCCGACCAGATGTGAAGGAGGGGACAGAAGCTCCATGCCCCTTCATGGGACAGGCGGCACCCTTTCCCTAGCCCCTGCCCTCCCCATCTTTATTACACCCATTCTGTGCTCAACATACATTTAGGCCATGCTCGAGGACCACAGCACAAGCCCAGAGAGGCCCTGCATGCCATCCTGGAGAGGACATCCCTAGAGCCGGGTTAGCTGACGACTCCACACCACTTCCCTGAAAGGCGTACAGGTCCACAATGTACTCCTCGCTGTACTACCTGTGTCAGGAAAGAGCTGAGGGGGGCCCGTGTCAGGGGTCTTTCTCCATTCCAGCCCAAGCCCATAAATACCAGCCTAGGAGGCGGTGCACAAAGCTTCCTTGATCTTGAAGATATGGGGTCACTAGCATGCAGAACATGGCCAGCAACAAACCCCTACCAGGGGTTCCTGTATTCACCCACCCTGTGGGTCCTAAACCAGACAGAAGTGCGATGTCCCCAGTATAAACCGCACCTGAGCCCGGGAGCCACCAAGTCCTGGAGGGCCAGTCACTAGGGTGAAGCCTGTTCCTGTCATTCCACATCGCAGCTGGGGGGCTGGCACTCGGGTCTCTACAGGTCACAGGAGGGTCTGCCCTGACCTTTGTGGCGGGGAGGGTAAAACCCACCCCTTGTCTCATTGTGAACTATTCCTGTGGCTTCCATCAGACACCAAGAGGGCAAAGAGCTGAGGTAGAACAAGTGCAGCCAGGAGAAAGACTTTCTCTTCCCATCTTCCCAGGCTGTGGCCCTTCCAGAACTCCTCGTCATGTTAACACTGATAAATGGTGCCCGGGGCTGGGGAAGGGTAACAGGGCAGAGCCTGTTAATGAGATCATGATGGATGCAGAGGCCTGGCCAGAGGGATGCGGCGAGTGTAGACAAATGTCAGCTCTCTTCTGGGCCCTGTGAGGAGCCTGGCATATGAGGGCTCAGATCTAACCCCGATCCTAACTCTACCCGACCCCACTGTTCCTAGAAACCCAACCTCAGTTTCAGGAAGCCCACTCCCCCAGCACTCGCTCCCTGGCACGCTCCCCACAGCATGTGGCACGCATCCTGCCCAGCTCCCTGCCCAGCTCCCAACAGCTACCACAGCCAAGGCCTCACTGCACAGATGACTGCGCCCTCTGCCCACCCGCTGGCCTCACCTTCTGGTATCCTTGCTTGTCCCCAAACACCAGATGCCCCTCTAGAGGACAGGCCTGACATCAGGAGGAGAACCCCAACTGCTGTCATTATCAGGGGCACATCTCTCAAGCGGTAACTTCGAGGGGCAGCATGTGGGTTGTATAGTTTTAGTCTCAACAATGGCTGTGATGTTCTTGGGGTCATGTGCACGTCCTGGAGCAGGGCACAGCTGAGCACACTGGTCCACACTTACTTAAGGTGCCGAGAGCACTGAGATTCTGCACCAGCTCTGCCCCAGCTCACACAGAGGGACCCAGTGCCCCACACTCACTAAGCCTTCCTAGCAGAAGCAATGGAACTATCCTTTCTGCAGAAGCTTTTTCTCCTACAGCAACTCATTGTCATGGCAGTCTCCACAGCTGCCTGCAGACCTGCAGGGACAGCTTGCACAGACACCAGAGGATGTGAGGTCCTTGTGCATGAGACTGATCACTGCCCTCCAGGCTGCCATGAGGTTTGGCTGACAGGACATAGGAAGGCTTTGGGGTTCCATGGAGTCTGCATGTAATCCAACAGAGTAAGGCTGTGCTCAACAAAGAGGAGGTTGCTGGACAGCCGTTGCAGGCACGCACCAGCACCGGGCGACCCACACAGGGTGAGAGACGCAGGCTCTGCTTATAGACTCACTCTGCAGGATTCACTCTTCATGATCATGTCTGAAACTCCACAAGGCCAGTGCTGTGGAACCTGTGTGTGGTGCCCACAACTCCAAGTTGGATGCTTTCCTGGTCACATGTTCCTCACACTGTCCACAGAAATTCTTCCAACCTTGAACAATTTTTCAAGGGATTGAGG
The DNA here is from genome assembly GCF_012274545.1 of Fukomys damarensis. Classification (NCBI taxonomy): domain Eukaryota; kingdom Metazoa; phylum Chordata; class Mammalia; order Rodentia; family Bathyergidae; genus Fukomys; species Fukomys damarensis. The sequence goes on from NW_022900928.1 coordinate 84,289,160, forward strand.
ATGTAGCTAGTGGTGAGCATTTACCTAGCAGGCACAACACCCTGGGTTCCATCTCTAGCACCGAGAAAGAAAAGTGTTTTCAAGCAAAGGAAACTGTAAGAGAAGGAAGTATTCATTACAAGTGTACTCCAAGGTGCGTCCCAGATGCCTCCATCACAGCACGACAGGGACAGGTCAAGCACCGAATCCCCACAGGATGGAGAACAGTCTCTCCGTCTGCAGAAATGTTTGCAACTGCTGGGAGCTCTTACCCTCACTGGTTACCACACGTGACAAGCAGTGCCAGATTCACTCAGTACCAACCACAACCATATCCTGGTTTGATCTTTCATGTCAACAACAATCCTGCATTTTTTTTAATCCTCCACTTTTTAAACCTTGGCTTCCCATATTTCACATCATCTACCATGCCAAACTCTCTGTAAATGGCTCCTAAACCTCAGAGACCCACCACACATTAAGTACACACCCATGGATGCACACACATGAAAACACATACATAGGCACACACCTTTAGAGATATTATATTTTAATTGACTCTTCAATCAGCCTTTGGTAATATCTTAGACATCAAATTCCATTTCTTGTAGTAGCTATAATACATTGTTATTTATATCAAATTTTAAAATTTTTACATTGTTCATCTGTGTGCCTAAAAGGGTTACTAAAAGTATGTTTCAGAGCAATTACCATTTCATTCAAAGGGTCATATTTTATGAAATACTTAATTGCCAAAGACTAAAATTTACTTTTTACAGCTTTAATGATCTGACATTTGAGACATTCCCTAATTCCACTTGTGCTCAAACTGGCTGTGATGAATATAACCCAAACTAAAGAGATCAGACCATTACTTCTGGTAAATCCATAGAGCTACCAAAGGGGAGACACACAGAGGCGCCCACACCAGGCAAGGGGCTACAAGAGCTTGGTCCTGGAATTCCAGTCTGCAGCCAGATACCGCATACAAAAATACATAAGCTACAGAGCTTGTACGTAAAAATAAAATACCAGAAATCCCCAGGCAGCCTGAATCAGAAATGAAATCAGTTGCCTAGATCTACATGGAATGTGTTCAGCTACAAATCTGACTCTTGGATTTACATTCTCCAAGATGTACAGCACTTACAGCTAAGTGTTTGTCGATACAACTAGAAATTAAGAAACTTGATTTGAGAGCAGACAAATAGTGAGCGGATAAGTCTGACTCTCCACTTGCCCTAGGCCCCAAGACTTGTCGGCAAGGAAACTGGTGCCAGCTTCTGCAATGACTGGCCTGTGGACACTATGGCATCACCGCGGGTGGGTGCAACCGGGTGGCCCACTCACAGAGGAAACTGTTCTCAAAAACATGCCCATGATGCTCGTAACCCCGTTGGGAATGCCATACAGAGCTATTTTTGATTTGAACGATAAGCCCTGCCAGCATAAGCCTCAGTTAACACAGGGTTACACAGAGCAGGGACAACCACAGGACTGCACAGCCTACGGTGAGACCCGTCCCCTGGTGACACTGTGGAATCCTGTTTTGCGGGTAGCAGAGGCAGAGAGGTGGAGCTCATGTCTCCCAGGCGTCTGAGCGTTAGATGCAGAGCTGCCACCAAAAGGGTGATGACCGCCCCCTCACACACACACACTGTTAGAGGTGGGAGGTTCAGCTGTGACTTTTTTCCCTCCTGTTATCTCATTTCCTCTACTGGCTGTTTTAATTTTTTTTTTTTTTGTCTTCCATAACAATTTGTAGAAAGTTGGAGATTGCACAGTATCAGGAAGGAGAGACCGAGGCTGTGTAGGGGAAGATGAAGACCCTGTCTCGAGTGGGCATTGTTTTGCTTACTCAGTGGGAAACAGCTGGCGGCCCCACAGGAATCTGTAGAAGACGCCGTGGAGGTGGCCCTGGGGTCAAAACAGACACCTGCCCTCCACTCTCACCAGTGAAGGTTCAGGGTGTGGGGCTCCTTTCCCATTGCTGCATGCAGCTCAGGGGCTCAGCAGGTTCTGAATTATTCCAGTCTGAAAGTGCTAGAAATCAAGACAGTGGGTTTTATGCTCCTCTATTAGCTCAGGAAAACACAAATCACCGTTTGTCAGAAATGTTTTGGGCATATGAGTGCAGAAGAGCAATGCTGGTTTGATCACAACTGTGTTCCTGAGACTCCTTTGAGGGCCGTTTGTGAGGTCTGAGCCTGGTGTTGAACAGAAGCTCCCAGCAACATAAAACTAATTATTGTATTTTGCCAAGGGGACAACGTAAGTACTCAGGTCCCTTCCCCTTCAACTCCATTTAGCTCTGGTTGATGTGAACATAATTAGGCTAATTTACTCCACCGTGTGTGTGTGTGTGTGTGTATTTAGCTCTGGTTGATGTGAACATAATTAGGCTAATTTACTCCACCGTGTGTGTGTGTGTGTGTGTGTGTGTGTGTGTGTGTGTGCGCACGCGCACGCGCGCGCGGGCACATAGTCAGGGCGGAGAGTGCCATGTTTGGCTGCGTATGTGTACACACTGTCCTTGCATGCATAAATGCATGTGAGCATTTGTGTTCACATGGCTTGTATGAGCATGCATGTTCATATGCATGTGTGTGCCAGTGTGTTCCTCCCAGGTTTGTGTGCATGTCTGCATGCCTTGTAGGCTTTTTTGTGTATTCGTGTGCTATGTAAATCTGTGCACACCGTTGTCTTCCTCGCATGTACGTTCACATACGTGTACATCCCTTGCATATTTGTGTAAATATGTACACGTGTTTGTGCATTTCTTCCATATGTTTCTGTGAGTGTTTATAAATTCTTGCGCTCACCCGAACAGGCTGCTCCTCCGAGTTCCGGTGTTGACCTGCTTAGCTCCGTTTCCTTGAGTGGAGGCGCCCTCCTGTGGCCACTGAAGACACTGCACCATAAAACACCATCTTGGGTGTTTGTGTCGTTTTTCTGAGTTTTCAGTGGATAAAAACTTCTACTAAGGTACAGAAATAGATGGCAACTTTTCAAAATTTATTTTTGGGCCAGGTATGGTGGCATACACCAGGAGTCCCAGGTATGTGGAAGGCTGAAGCAGGAAAGTTGCTCAAGACCAAGAGTGTGAATCCAGCCTGAGCAACTTAGCAAGTAGGCATCTCAAAAATGAGAAATAAAAACAGTTGGGAGTCAGGTGATTGGACATGGAAACCAAACCGCAACCCACATTTCCAGTGATGAGTGCAGCTGGTTGGGGAATTGGTGTCCAGGTCAGGGACAAGAGTTTGAGCCTCCTGCCTCTTCCAGCCAGCTGCTCAGGGCTCCAAGCATCCAGGCTCTCGGCTGCATCATTCCTGTTTCTGCCTCCAGGACACCTGACTTCAACTTGAAACCTTAGATCCAGACTTAATCCCTTATGCAAAGACCTGTCTCCCTGTAGGGCCATGCCAGGGTCAGAACACTGCCAGCCCACTGTAGAGCACAGGGCATCTCAGACACGGCATGAAAATGGGGCATCCCCCACTCTATAGGTGATGGTACAGTCTCTTTGGGGCACTGGATGAGGACTTGCCTGTCCTCACTGCAGGTGGCCCCGATAGCCTCCAAAGGGCAGTGTCCCCCACTGCATCCTCCATGGTCTGGGTATAAGATCTGGTCTCTCCCTCCTCCCACTCCTGCAGTTGTGGCCTTGGGCCAGCAGGAGAATGCAGGCAGATGCCATAAGGACCTTTCTTGCCAGGAAGGGCTCTGGAATATGGACACAGCTGTCCAAGCCTTGACAGTCCTCCAGGGAGGGCATGTTCTCCTGAGCCAGGTATGATACCGGGTGACATGTGACCTGCCAGGTGGCAGGCGATCCCTTTGATCCATTAAGTGACAACTCACCAGGTGACAGTGATCCTGAGCCTTCCATCTGCAGGTATCCCTGCTCTGGAAACCTCCAACATCTCAAGCTGTGGTCCCATAGGCCTGACAAGGATGGGCTGGGATGATTGATCCTGCTCCACAGACAACACCTTGGTCCTTCCACAGGGAAAGATGGCAACATCTCTCTGTGTCCCCAACGGTACCCAGGTGTTGGGACACAAAATTAGTTTTCACTAGTTTGACAGATGCACAAGCCATGCACACCAGATGCTTGCCGCCCTCCTCGGGGCTCCAGCCTCTGTGACCTCATGGCATACCTGACCTGCCACCTCCTTCTACCTGTGAGGGCCAGCAAGAGAGGAAGCTGGCTGCTCCTCCGGTAAGGATAGCGAGTGGGGATGGCGGGCTCAGCCTCCCTGGAGCCCAGCTGGCACATCCTGGCTCACCACCCTGGCATGGGGGACACATGCTCATTGATGTCCTTGTGCATCTTGAGGGAGACCACTGCTAGACCTGCCTGGGGATGCCACCCTCACCCTGCAACTCCATCCCCCAAGAGCCCAGACCCCCCGCTCTATAAGCAGAGCCAACAGCAGTCACCTAGGCTGCCCATCCACTCCAGGTCCCATCCCCATGCTGAACCCCAGGCTCCCAGAAGTCACAGCTGGCTCCTCACAGGGCACAAGCTGCAGAAGCACCTCCAGGAAGAGCACTCATGCAGGGTGTCCAACGAGTAGCCATCTGTCTCCAGATGTCACTGAGCCTAGACAGAGGACTGGAAGACCAGGGAGGACAGCCCCAGGCCTGACCAACTGGCAAGGACCCTCAACCTCAAGGGTGAGGATCAAACTTGGAACCCACACTACCATGGATATTGTCTCCTTCCACACAATGGCAAAGTAAAACCCTTTGGGGGAACAATTACAAAAAACAGCCACCTAATCCGGGTGTGGCTCTGAATCCATGGCTGCCCCTGCGGAGATGGCAAAGTGTGACAGTGGGCCATACCCATCACCTGGCGTCCTGGCACCAGGTCAATCCTACAGTTGGAGTGTGAACAAGCAAGGGAGGGACTTCCTGCTAAGCATGGAAACTCTTCCTTATGTTCATATCTCCTCCAGACTGAAGTGGGTTGGGCAGACTTTACACCCTAACCAAGGGAAGAGGAACAGGACAATGTCCAGTGGGATGCAGGGGCACCTTGTAGTCCTCACCCCTCTGCCAGCTGGCACCCAAACATAACAAACACAGTTCAGGAAAGGTACCCAGCCACTGCTGCATCAGATTCCAGCAGGTTCCCACAGCCATCCACAGGGGGCGGTGACACAGCCCCACTGGTGGCACAGGGCAGAGTCCTAAAGGCCAGTGCTGATGCTCCCAAGGTCTTGCCAGGTGCCTTGTGCCATCTCCTCCTCCAAGAGCAAGGGCCCGTGCTGCTGACCAGCCACACTGCAGGGGCTCTGTGGACACTGCCCTTCCTTGCCACAGGGCAAGGAGCTGTTTTGGCCTGTTGCTGACCCTGGTGTCACCTGAAAATACAGGTCCCAACCACTCTGGTGAGGACTCGTCATGAGGAGGACCGTGACACCCTGACACCACCATAACTAGCTGTGACCAGCCTCAGGTGGTGCTAGGCTGCAGGTGCCACCCAACCCCGTGGACTGCAGCATGCCTACATCTCATATCTTCAGAATAACAAAACCAAATGTCACAGGAGCCTGGCCCTCGGCAGCACCCTGTCTGGGCCATGATCTCCTCCATACGGGCAGCTCACACCTGGTGGTGTTGCAGCTGCTGGCTGGGCTGGGGCCAAGGAGGAGCCTGCCCTGGCCTTGGAGTGTCACACAGCATGCTCCCAGGAGGACATCTGTAAAGGGGCTGCATTGGACAGCAATGCATCTTCTGCCCCAAACATAACTTTATCTTGCATAAGGGAAAACATGGAAAAAGGCCTTTATTTTTTATAGTAACTGTGTACTTTACCGATACCGTGAATGCAAGACACCTGGACTCAATCACACATTTTATTTACGTAGGTAGCATTAAAATACATTACACCCCGGGGTGACAATTTCCACAATAAGCATTCAATCTAATCCATTCTCCACCCAGCCACCCCCACCACCTCCCACCAGAGCCAAATAAACAGCAAATTCATGTGACCATCATTTGAAATCACAGATGACGCCTGTCTGTAGCTTCCAAGCTGTGACACTGCTGCATGGATTACACCAAGTTTTCCTGGTTTCAGTAATGCAAAGTTGGACTGCAGCATTTTAGAACCACATCAACTCTTTTTACTGTCCCCTGCTTCCAAGAGGGCACAGGAAAATAGTGTGAACAGCACCCCCAGGAGGAACATGCAGGCAGGAAGTCAGGTACACCAGAGGTCTACCTGGTGCTCAATAAAAACAAAGGCTAAGAAGCAATACATCATGCAAGTGAACTGGTCATGGGAAGCTGGACAGAAGCTTGATAGAATAAAGGGAACTTTTAGGGAGCCAATGTCTGTTTGCAAACTGAAATGTTTAGTTCAAGCTTGTAGGGCAATAGCTGATTTATGTTGTGTGTGTGTCCATGACTGAGTTAATCAGCCTCTTTCTCCAGCATGATGAAATGACCCTGATCTACAAAAGCCAGAAATGCTTTTGCTGAGCAGAACCTTTCTTTAAAAGGGGGGCGGGGGGCTGGGAGATTTAGTAAACACTAACCAATATTTGGAGCTGACTTTGGACTCCTAGAGAAAACTGGAACTAGGACAATAAATATAAGGAATGATTATTACAGCTCAAGTGACTCATGGTGGCCTTTGTGTGGCCAGACCGCTCTGAACAACAGACTAACAGCCACTGTGCTGAGTTTAGTCACAATATCTTAAGTTATGCTGCAATGAATTCCTTCTAATTTCAAACACCAAGACGTCACGGGGAACCTCTCTGCAACATGTGCCCATTGCCTGTCTGTACCTTATTGTGCTTCACAGCTACAAAAACCTCAGTAGGAGCATGGGGGTGCAGAAGCTGGAAAGTAATTGACAGACTACTCTCTAGAGGAAAGCGTTGATGGATTTAGTGCTGGGGAAAAGCGGAGTCAGCAAGTAGAGCTGTATCCCAAATTGTGTACCATGCCACCCATGGTGTCACCTGTCTCGAGGCCCCTGATCCTACGATCCATGACCACACGACCATAATCCTGCTAAATGAGGTGGCCCTGGACAGCACTGAAAGACGGCTGCTACCTAGCATGTACACAGCTACACGCGAGCGGGGCTGTGCGTCTGCCAGGTAAGTCCAGCCTAGTGGTTCCCTTTGGTCGACTTCTTCTTCTTCGACTCCTCTCTCTGCTTCTGCTTCTTCCTCTTGCCACCTTCTTTGAACCCTAAGGAAACACGGCTTGTGAAACACTGCCATGAGATGCGGGCGGTCACCAGTACCTCCCCACATTAAAATGAAAGCAATAAACACAGCTTTTCTTGGTGTACATCCAGCCTAAGTAGAATCGGCAGGCCGAACCTTCGTCATTGCTCAGAGAACATCACAAGCACACAGGGAGAGAGGTGTGCACCTCGCAGCCAAACCAAGAGGCCAGCACCATCAAGATAGAGCCTTCAACTATCCTCAGCCTCCGCACCTACCTGTTTGTTCTTTGTCACCAATCTGTTCAAACCCCACCCTGCCTCTGGGCTCCCTGCACTCTGCAGATCCCTCTGCCAGAGCACCCTGCTATGGTGGGTCATTCTCATGGCTCAGTGGCCACCCATGAGAGAGTGCCTCTCACTCCCCCTGTGCTGTGCTTAAAGCCAACAACAGCATGACAACTCGTCCAGCCAAAGCCAAGGAGATGCTCACTCTCTGGACAAAGTGTTCTGCTTTCAGCTCTGCAACAGCTGCCTTATACCCAGCCCACACCAGAGTGTATGGGGAGGGGTTCGGGGCTGAATCTGGGCCACCTCTGGAGGCATAAAGGTCTTCACACCAGTGGTCACTCAATGTGCAGCAAGGACACACGTGTGAATGCACAGTTAGTCTCCTTAGGAGGCAGACACCAGGCAACAGGAGGTAAGAGAAAGCCAGCACACAACCTCCAGCTGCAGCCAGGACACAGTCCTGGCACTCAGAGCAAGCAGCTCTTTCCAAACACACAGAAGTTGAAGGACCCATTCGTTCTTTCACTCATAATCTTTACAATGTTGAATACTTTAAATTTCCCTTTGTAAAGGTCTTATGTTCTGGATAGGCCTATACTGTGTAGGACTCACAAACGCAAAACACTGCAAAATCTTCTTCTAAGTTTCTGTTTTGTGAACTGCTGGTTCCACCTAAACACCTCAGCCCTCTCCAAAGTGCACATCAGGTTTTAGAGGTCAGCAGCACAAAGTCACAGCACAGCCAAGAAGACAAGACAGGCTGGGAACACAGCTCAGGGAGTGGCAAAAGCAAGTGTTCAGCATGCAGAAGGCCTCGGGGTCCATCCCCAGCACCCAGGTCAGTGCCACATGAAGCCACACTGGTTACTTGCAGGACACAGCCACCAACCACCAGATCTCCCACCCCTACCTAAGAGTGCCAACTCCACTCCCTAACTCTGGGGTCACCTGACACCCCTGTTGCTAGGGGAAGACCCCACACATGCAATAGTGTTGTCCACGGCATTTAATTCAGGAAACACATTCTGAATGAGAGGACTCAGCTACCCCTCAGTGGCTCTGCCAGGTGGCTCAGCATGGCCCATGGCTGAGCCACAAAATGGGGGTAGGGGCGAGTTGAGGGGAGTGTTGTTCCCTCCTTCTAATACTTCCAAGGGACATCATGCCTGACCATATGCATCTTTTTAAGAAATTAGCCAAGATTTCCAAATTTGGCAGAAAGGTACTGCAGGACTTTCGGGAACCATACCAGGCCTGGCCCAGAGTCACCTAAGCCTTCTTAAACATAGGGGTTTTGGAGCCAGGAGAATCTGTAAGAGAGAGGTGACCCAGGACTACCTGTTCCTCAGGCCCAGGGAGCCTAGGTCTGCACAGGCCGTGGGCAAGCTGCAGATAATCCCTCTGGTAGAGAAGCCCACGGAGGTGGTTTTATTCCTCAAAGGGAAGTAGTAACTCTGGTGGCTAACTTAGTTTTAGTCCCAGTGCTATACTATGCAGCAGTTTCCCAGATGCTCCCTAGAAGCAGCTTTCTCCCCTCTCGGCAGGTTCAAGCAGGGATCCCTACCAGGGTACTCTTCCAAGCCCTCACAGCACAGGCCCAATTAGCAGCAGGGAAAGCACCAGGTTGCACAAGAATACAGGCTGCCATGTCTGCCCCAGAAGAGGGAATCTGCCAGTTCGTGACCTTGCCACAATCACAAAATGGCAAAGCAACGCGATCTGTGAAGGGAAGAATGGCTCTGCAGTCCTTGCTACAAACTCCTCTCCCCAGATTCCTCTGCAGTGGCCACAAGGCCTTGGGAACGCACAGCTGCTGGTCACAGTGGAGGGCAGGGATGCTCTAGGCCCGGCCCATCTGGACTCCTTTGTCTAGGGACATAGGAAATGACACAGTACCTTTCCAACAGTTCATAGTCCTTTGTTCAGGAGGAATTGGAATCTACACACCAGTCTCGTCTGCACTTTGTCACATGACCCTTCCCAAACCCTCAGACTACTCAGGACAAGTAGACCGTGTCCTGGGAGAGCTCTGTGAGTGTACTGTGCAGAGCAGAGACTTCCTGGATGACACTGCAGAGCAGCCCAGCACCCCCCAGCTCTGGTGACACGTGCCTAAGGGTAGGCTCCGTCACCCTCATACTGCTCTCAATTCCAGGGATGCTCTGCTCCAGCTGAAGAAACCCAAAAGTGACTTAAGGAACTGGTCCTTAAAGAGACAGCTCTAGGAGAGCAAGGGTGAGCCTTGGTCCCGAGCTCAGAGCGCCTCATGACCACATATGCACCGCCCCACACAGCACCAGCAGCCTCCACAGTCACCTGGCTGGCTGCACACACCCCACGGACCACAGCAACCTTGGCACACCACAAACATCCACCATATCCCAGGGAGCTTACTCAGAGACAAGAGGGAAAAGGCACAGCAGGGCCTGCACTCCAGCTGTCACTGGGTACAGCAGTGTAAGCTCTGCTGGGGACCTGGCTGCCTGGGCCCTGCTCTGCTTCCAAAGTGAAGCTGATGTAGATAGAGGCAGACATGGCTGTGCTACATGGGATCTAGTGAGGGATCTCAACCCCCAGCTCATGTGACGGTAAGGAGCGCTGAGGTGATACTCAGACAACACACTTGTGCACGTCACCAAACACAGGGACCCCACTTTAATTGTGGCAAGCTTTGCGTGGAGGAGCTCAGAGGGGAGCATAGGCTTAGGCACCACTCCACCTACATCTCCACTCAATGGCCTGGCGCCTGTCCCTGCCCCACCCACTCAGGTAAGGACGCAGCAGCACAGGCTTGATTTCTGTCCTCGCTGTGGGGGAGGATCGCGTGAGGGACGCTCCACACCAGGTCCACTCTGCACACCTGCTGAACTCATGGGGACATCCCAGATGCCAGGGACCCGAGGCCTGTCCTGCTCCTCGTCGTCCTCCAGCACGTAGTGGGGCACGGACCTAGCCACAGGGGTGGGGCGGGGTGGCTTCAGCGGGCGGGAGCTGGAAGGCTGGGCCGGCAAGGAGTGCTGGCCTCTCCGCATGCGCTCCTCAGCGAGGGCATCCTCGTCGGCCACACCTGAAAGGACATCATGGAGAGACCCGTGAGCACTGTCCAGGTGGCTGGCTCTGGAGAAAGAATCCGGAGAAGGGGTCCATATCTGCTCCTCCCAAGACAATGCCAGGGCCTGGGCTTCATCTTCAGCATGGAAAGAAAACAGCCCCAAGAAAACCAAGCCCATTCAGCCTGCTAAATTTAGTAAGTGTGCCCATGCCCAACCTTCAGGGCACATCCATAACTTCCAAGGGCACGACCAGGCTCACAGAAGCCGGCCAGCTACCCACCCTCAATATGATTCATCAAGCCAAATCTGCTACCTGGCACGCCCCAGAGGGCAGCAGACCCTATCCTGGGTACCCAGGAGGAAACCGGTGGGCTGTGGGGAGTGGTCCTGTGAGCCCAGACCCCCGTCACTGGGAAGACTCCCAGCTGGGCTAGGCCTACACCCAGCACACAACACATGCTCCCAACACACTGATTCCTTACTGCTCCATGGCTGCTCTTTTCAGTCTTTGGAAAGACAAATACAAGTTTTGCACACTGGATGGGTACTAGAAGTGAAATACAAAGGTGATGATTACAGAAGGGTTTCAACTCAACTGCCAAGATGGTATGAAGGCAGTCACAGATACAGAACTAATCCCCAGAAGGACCTCGTGGCGCAACGGTAGCGCGTCTGACTCCAGAACTAATCCCCAGGTGTGAGCCGAAGGTGGCAGGATGCCTGTCCCTCTGTACCCTGCACTCCCCTCTATCTACCTCCTCCTAATGAGCAGCAGTCATCCAGCACCCTCCAGACACATCACCAAGAGCCCGAAGCCAAGAGGTATGAAAGAGCCACTTTTCCTTGTAGGGTAAACTGTGGCACACAGCCATCCTGTACGCTGGCCTTTTCTTCATCCCTACTATCCCAACCAAGAATGACTGTTACTCATTGAAAAACAGGAAAGAAATGCATGCAGCTGTTCTTGTCTGCACCCCACTTGTAAGGACCTAGAACCATGGAGTTCCCAACTGGCTCCCCTCAAGTCACTGGCCCTGGAGAGCTCTGCTGACCTTACCCTCCAGCCAAGACCTCGGTAACCAACCACCTGGGCCAAGACCCATGGCTCGGTGCTAGGCTGCCCAAGTGTCCACTGGGCAGCAGTCTCACACCTCATCGTCCCCATCAAGCCCCACCTCCAATGCTTTGGAACCACTGAACCCAGCACCCAAAGGCTGGCCGACTGCATAGATCTGGATTCTAGGGGCTCCCCCTGAAAACAGGCAGGCATGTGGATGTGTCCATGACCTGAGACCCCATGGCTGCAGATCTAAGAGGAAAACCACCCCAGTACCTGGAAGTCTCACCACTGCAAGGCAGTGACAGCCAGAATGGGCTTGAAACAGGCCAGGCTCAGAGGAGTGGAGGGATCAGGGGCTGGCACCACCCTAGAGAAGTCTGTGAAGGGCACAGCCAGCAACAAGCTCCCCAGCCTATAAATCTGTTTCCAATTCTTGGAGCCCCCAGGACAGCAGGCACATAAGTCACCGCCACATCAGGTGTTGACAATGGAAGGTCAGGGAGAAGAACCACACCTGCTCACCTAGCTGCGTCCTAGGTCTCATGGGGCTCTGGGATGTTTCTCCACCTGCCTGGTGGCACCACATGGCCAGCGGTCACCAGGACATGCAGGAGAGAGTGAGCATGCAATTTGGGTCTATAAGAGCAAGAAGCCAGGCACTTACTCCAGACCTTCTGAGGTCAGGCCTGCCAAGCTACTGGACAGAACCTCCCCCACGTCTAATGTGACATTTAGAAAGCATACTTTTCAAGTGTGATGTGAGAAAAAACCACGGCTTCAGGTACATGGCACCCCACGTTCCCTGCTATATCCTGGCCTCCCCTCACTTACCTCCACAGCTGCCAGCTCGATCCCTGGCAAGCCCAGCACCAAGCCTTCCCATCCTCCTCCAAGCACGAGCACAGGCAGGAATGGGGTCTCCACCATGTGGTTCAGGGCATGCTCTCCAATCACCTGCACACCTGTCTGCATCTGCAGCTGCAGTGAGGCAGCAGGTGTGACCGCAGCAGCCCCACTCCAAGTGTTCATCCCTACAGACCCAGTCACTGGTTGCTAGGGGCCTAGAGTGCAAGTTAAAATGCCTGAGTTTCTTGCATTTAAGAATGTCGCTTGTCAACTGTGAAAAGAAATCTGTCTCTGGGTGATGGGCTCGCCCACTAGGGTCCTCAGGCGTCACCTACCAACTCTACATAGGCTGGGTTACAGAAACTCCCACTTTCAGATCTGTGTGCTACATGCTAAGAGTTGCATGTTCACAGCTTGTCTAGAAACTATCCCAAAACACACCAAGAACAGATACATTCAGTTTTGAATGTTACTGTCACCACTGCATGTGCCACCCTCATGTGCAGGGGTATCAGGGACTCCTGCTGGCCACTACTCAGAACCCAGGAGACCAGTGTACCCTCAGAGGGGCCCAGGATGGACAGCCACCTCAGAGCCTGTAGCCCCACAATGAAGCCTCTGCACCCTACCCACCCTCTCTCAAAGAGTGGCTGCCCCTGCTCCAGCGCCCCTGCTTCCAAGTGCAGCTCTTCCTTTCCTGGCCCCTGCAGCAGGAAGGGCCAGGTAGGAGAGGAGTGCTTAGCACAAGGGCCACTCTGCCTGAAGTCTCCATGATTGTGCTTCCCCACAGCCCATACCCCAAGTGGTTTGGTGGGCTTCTGTGCCCCAACCCTGCCAGACCATGTCCTGCCCCAAGAACAGAGCACCAAACCAGTGAGGACCAAAGCCTTGATGCCATGAGGTCCTCAAAACCTGTGTCTGAAAAGCGACTGGGAAAGGAAATGGGGGTAGGACAGTGCTGGGCACAGCAGCACATGCCTACAATCCCCCTACTAGTGAGGCACATTCACGACAGGGCTGTAATTAGTATGTCTCGCTGCCAGACAGCCCTGAACCACCAGTGGTACATGCATGACTGTCCCCTGATAGGACACACACAAATGTAATACCACCAGTGGATCAAGCCAGCCTGAATGCATTAACACTACCCTGGGCAACTTAATGAGACCCTGTCTCAAAATAAATTTTTAGAGGGCCAGCAATTTAGCTCAGTGGTGCCATGCCTGCTTCACAAGCACAAGGTCCTAAGTATAAATTAATTAATTTATTTATATATTTACAATATATAATATATACTGGGGGGCCTGGGGATACAGCTCAGTGGTATAGCTCCCCAGGTTCAATCCCCAGTACTGAATGGATGAATCATTTCTTTCCTACATTCTCCTTCCTTCCAGGAAGGAGGCACCCAGTGAGCCTCCTCCTCCCACTATAAACTGCCTGAAGGTGTCAAAATGCCAGCACCCCAACTACTGAGCTACTGAGGAGGGTGCACAGAGATGCACACCCAGAAATTCACCCTGTGTTCGTGTAAACCCACTGCTGGTTTCAGTATTATGGTCTCCAGAAGTCCCAGGGATGCCCAGAGCTGGCTCAACCAGGGCAGATACCTAACCAGGCCTGTGAGCTCCTGAGCCTGCCTCCATCACTCCCCTCTCCCCGCAGGGAAGAAGCTGGTGCTGAGGATGCTAGAGAAACAACACAATGCAGAGGATACGTGTGGAACCAAGAGTGAGGTTCCATACCAAAGCCATCACTGGGCGGCAGAACCCCAGACAGCTATGGACACCAGTTTCTCCCAATCATCCAGCTTTAACTTTCACCTTGAAGCCTCCCAGGCATGCAGCATCTCTGGGCTTTATCCTCAGGCCCTCCATCTGTGGGGTCCCTAATACCACTGCTCCCCATGACCCACAGGCTGGCTAGGCCAGATGCTAGCCAAGTGAGACCCAAACCTGTAACCCCAAGGACTTGCCTGTCCCCATGTGGTCAGGAAGGGCTCAAAACCACACAAAGGACAAGGATTTAACTTAGTGACGTCTCACCTGCCTGGCAAGCACAAAGTCCTGAGTTTGTTCCCCAGTACTGAAGAAACAAAACAACACAACACAACATAATGATGAAAAAAAAATACAAAGACACAAGTCCAATTCAAGCTCTCAGGTGACCTTCACACACTGCCCTTCATAGCAGTGCCATTCATCCCAACCCTGGGAGGCAGGAGGGCACCGACCAGCTTCAGGAGCCAGGCAGTACCATCGTCCCACTGCATTAGCACTGAGCCCACACTTGGTACCCACAAAAGGTAACCACAATTGAAAGAGAAGCCACCTTCTAACCACAGCCCTGCAGGATGGACAAGCGAAAAAGGGAAAGGAGTGTGTCGGCAGCACTCCTGCCACTAATATATAGCAGTGAGAGGAAGAGGAGCTGCAGAGAGCCTGGGGATCAAAGGAGACATCAGTATACAAGGACACTGCTGAAAGACAGACCAGCTCTGCAGAGAGGACACAAAAATATACCTCAACCAACTTATGAGATCTGACTCTGGCAAGTAAATGACTCAGACATGGTGGCGCAAATCTGTAATTCAGCACTCAGGAGGATGTGAACCCAAGGACTCCACAACGAGTTCAAGTCCACCTATACTACAAAAAAGATCCTGTCTCAAAACAGGAAAACAATCCAAGTAACAAGTAAATGTTGTTCACGCACATTATAGCCCACCACACTGCTGTGGAGGGTGACCTGACTGTGATGTGAGAACACATTGTGTGTTGACTTCCCTGACGCCAGCCTCACTTCCCAGAATCAAACACAGTTCCCCCTCACCTCAACTGCAAAACCAATAAAAGGGTTCCAAATTTCCCTGCTTCCCTAAACAGCAGGTCCATGGGGTCACAGCTGCACACAGACTGAAGGGCACTCTTCCTCCAGAAAAAGCCTGTGTGCCCTGCAGACAGCACACCCCATGTCTGTCTCCAATGACACTTTGGCTCCAGTGAACAGCCGCCTTCTAACTCTTGGCAGCCTGCCCCCAGGAGGGCATCTAGACCAGGACTACCAGAGGACATCAACGGCCACATGAGAAGGATCTGGGAACTGCTCGCCTGGTGCAGTGTACATACTGCTGAGCTTCTCAGGCTCCCTTTCCTTCAACTCACTTTGCAAATAACTGAAAAAGGTAAAGCCAACTATATTAAAAATCTAAATGCACTTAGATAGATCAGCACAAGTAACACCTGTGAAAAACTACCTCAAATCCTCAAGGAGAGGTTTTGGCTCCCAGTCTCAGAGGCTTCAGTCTATGGCTCCACTACTTCAGGCCTGAGGCTGGGTTGAAAGACTCAGAACAGAGGGGGAGAAGGGGGAAGGTGCTCACCTCTATGCAGCCAAAGAGCAGGAGAGACAGAGGAGAAGGGGCTGGGCCCAGGTACAGCCCCTACCAGGGATACAAGCCAAATCCTGCCTTTAACCCGGCCTCACCAGGTACCACCACCTGTGAGATTTACTTCCCCAGAGCTCACTAGCTGGCAACCAAGGCAACACAGCAAGCCCTTGGGGGAGGTTTTAGATGACCATAACCATATCTAAGGTACAAAACTACTACACATTTCCTACAACTGAACAAGCACTTAAGAACCTCACTATAAATTTGACAAATGCAATACTAACAGCGTAATACACTAAAACCAGGGAAACCATCTGAGAATGAGACAGAGGAACAGAGCTTCCCTTCATGACATGGGGTTACCAGGAGGGAAGGAAGCACATGGAAGGCAGCTAGGCACAGGCTTTTGCAAATCCCTGGTTCCCTGCAATGTTCCCAAAACAGCCCTCAACTTTGACACCAACAAACGCAAACTTCCTTAGGAGTCAATGCAACCCCTCAATGGGGGCCACAGGATCCTCTCTTGGCACAGCCTACAACTCCCTAGGTCAAACTAAAATAAGCGTGGGTGGCCTCCCCATCTCAGTTGCTCACATCCAGTGTCCCAGTCAGAAAGTATTCCATTTCTGCATGTAGCCCTTTCTGAACTTCCCATGTGATGCCACAGCTAGTGCATTACTCCTCTTCAGAAATTTAGCAGGTGTTCAAACAATTTTGGCTTAACAATTCATATTATAAAGATAAAATGCAACGGTGTTTTAGAAAACCTCACTGCTGATTCTATAATGGAGATACTTTACTATTTTAGCACAATTTCTGCTGATACAAACTTTCCCCTTTCGAGGGTTTGGGGGTGTTTTGTTGTGGTTTCGGTGCTGGGGATGGACCTGGGGCCCTGCATATGGTAACAGCACATTCTACCAGTAGTCACTATGTATATATTAACTATTAATACTTATAAATTACTAAAACAAAGATTAGGTTACAAGAGCTCAAGTTTCTTTTCCATTTGGAAAACTAAAAATACCCAAAAAGCATCCTGCTTTATAAACCCAAGTTCAATGAAAAAAAGAACAAAAAACACAGGATCTGCCAGTTTCTGAGCCAGGCACTGAGATACTCTGGAAGCTATCACAGGAATGTGCAGCAGCTGCCACACATGCATGATCTTCACACTGGGGGCTTGCGCTCCCAGGCTAATAGTATGCAAAGAAGGATTTCCACAGATAAACATCACCAAAGGCCTCTGCAAGGGTCCTTTTATTATTATCTTTGGGGTCAAGAGAAGGATCTGTCCCATACTTGGATCAGAAACCCCACTCTGCTGGTCTGACACACACACACATCCAAACTGCCTGCTGGCCCATCCAAGACCACACCTGAATCACCAGAAGCACCCAGGCCCACTTTGCTCCCATGCTCACAACAGGTGATACACGGGGATACAAAGGAAATGCTCTTCACTTCCCCTGTGTGCACACACAAGACAAACCTCAGAGGTGAGCACAGGCACAGAGTGCTATCTGCAGGAATGGAGGAATGCAAATAGGAGGAGGCCAAAACCAAGGCCCTGAACACCTGAAACCGGAATAAATGACCAGAGAGGTATAAGTGTGGACAAGTTCTCTACCACTTGACCACAGCTCCAGTCCAAGTCATATTTTGGTACTACAGGGGACTGAACATAGGGGTGCTCACTCCACCCCTTCTGATTACTAAGAGACAGTCTTGCTAAATTGCCTGGGTCGGCCTCCAACTTGTGATATTCCTGCCTCAGCCTCTTCAAATAGCTGGAATTACAGGCATGCACTACACCCAGCTTTAATTTTTAATGGCCACTTATTAGAAGTGGCCCCTGGACCTCCCGGACTGCGCGACACACACCCAGCAAGGACCCAAAGACCCCGGAGGGGGTCTCTTCAGCTGCCGGCCTGCCTGAGATCACCCGGCGGGTGCGCGACCTACCAGACTGCGCAACACACACCCAGGAAGGACCCAAAACCCTGGAGGGGGTCTCTTCAGCTGCCTGCCTGCCTGAGATCACCCGGCAGGTGCGCGACCTCCCAGACTGTGCGACAACAGACCCAGTAAGGAAGGTAGACGCGCGGGCGCCCTTGAAACACCCCCACGACCTCCCCCCTCCATTCTCAAACCTCCTGATTGGGCCAGTCCTTAGACCAACTCTGCAGAGGCATAGGTTCTCATGAAGGGTAGTTTTCTGAGCTCCCAACTTTGAACATCTTTAAAGAAAGGGCAGGGGAAACCTGTAATAGAACTGAGTGGAGTTCAACC
>NW_022900928.1:84311430-84315802 GCF_012274545.1 Fukomys damarensis
TCCATTTGACCCAGCCATCCCTCTGCTGGGTATCTTTCCAAGAGAATTAAAAGAATCATATCACAGAGAAGTATGTGCACCCATGTTTATAGCGGCACAGTTTGTAATAGCTAAATCTTGGAAACAGCCTATTTGCCCATCCGTTGGAAACTGGATAAAGAAGTTGTGGTTTTTCTATAAAATGGAGTATTACTCAGCCATAAAGAATGAGAAAATAGATTCATTCATAGGAAAATGGATACATATTGAAGATATACTCCTAAGTGAAATAAATAAGTCACACATGTGTAAATACCGAATAGTTTCCCTGGTGTAAATAATCTGTAACAATGCATAAGATTCTAATAAGATTACTGACATTTAGAAATGGGAACAAAGGAGCTAAAAGTGTAGGGAAGGTGGGATGGGTAGGGGAAGAGTAAAACGGGAAAAGAAAAAAATGTGAGATAATGAAAAGACTTGTCATGTAGAGGTACAAGATCCCAACAATGAATGTAACTGCACTGTATCCCTAAAATGTACCAATAAACTCAATTAAAGCTGAAAATAAATAAATAAGAAAGAAAGAAAGAAAGAAAGAAAGAAAGAAAGAAAGAAAGAAAGAAAAGAAAAGAAAAGAAAAGAAAAGAAAAGAAAAGAAAAGAAAAGAAAAGAAAAGAAAAGAAAAGAAAAGAAAAAAAAAAAAAAAAAAAAAAAAAAAAAAAAAAAAAAGAAAAGAAGTGGCCCCTGGGCGCTAAGTCATAAAATACTGTGACAGGAAGAAGGCAATAGCTGATTACAAGAAGGGGAAGGAAACTGGCTATGGCTGGAAGCACATCAATGAAGCCCATAGCCCACGAAGCACAAAGGACAAGGACATTAAAGACTCCTTGGAGATGAATGGCTGGGTCTCCCCAGAGGCCCACAAGCAGGGTCTGCACTCACAGGTCATCATGAAAATACCCAATGTGCACTGGAGTGCAGGCTAGTGTTGCTGGTCACCAGACAGAGCCTCAGTCTTGCCTCTGAGCGCCCCAGGCCTGCTGGGGATACGCAGCTGGATGCTGCGCCAGCAAGCTCAGCAGCACAGGAACCAAGATCCACCACCCCACTGCCAGCACTGGGCTACAACAGGGCGGGTGGGGGATCTGCCTAACAGAGCTGGGTGCAGGGGCAGGAGAAAGAGGGGTGCGCCCCTTGGCACTGAGCCATCTGAAGCCCAAGCCTCAGGGATCTGTGCTGGGACTCCTTCCCCAAAGATGATCCTCAACAGAGGTCCCAGCATGTTGAAGTAGAAGCCATAGCTGCAGGCGGAGTCCTAAGTGTCTGCTAACAATGTAAGGCCACCCAGCCTTTCTTTCTGAAGAACAACGAATGTGGAGAATACCGACAATACTGGGCACTAGGAAATGGAGGGCAGGTGGCTCCTGCACCCCTACAAGAGAACCTGGGAGCAGGGCATCCCCAGCTTGAGGAGGCTGAAGCAGCATCACACATTCAAGGCCAGCCTGGGAACTTAGCAAGACCTAGTCTTACAACTGTGAAGTGGGGACCAGGGATTTAGCTCAGTGGTGTTATCGCCTGCTTTGCAAGTGCAGGGTCCTGAGTTCTGAAAAAAAAAAAAAAAAAAAAAAAAAAAAAAAGGTCACTTTATAAAAAAAATTGTAAGTGGGTCCTGGTGTGGTGATGCATGCCAGTAATCCCAGGATAATCCCAGGACTCAGGAGGCTGAGGCAGGAGTATCACCATGAGTTCAATACCAACTTGCGCTACATAATGGAAGATCAGCCTGAACTGCATCATGAGACCCTGTCTCAAAAAAAAAACTGTAAAGAGAACTGGAGATGTAGCCCAATGGTTGAGTGCTTGCCTATATACAAGCCTGGGTTCAATCCCCAGTAAAACAATAGAAACAAAACAATAAGTACCTATGGCCAGGGCAGGACCTCCAGAGAATATAGTGGGAAGGGGGACTCTGGCATTTGCTGGAGAGAAAGTAAAGCCATGCGGAGAATGTCAAAGCAACTACTGTTTTAGGAGGTACTGGTAGAACAGGTTAAGTGCTACCCCCAGAGAGAACAAATGCAGAAAAGGAGATAAACCACAGACTGGCCCCAACCTCACAGATGGAACCCATTAAAATATAAACTAAGGGGGCCGGGGATTTAGCTCAGCGGTTCGGTGGCCTGCCTTGCAAGCACAAGGACCCAAGTTCAATCCCCGGTACCAAAAATAAAAATAAAAAAATATAAACTAAGGCTGGAGTCAGAGCTCAGCAGGGAGAGACCACAGCACCACAAAAACACAAACAAGAAAGCCTTAACAAATAAGGTATGGAAATAAAAAATATCAAAATTGTAAATTCATAATGGCCCACAATTTACGATGGTTAGCTTCACAATGTTTTCACTTCCCGGTGCTGGAAAATGACATGAGCTGGGGAGATACCATACTTTAATTGTGACTCTGGATCTTTTCCTGGCTGGGGACAAGCAGCACAGTCCTTTTTTGAGAACTGTGATTGTAAAGCTAACAACCCACACGCCGCACCATGCTGTGTTGCTTAACCAGGTACTACATGAAACCTGACTTTATGGTACCTTTTAACTTAACAAGGGGGCTATAACCAGGCAACCTCACCCTCAGTCCACATCAGTAAGTAGGACATGTAACTCATCAAACAATCTTAAGGGCAAGAGGTAGCTAATCCTGGGTAGGGACATGAGGATGGCTCCCAACCTCTCCAAAGACCCAAACATGCTCCTGGACAACCTAAAATCCAATGCACAATTACCACCAAAAAGAATCTGACATCCACTTGTATTTTTGTGTTTCCAACAGGAAAGTAAAGATGGAAAAACTGTTCTGTTTTTTATTTTTTTGGCGGTATTGGGGGATCAAACTAGGGACCTTGCATTTGCAAGGCAGGCGCGGCACCACTGAGCTAAATCCCCAGCCCTAGATTGGTATTTTAAATAAATATAAAGCAAGAGACTTCCAGTCCTACACACATTAATCTTTTTCAGAAACCAACAGCATAATCACACAGTAAAGTACTAAAACTAGTCTACTGGGAAATAAGACAAAAATGCTTGCTATCAATATTAATGATAAGAAAACAAAGGAGAAAATCTGTAGAAACAGTACAAAAAGTGACTGGCTTTGTAAAGGGAATTTTCTCCTCACTACCAGGTCCTCTGCACATAGCAACACCATTAAGAAGCACGCACTCTGACAGATACACAGCTCTGTGTAAAGTTAAGATTCAAGGAAAAGAACAAGAGAAGGGCTAGAGATGCAAGCCTGTGGGAGAGCACTTGTCTGGCATGTGAGGGCCCTAGGTTCTATCCCCTCTGTGGATGGGACAGGAGTCTGCCACACTGTTCCTAGATATCAATGTCTTCCCAAATTAATCTGTTATTTTAAAGCAAGGGGCATATCCTTGAGTTGATGGTGCACTCCATCACAGAGTATAAGAACAGCCTCCAAGTGAGTCCTCTGGGCTGCCACCACCTTTGCAGGTGATCCTGAACAGATGGAAGTGAACCACACAGAAATAAACCCAGAAGCAGAAGGCAGAACGTAAGAGCAAACAAGGGCTATGGACAGCACACACTGGCAAGAGGTCCAGGAGGCCAGATATTTTCAACAGCCAAACAAATGGACATGAAAACAGAGAAAAAAAGGCCTGGGAGGCCTTTGTAAGAGGGATGGGATGGCATTCACCCCAAGCTCCACAAGCTCCTGCATGCCCTAGTCAGCAGACTCACACAATGCAAGGCACGATGTGATCAAATGGCATCACTGACTTCTAGGAGCTGATGAAGTAGACTGCTCATATGAACACTAAGTGGGGTGGACCCAGGACAGGATCTGTTATTTTCTGAATAGGAGATTATCAAGAAAGGACGGTGGACTCTACACAAGGTTCTATAACAAGCATCCAACTCAGCCAGATCAAGAATCCCCGAGTTAACTCCTTAACACATAGATATTCCTGCATAAAAGCAAGAAAGCAAATATACAAGTAAATATGCAGCCAAGTATAGTAGCACATAAGGATAATTCCATCACTCTAGGAAGCTGAGGCAAGAGGATTTCACTTCAACACCAGCCTGGGCAACTTATTGACTAGGAAAAACCCTGTCTTTAAAAAAAAAAAGTCTGGGGGCTGGGGATTTAGCTCGGTGGCACTGCGCCTACTTTGTAAGTGCAAGGTCCTGAGTTCAATATCTAGTAACAAAAAACAAAAAAAAAGAAAAAAGTCTGGGGGTGTAGCTCACTGCCGATGCAAAGGTTTGTTCAATTCCCAGTAACAGTGTCCACTCCCAAAACAGGGTAATAACCAGACTTCCGGTGCTCAATTATACTTCTCTTTTTTTTTTTTTTTTTT
>NW_022900928.1:84316157-84319157 GCF_012274545.1 Fukomys damarensis
TTTTTTTTTTTTTTTTTTTGTACCAGGGATCAAACTTGGATCCTTGTTCTTGAGAGGCAGGCGGTGGAACCACTGAGCTAAATCCCCGGCCCCAATTATACTTCTCTTAATAAAACCAGCTCCAAAACTGCAGCAGGTTCTAGTCTCTGGAATCAGTGGGTCACTGATTTTGAGACACTAAAGAGCTGGTGAAATGCTCCCTTATTTTGCCTTTGAAAATCAACTGTGGGTTAGACTGTAGCACCAAGGTCTACATCCCATGAGGCAAATCCTTAGTAAAGCTAGGAACAGTACACTCAACAGGCATGTACCAAGAAACAACCCAAAGTCATGCACAGCAGTGGAGGTGCAGCTCTGTGGCAGAGCAGGGTGAGGCCTGGGTTCCAGCCCAGCAACGGAAAACAAAAGTCACTCATCAAACCTGAAAACTGGTTCCTCACAGTGTCCAAAAAAAAGTGGCACAATCAAGAAAGAGTGAAGGACAATTTTATCACAATTCCAGCAAATGCGGGGTATTCATCATGTTACATTACCCAACATACATACACTGCCCACTTTAAAAAGGCCTCAAAGGGTAGCACAATCTCATGCCTATGAAAAAAAACAAAATACAACTCAACTTTCTCTTCACCACACACTACCAAGCGTCTGAATTGACTGAACATATGCTTTGCTTGAAAATCTCCAGAAATGGATACACCTGCCTCTATCTTGTCCCTGAGCACGAGTACTGCCAGCTAACCTCTCCACCAATGACAAGAGCAGAAACAGGAAGAACGAAGTACAAATTACTGCTTAGTCCTCTGAAAAGTTAAAATTTACAGTGCTTAAAAGAAAAGCCAAGCACAGTGGCCTGCACCTGTAATCTCAGCACTCTCAAAGGCTGAGGCAGGAGGATCACAAGTGCAAACATAGCTGGGGCTACTTATACTTAGCAAGACTATGTCTCAAAATTTTAAGAATGTGGGGATTAGGGAGCCCATTGCACAAGTCAGGATGTACCTCAGAGTAAAGGCCCATGATTCAATATCCCACCCCAGTATCGGACGGACACACACACACACACAAAACGAAGACAAGGCCCGTGTGTCTGTATCCCCTGCAGACATTAATGGAAGCCAGCAGGTAATTAGTACAGAATAAGAGGAATTTTAAAGCTTTTGTAAGTAAATAATATAAACTTCTACAAAGATGATCATACCACAATGCTCCTCAAACTACCGCCTTACAAGGTATCTTCACTTCAAACTAACCATACAAACTTCTGAAATCTGCCCTTTGAAGTACAGTGGACCCTTGATTTTGATCAGTTCCTGAGGGCTGGTTACAACTCCAGTTGGTTGCAAGACAATACAGATGAGATCTGAATGTTTACCTGGCTACGTACACACTATAGGTAATAAGAGGCAGATGAATCTTCCCTTAACCTAATTAACCCAAGTTGGTTGTGTATCGGGCCAGTCATAACTTGAGGGTCCACTGTACTCCCCAGAGGAAGATAAAACACAGTCAATGCCATAGTGTCTATCCTTCAAATTAGAATAGTTACTACTGAGCATCCAAAATTAAACCTGGGACCTTGGGAATCTTTGGGTTGCATTTTGTAAAAAACACGAGGCAGGCGAGGGATTTAGCTCAGTGGTTCCATCGCCTGACTCACAAAGGCCAAGGACCAGAGAGGGAGGCAGGGAGGCAGGGAGGCAGGGAGGCAGGGAGGCAGGGAGGCAGGGAGGCAGGGAGGCAGGGAGGCAGGGAGGCAGGAAGGAAGGAAGGAAATACAGGGAATAACAAGTATCACTGAACCGAATCAAACCCAGTGGGAGAAAACACAGAGGAGGAAAACCAAGCAGAGATGAGAAAATGCAGCTGGCACAGGATTTCTCCAGCCTGAGAACAGAGTATGAACCCACAGGAGCTAAGCCCGACGGGCCATGGGCTGTGGGCTGAGTCAGTCTTCAGTGGGAGTGGGTGGAACTAAGCTGCCCTAGGCACAAGCAGCTTTCAGCTTTATTATCAATCTACAGTAACACCTTTGATACACAGACAGCAAAGGGTCTATCAACTTTCCCAAGCTGCCATTTAAATGCTCTACTGTTCATCCCAGGCAGTGATATCTTCCCTGCATAAAGAAGGGCCACATCTCTTCCATGTTGCTTTTACACAGTGGACTCAAGACTCTGCAATGAACTCTGTGATCAGAAATCCAAAAAATCAGATCTGAACACAAGTTGTCTATTCTATCATTAACTTGATGAGACAACATTCCATCAATGAGGACAATACAAAGGTGAGCACGCATTTGTGTGCTCCCCTAAAAGACCCAGCATCTTCTACTCTAATACCCAGCCTAGTGCTTATTGCTGGAGCTGCACACCTGAGTCATTATCAGCAGCCAGTGTGTTCAAACACCTGTGCAAATTCAAAACTAATTATTAGCAAAACACTAATCATGGGATAAACTAGACTGTTGTCTGCCTCCTGTCTCCCCAGATGGCAGCATAAGACTTCTCTATCAAATGGCTCACCCTGTCCATTCAGGAGAAATACCAAACTTCTACACCCTAAACATTCCTGTTATCTGCTCCCAGGGCTCATTCAGAAATGATGAAGCAAGTACTATAGCCAGCACATTCGGCACACACAGGTTTTCTGGCGCTGAAGCTTTAGACGTAAAACTAATGCCCACTGCACCTCCACACATGGCATGGATGCATACCTGATATCCACCCTCATCCAGGGACATGGGCAGCTACACATTGGACTCCGAATGTGACAATTTCAAGCCTCCACTTACTGCTATCTTTACTCAAATTGTTTCAACCACCTCAGTTAATGTCTATTATGTTGTTTTCTTTTTAAAGGGCCTATGAGATTTTAATGCTTTTTACTTGTTTTCAAAAGCAAATACACCAGGGTTCTTTTAAAGACTCCATGGTACTATAAGAAATTCCCATGGGTACCCACTTGCCAGCAGTCAGGAAAGTGCTGTGCTGCGCTCAT
>NW_022900928.1:84319167-84357998 GCF_012274545.1 Fukomys damarensis
GGGGGGGGGGGGGGGGGGGTAAAGGTGACTCACAAATGCAATCAACATCCACTTTAATATTCTGTAAAATTCAGCTGGAATTCTAATTACCAATGGTGATCATAAAAATTTTAGAGATAAAAAAACCAAAACAGCTTTATTTTTGCTGACTCCTTAATTATTCTATGACTTTTACCATGCATAGTCCTTATGTGATCTTACATAAAATATATTCAAGAAAACTAAACTTTTAAGAATGAAAATTTGTAAAACTTTTTCTTCCCTCCCCCACAGAAATGTTATCATTCTAAAATGTTCAGAACTGCTAAATCATCATTTGTAAGTAAGCAAGTCTTCATATACTCTACATATAACTTACATTCAAAACACTCCTTAATAAAATGAAGCACTGAAGGGACACTAGAAGCCCAGGCACAAAATACACGGACACAAGAAGACTGCAGATCCCACTTCAGAAAGAATGCACCAAACACATTCACATTTATTTTCTTCTTTTTTTAAAGCAAATGACAAAGACCCAGTTTACCAGCTTTTATAAACCTAAGCTTAACATTACACATTTAAACATTGTCAAAACTTTACTAAGTTGCCAGCATCCATGCACAACTAGAAAACATCCTTAAATTTGTATTGAACCAGAAATGTATTACCATTAATGCATTAGTATCTTTCATTATTAAATACTGAAAAAAAATGGAAATTATTTTTGTGGAGGACTCGTCCTGGCAAAGTTAGCTTCACAGCAGGCGGACACTACTTGGCTCACGTTTTAAACACAATGGAAAGCAGATCCATGCTGGTGTTAAGAGTACAATCTTGTCCTAGCACTACTCAAGAGTCAAGGCTTACCTTGGATCATGTTTAATAAAAAAGCAAAGTGCATACAGAGATTACAACAATTTTAAAGACAAAAAATGGTCCTACTGTGTGGTCCCAACAATAAACTCAAAAGTCTATGACAAAGAGGGGCTCCGATGAGCTGTTTATAAATACTTTAGATTAGGTACAGTTATACTGAAAGTTGAGTTCGTTTGAAATCTTCAAAAAAATGTTCCTGTTAATCCTCAAATGGTGCTTGTTATAGTTTAACATTTCTGTTAAATGCGTGCGTTGAATTACTTGTTATCCAAGCGTAGCAGCTGCTCCTTACCATTTATTGTTAAGGACTTTAACTGTCCATCTTCTTCAACCTCTACTGTTTCTTGACCATTCTCGACAATTCTGTAGGACAGAATTTGTTTAGAAACTTCCTTTACAAAGTAAATATATATTTAAACATGAGAATATTCACACAGATATATACACATGTGGGTATTTTAAAGCACACTGTTGCTTTAAAAAAAATACCCTATTAATAAACTCTTTCTCAAAATAGACTTGCTCTGACAAAATAAGTTTTGTCCTGGTGACTGCTAAATATATGCAGAGATACTATTTATTAACCAAACAGAGTTGGAGGGCCGGAGATTTAGCTCAGTGGTACTGAGCCTGCCTTACAAGCACAAGGTCCTGAGTTTGATCCCCAGTACCAGAAAGAAAAAATATAGTTGGGGCCAGCAATATAGCTCAGTGGTAGAGTACTTGCATGACACACACAAGGCCCTGAGTTTGATCTCCTGTACTGTAAATTTTAAAAGTAAAAATTTTACTATTACTGATTTTAAATTTTACTATTCCTAACAATGCTTCAGAAACTTATTTTATATATTACATATTAAATATAAAGATTATTTCAAATAGTATACATTAAGAAGGAAAAGCTCTCTGGGCACAATGGCACATGACTGTAATCCCAGACACTCAGGAGACAAGTGTGAGCCCAGCCAGAGCATTTTAGCAAGACCATGCCTCAAGAAAATAAAATCACAGGGCCAGGGATTTAGCGCAGTGGCGTCGCACCTGCCTCACAAGCACAAGGTGCTGAGTTCGATCCTTAGTACATACATAGAAACAACAAAAAGCCAGGCATGATGGCGCACGCCTGTAATCTCAGCACTTGGGAGGCTGAGGCAGGAGAATCGCTGTAAGTTCAAGACCAGCCTGGGCTACACAGTGAGTTCCAGGTCAGTCTCAACTACATAGTGAGACCCTGTCTCAAAAAAAAGGAGGGAGGGGGGAGAAGGGGAGGGAGGAGGAGGAAGGGAGAAAAAAAAGAGGGGAGGGAGGAAAGGAAAGAAAGGAAAGAAAGGAAGGAAAGGAAGGAAAGGAAGACCGAAAGGGAAGAAAGGAAGGGAGGAAGGGAGGAAAGGAGGAAAGGAAGAAAGGAGGAAAGGAGAGAAGAAAAGAAAGGCAAGACAGGACAGGAGTGGGGACATAGCTCAGTGGTAGAGTGCTTGCCTAGTATGTGTAAGGCTAAAGGTTCAATCCGTAGTCACCCATACACACATGGGCATGCATGCCTGTAATCCTTGTACTCTGTGAGGCTGAGGCAGGGGGATCACTAACTAGCTCAAGCCCAACCTGGGCAACTCAGAGAGAACCTCTTTTTTATTAAAGAGGAAAGATGTAGCTCAGTGGTAGAGCGCATGAATAGTATGCCTAAGGCCCAGGGTTTAATCCCAAATAACACTAATACTAACACACTAACACATGCACACGCACACACGCCTACCTCTGCCTATTTAATTTAGAGCTCAAGCATACAGCTTATACTTCCACTCTGGGGGAATATACGAAGTTAATGTGGCATCAATAACACATTATGACATAAGTACATAATACAAAATATATAACAAATGCTACTGTACCTCTTTGTGGTGATTTTTCTACCATTAACTATTTTAGTAGAAGTTGATACAGATTTGAAGTTACCCATTCCACTGCCGCCAAATGATGTGGACGAAAATGAAGTTAGGCCCCCATGACCTAGGGAACCGAATGAAGTAAATCCTACAAGAAAACAGAAAGAAGGATGACTGGTGGCCAATACATCAAGTTCCAAATGAAACGGTGAACCAATTATCTTATGTAAGGAAGTCCAGGAGAGTAAAGCCAGAGGGAAAGAGCTGCAGGACCCAGAGGAAAGGAAAGCAACGGTCTCAAGAGCCACTGGCCATGTGCTCACAGGACACATGGCAACACTAGGCTGCTGCTCTCCCCTGCCCAGCACTGGGTGCCCTGCAAGACCTCCCCCACCCCACCCCTGCCTTTGATCAGGTTTGTTTACTTGAAACCCAATTTCCCTACACTGCAGCTAATTCCTTGGGGACAGAAAAAGGTTTAGTGATGAGATCAACTCGGTATCATCTGGCTCCTCTAGATTCTACAGGACTAAGACACTGCCCAAGAGTTCCACCCTGCCAGCCAGTAGGAACCAGAGTTCATCAGGTATGATCCAGTCAAGGCCAAGTGGGTTTACTGGTGAAGGTGTCCACTTGCAGTGAGTACAAGGCCTTGAACACACAGGGCTCCTCTGCCCCACCAAGCCTGCATGGCATCTTCCCAGGCCTTCTGCCATCCACCCACCTCTCCACCCTTTTCAGCCCCTACCTTCCATGAACTTGTAAATACCAAAAATGCAACAGCCTGGGTTGGGTGGGAGTTGTGATGCGTAGGGCAGTGTTTAAACCACACCTTCCACCAGAACCAAGGAAAAGTGAGGGGAAATGCCCCCACCACCACTCCAACTCCCAGCACCCCTTTGGGCAGGTTCCCAGGGGACAGCATTGTAAAGAAGGTAAAAGGGAAAGCTACCAACCCCTACCAACCAGCTTTCTCATCGGGGGAAGAAAGCTGCCTGGAACATTATAAGTACAGGTGCAAAATGTCCCTGGGACTGGGACTGGGACCTTTATTCTTCAGGAGCTGAAGAATGTGTGGTTCATTTTTAAAGAAATGGGTATTGGTGACAGGAAGGCTCTCCCTTTGCCCCTGGGTAGGTGGCCAGCAAAGCGACCAACCAGACACCATGCAATACATCTTCACTGTCCCCAGCAACAATGCCCCAGAAATCTCACATTTACCAACACCTCAACCGCAGAACAGAGACATATAACACACAGCTCCAAACTAGGAAATATTCAGAGTCAGGACCCAGTTAAGGCTCCCTTCCTTATTTGATACTTGGGACTCCAGCTGAGCTTGGTGGCACACCCAGCACTCTGGGAGACTGAGGCAGGATTTTAAGTGTGAGCCCAGCCAGGGCAACTTAGTCAGATGCTGTCTCAAAGTTTAATAAAAATAAAAGAGGACTTCATACACAAGGCAGTACGAAGGCCTCAGGTTCAATCCCCAGTATTGTAAACAAAACAAAAACCAAAACTTGGGTCCCACAGGCTGACTGTCCAGCTTCTTCCTCAAGGGCAGCACAGTCCCCTAGCCTGTGAAGCTTCTCCTAGACTGTCCACAGAGCTGAAGGGGAAATCCACAGAACCCAGCGCCTCTTTACACTGATGGGTTCGTGACTCAGAAACAAGCCACTAATGGAGAGCAGATCCAGAGGAACAGCTGGAGCCCAGCCAGACTCCACAGGGCCTATTTCTTTTGTGGCTGGTTCAGAGCAGCCATAGCCCCCAACCAGAGCATAAGTGACCTTTCAACTTGATACTTTGGGGAGACAGGAAGGAGATAGATGATAAGGGGCCAGGCAGGCCTCATTTTCTGAAACCAACACTACCACTGGGGCTGCCTAAGCCCTGAGAGGTAGACTGGCCTCATGTGTACCAATAGCACCTGCAGAAAGAGGCCAGCAGAGGGACCCCAAATATCTCCACTGAGAGTATGCCATGTACAAGGAGAGGAGAGGAAGGTATGGCCAGGTGCACCTCACTTCATCGCATTCAACCAGGAGATCAAACTGCTCAGGAGCTTCAAACTCAGCATTCATGGCTACAGCCCACTCATCCAACTCGGACTTCAGTATCTCTGGAACCTTTTTCTTCTCTTGCTTCTCTTTCCTAACTAGGGGAGAGATTCCTGGGAGATTCGTGTCTGGGGACCAGGGCTTTGCAGGGACCTTGGGGACCTCAGTTAACATTGAATGCACCACAGGTGAGACTACAAATCTTTGTGATCCTCAAGGCCAACCACGACCAGAGGCCAGGGGCAGAGATGGAGGTACATCCAAGGGTGTCCAGCCAGCTAAGGGAGTGCCTGACTTCCTTAGACATTTCCATGTATCTGGCATCCAACTCTCCTTCCCTTGAGTTGGACTCGACATTCAGGTGGTATACAACAGGAATAGCAGCGGGGGTGGCAGAGACACTTCATGTCTTAAAGAGGTCCCTCTTTCTCTGGTTCCTGGAGAGGGGTGTTTTCTTTCCCCAAGAAAAAGCAATCCTAGGGCCCCTGCAAGGGAGAGTGGACAGCTTGGGACCTCTACAGCCTGAGCCACCATCTTCAAGACAATGGGCCTTTTCACCGGAGGCACAGGGGGTGCCTTCTGGCAGATTTCAGGAAGAACCGTGGGGAGATCAGAGCCTGATTTTCACTGGGACTTCTGCAGGGACTTAGGAGAAGGGGCCCTGGATTCAGAGCACCAAGCAGCCCCTCCAGACCATATTGGCATCCTAGACATATCTAGTTTCAGTCTCAACCTCCTCCACTGCCAACAGGCCCGCGCCAACCATGAGGACCACCAGCCACTCTGAAAACATTCAAATTACTGGCCCTGCCAGGGAGGAAGCAGAAGTGATGCTGCAAGTGACTGACACCCCACATATTCAAGACTCTTTGGAGACCTGGTGTCTTTTGGCACTGTGCATCCTGAATGGACCAGGGGGCCAGTCTATCTTTGTGTTACAGGAAAAGAACGACACTACCCCCACAGGCCATAAGCCTTGCTGGCTCAGTTCACAGGGCAAACAAAGGGACAGAAACCAGAATCACTTAAAGGCAAAGGTAATTTCAGAAAGAATCCTACAATTAATTGTCCAAAAAAATACATTTTATGATCTACTTAAGCAATTTATATTTCCTTATGGCCTCATTAAAAATTAGAAAAAATTAACCACTAATTGTAATGTTGTATTTTTATTAAATCTCTAAAATATCACCGTTTTTTTTCAGAGTGTGACAGCATATTTGTTCTAGCTACCATTTCTTCTTTTTAATAAGTACATCTGAAGTACATAATGTTTACATTCCTTGGGAACTGGTACATGTCAATAACAATCTTAATTCCTATTTTCATCCCCGTTCATTTCCCTCCCTCCCTTCTCCATCAATTCAAAATATTATCATTCTGAAAGACTCTGGAACACAGTAAGTACTTCACACGAGTAGCTCATCTCCATCATGATTGGCCATTCAGCACAGATCCAGAGTGAGTCATGGCAATGAAAGCCTTTGTGGGGCTTCCTTCAGGCAGGGACAGTTACACACAGGCACCAGCCACAGGTACTTCCTACACAAAGTACTATTTTCTTGGCATTTTTAGCCAACTTCCTCACATTCTCTCCTGACTTATGCTCAGCATGTCATATGCTATCTGTGTCTGCTGAGAAAAGCACAACAAAATTTCTACCTAGTCAACAATTTACCTGTGATAAACTCAGCTGTAGCTGTAAAAGTTCTATGTAAGAACTAGGGGAACCTCAGGAGGGGGCAGGCCCAGTTTGCCTCTCTTGTACCACACCATTGTGCCACAGTATGTGCAATGGCTCTGGTTAACCTAAATTCACTCTCCGCACACTAACACTGGGTATGACCAGCCCACTTCAGGAGCCAGTGTGGCTGCAGCCACAACCTTCTAGTCCCATCAAGTTGGATGCTTCCTACGACACTACATGTTTTTTATTTAATTGCAAAGGAGGTCAGATAACATGAAGGATCTAGTGAGAATGTCCAAGTGAGTAACCTTCCAATTACCCGAAATACATATGCTTTATAACCAAGAATTTCATCAAATGTTGTCCTTCATTACTTGGAGACTTTCTAAGCAGAACATTCTTGGGAAGATTAGTGGGGAAATGAAGGTTATTAAGCACCTATTTGTACGCACTGAAAAAATGCTAGTTTATCTACAAAGCTCCCCTTATCAAAAGAAACATACATACTTAAAGCTGCTGCAACAGGATATTCTAAGTATACTGATTTCTCTCCAGACAACAAAGATTAAATCCAGGGAATTCATACCTGTATCAAATGAAGAAAATCCACCTCCAAAGGATGGAAATCCACTAAAGGCAGAGAAAAAGGAGCCTGTGCCACGGCTTCTGCTTCCTCGGGGACCCCTTCGGTTTCCAAAAAAGTCTTCAAATGGGTCTTCTACAAACAAACAGCAACGCAGAGAATAAGAATCTTTATTTACATTTACTTTTCCCATGGGAAAAGGAAAGTGTGTTAATGCTTTCCAACATACCATTCCATCAGGAACAAACACCTTACCAACATTAATTTACAGTAAAGTAGAATGTCTTGACCATCTCATTCAACACTCCTACTTACTGCTTTAACTCAACTAAAGCTGTGACAGACCACGATTAAATGAAAGCACCATACATATAAGCATGACCCAAGATCACTGACATGCACTTGAGAGAGGTTTTAACATTGCCTTTTGTTGTGTCCTGTTCAGATATTGTCCTGCTGTCACTATTGGATTTCACACATAGCGTCTTTCAGGGAGCCCAAGCGACCTCTCCAGAGTAATTCAGATCTACACACACAGGATCACTCTAACACATCTGTCTAAGAGCATGCTGGCACAAAACAGCTACAAAACTCAGCACAGCATCCAGAATCCCTTTCATATTCCTATAAGACTGAGGTCTCAAAAAAATTTTTAGTCAAAGTAAAACTTGAACAACAAATATTAAGTGGCAGGCGTAATATTGTACTTTGAAAAATAAGACACAGAAAAGTATTGACACAGCATACATTATTACTGGAAATAATAAAATGCTCCTGGAAATAAAAGATTAGTAGACTTGTCAAGGAATAGTTCACATTAAACATAATAATACAATTTTTTTTTAAGTACCAAGAGCACAACTTTGTTGTGGCTATCAATCAACAAGTACTTCACTGAAGACATAAAATTTGTTTATACATACATTCTATTGTTTTAATTTACCTTTTTCTTTGTAATTACTAAATGCTATATTTTTTCTGGAACACAAGGAAATCTGTGAGGAATAATAGGTAGGGGATCCTAAAGGATGCATTAGGATGTAAATACATGCAGAAGAGAGAAGCCACCTAGAACACAGAATGACAAAATTAGTGTGGCACGTTTCCAAGACAGAGGGCAAAACAGCAGCCAAAAAGGGAACCAATGTGCCCAGAACATGAAGGTGAGAACACAGCAGAGCCTGGCTCAGGACAGTGAGGTTCAGGAGCCTGCCAGGCCCAGCAAGGCTGCAATCCAGGGCACAGCCACAGAGACCAGAGGGAGCTCCAGCTGGATAGAGTGCACTGTACCTTACAGAGAACTGTGACAAGTTCCAAGAGCTTGTACCAAGCTTGTTCCAAGAGCTAGGTAAAGGCTACATGAGAGGGCTGTGTATGCAAATCCACACATGGGCATGCTCCCCGCCCAGCCCCACCAAGGATGTATGCAGGGAGGGATGGGGAAAGGTTAAGCCCAATACATTACTGATCCATAACTCAGTTCCCACATGCCACAGTTCAGGCCACTCTTTCTTTAAATTCATTTTTGGCAGGCATGTGGTGCATGCCTGTAACATGAGCTACAAGATGTTTAAGCCCAGGCTAGCAACAAGACTGTTTCCAAATTTTGAAGTAAAAATGGCTGAAAGTTTAAATGGGGGGTGGGGGCCAGAGATATAGCTCAGTAGGAAGGTTCTAGGCTCAATCCCCAGTATTACCCAAAAAAAATGTCATTCATGCCAGGCAGGGTGGTTATGTGCCTGTAATCCCTACTACCCAGGAGATGGCGTGAGGAAGATCACAAGTTCTGGGCAACTCAGCAAAACTCAATCTCAAAATCAAATGCAGGGTGGGGGGATTTAGCTCAGTGGTGCTCACCTGCGTCTGTCTCAAAATAAAAAAGGTCCCAAGTTCAATCGTAGGGGAAGGGGCAGAGGGGAGGAAGAGAAGAAAGAAGAAGAAAGGGGGACAGGGATGTAGCTCACCAGTAGAACTCTTGCCTAGCATAATCAAGGCCCTGGGTTCCATCTCCAGTATTCATGGTTGGGGGGGGGATTCACTCATGAGCTGCTATATATAAATAGATCTTACTGCCCTGCTGTTCTAATAGAAGATAATAAAGTCAAACCAAATCTATGAAAACTCCATTTCAAATAAAATCTGCACATTCTATTTAGTAACCACCTTTAAAACTGATTGCCACAGCTACACATCAATTGTGCCAGTGAATTTTCCCATACAGCAGATCTACAATAACATGTGTAAGTAACATCTAAACCCAAATAAGAATCGTAAAATTAAACCTTGCCATGTGCTGAAAGGTAACACTTAAACCCATCTATACAGACAGCCTTAAACTCTCCCCACACAGTACAATCTTAACCCAGTCATTATTTGGCACACTCATAGAATTATAATTACATGGAATCGTACAACTCAACAGTATCTTTCTGCAATTTCCCCTCTATCACTGCTGTAAAAGTGACTTCGGGGCTAGGCATGTAGCTCAGCAAGAGTGCCTGGCATGTGTAAGATTCTGGATGAACCTAGAGTATTTTGCAAAACACGGGTTAAGAGGACAAATGTAAACTTTAATGTTTTTGAATAAACGTCAGTAAGATGTCTCAGCGTATGTTACCAGCACCGTTCTATCACCAGGGCAGGCACAAGCATGGTGGAGGGAGGAGGTGCTCAGCAACACAGCCTAGGCCAGCAGTTGAAAGTTGGCAGAGATGCACACTCTCTCTCCTTCCTGCTCACTCATGTATGTGCGTGCATGATGCCCATGCATGTGTTAGACCCAACTCCTATGTTTCCTCCTCTTGCCTCATATGTGAGGTGTACTAGGCAATGGGGTATCAAAGGAAAAGGTGACTATGGCTCAAGGACCTAGCCCGCAGTGGGAAGAGTCAGGTGCACTCAGGTAGGCACAGAGTCAGGGGCAGGAGGGACAGAACTGTGGATAATTTTATGTGTTGACCTGCCTGGGATGTGGGACCACCCAAATGGTTCTGGGTGTTTCTGGATGAAGGTAACATTTCAATCATAGTCACAGTCACGTAGATCACTCTGAACTTAAATCCACAGGAAGATCTTAAAGAGTACCGAAGACTTAATCCACCTTCAATACTACAGAGCAAACCAGCACTGGGAGTTTCCTTGCTAGCTCTGTAAGCTACCTAAGTGAGGAGTCTAAGCCTCACCATAAATGACAGGAGTCCCTTGGTCCTGTTGTTTCCCTAGGGAACTCTAACCAACTCAGATCCTTTCACAAGTATCTTTAGGCAAGCCAGTTTTAATTCAGCTCTGGATCCTGACATACAAACCCTACCTGAAACAGGTATCTTTTATCACATAATTTTTTCATTCCAATGTTGCAGTTAAACCCACCATTTTCTCAAAATTACTAAATCCAATCCAAAACATGAGCAGTTACTAAAGTAACTGACAACTAAATCAAACTGATAACCAAAAAAGTATACTGAATCATGTGAAGAGCATAAAGCACACACATCACTGACACAGGTGCAACATACAAAACGCCCCACAGAAGGAAAATGAGGATGTGGGAAAGGTGGTGAAGTCCACACATCTTCGTAGAGCCTGACAGAATAGCAAGTGTACAGTGGAGAGACAGTGACTGAAATTAGATGATTTAATCTAGTGCCCACGGGGGCAAAGGGGAAAGGTAAGCTCACAGTGTGCACATGAAACCCACCGGGAATTAGAGGACACAACAGTGATTAGCCCCCCTGTGGTCCCAGATTATTGAAACCCAAGTACACAGAAAAGCTGGGACAGACGGGACAAGAAAAGAAACCCACAACAACCCTAGAATGCATGCCAGCTATTTTGAACACAGGTAAGCATTTTGTTCAGCACCACCAGCATCTCTCAGCAAGGAGAACAAACCCCACAGACTGCTATGTCAGGCAAGACCACTGCTATCTACAAGGGATTCCAATGTCAGAGCAGAGCCAAAGACACTCATTTATCACACTCCAGTGGGATAGGGGCCCACATATTCAGAACAAAGTAGTGACATATTAGGAAGGAATCTGGAATAAAAATAAACAGGAACACA
Source organism: Fukomys damarensis (assembly GCF_012274545.1). Classification (NCBI taxonomy): domain Eukaryota; kingdom Metazoa; phylum Chordata; class Mammalia; order Rodentia; family Bathyergidae; genus Fukomys; species Fukomys damarensis. The sequence goes on from NW_022900928.1 coordinate 84,330,302, forward strand.
AGAAAAACAGCCACGTTAGCTCAGTGGTTCTGCTGCCTGCCTTGCAAGCGTGAGGACTGGAGTTCAATGACCAGTACCCCCACACACAAAAAAAAACAACAACAAACTGCCACTGACCCCACCATGCTGCAAGCTTGCAGACAGTGTGGTTCTCTGCACCTTAGATCAGCATCTAGAATAAAGCCTGGCACCAAGTTACAGGGCATGAATCATATTCACTAGGTCCAGCAAGTACTGTTATCCTCCAAGAATTGGAATTATTCATCCTCATCAGAGGATACAAAATATGCTGGACTAAACTCTTCTACTTTGAAAACCACGAGGCCTGATTTTAGAAGAGGAGCCCTGGAGACAGGAAGAATGCACATCTGTGAATCTACAGGACCCACATCCTCCCTGAAGAACCCTGTCTAAGGAAGTACTGGTTCTGTCAAGCATCCTTCCTGCCCCTGCTCTAAGACAACATTTTTTTCTTCCCATTACCCCATCTTCTTCCTGTTTCCTCAGAGAATGTGTCACGCCTATTCACCTTCCCAGAATGGACTGTTTCCAAGATTTAAACCATTCTTCCTAGCCCAAGACACTTTCTGTGTGCTTATACGAATGTAGCTCTCTCAACCTATGAGCTGTGCACAAGACAGTGACTGTCACACAAAACATTCAATGCCTATGAGCCAAACACTTGGAAAGCTACTGCCATCCTGTGGAGGGAGGAGGGTTAAACAGGAAGTGTCACACAACTTTGGCTGGTGGCCTGATCTCAGAAAGTGCACGAAAAGCCTTATTCGCTGCGTTCTAGGCATGGCCAATCCAGGTCTTTCAGGCAGATAAGAGTCCTCAGAATGACTCAACGGGCCACAACCTGCCCTCTTGGGAAGAGGGGCAGAGGCCAGGATGTGTGTACTGAAAAGCAGCTGACAATAACTGCAGTAGCATTTATCCTAATACTAAGTGAAAGCTGCTCCAGACCTCAGAGCAGCAATTCTCAACTGTGCAAAGGGCCAGGCTGTAACACGGTGCATTTGCCCAGAATGGCTCAGAAGGAAGAGCAGGCCAATCCCCCGAGAGAACAAGCAGACACACCCTGTAGAACAGCTCACCACTGGGCTGGTATGTAAAGCCACATGAATAATGTCTTTATTTTAGCAACTTAAGGTGGAAACAAGTCTAACATACCATGTTATCACGTGTATGCCTTACTCTTTGCCATCTTTCAAATTTCATATGTACATATTTGGATGTGTGTGAAAACTTGCCCTGAAGTAATTGAGGACACTGGCTATTGACACAGAACCTAGGGCTGGGATTTAGCTCAGTGGTTCTGCTGCCTGCCTTGCAAGTGGAAGGCCCCGAGTTCGATCCCCAGTACCAAAAAAAACCATCCAAAATGCACAGAACCTAATAGTAGCACCATTTCATGACAGTGCAGGACTCAGACACAAATCCACATGCAGGATTAAAAACCAATCTGTTCTGCCTCTCATGTCTGCACTGTACATTTTTCAACTTATAACCCACCTTAACAAAAAACAAAAGGGGTTGGAGGTTATTATCAGTTGAATTGTGGCCTTTCTAAAAAGATGCTTGACGTCCTAACCTTGGGCACCTGTGCAGGTCATCTTATTCAGAAATAAGGTCTTTGCAGATGATCAAGTCTAAGACAAAGTCACTAGTGTGGCCTCTAAATTTGTAATCATCACTGGCTGCCCCTGTGTAAAGAGGGAAGTGGATGCAGGTAGATAAGAGAGGGGAGACCATGTACAAACACAGGGAAAGACATCCATAAGCCAAGGTCCACCTAAGCCACCTGAGCAGGATGGCTAATTCTTCCTTGGCCTCACAAGAAACAGACTCTAGAACAGACCAAGTTCCTAGGCTGCCTGCCTCCAGTACTGGGAGCAGCTCAGCTTTTGCAAAAACTCCTGCTGCCAAAGCCTAGCCTTCCTAGGTGGAAATGGCCAGGAGACAGTGGGTCTGGTCCCTCAGGGCCCCACTTCTCAGTTCCATCAGTTCTAAAGCAAAGCAGCTATGGTTATCTGACCAAGTACGGTATTAAGGCATCAAAACAAAGCTTTTTGCTCTAGACAAAGTTTATAAACTAAATCTCTTTATAAAACAGAGGCCTGGGGCAGTTCTTTTACAATTTATTCTTGCCTTGGCCTCCCAAATTCTGGGATTACAGGCATGAGCCACCACGCCTGGCTTACAATTTATTTTTGAAACAGAAGCACCTCTGGCTCTGGCCCACAGAGCTCCTCCTCACAGATCTCCTCCTCACTTAGCGGTGATGCATACTCCTCGCTGAGCTTCTCTGCATCCCAGGGGCCAGATTCCTCCTCACTGGATACAGGGCCCAGCTCCTTGCTGAGAAACTCAGTATGGCCCCAGCTATGGCCTTCACTCAGCTCCTCGTCACTAAAGAGATCGAGTTCCTCACTGGAGATCACATCCAAAACCTCACTGCTCTCTTCACTCAGGATGTCTTCTCCTGTTTCCTCATAAGAGGGCTGGTCTAGATCTTCACTAGGCTCCAAGTCCTCACTGGACACTTCCTCGAATCCTGGGGAGTAAAACAACTGACTCACTACCTTAAATTGAGATCCCAGCTCACAAAAGAGGCTACTTTCACCCTCCTCACAATTACATGCCCTCCAAGGTCGGGTTCCCTGGGTTCTACAAACCATGCATTTCTCCACTACTGCCTTGATGTTCCATTCACCAAGGCTGACAAGATTGCTGCCTTCATGAAGGAAAAACGCCAAGGTGTAAAATGAAAAAGCTCCCAGAAACGGACTTCAGGATCAATTTTGGCTTTCTGAAGTGCAAATATAAATAAAATATTAAGTTATATATGTAATCCTCCCAGAGGATAGTTCCTACCCTGACTATTGGATCCAAAGGTAGTGCTGCCGAGTCCTTTCCTAAAAATACCTGACACTAAGATGACAAATGAGATCCCCTAATCCAGGTTAGCTTATTCCTGCTTCATTCAGTTAGGGCTTATCTGCATGCGCTCCATGTTATGAGAAGGATTTAAATATGGCCTGGTGCATTCTGAGCACTGCCTTACTCACTTTGCTGGGAGAGCTACTTCCATTGATAATATTGAGGCTGGCCAGGCCACAACCTGCCCTGCTTTCTCGTTTTCTGGCTCTGAGGTTCACTGGACCCCAAAAGAGGAGGCAGAGCAGCTTATTCCACAAGAAGCTCTATATTCTGAAAAATGCAAAAATAGGGCTCAAAAACATCTTACAACAGACTTTTTTTTTAAGATGAGGCCTTGCTAAATTGCCCAGGATGGCATCAAACTCATCTTTCTCCTGCCTCTCAGCCCCCCGCATAGCTGGGAATACACGCACATGCTACTGTACCCAGCTATCTTACTTACAATGGATTTTGAGCTACTTCTTTGAAAGTCAAGCCAGGAGAGAGGGAAAAAAACACTGTATGAAAAATTAAGGCTGAAACTAATGTGCTATAATACAGGGACAACATAAATGAACTGTGTACATGACCTAGATGCTAAGCCCCATCCCTGCATGCCACACTCTACACTACACATACCACCAGTGGGCTGCACAGTGACTTCATACATGCAGAAGCTGTTAAGCACTTTTGCTTCCTGTGTGTAAGTCCTTACAGCCTGAAAATGGAAGTCCCTCAGAACACCTAAAAGAATGGATGGAAAAGCGTCACTGCCACACTCACCATAGAAAGGCAGGAATGCCTGCTGTGAGGTCTGAGCAGCCCAAGAGCAGCTTCAATAAGCCTCGAGTTGGACTACGGCAAAAACTCAATTCACTCACACCTAACTGTAAGTCAATATGTTCTTTACAAAGAAATGCTCAAGGAAAATCATTGCTAATACAGACACTAATATGTGAGACAAAGCATGTTTAAGAGCCCAGCAGCTCACACACGAAGATCACCGATACCTGTTTCCCTCTTGTGCACCCCAGAAATGAAGCCTAAGGTACCAGAAAGGTTGGCCTTTTTTGGCCACCAGCAGACTCAGAATTCCAACTCCAGCCCTGCCTACCCACAAATCAGCCACCATGGTGACTGCTAAAGATTTTAATAAAGATTATAATGCAAAGGTCTATCACATCAAAGACTGAAAAAGTCAGCAAAGTATTTCTTAAGTAATAATTTCTGGCCCACGAAGGTAAAATAATAAAGAATATAATTGTATTTCTACTTCATACAAGTATACCTCAATAGAAAATGCTTGGGAGCAAAAGTGTTTCAAATTTGGGATATTTTTTCAGATGCTAGAGTATTTGCATGAATTCATCAGGTGAACATTATTAATTCAAAAATCAAAAGTGCTCCAAAATCTCAAACCTTCTAAGAGAGTCCTGCCAGCCCACATTATGTTTATGGCAGCTATGACAGGACCACAGAGTCTCCCCCAAATCCCCCTAATCTGAGCACACTCCTGCTTCATATCAGTGGTTCCAAGCCAGTGAACTTGACCATATGCTCACCACTGATTACACCTCAGAAGGCCAAAGTCAGGCCAGAAAACAGAGTGAGCTAGGTGTGGTGGCGCATACCTATAATCCCAGCACTTGGGAGGCTGAGGCAGGACTGCCACAAGTTCAAGGCCAGTCTCAACTACACAGCCACAACTTATCTCAAAAAAAGAAAACATTAACAATATGGAAAATCTCCAGGAATCCCCCATCTGAGATCAATTGAAAATTGAAGGCCTAAACCACCTTTAGGCACAAGACCTACCAGGGCAGTGGCAAACTGCTCCTCCTCATGCCCAAGGCAGGCAGGGGATTCTCCAGAGGTGTCCTCTGTGCTGTTGTCACAGGTGGACACAACTGCTCTTTTTTCCCCTCCTGGGGGTTGCCAGTGGTATTCAGACTCTTCAATCATTCTCCGGGCAATGAAGGAGGCAAACACAGGATGTGTTTACCTTCAATATGCATGAGACAAAAGTGACAGCGACAGCACATTCAACTCTGATCTCCCAACTCTCCAAGAGCCTATCAGTGTCCCAAGATATAAGAGGAATACTAACAGCAGAGTCACAAGAGCACCTGGCACACTGCCTGTGTCCAAGACACACGGATGCCCAGGGTCTGGCATCAGGACTGAAAGTAGACAAGAACACCTATGCTCACAGTCCAACAGCTGTGAACCAGAGACTCTCCTCTTCTGCCACCTGGCACCACAAATGCTGTGGCCTCAACTGTCACAATTAGAAGAGAAAGGTTGGGAGGTCACAAGTTCTCTGAATAGCATCTATGACATTTAACGATTTTAACAAGACAACTCCATGGAAAATTTACACAGAGACTGGTGTTCCAGAGCAGGGCTGGGGATGGAGCTCAGTAGCAAAGCATCTGCTCAGTCCACATAAGGTCCTGGGGGTTCCATCTTCATCGCCTACATCCTCGTGCTGGGCTAACACAGCAAAACCAAGCAAATAGAACAAGGTCAAGAGAAAAAAATACATTAAAACCTTCATTATCTTAATGTGCACACTACACATTCAAAAGTCTTCCAAAAAGAAGGCAGAAAAGGTCTGACCACTTCTGTGCTGCTTAAAATCAAAAGGTTAGTTACAAAAACACAACATAAAACAGGAAGTGCACCACTGGTCACCAGCCACTGACACAACACACACACCAAAGGATCCACTTACCACCAAAGAAGTCGAATGAAAATGGGTCCCTTCCACCAAAAAATTCCCTGAAGACATCATCTGGGTTACGGAATGTGAAGCCAAACTCAAATGGATTGCCAAGGTGGCTTCCACCTACATAAACACAGGATGAAGGTTAGTTTATGAATTCTGGTCTCTTTAAAACACCTATCTATCTGGGGTTCTCTTAGACTAAAAATGAGCCCCACACTGATCAAAACTATCTGTGCATAGGGGGCTCAGCCCTCAAGCAGAGGTCCCAGCTGGGTTTTCTTCATTACTACTTCTCTGGTCAGCATAGATTACACGCATTTTCAAGGCTTGTTGTGAAGGCTTATGGAAACCCAGAGTAATTTACACAACTTCCCCATAGCTGCAACATGACAATATGGGTTCAGAGCAAGACTCTGAGGCACCCAAGCTAAAGGTGCATGTTACAACAGCTGATCACCATGGGGACTTTCCATGACATACACTGTATTTAGAGTCTGCCCTTTAAACCCAAAGGACACACTGACTACACTCCGGTTAGTTATCTAAGGGTGTAAGTTCATAATATGACAGTACAGTGAGGATAGACACTGTATCACATCTACAACAGGTATATCAATAAATTCTTCCTTCTAACAAGATTCTAGTTTTTGGTTTTATTATTTTGTTTTGGTGTTAAAACAGGGTCTAAATAAGTAGCTCATGCTGGCATTACAGCAATCACCACATCAAGCTTAACAGAAAGTTTTACTAGTTTCATAGATTTTTGGTTGTTTGGGGGTTGTTTCATTTTCTTTTTGATACTATTGATTGAACCCAGAACATTCACAATGAGCTACATCACCAATCTTCTCCCTTATTTTGAGATAGGGTCTTAGTAAACTGCCCAGGCTGGGCTCAAAGTTCTCATCTTTCTGCCTCTGCCTCCCAGAGTATTAAGGTTAAAGTTCTGCACCACTTAGCCCAGCTTTTTAGTAGACTGTTTAAAAGTGATATATCTCCACTCTCTACCCAATTCAGTCCACTTTTAGGCTATACCTGTATTTATCATCAAATAGACCATATGGAGATTCAGTAATTTACAATTCATAAACAACTCAATAAATTCAGTTGACTTTGTCAAGACCTTTGTCTCCAAGGAGAAAATTCATTCACATACCTCCTCCACCACCATTTAATCCTTCTTTGCCATACTTGTCATAAATGTCCCGTTTCTTAGCTTTAAATTTGAAGGGGAAAAAACACATACACACATTAGAGCTATGTTCTTTTCAAATCCTCAGAATTCAATTGGTAAGGTACTTCCCAAGGTGTAAGTGAGGGTTCAGCTTCTCACAAATTTCAAGAAGTTAGGCTCCTCTTACTTTAAAGAAACATGAACAGAAGGGAAACTTTACATACCTGTCTCCTGAAAAGTGGTTCAGAAAACTTTTAATATCATATCAATCTTTAAAAATTATAAATACTAAAATATTTACTCCATTAGATCATTTTTTTAAACTGTCTGGAACCCCTACATACATTAAAAAATTTCATAACCAAGTATAAAATCATTGTACCCTGGAAGTGAACCTTACTACAAAATCCTGAGTATATGGAAACCAAAAAGGAGACAGCCTAGGCCTTCAGGCCACCAGCTCTAGGGAACAGCTGAACATATGGCCGCCAAGTGCCCTGCTACTCTCCTCTGCTGGTCCTGCTGCATTTCACACTCTAAAAATGAGGACAACACAGCACAACTCTGCAGCAACTGCCAGTGATTTTAATATACCACCACTTCTGTCCCCCTAAAAAGATCTTATTCCACAAAATAAGAGGCTTAAAACCAGCTAGTTTTAGGTACAGAGCCTTGATAACAACATAACCCTAGATTTAAAAGATAACTCCAGCTGTGGCTAGAGGTTGCCCAAGAGTATGTGAAAAAATACACTCTCCCTCCAATAATCAAACCAGACCTTTGCATGGTCATTTAAAGGTTGGTTCTCTTTCTGGAAGACATAAATTGTCAGTCTAGGGAAGGGGAAAAATAAGGAAGAGGGAAATACTAAGAATAAACATGTGTTACACACATGTATCAACTTCCCAAAGTGATAAATGTAATCATCATGCACTGTTAACATGTACTAATAAAAATAGTGGGGCCGGGGATTTAGCTCAGTGGTTCTGCCGCCTGCCTTGCAAGAACAAGGACCTGAGTTCAATCCCCAGTACAAAAAGAAAAAAACAGTATCCATCCATGATATCCCTAAGTCTGGGGATGCAGAACCAAGTACACTTTCTACCAGGCAGGGTTCCTGAAATCTCCAACACCATTCCCCTCAAAGTCCTACTGGCTGTTTTTAGACTATAAATGCAAAAAAGTATCAATGCTTTATGTTTTCACAAGTAAGAAAGTCATGAAATCAGATGTCCAAGATTCCCTTTAGGACAACAGAGGACAGAAGTATATGGGGTCATCATAGTTAGTAGCACAAGGGCACCATATGCTGGTCACTGTTGAGACCAAGTGATAGTTCACTGAAATTCTTCTAAAAAGTGGTTTTTATCTATCATGTGAATAGACTTGTTGTGGTCAGTGAATCAGGGCCACCGTTCCTGGTACCTTTGCTGTGATTCACACCAGTCATTGCCCACTGCAGCCCCAGAGCCTAGACAGTAGTTTTCCCACCTCTGGCACTGTTCCCACCTGGCCTGTGCAATCTTTTCTGCACTATGAAATCGCTACTCATGGCATGTTCTGAGCTGTATGTTCAATTCCTTTTTCTCTCACAGTAAAAGTTCCTCCAAGTAGTAAAACTCACTCCATGAACAAGGTGCTGTTCCAGGCAGAACTATGTCATGAAAGCAGTCACATTATTAGAGCCGCAGACATTATTAGAGACATTATTAGAGCCGCAGAAACAGGGGCATCCACTGTTGCCTTCAGTGACAAATAGTCTGGCAACTCAACCTAACCCTAACCCTAAGCTCCTCACACCTAGGATACTAAGTGCTATTTTCAAACAGTCATCCTTGGAGAAGCCACAGAAGCCAAACACTCCTTAGGACTCACAAGTAACTCTCCAGGTCCAATCTCCATGGCCATCTAATCCAGTTGGAAACACAACACATCGTGCCCACACACTGCCCATCCCTGTGTGCCAATTCACCCACTCAGCCCTGCACATGCCCAGTGTGTGCCACTTACCATCTGATAACACCTCATATGCCTCAGCCACTTGTTTGAATTTTCGCTCTGCTTCTTCTTTATCCTCAGGATTTTTATCTGGATGCCACTTTAGTGCCAGTTTCCGGTATCTGGAAAGAACAGAGTATCGGTCATGGCCAAAGTCCAGAAGTCAACTATGCTTTTAAAACTAACGTAGTTAGCAAGAGAATGGTTTAAGAGCTGCCATCTGGTGAAATTAATACTAGTATTACCTAGAAAGCTTCCCTTTTCCCGAGAATGAAGTAAGAGTTCTACATCCAGACACTAATATAATCTAACTCCCCAAACTAGGCATGCTTGTATGCCACAGTGTCCACAACATAGGCCAATGATTACTGACAAACCCACACACAAACTGTATTTGGGGGAGGGATCTCTGTAGAAGTGGCCTTGGTCAGTGGGCAGTAAAGATCCAACATATCGCCCATATCTTTCTAGGTTGTCCCTATTTCTCAGCCAGCCTGGCTGATCATTGTTAGAAGATGAATGAGTTAACTGCCACAACACAGACCAGGATGCTAGGATCCTGCCATGAGCCACCTGCTGTGGAATCATTATAGAAATGGAGTTTATAAATAATGTATTTGAGGATGGGGAGTATAGCTGAGCAGCAGAGCATCTGCCAGCATGTGAGGCTCAGGGCTGGGTCCCAGCACCAAGTAGGAAGGGAGAAGCCTCTGATGAGCAAAGCATAAGCTGCACACTTTTAAAAGACAGTATGCTGTGCCTGGCAAACTCATATAATCCCAGCTACTATGTGTGAGAGGCTGACACCCAGAAACTGAAGGCTAGGCGACTCAGTGACATCTTGACTCAAAATAAAAAATACAAAAGGCTAAGGACATGGCTCTAGAGATCAGCTGGGTTCCATCCCTAGTATGGAAAAATAAGTAAAAGGCATGTGGCATTAAAGGAAGGGAGGAACGCATCCCTCAAATCTAAAAGTAGAATAGGAATATCACCAACCATGCAGTGCTCATGTGGAAATTAAGTAACTTAGGAGAATTCACTTCTTTCTCTCTGTCCCTGGTCATACATACATCACTAAAGTTTTTAAAAACTGAAGTGCAGGAGCTAGGAGCTGAGTTCAGTCAGACAGCACTTGCCCAGCAGGTACAAGGCCCACAGGGTCTGATCCCCCACAACACAGGAAAAACAAAACAAAACCAAGATATAGTCCAAAGTTTAAGAGAGAAGTATAAACCATAGCAAACTACTTCCAACGCTGGCCTGAAGACCTGTCTAACCTGCACACCAGCACTTCACTGGCCCTTAAAACTTGTGATTCCAATTGTAGAGGAATTGACTGTCTCAAAAGACCAGGAGTGAGGTGGCATCCACACATCCTTAGTCTTCATATGGCCAGTGCACACCACAAAGCCAGAGGCCCAGGAAGCGGCAGTTCTTAAAATATGCACCACCCCATAGCTATCATTCTCCTCAGCTGGAAAGTCAATATTTACCAAGTGAGGAAATCTTGCTGCTTTTAAAAAGGGCCTTTTTCTAAAGTTTGTACTTCCAAGTTATCCTGGAGACATCAACCCTAGGTAAAAGCAATCTACTCTCTACCTCCAGCACAACGGAAAGCACCTAATTCTATTAGTAAAAACAAAGGCTTTGCACATTCTGGATTTATTCAACAACAATGAAAGACTCAGAAATATCTCTTTGGTCCACAAAAGTACTATTGGCTATTAACTGACCAGTTAAAGAACAGTGCAGAAGGCCAGAGATACAACTCAATAGGCACAGCACCTGCCTGGCAAGCTCAAGGCCCTGAGTTTAAATCCTGGTAAAAAAAAAAAAAGAAAAAAAAAGAAAAGAAAAAAGAACAATGCAGACCTAAATCAACTGCCAAAAGTCATACACAGGATGAAAGAGACCCACAAACACCTGACCGGTCTGCCCCAGTGAGCTGTACCTATGGTCCCTTGGCTGAGGTTTGAAATGGGAATATTCTGCAAGTAACTTTACGTAACACATCCATCACTCTTAGCTTTTCTTAAACAACAACAACAAAAACAAACAAACAAAAAACAGTAGTGCTAAGGATTGAACGAAGGGTCCTGGGCACACTAAGCACACTCTCACTGAGTTGCATTCCCAGACCTAACTCAACAAACTTCCAGCCTGCACAATGGCATATACCTATAATCCCAGCTACTCAGGAGGGTGAAGCAGGAGGATCTGAGTTCAAGCACAATCTGGGCAATTCAGCAAGATGCTATCTTTAAATACAAAGTAAAAAGGGCTAAAGACAGCTCAAGTGAGAGACCCTGGGTTCAATCCCCAGTACTATCCCACTCCATAAAACAAACAAACAAAAAAAAAATCTGTTTGTGTAGAAGCGTAGATTTAATTATTTCACAATATTAAAGAGTGATTTCAATAACCCTAGGCTTACTGCTCACTCTATAAAATCTCATTCATGGCCTAGGCCTGAATATAGTTCAGGCTGGACTTGAAATCACTATATACCCCAGGCTGGCCTAGAACTCAAAACAATCTTCCTCAGCCTCCCAAGTTCTCCATGAGTTTTTGATCTACCTCAAGCAGAAAAGGAGTCCAGGACCAAGGCACAGGAAACAAGATAACTGGCAAGATAAGGACTAGGATAGGCCCAGATGTGGTACACACATCCACTGCTATCTCAAGTTAAATATTAATTAAAACTACATGGTGCTGATAGACAGTACACCACCATTGTCAGACACAATCTTCAGACTGCTCTGTAGCTCAGCAGTAGAACACCTGCCCAACAAGTGAGGCCCTCAGCTCCACCCCAACACTACCAAATAAGTAGCAGGGGGCTCTAATAGGTAACAGAAAAAGATGTGCCATCCAGTCACCAGTGTACAACTGCAGCCATACAGTACTTACGCCTTCTTGATGTCCTCAGGGGAAGCATGTCTCTGCACGCCCAGAACTTCATAGTAATCCACCATGTTTTAACAGTTTGTTGGAACAAGTCCTGCAAATAAAAATGTGTGGTCAGTGACAAGGCTGCCATGGTTGGGTGGGTCATGAGGTGAGAGCTGGGCAGGAGGGAAGGGTTCAGCTCTGCACGTATTGACCACAAAGGGAACTTCCATAGCCTGCCACCAGCCTATACGGCAAGGCCTGGTCTGAGCCCTGGTTCCAAAACTCATGCCCAGAGACCTCACAGACATGGGAAATACTCTGGAATAGCCTAATACTAGCCTAAGCCAAATACTCAAATTAGGTGACTGAGTGCTCAGCCAGAGTCCAGATGGCCATCTGACAGGAGCTGACAAGCCTGCTGTATGTACCCTAGACACGACCACACATGGAAGCTTCAGTTACCTTCCTCCCTTTAGGTGATCCTGTGCCAGGCATTGGGCAAGGCTATGGAGCTTCAAGGACAAAAACACTGTCCCTACCTAAGAACCTGCCCTCTAAGCACCTCACTCACTCTTATTAGAGGATTTCCAAAGCCCTCCCATACTCTCCCAAAAGAGAAAAAGGAAAGGCCTTGGACTCCAGTTATTGGTGTAACTTTACCATCAGGCAGGTGCTCCATCTCCCACACCACACCACCCTGTGGCCAAGGCTGTCAACCAAATCGCTGCACATGAAGCCTTCAGGGTGGAAGAAACTAGCAGCAGAGAGCCTTGCTTCGTCTGTTCCAATAGTAGAACGGAAAGCCACTCTGCTCCTGCCACCTCTGCAACTGTTGAAGAACATGCACTACCTCTTCAAAATAGAACATTTCCTAACCAATTTTGTTTCTTTAAATCTGACCACCTAAACCACTTCGTTAAACCAACTACACAGAGCTAACTAAGGATGCACCATAGTAACAGAGCATCTGCCCTTTAAATAAAAGGTTGTGAAGAAAAAAAAAAAGGGTGTGGAGGGCTTGGGACAAAAACAATAGAAGCTGAAAGGTATCGATCGTCACCCCATAAAGCTAGTCCTTCTCTTGAGCTCCGGTGCCCAAAACTGAAGCAAGGGGCTGGGGATTTAGGTCAATGGTTCTGCCGCCTGCTTGCCAAGCATAAGGACCTGAGTTCAATCCCCAGTACCAAAAAAAAGAAGGGGGGCTTTTAGTAGGCATCACAAAAACCATAGCTTTGAAAAGTTTCAAAAGAAACACTGTGAGGGTCGGGGATTTAGCTCAGTGGTTCCACCATCTTCCTCGAAAGCACAAGGACCCAAGTTCAATCCCCAGCACCACCCCCCAAAAAAGAAAGAAGAAACATAAACAAAAGAAACATTCTGTGAGCAAATACCATACATGCAAATAACCTTCCCAAAGCCAGGTTGCTGAGGCTGAACAATGTGAAAGGTAAATAAAGCCATATGAGCTACACCATTTCTCAAAACAAGAAACAGAGGCTAACGGCATTACTTAATTTAATGATACAGTGCACCTGGCATTCAACTCCCACAGCCAACAAAAAGATGCAGTTTTATCATACACATGTAAGTGCACATACATATTTATATACCTATAAAATATCAGGACTGAGCTTTTTTTTTTTTAAAACAGGGTCTCACTATGTAGCCCAGGCTGATCTCGAACTCACAGTGATCCTCCTGCCTCAGCCTCCTGACTGCTGGGATTACAGGCATGCGCCACCACACCCAGCTTAGGACTGAGCATTATGTCCATACCCACTTATGCAACTATTGGGCAAGACTCTGGGTTTTCAGGCTGAGACTTGCTTTTCAAGCAGAGGAAACCAGGATATGCAACTAAAATCCCTACAGGAGCTACAACTCCTCCAAGGGCTGTAACTCTAAAGAGAAACAACAAAAGCTCCTCCCCACTTAACTACAGAGAGGGGGGAAAAAAAGGACGGATGAGAAGACAAGGTCCTAAAAGCCTCAAACATGCAGAATGGAACCTTGCCATTACCTTTTAAAATTATCCCAGTCAGCTGGGCATGGTGGTACAGCCTGTAATCCCAGCACTCTGGGAGGCTGAAGTAGGAAGATCACAAGTTTAAGACTAGTCTGGAAACTTAGTGATTTAAGAAGAGAAGACCCTGTCTCAAAAAGTTAAAAAAAAAAAAAAAAAGGGAGGGGGGTCGGTGGCCTGCCTCGCAAGCACAAGGACCCGAGCTCGATCCCCAGTACCACAAAAAAAAGGGGGAGGCAGGGATTTAGCTCAGAGTTACCTCTCCTGCCTTGCAAACACAAGGTCCTGAGTTTGTTTCCTGTTATGGCAAAAAAAAAGAAAAAGAAGAGAAGCTAAACATGTAATAAAGGAGAACAACAAAACTAAAGCTTTAAAAAAAAGTAAAAAGAACTGAGGTTTTCGCTCAGTGGAAAGGCCCTGGGTTCAATCCCAGTATTGCTGCACATACATGCATAAAATCCACAAACTTTAGGATTTGAGCTTATGGGCCAGGAATTTAATTCAGTGGTACCTGCACCTACCTGGCAAGCACAAGGTCCTGAGTTCAATCCCCAGGAGAAAAAAAGTTTGAGCACATTTAACAAACTTGACTGAATGCACATAAAATAAGGCTCTGTAATTAATAACTAGAAAACATATGCCTTACAAACACATATATCAAGCATTTATGCACCTGTATTTTGGAACACTTATAAAAACAATGGGAAAAATAGAAAACATCACAAGGAAACATCTGGAAAGCTCAAACTCTTGTTTTTAAGAAAGCCCTTGAATAAAAAAAAATCAGGATATATTTAAAAGTGTATCAATTATGTATCAATTCAATGGATTAACATGAAATTGAGGAAGGAATGTACAGTCTTCAATAATAAAAAAAGATTCTGATATATTAGAATTCTAGATCTAATAAAGCTAAGAATTCAGAAAAAAATAAGATTTGGCATTTAGAGTATCAAAATGTTTTTCTTAAACTGATTTCTAGAATTTTTCTCAATTACAAATTAAGGAGAAAAAAACATAATTATTCCAACTTCACATTAAAATCTCATGTGTTGCCAGATTCACAATGAACATGGGTGTGGGTATGTGGTTTTTCACGTGATTTTTTTGTTTGCTTTTTGAGACAGGGTCTCCCTTTGTAGCCCAGGCTGGCCTCCAACTTGCAGCGATCCTCCTGTCTCAGCCTCCTGAGTACTGGCATTACAGGCATGCACCACACCTGGCTCACATGGTTTTTTGCAACTCCATTTGGAAATCGTCACACAAAATATTTTTTTTTTGGGGGGGGGCGGTTTGAGACAGGGTCTCACAGTAGAGTTGAGACTGACCTGGAACTCACTGTGTAGCCCAGGCTGGTCTCGAACTCACAGTGATCCTTCTGCCACAGCCTCCCGAGTGCTGGGATTACAGGCGTGCGCCACTACGCCCGGCATCGTCACACAAAATATTTTTTTTTTGGGGGGGGGCGGTTTGAGACAGGGTCTCACAGTAGAGTTGAGACTGACCTGGAACTCACTGTGTAGCCCAGGCTGGTCTCGAACTCACAGTGATCCTTCTGCCACAGCCTCCCGAGTGCTGGGATTACAGGCGTGCGCCACTACGCCCGGCATCGTCACACAAAATATTAAGGAAGAAATGTTAGTCCCTTTATTGTTAAATAAATCTCAAGACTACCTTCCAACTACCAAACATTGGAACCATCCCTCTGAGCCACAACACAGCAATAGGCCAGGTACTGTGTCAGATGGTACTGTATACACACTATTACTGCTATCAATCCAAAGCACAATTTGTCCCACACTTTCCCTACTGTGTGCCTATGCACAAAAGTGATGGTAGTACCACAGCAACCAGATTTCATGCAAGGTAGGGAGGGGATGGACAGGTAAGAACTCACACTTGAGGCCACACCTGCCAGAGGAGGGAGGCCATGATGACTGAGCTACTCAAACCCCTGGCACATACAAAGTGTTAACAAGTGCCTGGCACTCAGGTGATGCTCAAATGCTGGTCCCTGTTCATAGTCAATGAAGATACAGCCATGAGGAGCACACAAATCCAAGAATAAGATCAATCTTCCAGACAGTCCAAACTCTCTGCTAGCTTGCAATATACACCCTGTTTTGGGGTCAGTAACACAAGCCTCCAGGGCATCACCCCAAATGTTTCAGGGCTTACCTTGTCTGGCTTTACAAATCCCTAATCTCAGCTTGCTGCCCAAACTGGTCTGCAAAGACTCTGGGGGAGAAACAAAGGCTCCAGTCCCCTCTCCACGCCACCCTACCATGTAAACATCCCAGTCCTCATGTCAGCTCCACCCAAATTCTCTCTTCAGGCTTCAGACACAAATAGCACATGGGTGTCTACAGGCATCCCAAATAGAACATGACCCAACTTAAAGCCTTCATCCTCCCTCCCCTTTCCAAATCTAGGTTTTCACTAAGGAATTCTACCCCAAGCACTCCAGTAGAGGTCCAGCCTGTCCTAGCTTGAAAATTTCCCTGGCCCATTCGCTCTTCTTTCTCCCAAAGCACCCTGGTTCCACCCTAAGGACTGCAAGGCCTCCTGATTTCACCTGGCTCACTTCTCTCACTAAGATGGACACTCAGAAATGTGCATGGGGGAAGGAGTTAACTAGGAATTGAACCTAGGGCCTTTGTACTGAGCTACACATTTCTAACACTTTTTTTCTTTTTGTTTGTTTGTTTTTTTGAGACAGGGTGTCACTATGTAGTTGAGACTAACCTGGAACTACGTAGCCCAGGTCTGGAACTCACAGCAATCCTCCTGCCTCAGCCTCCAGAGTGCTGGAATTACAAGGCATGAGCCACCACACCCAGCTTACTTTTTTACTTTTTATATTGAGACATAGTCTTACTAAAACACCAAGTTACCCAGACTGGGTTCAAATTTGTGATCCTCCTACCTGAGCCTCCCAGAGTGCTGGGGTTACAGCACTTAGTTATTAAGTGTACAGATTCTATCACCAAGGGATACATCTGTGGTGCGGTTATGAACTGGATAAAACTAGTCACAAGAGATAATGTCAGGACTATCTAGGTGTGAGATGGTATCAGAACGATACAATGGCATCCATCAAGTCTGGAGGAGAGAAATGAGATGAACCTAGGACCTTTCAACAAGCAAGAGACATCACCAATGTAAAGAAATCAAAGGGTTTAGCTTGTTGGTCACCTCCAAGATGACTCAGAATAAAGGTCACAACTAAATGCCATCTGAGTTCCTGGACTGGTTTCTGGGGCAGGAAATGTAATTAGTCATAAATAGGTGGAACATGATTAAAATATATAGTGCACAGCACTGTCCCAAGATCAATTTCGTTTTGATCAACCACTATGGTTATATAAGATGTTTTACACCAAGGAAAGCTCAGCGAAAATCTATACAATGTGCTCAAATCTCGGGTTTCACAGGCTGAGGTGTAGCTCAGTGGTACGCCACTCACCTAGCATGCACCAGGCACCCTCCCTCAGTGAGATCCCCCAGCACCACTACCCTAAAAAACCACTATACTGTGCTTGACTTTGTGACAATTATAGCTCAAATATAACTACTAAGAGGAAAGGGACTGTGGCACATTTCCTAGCACAGCTAGTGTATAAGCTACTGGCTGTAGGTATGCGCTGAAGCCACACTACAGGCTGTCCTATAAATGGAAAGGCTTTTGAGCTCTGGATTTACCAATACTTTACACCTCAAAACTCCCTTTCCAGTTTCTAACAAGTGCCAATAAAACATGACAGAAACTCAAATAGAAATACGATGTATAAAAATAATACATGGGGGGGGACAAGGATTTAGCTTAGTGGTTCCACTGCCTGCTTTGTAAGTGCAAGGTCCTGAGTTCAATCCCCGGTACCAAAAAATAATATTAATAATAATAATACACTGGGTATGGTGACATACACCTGTAGTCTTGGCACTCAGGAGACTGAAGCATGAGGATTTTGAGTTGAGGCCAGCCTGGGCTAACAAGGCAAGACCCCATCTCAAAAACCCAAAAAACAAGGGTCAGGAAGGTAGCTGAGCAATACAGTGTCTGCCAGGCAAGCCAAATCCATGACTTAGATTCCCAATAACAAAACAAAACAAGAAGTAAATAAAATGCCAATGTGATACTCTAGAGAAACATGTCCCAGGACATCTACAAAGCTGGCTTAGTGCTAAAACTATAGCAGTATCCCCAGGTCAACACACACCAAGCCACCCACTCAGTGAATTAGAGCAGTGGTGGCAAGCCTATGGCACACATACCACAGCAGGCTGTTTGTTATCACAGAAAGTTCTAACAGGTTTACCACCACTGATTTAGAGCAAGGGGGGAACTGAGAGAGAGCTAAACTCTGACCAAGTTCACGAAGAGTTCACTGCATTCCAACTCTTACAATTAACCCCAGGGCCTAAACACCACTTCTGCTGCTTGAAGTGGTGCACACCTAGGATCCCAGGTGAGGCAGGAGCACCAACCTCAAGCATTTTGGGAAGCAAGCAGTTAAAACTCAGAGAGATCAGGTAAAGAACGGAAAGATATTATTTGACTGTGTAAACATTTCTTTTTGTTTCTATTGTGTTTGTAATGTTTGAGAAAGGGTCTTGTTATGTAGTCCAGGCTGACTTGAATTCAACAGCCTCCTGCTTCACCTCCCTGGGTGCTGGGATTCAAAGTGTGCTCACAACCACACCCAGCTACAAAAACATTTCTATAAACATTTCTAACAACAATTAGGAAACTGCTCATATTCCAGGGGTGGACCCTACCATACTAAAAAAAAAAAAAGCTGTAGAAGTTAGGCAGGGCGGCGCATGCCTGTAATCCCAGCACTCAGGAGGCTGAGTCAGGAAGATCACAGTGAGTTTGAGGCCAGCCTGGGCTACATAGTGAGACACAGTCTCCAAAAAAAAAAAAGCTTTAGAAATCAAATTGGATACAGCAGTAGCACACACCTGCTATGTAAGCAAATGAGGCTGAAACAAAAGAATAAGAGTTCAAGGGCACACTTGAGCTACATAATGAGACCTCTCTCCAACAACAAAGAAAACCCAAAGTGGGCATGGTGGCACATGTCTATAACCCCAACACTCTGGGAGACTGAGTCAGGAGGATCACAAGTTCCATCTCAGCCTGGGCAACTTGACAATAGTGAGACTGTCTCAAAATGGGGGAGGGAGGGCACGCCAGCACTGAAGATGTGGTTTAGTGCAAAGGCCTTGGGTTCAATCCCCAGTACAAAAGAGAGAAAGAGCAGGGCGTGGTGGCACACACCTGTAATCCCAGCTCTTGGGAGGCTAAGGCAGGAGGATTGGTGTGAGTTCGAGACCAGCCTAGGCTACATAGTGAGTTCCAGGTCAGTCTCAACTACACAGTGAGACCCTGTCTCAAAAAAGCCCCCCCCAAAAGACAGCGAGAGAGAGAGAGAGAGAGAGAGAGAGAGAGAGAGAGAGAAAGAGAGAGAGAGAGAGGAGGGTCAGCCAAGTTATACTGTAATAAAATGTTCACTATTACAGGGGACTATCTTCCAGACTGACAGCAAATAGGGAAAGGGAAGGGGATTTTTTTTTTAAAAAAAGTAAAAATAGATAGCTTTTGCAAATGGGGAGGGGAAGAAAGGCTGTAGAGAGGGGAAGAAAATGGAACAAAAAAAGAATTAAAGGCTGGGGATTTAGCTCAGAGGTTCCGCCACCTGCTTCACAAGAGTAAGGACGAGTTTCATCCCTGGTACCAAAAAAAAACAAAACAAAAAAAAAAAAAATTTAAGATGTGTGTTGTCATGTAAAAACTCCCCATGATCAATGTGAGCATCATATACTGACAAAGAAAAAAAAAAGACCTCTGGGGGCTTCAGATGTAGTTCAGTGGCAACATGCCAGCCTCTCAAGGGCCAAGGTACTGAGTTTGATCCCCGGTGCCGCAAAAAAAAAAAAAAAAAAAAAAAAAAATCTGACAGCAGAAGTGGCTGTGAAGTTCAGTTTCAACTCTAATATTGTCTTTACACCCAACCTGCATTCCCCAATCGTCCCTGCACCTGTCTCACCCAAAGAGTGAAGTCTAGATATCAGTATTAATGTTTCAAACTTAGCAAGGCGTGGTGGCAACACCTGTAATCCCAACACTTGGGAAGCTGATGCAGGAAGATGGTCACAAGTTCAGGGCCAGCCTGAGCTTCACAGACAGTGAGCTCAAGGACAACCTGAACAATGTAGTGAGACCTTGTCACCAAAAAAAAAAAAAAAAAAAAAAAAAAAAAAAATGAGAGGGCCAGGTATTTAGCTCAATGGTGTCACCACCTGCCTTGCAAGCACATGGTTCCTGATTTTGATCCCCAGTACCAAATAAGAAAGAAAAAAATAAAAGAGAGAGAGCCTAAAAAGAAACTCCTCAGGCATAATCTGGAGTAATGTAATCCAGTCCCTAGCCCATAAGACCTGATCAGCCTGGGAACAAAACAGTGAGATTACAGGGGATGGAGGTGTGGTTCACTTGTAAATTAATGTCTATCGTGCATGAGATCCTTCGTTCAATCCCCAGCACAACACACATACACAAACACACGTATAAGCGCATACAGAAAAGGTGAAGGTGACAGACAGATTCTGTTACTGCTGTCAAGAATACCAGGCCTGCACAACAAATTTACACCACAGAAGCGCTTAGATGGTTTAAGAATTACAAGAACAGATTTAGAAAAACACCATTTAGGGCTGGGGATTTAGCACAGTGGTACCGCCGTCTGCCCCACAAGCACAAGGTCCTGAGTTCAATCCCTATTACAGAAAAAAAAGTGTCACCGTCCCCATTTCTGTCCAGGAAACTTGAAACTCAGAAGCTGAGTACTGCAACAGGAAGCAAAGGGTCCTGTCAGACCTGGCAATGCATCTCAAGTGGGTCTCTGGGTAGGCTGTGCAATTCCTCAGAGAATACACTCAGAAGCTCAGTAGGGCAATGCGCACCCATAATCACAGCTGCTTGGGAGAATGAGGCAAGAAAATCTCAAGTTCAAGGCCAACCACAAACTAAAAAGTTAAACAAAAAGCTGGAGATGTAGCTCAATGGTAGAGCGCTTGCCTAGCAAGGAGCACACCCAAGGCTGTGGGTTCAATTCCCAGTAATGGGGATACATGCTTTTAAATGAACAAATCAAAGATACCTAGCTGGAGATAAAACCCAGAGGTAGAATGCTCACCAGCCATGTGTGAAGCCCTGGGTTCCATTCCCAGTACACTCTACCCCCACCACACACACACACAATACAACACACATAGACACTACCCCAATTCTGCACCAGAGGTGGTATCAGTTTGTATTCTGATCAGTGTCATCAGTCTTGGGTTTTCCTGGCCCTCAACAATTACTTCCCTATTTAATTTTTCCACTTTCTAGGAAAATTTTTTTAGAAACTGATACCTGATTTTTTTTTCTCTCTCTTATGCAGTTAAGCTTCAAAGATAGAACCTATTTGGACTGAAATACATTCCCAGCCATTTTTACTGAGACAAGATCTCCCTACATGCCCAGGCTGGGCTCAAACTTAGCATCCTCATGCCTCAGCTTCCCAGAGTGCTGGGATTACAGGCCATGTACCACCAAGTCTAGCTGTTAAGTATCTTTTCATGTTCAAGAATCATATATAAACTCATTTCCTATCAACTGCAGCATATATAAATCCTTTGCATATTTTCCCACTCAACTGGCCACCTGTTAGCCTTTATTAATATTGACCAAATCATACAAAGGTTTACTGAGATCATTTAAGGCCAGCCAAGTCTTCCAATATTTACTCTTTCAACACAAGGATGCCTGCTGAAAAACCCCAGTAAGCTGACAGTGCTTCTATGAGGCATCATTGCATGCAGCCAGTGCTTCTTAGAGATAAGACTGCTTGCAGCTCAAATGCCGAACTAAATCTGGAAAGGGACCAAGCAGGCTATAATGAACTGCAAAGATAAGGCTGAGAGCAGGAAGCGCCTAAAGAAAGGGAAATAAAGGTAACATGGGAGCCAGGCATGGTGGAGAACGCCTGTGATCTCAGCACTGGGGAGGCTGAGGCAGGAGGACTGCCACGAGTTTGGAGCGAACTTGGACTACATAATCAGTTCAAGAGCACAGCCTGGACTACACAACAAGCAGCTGTCTCAAAAAGCTTAAAAAAAATAAAAAAGATGGCATGGAGAGAGCAGACTGTCACTGGGGTACTCCTAATCAAGGAGCTAATCCAAGAGAATTGTTTGGCCCAATTTCAAAAGATGCTACGGCACCATGCAGTATGTCAGCCTGTCAATCTGCTCTTCAAACCAGCACCCAGATGACTGACAAATGTCCTTCTATTATGGGAACCTGAAATTCTTAGTTCACTCTGGATGAATTTAGACCAGACCAAAAGCCAACTTAACAAAACTCTAAATGCGGCATATCCAATATATGCTAGATCCATAATAGTGAAAGAAATTTTGTTTCAATCTAGACCTACCTTCAAGGAAAGGACTGCATCCAATGCACTCATCCTAAGATGCCCAACTCATGATCCAAATGACCATAAAAGTTGTAGTTCAGAAATGGAAATAAAGTCTTTGTAAATAGGGAAGGGTGGAGGGGGTGAAGGGAAGGCAGGGGTATGGGGAAAAAATAAGAACCAAGAGACCCTGGGATTTAGCTCAGTGGTGCCACTGTCTGACCAGCAAGCACAAAGTCCTGAGTTTGATTCCCAGTATTTCGGTATTTAAAAAAAAAAAAAAAAGAACCAAGACATATCATGTACAAGATCCCAATGATGAATGTAACTGTGCTACATACCTAAAAAGTACCAATAAACTTAATGGGAAAAAAGTACCCCTAGCAAGAGCTGTGTTTTAGGAAAAAAATAAAGTTAACAATACATATCTTATTTAAGAACTGCCAGGAGGAAAAAAAAAAGTTGTAGTTCAGAAGTCTCACCAATCGACTCACAATAGCTTTTAAAAATACATACATAAAATACATCAGAGATTGATCTATCCAAAGCAAAAGACCTCTACAATAAAAATTTCAGAGGACTGCGGGGGATTTAGCTCAGTGGTTCGGTGGCCTGCCTCAGAAGTACAAGGACCCAAGTTTGATCCCCAGTACCAAAAAAAAAATAAATTCAGAGGACTGAAGAGTGTAATAGGGGAGAGCACTAGAAGACAGAAAAACTTCTCATTTTCACAGAATGGCAGAACAGTACTTTTAAAAGCAATAGACAGATTCAATGTAATGCCAATCAAACTGCCAAGGACGTTCCTCGCAGAACTAGAAAAACAACACTAAAGTTCACATGGAAATAAAAGACCTAGAATAGCCAAAGTAACCCTAGTAAACAAGAGCAAGGCAACAGGTATTACAATCCCCAACTTTAACTCATACTACAATACCAGAGTAACAAAAACACAGATCAAGGAAACAGAACACAGGAGAGAGAAACAAATCCACACAACTACAGCCATCTGATTCTAAACACAGGAGTCAAAACTATACATTAGAGAAAAGAGGGCCTCTAACAAATGGTGCTAGGAAAACTGGATATCCATTTGTCAAAGCTGGAAACCAGACTCCTACCTCTTACCCTGTACAAAAACCAACTCAAAATGTATCAAAGACCTATGCATTAAGACCTGAAATGTTAAAAAAAAAAAAAACTTAAATGTTAAAGCTGCTACAAGAAAACAAAGGAGAAACACTTGAAGCCATAGGCACTAGCAAACTTCCTGAACAGTACAGGAAATACAGCAAAATTTTAAAAAGCACTATATCAAATTAAGAAGTTTCTGCACAGCCAGGCATTGTGGCACTTGCCTGTAATCTCAGCACCTGGGAAGCTGAGGCAAGAGGATCATCCCAAGTTTTACGCCAGCCTGGGCTACATAGTGAGATCAACACCAGCCTGAACTACACAGCAACACTGTCTTAAAAAAAAAAAAAGAAAAAAGTTTCTGGGACAACCCACATTCAGGGTGTTTCCCTGAAATAATAAAAAATAAATAAATAAAAGTAATAATAAAAATTCTCTACTCAAAAAAAAAAAATGGGGGGCCGGGGATTTAGCTCAGTGGGTCTGCCGTCTGCCTTGCAAGCGCAATGACCCAGGTTCAATCCCCGGTACCAAAAAAAAAATTTTTTTTCTGCACAAGGAAAACAACCAACTCAGCAAAGAGAAAGCCTACAGAATGGGAGGAAATCTTTGACAACTACTTTTTCATCCAACAGAGAGACTTAATATCTCAGATAAAGAACTCAAGGGCCGGAGATTCAGCTCAGTGGTTCGGCTGCCTGCCTCACAAGTGCAAGAAACCAAATTCGATCTCCAGTACAAAAAAAAGACTCAAAAAAATCTAATACCAAAAAGAAAAAAGTAAATAGCCCAACAAATAAATGGGCAAAAGAATTGAACAGACACTTCTCAGAAGTACTTGAAGGGCCAGGGATTTAGCTAAATTCCGCTGCCTGCCTTGCAAGTAAGTATGAGGACCTAGTTCCATCCCTGGTACCAAAAGGCCAGGCGTGGTGGCACACACCTGTAATCCCAGCACTTGGGAGGCTGAGGTAGGATGATCACTGTGAGTTCAAGACTAGCCTAGGCTACATAGTGAGTTCCAGGTCAGTCTCAACTACATAGTGAGACCCTGTCTCAAAAAAACAAAAACAAAAAACAAACAAACAAAAGAAATACTTGAAATGAGAGCCAGAGATTTAGCTCAGTAATTCCACCACCTGCCTTGCAAGCACAAGCACAAGGTCCCAAGTTCGATCCCTGGTACCAAAATAAAAATAAAAAATGTTTTTAAAAAAAGGCAACCCAGAAAGAAAAATCCTGTTATGGAAAGCTTTAGTTTATCCAAGGAGAAACACTACTACTGAAAGAAGCTTTAGTCCTTACAGTGCGGCTGGCCACTAAAAACGTCAATCTTTTCCCAGGTTACAAATTGTTTACAATCTCCTACTTTCAAGCCCCAGGTCCAGTACTGTTCTTCCAACATTCTTTCTTTCTTCTGGTCTTACAAATATAAAATAAGACTTCTATGCGCTGGGACTAGGTCTATACTCATCACCCAAGATGCTCCTCCAGGGACAAAGGCTGCCAGTGCATGTAACTCTTTCCCTACAGTTGCTTGTACTTTAAACAGTGAAATATTTCCTCAACTGCCCACGAGTAAGCTAAGCCACCATTAATTGAGTTTATAAATTTGGCACAGCTACTTCTCAGCCTTTTGGCTAATATCAGGTGTAAATTCGGCACAGACTAGGCAAGCACTCTAACATTCCAGCCCAACCTAAGTCATTCTTGCTAAATCTGACATTTTCCTTTCTGCTATAAGGGGAAAAAATGCACAAATTTCTCAAGGAAATTGCCTTCACTAACTTCTACTTCTGTCTGTTACCAAACAGGTATTAAACAGAAAGACACTCTAAGCCAGATACAGTGGCGGATACCTGTAATCCCAAGCGCTCAGGAGACTGAGACAAGAGCATCTCCCAAATCTGTCTCAAAAAAATTTTAGAAGCCAGACATGGTGTCACACATCTATAATCCCAGTACGCAGGAGGCTCAGGTAGGAGGATGGTGATAGTTTGAGGCCAGCCTAGGCCACAGTCCAAAGCCAGCCTGAAATACACAGTGAGACCCTGTCTAAAAAAAAAAAAAAAAATTTTTTAGAAGCCCTGGGCTCAATACTTGGTACCATAAAAGAAACGGGCGAGAAGGGAAGACACTGAAGGATGAAGGATATGAAGGCAGTCTGGCTGTGACATGCATGCGTCCCCACTGGTCTCTAGGGTTGACTCTGTAGCTCTGGCTAGCTAGGCAATGTCCTCTTCTTCCCTCCATCTCCATGTCAGTCCTGAAGCTTGTACACCCTCTGTGTGGAAGACGAATATGCTCCCCAATAGGGGAGGACAAAGGTACAGAGAAGTTGCATTCCCTGCCAGAACCACCAAACAAGTTCTCAAGAAAGGAACTCTAAGGACTGGGAGTACAGCTCAACGGCAGAGCATAGGATTAACCTCCAGCACTGAAGAGAAAAAAAAAAGGAAACAAAATAAAATCTAAACCAAACAGGACTCCATATCAATTGCCTGCCCTCAAAAGTCCACTGTACTCCTTTTAGGGTTTTTCTCTGGCCGACCTACCCACCACATATTTCTCCAGGAATACAGCTCCTTGTATCAAATACACATTTCACTTCAATTAATGTGCAAGAAATAATGTGATATTTTTTATCCTCAGGATGTTCAATAAAACAGTAAAATAAAAACAAAGATAATATAAATGCATAAACATACAAATAAATAAGTTATAATAAAATACACAAGGACACATTATGGAGGTACCATAATTAATAAACAAGCCACTGTCTACTTCCCTTCCCACCCTCACTAGTGATGGGACTGAACCCAGGGATACTGTGCCATTGAGTTACCTCTCCCAGTCATTTTCACTAAGCTGCCTAGGTTGGCCTCGAACCTGCACAATCCTTATACCTTAGCTTCCAAGGTATCCAGGGCTACTTCATGCACTACCAAGCCTGGCCTGCTATATGCTTGAGTCTAAAATAATCACCATGGTCTTAACTACTTGAGACATTCCATCATGAGTCAGCTTTCTAAAAAGGTTTTTTGCACAATCCATGCCAGTTACAAACTATCAACTTTAATGATTTTCTAAAGGCAAACTTCTAAAAACCGTTACTTGACAATGTTCTTGATGAAAACTAAGAGAATGTATGTGCCCATAGGATTATCACCAATACAATCATTTTTCCTGGTTATTTACAGATCATCAAATGAGTCAAGGGCCACAAGACAGGGACTGTGGTACTTTTTTCTATTCTTTGTAGTAGAAATCAACCACCAAAGTACTAAAGGCACAGGAAGTGACTTTCTCCCCATTTATGAAGCCTTTTCAAACATCTCTCTCTGGCTTCTAAAGACACTGCTGGTGCAAAAACAAGTCTTGCAGGCCACCACCAAAAATAAGCTGCTTTGTTCCCTCCAAAGCAAGAGACTCAATGCTGAAAATGAAGCTGAAGAGCAAAAAGTTCCCTCTTCCAGAAAGTCTGTCATTATCCATCCATAAAACAACACTAGCTCTACGCTGTTTTAAGTATCACAAGTCAAGCTTGAAAGCATTCCACTACTTTTATCTTAAAAATAGCAAACTGAAATGCTTTCTTGGCCTGGGGATTTAGCTCAGTGCTGCTGCTGCTGCTGCTGCTTTCCTTGAAAGCGCAAGGTCCTGAGTTCGATCCCTGGTACCGAAAAAATAAATAAATAAAATGATTTCTTTTTTTTCTGAAGATGGGAATATAGTTCAGTGGTACAGCACTTGCTTAGTATGTATGAGGAGGTTCCATGAATGATGCCCTGGGTTCAAAACCTATCACTACAAGGCGGGATTTAGCTCAGTGACACCATGCCTGCCTCGCCCTAGCAAGTACAAGGTTTGATCCTAGGTACAAAAAAAAAAAAAAGTATTTCTATTAGCCTAGAAAGGGGGTAATGGAAGGTTACGAGGGATTGAACACAGGGCCTTTGACTAACCACTAGCCCTTTTTCATTTTGAGACAGGGTCTCGATGAATTGCCCAGATAGAATTCAAACTTCTGTCCTACTGCCCCAGCCTCCCAAGTGCTAGGATTATAGCCATGTACCACCCCACCAGCTTTAAATATTTTTTGTATTAAACAGTGAGTTGAACTCATGTCATGGCACCAAGCCAATTCAGTACAGTACTATTTGCTTAATAAAATGGAAGTAGACAACAAATTTAACATGAAAAATTATTAAACCCAGAGAAATTTCCTTATTTCATCATCTCATGAATTCCATACAGTTGGGGGGGGGATTAAAACTAAGGCAACAAAAAAGTGAACTATCAGCCAGGCATGGTGGCGCACACCTGTAATCCCAGCACTAGGGAGGCTGAGG
>NW_022900928.1:84358171-84361798 GCF_012274545.1 Fukomys damarensis
AAAAAAAAAAAAAAAAAAAAATGGGGAACTATCATTCCTTATCACATGGATCTACTAATACTTTTTATCTATGTCCTAAGATATTATTGAAACCCAGTAAGTCATATCCTTTATTACTCAAGGTCAGAGGTCATACTTTACAATGGCAGTCATCATCTGTTAAGAGACAATTGCCTGACTTCCTTTCATAGGAGGAAAATAATTCACAGAATAAGAACTCAGGTCTCTAGTACTACGAAACTAAAACAATACGCTATGTATTTTTTCAGACTTTCTTAAATTCTGACTCAGAGAAAGATTATCGGGATACTGACAAACCAAGAGAGCTGATTCGCTTGCTCAATACTTTATGAATACCTTAGACACTGCTACCAGCATATGGGAAAAACCTCAAATGCAAAGCCCACCGGTCAAGGAATATGCTCTCAAGTTAAGAAAAGGGATTAAGGAATTACTGTATACCAACTAAATAGTGTGTGTGTATACCAACTAAAGAGTGTGACAGTGTTGACATGCCTTTGGTAGGAAAAGAATCAAGGGGCACTGGGCCAGGGATTTAGCTCAGTGGCATCACGCCTGTCTCGCAAGCACAAGGTAATGAGTTCAATACATAGTACTGGGCGAAAAAAAAAAAGAATCAAGGGGCACAAAAACCAAATGATGCCTGAAGAAATCACCCTTCCAAAACAAGTGATTTTTTTTTTTGCAACTGCACTTAAGATTCCTAAAATGCCTAGAGTATTTTAATTCACAAACAGTTCAACAGTCTCAGAGCCATAAGAAATGACCACTTCATTTAAAATGGCTAGAAGGCCAAGCTCAGCGGTCTGACAAGGTCCTGAGTTCCATCCCCCATACCCCAAAAAAAAAGAGAATGGCTAGAAGGCCTTTATAAACTTTGGATATGGTACTGATTTTAACAGATAAGCCAGGTCAAATACAGCACAGCTTCTGAAATAACTATGAGGAATATAAACAAAAACCTTCTCTTTAATATGTACTGCAACCCTTAGAAATTTGAATGCTTTTACTGTTTTGCAGAACTCATTTTTCCCATGTCAGAAATTTTTTTGAGCTGGGCATTGTGGCATAGGCCTGTAACAACCCCAGCACTGTGGGAGGATGAGGCAGTATGATTCCAAGTTCAAGCCCAGCCTGGACAACTTAGCAAAAGCTCTCAAAATGAAATCTGATTAGGCTGTAACTCGTTGCAAAGGCCTTCGATTCAATCCCTAGTATAAAAATAAATAAATAAAATATTCCCTGGCTGACATATCTAATAAATGATTTATCTTTCCACTTCTACTTTACAGTTTTTGTTCCATCAACTTTGCTTCTCTTTTCGTTAACCTTTTTCTTAAGGTTAAGCTCTCAAATTCTACCCATCAGGAAAGAACTAGAGGGCCTGAGATTTAGCTGAGTGTTTCCAATGCCTGCCTCACAAGCACAAGGTCCTGAATTCGATCCCCGGTAACAAAACAGAAAAGAAAAGTAAAAGAAAAGAACTAGAGCATTTGTTCAGTCTTCCCACTCTGATGCCATCCTACTCACTAATGAACCTGCTGCTACAAGCCCTTCACCACTAGATGGTGTTCTAGAGGAAATTAAACACGGCCATTCCGAATGAAGTGGAAAAGCAGTTTAAAAAGAATCCTGTTATAAAACCAAGCAAGAAAGCTAATTATATTCACGTGCTCCCCATCAACAGGCATCCGAAATGATTTTAAAGTATTTGAACAATAAGCCAACATAGAAGGTGGCCTGGCAGACAAAAAGCAGGGTGGATTTCATGCTAATTACACTCCAGCAGACTGCAGCAGGTAACAAGTACTCCAAGACCCTCTTTAAAACTTTGGAGCCCAGCAGGTGCCACACGCCTGTAATCCCAGCACTCAGGAGACCACAAATTCAAGGCCACCCTGGGTTACACAGCAAGTTCAAGGCCAGCCTGGATTACTTACCAAGACCCTGTCTCAGAAAAAAGAAAACGATGAATGAACGCACCCCAAACCTGGCTTTCTTTCAAGTTTGCTAGGTTAAAAGCTGTCAATGGGGCCGGGGATGTAGCTCAGTGGTGCCGCCACCTGCCTCACAAGCACAAGGACCCAAGTTCAATCACTGGTACCAAAAAAAGTCAACAAAAAAATTTATATGAGTACAGTAGAGTATTTGCTTACAACTGTCCAAAAGTCAACACAAGGAAAAACGGCTCTACCACTCAAAATAATGGGAATGCTTAAAAAAGAAATCTACTACACACCACATAGGTACAGGTACACAATGATCTCACATTTATAATTTAGTCTTCCCAAGTATGAAACAATACAACTCCAGTTGTCTGCCTGCGGCCAAAAATACCTCCCATATCTAACAGTGATATAAAGAAGAAAATAAATTTACACTGATGTCTTAGGGCTCAGGATGTAACCAAGTGGTAGAGAGCTTGCAGAGTATGTGTTAGGCCTTGGGTTCAATTCCCAGTACCATAAATAAATAAATAAAGTAAAAAATAACCTGTTTTGAAGAGAATGCTGAACTCATGTTCTACTCAAGCTCTCAGTAATCTGAAATTCCCAATTTCCTCTTCTTCCACAGTGACACAAAATCAACTTTAAAAACGAACTTCTCGGGGCCGGGGATTTAGCTCAGTGGTTCGGTGGCCTGCCTTGCAAGAGCAAGGACCCGAGTTCAATGCCCGGTGCCCCCACCAAAAAAAAAAACAACGAACTTCTCAAACCTCTTGCTCCACTTCTTGCCAAGTCATCCACATGGGCAAACCACTGCAAAGGTAACTAAGACCCTAAATTTCATGTTTTGCATAATCCAAAAAATTTTACAGGACACAGCCCAAAAGCCACAGGGAGGATCAAGGCTCCCGGTGGTGGAAAAACACAGCCTAGGGCAAACAAAGGTCCCAAAGAGAAGAGAAGGGAAATGAACATAATTCCTATCAGACAGGATTAAATCATTCTGGCAAATAAGGTTATTAGAAAAGCTGGTATCAACCTCAAAACAAGTAAGTAGCAGTCAAGTCCAAAGAATTAGGCTTGTTTTCGTTTTTAACTTTTCGACCAAATCAATCAGTTGCTTTAAAAACTACAGCCACCGGTCTGGGGTTGTATGTCGGTAGAGAGCACTGGCCTAGAGTGTGCAAGATCCTGAGTTCAATCCTTAGCACTGGGGGCGGGGGGAAAAAAACTAGACATAAAATCCTATCTCAAGTCCACGGGCACTAGGCCTGGGCTGCCCTCTTCCCTGGCCCGCAGCCCGCCTTAGGAAGTGGTCCATCCTTCCTTGCCCTTCCGCTGCTGTGCTGACCAAACTCCTTGGTTTTTTTCTCCAACGAAAACCGCCATCTCCGAAACCTTCCTCCGGACAGCGTAAGGCTTGCAGTTCACACTCTCTGTTCACAGCAACTTCTTCCCATAAGTGGATAAACGCTAATATAAACTTAAGACTACGTAAACTTTAGTTATATAAACTACAGAGAGGCCGCGTTTTAAAGACTTCTAAATACGCGGAAAGCCGACAGCTCCCAAACTTCCGAGAGTCCCAGAGAGTTCCAGAAACCACCCGCAAGCCGCCGCGCGCAACCGCGGACTCGGGACCGAGGAGGTCCAGCCGCGC
>NW_022900928.1:84361933-84380066 GCF_012274545.1 Fukomys damarensis
TCCACAGCCTTCCCGGGCCGGCGGCGACCCGGTCAACCCAAACGCTACCGCCAGGGCAGCGGGTCAGCTCCGCCGCCCGGCCGCATGGGCCCCTTGCCCAAACCTCAGCCCACGACGGCCCATCTCTCACCGAGGACGCAGACGACCGGCGGCGCAAAAGAGGGAGGTGTGCAGCCGGTGCTCTCGCGGGTCCGGCACGGTGACCTGGTACTGGCGGCGGCGGCTCCTCGCGCTTTCCTTTCTCTCCTTTCTCCAACAACAAACAGGAAATGCGTCACGCGGCGGCCGCGCGGCGACGTTAACTTCCGCCCGGCCCTGACGCCGCGCATGCGCGAACGCTACCATCCGCGCCGCGGCTCGTACTCGTTCTCGTCCAGCTCCAGCCTTCGCGAAGGTTCTAGATGGATCGGAGGCGGGGCCTTCCTGGGATTTAAGGCTGAGAAGGTGTTGGGCTAAGCGGCCTCTAACCTGGAGGACCGGAGGACTCACCTGGCCGCGGTGTCCGACTGCACTCCCTGGCAGGTGCGGGTCCCAGTGCTCCGGGTGGGGGGAGTCAATGCCTCCACCCTACCAACCTGCCCTGACTGTCACGGCCCTCTCCTCGCTGCCTCAGCCTAGCTATCCGGCGTGGGGGCTCTTCGCAGCCCTGTCTCACTGAGTCAGGGCAGCACCCACCCACGCCCGTGGTCTTATCCCTGTCACCCGGAAGCCTCAAGCCTTTACGGTCCCCAAAACTGGCATCCTGGGGACACAAGCCTTTATTTACTGTGCCCTAGATTGCAATACTGAAAATACAGCCTTTACTGTCCCCTAAATTGCCATGTACCCTGACCTTCTCCCACATAAGGAGGTTGGCAAAGGATTGAAACTCTAGCCCAGCGTGGTGGCATATACCTGTCATCCCAGCACTCGGGAGGCTGAGGCAGGAGGATCTGTCCCGAGTTTAAAGCCAGCCTAGTGAGTTCAAGGCCAGTCTGAAATACATAACGAGACCCTCTCTCTCTCCAAAAGAAAGTCTTACCATAAAAGATTTCCTAGGCCTCCTTATCACCGGCTTATCTAACCTAACAATGGCCTTCCTGAGCCACAGGAAAATGAGCCTGTCAAGACTGCGAACTTGAACATATCATTTTAAACGTAATCCAGGTGCTCCTATATCCACAAGGTGCTAAATGATCCAGGAAAAGGACAGTATTTAGATAGTCATATTTGCTGACTAGACCTTTTCTCCATAGCCTCAAACCCTGAAAACTCCAATTCTCATCCCGATGATATAGGATTCCTCTCTGGGAACCTCGCCAACCCTTGGCAGCACACCTTTATTACAGACAGATGAGTGAAGCAGATGACAGTGGGCAGCTAGAGGGGCCCTGGGCCCAAGATAGAGTCGACAACCAGGTGTAGGTCAGATAAGCAAGATAAACCAAAAGTTATCAACCAGATAGATAATTAAGTCTAGGGTTGTAGGTCAACTTCTGCTCCTATCTGAAAAATACTTTCTTCCTTCTCACTTTGTTCTTTTAATGAACCACTTGGCCAGTAGAACCTGTAGACATGCACTTCCTACATGCCTCGGTTCCTCATAGCTCCATTTCTAGTTTAAATGAGCATGTTTTAGTCCTATATATTGACCTTAGTTTGACACAGAGTACTCTGAGCTCTGGAGAATTTTTTGGTATAAAAGCCTCTAGGGGCTGGGTATGATGGTGCATGTCTGCAATCCCAGCACTCTGTAGCTGAGGCGGTAGGATTACAGTGAGTTCAAGGACTGCCTGGGCTACACAGTAAATTCAAGGCCAGCCTAAACTACATAGTGAGACCTTGCCTCAAAAACAAAAGAGCTGGGGATTTAACTCAGTGGTTCCACCACCTGCCTTGCAGTGCAAGGTCCAGAGTTTGATCCTCAGTACAAGAAAAAAAAAATGCTGCTGGTCAAAGAGTCCCCCTAGTATCCCAGTTTCTGGTCCCCTCCCAACTATTGGAAGCTTGTTCTCTCTTCTTTTTATTTTTTTAGTTTTTGGGGTACCGAGGATTGAACTCGGGTCCTTGCGCTTGCAAGGCAGGCCACTGAACCACTGAGCTAAATCCCTGGCCCTTCAATCTCTCTTCTTCTTTTTTTTTTTTTTTTTGTTGTTGTTGTTGTTGTTTTTTGAGACAGGGTCTCACTATGTAGTTGAGACTGACCTGGAACTCACTATGTAGCCTAGGCTGGTCTCGAACTCACAGCAATCCTCCAGCCTCAGCCTTCTGAGTGCTGGGATTACAGGTGTGCCTTACCACGCCCGGCCTGGGCTGGGTATTCAACTCAGCGGTTCTGCCGCCTGCTTTGTAAACCCAAGGTCCCGAGTTTGATCCCTGGTACCAAAAAATAAATAAAGGTGCCTTTACACTCCTTGTTGATTGATAAAATTATTTTTACTGCCCTCGGCACTAGCCTCCTGTGTGCCTCTCACATTGTTCACTTGCCTTTCTCTTACCCCCACATATGCAATAAGTTTTAGATACCTTTCCTCTTGCTTATCTACCTGCTGTCAGTTTATTTCGTGGACTCATTGAATAAAAATTATAGAAGGCCGCCAGGAATTTAGCGCAGTGGTTTTGGCGCCTGCTTCATAGGCTCAAGGACCAGAGTTCAATCCCTGGTACCAAAAACAAAAAACAAAAAACAAACCCAACATTATATGTAGCGCCACTCTTTTAGACTAAACTAAACTCTTGCTCTGGGCCCCAACACACCAGACTAAAAGGCAAAATGAAGGCACTAACTAACTAACCCTAACTAAAAACCAAACTGAAAGTAAATCAATTCCCTGATCTTCTTAGTCAGGGTTCCCGTAGCAGGTCAGTTTCAATTTGCATGATAATGAAGTTCCTTCTGCCTTAGTCCTTTCGCATAAAAGGAACCTAAACCAACATAATCTAAGCACTCTGGGAGAGCCAGAATTCAAGGCCAGCCTCAAAAAAATAAAAAACAAAAACTGATGTTGGCCAATCTCCCCCCCTCATTGCCTGTCTCACAAAGAAAGTAAATTTGAACTGTCCCATCGGTTTTTTGTTTGTTTGTTTCTGCTTTCCTCAGCCCTTCTCCATCTCTAAAACCAACCTCTTTCACTCAACCCATCAGCACACTCCATTTTATGAAAAGAGGTGCTGCCAAATTCTGCAGTGACAAATAATGCCCACTGATACTATTTTTTCTGGAGACAGGCGGCCTCACTAGGTAGTTTGGCAACTGGCCTGGAAGTCAAGGTGATCCTCCTGCCCCAACCCCCAGTGTTGGGATTATAGGAACTAGGAACGTACCACCAGGCCCCGGTCCGGCCCACTGATAATTAAGTCATCATTATCATCATCATGTCCTTTGACAGATCTTGTCACAGAACCCATGGAGAATAGAGGAACAGTTTTCTAGCTCCAACAGTTTCCTCATAACCCACAGAAATACTTGGTGAGCAATTCCAGTTTTTCTACTTCAAGACAGGAGGCTGGCTGGAAGTAAAATTTGGACAGACTAAGACCACTTCACTTCCCAGCAGGCTTGGAGCTCTGGGTACCGCTCAGTGAAGGAAGAGGATCACTTTGTTGCTCATTTAGTTTTTTATTTCTTAAGCCCTAATTATACCACTTTATAGTAGTACATGAGTTTTTAGCAGTGATCTGTGAACAAAAGAAAAAAATTTACAATGAAAAAAATCACTGCAGCAAAGTTTTTCTTCTGAAATAAAGGAAATCCTATGAAAAAATAAGACAATCTGACTCAGTAATCTTTGGTTGTAGTTGGATAAATAATCAAAAGAAAGAAATATCATAATATCTGGATTCAATGTGGACATCTCATAATAAAACCTAAAATAGCCAGGTGTGGTGGCACATCCCTACAATCCCAGCACTCGGGAGGCTGAGGCAGGAGGATCGCTGTGAGTTTGAGACCAGCCTGGGATACATGGTGAGTTCCCAGTCAACCTTAACTACATAGTGAGACCCTGTCTCAAAACAAAACAAAACAAAAAAAAAACCCTAAGAGTCTCAGCAAAGACAGATTTCATTCAGATATATGTATGCCTGTTTGGCTGTCACACTATCTGCCAGCAATGATCATGTGACATTTACTGGGGAAATAAGTCCCTGCAGCTATTGCGTGCTAATCTTTAAGTGTGGACACATGAATTTTAAATAGTAAAGTGGCAGGCTAGCAGCTGGGGATTTAGCTCAGTAGTTCCAGCGCCTGCCTCGCAAGCACAAGGACCCAAGTTTGATCCCCAGTGCGAAAAAAGAAGCACTAATAAAGTGGCAGGCTAGCCACAAATAGCTCCTCTTCCCCCTTCCAAAAGAAATGTATATATAAAAACATATTTAAATCTGGGTATAGTGACACACATCTGTTATCCCAGGCGACCAGAGGCTGAGACAGGAGGATCACTGCAAGTTCAAGGCCAGTCTGGGCTACATAATGAGTTCAAGGCCAATCTGAATTACATAGCAAGAACCTGTCTTTTAAAAAAAAAAGGAGAAAAAAAAAAGTAAAGTTGGACATGATGGCACACATTGTAATCCCAGTGCTCAGGAGGCCAAGGCAAA
Organism: Fukomys damarensis; assembly: GCF_012274545.1. Taxonomy (NCBI): domain Eukaryota; kingdom Metazoa; phylum Chordata; class Mammalia; order Rodentia; family Bathyergidae; genus Fukomys; species Fukomys damarensis. Next base: position 84,366,512 of record NW_022900928.1, read on the forward strand.
AGGATTGCAAGTTCAAGTCCAGCCTGGACTCAAACAAACATAGTATATCATTAGGCAAACCAACTCTTACAAAACCAAGTCAAAGTTGGGCGCTGTAGCACATGCCTGTAATCCAAGGATCCTGGGAAGCTGAGGGGTGAGAATTGCCAAGTTTAAACCCAGCCTAGGTAATTTAGTTATTTATGAGTCCCTGTCTCAGAAAATTTAAATAAGGCTGGATATGCAGTTCAGTTTGAAGATCCTGGGTTCAACCCTCAGTACCAGCAACAGAAGAACCCAAGTCCAAGCCAGGTGTGGTGGTACATGCTGTGATTCCAGCACTCAGCAAGCTGAAACAGGAGGATCAAAATTTCAAGCCCAGCCTTAGCATTTTAGTGAAACTGTTATCGGGTAGCTTGCCTCTAACAGTAAGCTCACCAACTAAATGTTACCAGGTTCTGGGTTGCTTGCCTCTCTTCCTAGACTTAGAGTCCTGGTTCTTTTCATCTTAAACAAAGAATTGAACAAAATGGGCAAAAAAGCAGGGCAAAGTTTATTCAAGAAAGTAAAAGTGAAGAATAGGGGAGAAACGCCCTGCAGAGCTTTTGTCCAGTAAAGAGAAAAAGAGGCTAAGAGCAAAGATAAAAGTACACGCTGCCTCTGGGAAGCTATGTGGACTATTGTGGAAAGGTATCCAAATCTGGAGGAAACCTGTGAGAACTTCTACATCCAGGTCCTGAGAGGCCTTGCTGGGATTCCACACCTCAGACTGTGGTCAGGTCTGGACTATCCTATCGAAACCTCCAGTTCGGCGCACTCCTGTAATCCCAGCACTCGGGAAGCTGAGGCAGGAGGATCGCTGCGAGTTCGAGACCAGCTTGGACTACATAGTGAGTGCCAGTTCAGTCTCAACTACATAGTGAGACCCTGTCTCAAAAAACAACAACAACAACAACAACAAACAAACAAAAATCTCCAGTTCTTTCCAGAAGTCCATATGCAGGGCTTTTGGGAACTGTTCTGCACACCTGTGTCTGGGATCCTGTAATTAACAGATCACGCCTCCTTCCCTAGCCAGTTTTGCCACTGCCTATCTCACTGTCTTTTATCTCACTGTCACTGTATAAAATAAAGATAGAAAACTGACAGGGGACGTAGCTCAGGGTAAAGGCCTGGGGTTTGGTTCCCAGGGATTCTTCTATAGCTGAGTTCGGCCCAGACAGTAAAGCTGAAAACTGGGTACACAGGAAGAACACTGCCAAGTGGACCGCTCAGGATTTCCACCCAGTGGAGAACATTTGGAGAACTCAACATGATAGCACTCACCAGTAATCCCAGCTACTCCAGTGACTGATGCAGGAGGGTGTCTCAAAATAAAGGAGGTAAAGGGTTGGAAATGGAGCTCCGTGGGTTCAATCAGAGAGAGAGAGAGAGAGAGAGAGAGAGAGAGGGAGAGGGAGGGAGGCAAGTAGACAGAAAGAGAAAGGAAACCAAGAAACCAGGCATGGTGGCAAATGGCCATGGTCCTAGAATTCTAAGAGGCTGAGGCAGGAGGATCCCCTAGTTCGAACCCAGCCTGGGAAATATTTTTTTAAGCAAAACATTTATTGGTATATTTAGGTATATACAATGATAACACTCATCATAGGGAATTTGTACCTTTACAGGTTATATTCTGCCTCCTCTTTCTTTCCCACTCTCCCCCTCCCCTCCCTATATACAAAAGCTTTGTGGATTTTTTCTTTTCTGCGGGGGGGGGGGGTTCCAGGGAATTGAAATCATGGTCTCATGCTTGCCAAATAGGCGTCACACCACCAAGCTACATCCCTGGCCCTTTGTTTCTCTTTTTTCTTTCTATTTTCACTATTCTTTCTTGACCCTTCTTCCCCACCTTGTTCCCCTTCTTATTTGAACATTTTCCTCCATTTCCTAATATCTATTGTACATTTCAGACCTTATTTCCATTTTTGGTTTGCCACACAAGAGAAACAATAGAGAATTTAAACATACGTGTGTCTGATTTCACTTAAGAATATAGTCTCCAGATGCACCCATTTGGCTAGAAATGTCTCAAACTCATCCTTCTTTATGGCAGAGTAGTATTCCACTGTATTCATCAGTTGATGAGTGTTTCCAAGATTTAGCTATTATAAATTGTGCCACTATAAACATGAGTGTGTGTGCATATATCACTGTTGTGGGATGATTTTAATTCTTTGGGGAAGATACCAAGAAGGGGAATAGCTGGGTCAAATGGAACCTCTAGTTTTAGTTTGTTGAAAAATCTCCACACTGACTTCCACAGTGGTTGCACCAGTCTACACTCCCACCAACAATGGAGAAGGGTTCCTTTTTCTCCACAACCCTGCCAGTATTTGTTACTGGTTGATTTCTTCCCCCCACCCCGGTATCTGGAATCGAATACAGGACTTTCTGTTTGCCAGGTGGGCACAGCACCACTGAACTACATCCCCAGCCCAACCAGCACCATTTATTAAAGAGGCTATCGTCCAGTAAAGATGTTTGGCTCCTTTGTCAAAGATAAGGTGGCTGAGTATGGAGTTGCTTCTGCACCTTCTAATCTGTTCCATTGATCCTCACTTTTTTTTGCTCGTACCATGCTGTTTTTATCACAGTAACTTTGTAGTGTAATTTCAGGTCAGGGAATGCGATGCTCCCTGCCTTGCCTTTGTTGCCCAGAATTGCCTTTGCTATTCTAGGTTTCTTCTGATTCCAAATGACCTTTTGAATTTTGGGGGATTTTTGTTTTGTTTTGTTTTGTTTTTGAAGACAGGATCTCACTATGTAGTTCAGACTGGCCTGGAACTCACTACGTAGCCCAGGCTGGTCTCAAACTCATGGTGATCCTCCTGCCTCGGCCTCCCAAGTGCTGGGATTACAGGGTACACCACAATGCCCAGCAAGATTGTTTTTTCTAATTCTATGAGATATGCTATTAGAATTTGATTAGGATTGCATTAAATTTATATAACAATTTTGGAAATATGGCCATTTTCACCATATTGGTTCTCCCTATCCAAGAACAAGGAATGTCTTTCCATTTTCTAATACCTTCTTCAATCTCCTTTTTCAGAATACTGTAGTTTTCAATATAGAGGTCTTTTACTTCCTTCAATAGATTGATTTCTAGGTATTTCATTTTTTGGATGCCATTGTGAAAGGGATTATTTCCCTAATTTCTCTCTTGGTGAGTTTGTTATTCATATACAAGAAGGCTTTTTTGTTTTGTTTTGTTTTGTTTTTGTTCTTTTGGGACTGGGTCTGGCTTTGTAGTTCAAGCTGGCCTCTCGGTGAGTTTGTTATTCATATACAGGAAGGCATTTTTGTTTTATTTTGTTTTGTTTTTGTTCTTTGGGGACAGGGTCTAGCTTTGTATCTCAAGCTGGCCCTGAATTCACTATGTAGCCCAGGCTAGCCTTGAATTCATGGGGATTCTCCTGCCTCTGCCCCGCCCCCCAGTATTGAGATTACAGGCGTGTATCACCATGCCTGGCCCAAGGCTACTGACTTTTGAGTGTTGACTTTGTATCCCGCTACACTACTAAATTTGGTTATTAAGTCTAGTAGTCTTTTGGTGGAGCTTTTTGGGGTCTTCTATGTAGAAGGTCACATCACCCTCAAATAATGATCATTTAACTTCCTTTCCTATCTTTATTCCTTTTGATTTCTTTCTCTTGTCTAATTGCTCTGGCTAATGTTTCCAGAACTATATTGAATAAGAGTGGTGACAGTGACATCCTTGTCTTGATCCTGATTTTAGAGTAAAATCTTTCAATTTTTGTTCATTTAATATGATGTTCAGCCTAGGAAATTTAGTGATTTAGCAGAAACCCTGTCTAAAAAGAAAAAAAAGTGGCTGGGAATGTAGCTCAGTGCCAAGGCCCTGGTTTCAGTCTCCAGTGCTAAAGCAAGCATGCTTTGAAGACAGGCCCTGGGCAAGAAGCATGTGAGCCCATCTGGAGCCAGGCTGGCCCAGAATGATGCAGACAGATGAAGAAAGGCACCTGCTACTATGCTGAGGGCCTTGTCTTGCAGGTACAGGTGGCAGAAACCACACAACCCAGAGCACAAGGCTGAAAGCAATCACCTGGGTCTGCAGGAGGGGCTGATGGGCTCACTGTGGAGGTGCTGAATACTTGGGGCAGGACAGCTGTCAGTGTCTGAGGCTTCAGAGGACAGGAAGGGGTCTATACTGGAGAAATGCACAGTGACAGGAGGGGGTGTGTAGACACTTGTGCACGCGCACACACACACACACACACACACACGCATGCATGCACTGCCAAGCCCATCCATAGGCCAGGGACCTCAGGGGAAGTCCTGAAGAACAATTTTGTAAAGTTTATGAAACTGTAAAATACATCTTTGAAGCCAGCATAGTGGTGCACACCTGTAATCTGGATGCCCAGCACTCACAACACTGAGGCAGGAGGATCCTTGTGAGTTTGAGGCCAGCCAGGGCTACACAGTGAGTTCAAGTCCAGCCTGACCTACATGGTGTGTCTCTGTCTCAAAAAAACAAAAAAAAATTCATCTTTAACCCAACAATCACAATTATAGACATTTGTCAATAAATGCAAAGTGAGGAAAAATAAGATACACGCAAAGGTACTGACCACAAGTGTATATAGATGATTAGAATCTCCATCATGAAACATCATGAATTGGGGTGCAGCTCAGTGGTAGAGCACTCACTTGGCATGCCTGCCATCAAATCAATCCTAGGACTGCAGGAAAAAAAAAATAACAATGTGGTTATGTTAATTGACATCAAATATGCTGAAGATAGGGCGGGGGATTTAGCTCAGTGGCACTACACCTATCTCACAAGCGCAAAGTCCCAAGTTCAATCCCGGTACCACACACACACACATAATATTGAAGTTGGAACATATGACCCAATCTTTTGTTTGTTACCAGGGATCAAACTTGGGTACTTGTGCTTGTGAGGCAGGTGGCAGAACCACTGAGGTAAATCCCCAGCCCTATGACCCAATTTTTAAAAAATTGTATTCAGGCCAGGGATTTAGCTCAGTGATTCGGTGGCCTGCCTTGCAAGCACAAGCACAAGGACCTAAATTCAATCCCCGGTACCCCCAAAAAATAAAAAATGAAAACTGTATTCATTTAAGCCAAGGTGGTGACACATGCCTATAATCCCAGCACTCTAGGAGGCTGAGACAAGAGGATTTCAAGTTCAAGTTCAATTTAGTAAATTCACAAGACCCTGTCTCAAAATTGAAAATACAAAAAAAAAAGGGGGGGCTAGGGGTTTAGCTCAGTGAAATGGCCCTGGGTTCAGCCACCAGTGCCACAGAGACAAAAAAATTATATATATTTGTGTGTGTGTGTGTGTGTGTGTGTGTGTGTTCTGTTCCTACATATACACAGGTACACATAGAAAACTGGAAAAACAGCTGGGCATGGTGGAGCACACCTGTAATCCCAGAATTCAGGAGGCTGAGGTAGGATAGCAGAGTTTGAGGCCAACCTGGGGTACATAGTGAAACCCTGTCTCAAAAAACAAATGAACAAAAAAAGCAGGAGTGTATTTTCATTCATCCACTGGTTAAAGATGTATTGAGGAGGGCAGGGACAACGGGAAAAAATGAGAACCAAGACCTGTCATGTAAAGGTACAAGATCCCAGTAATGAATGTAACTGTACTGTATACCTAGAATGTACCAATAAACTCAATAAAAAGAAAAAAAAAAGATGTATTGAGCACCTGCTGTCTAGCAGCACTGCACCAGGGCCTTAGTCTTAGAAATTAGGCTCTGTCACCACAGAGGCTGGGTCTGGGAGGGTGGGACTCGGGTCAGCACAGTGGAAAGCAGGTGCCCAGGGTTCTCTTCTGAGTGAGGTAATAGCTGAGGCTGGATAGATGGAGAACTCAGTGGCCAGGACATTTTCAAGGGTGCCTAAGACAAAAAAGAAAGAAAGATAAAGGGGACTATTTTTAAAACAAGCTGTTCCACATTCTTGGGATGCCAACAGGATTCCTGGTGGAAAATTCTTTTTCCAGTATGAAAGGTAAGGTCCTGGCGATGTCCTTCAGTGTCCAGAGTATGCTCTGTATGCTCTCTATGAGCAAGGCCCTGAGCTGCATCCCTACACCAAAAAAAGAAAAATAATAATAATAAAGGCAGGGGAGAGGGAAAGGGGATGCAGAATTAAGATGTGTTATGTCCACGTACCAACTCGCCATGGGGAATGTATTCATAATGTACCTCAAACATGGACTAATAAAAATAATTTTAAAAAGTAAAGAAGGAAAGGTAAGGCCATCAGCAAGGCTTGGAGGAAGGAATCTGAGACCAACATACTGCATGGGATGGAAAAAGACCTCTGTAGGAGGCGACCCCCTCTCTGCAGCGCTGGTGCCACTGAATGGAGGAGGATGGCCAGGCACTGAAGGCTGGGGTGGTTGGAGGCTGGGGTGCATTGGGCCTAGGTGCACAGGGGTCTTAGTGCATTGGGTGCCAGGGTGCAGATGGCCAGGGTCCAGGGGGACTAGGAGTGCACACAGGTGTGTGGAAGTGGAGTGAAAGCTCTACAGAGGGCACCTTTGGAGAAGGGACAGCAGGGGCCCATTGAGCCTGTCTTTCTGTGGGTCCTCAGGTCTTCAGCCTGTGCCATCCTTCCATCCTGTCCCGGTCCACACGAAGACTAGGCAAGAATGGAAAGGCAGGGTTAGCAGTGGGCTTGAGAGTGATGGAAGATAAGCGGCCAGAGGTATGGAGCACAGGACACCACGATATGGGGAAGAGCCCCGAGCCCCCTGAAGCAGTTGCGTCTTCTGGACCTATACATCATGCTGTTAGGGCATGTGTTAGACATTAGCCAGCCTGGGGAGGGGGATGCGAAAGAGCAAGTGTTCCAGATAAGTAAGAAACCAAGACATCCATGTATAAATGTGTCTATAATCATTTCTTAGATCTCAGACCCAAAGCAAGCCTACAGGGCACAGTGACATCTTAAGGTCACACATAGTACACGGTGCTTTTGATACCTGCTAACAGGACAAGGCACACAGCCCAGTGACAGAAAGGAAGGAAATGTCCTTTTTTTTTTTGGTTTTTTGAGCCAAGGGTCTTCCCTTTGTAGTTCAGGCTGGCCCTGAACTCACTATGTAGCCCAGGCTGGCCTTGAACTCTCGGCATTCCTCATGCCTCAGCCTCCAAAGTACTGGGATTACAAACATGTACTACCACACCCTTGCATCCTTGTATAATTTCTTACTATAGAAGCCCTTAAGGGAACACAGACCATCTACAAGGGACAGGAAGTCACTTGCAATTTCTTTCTTTCTCTTTCTTTCTTTCTTCTTTCTTTCTTTCTTTCTTTTTTTCTTTCTTTCTTCTAGCAGTGGGAATCAAACACAGGACCTTGTGCTTGTGAGGCAGGCTCAATGCCACTGAACTAAATCCTGGCCCTCTTTCTTTCTTTCTTTCTACTTGCAATTTCTAAGCAACTTCTAGCTGGAACTATATGGCAAGATCCCATCTAAAAAAACAAACAAACAAAAATACAGCCAGGCATGATGGCACATGTCTGTAATCCCAGAACTTGGGAGGATGAGATAGGAGGATCACCCCAAGCTTGAGGCCAGCCTGAGCTACATGGTGAGTTCAAGACCAGCCTGAACTACATAGCAAGAACCCATCTCAAAAAACAAAAGTGTGGAAAATTGATACACAGACTGAGGTACATTCTACAAGGTACAGGCACTCTTCATTTAATGACTGAGTTCCATTCATTCCTGCAACTAGGTTGTTCAGTACATTGGATGCTAAATGAGGAATCATATATAGTACATATATTACAATATTAAGAACAAAGAAATGGTCAAAGTGGTCCAGGGATTTAGTTCAGTAGTACCAATGCCTGCTTTACAAGAGCAAGGTCCAGAGTTCAATCCCTGGTACCAAAAAAGAAATGGTCAAAGGAAACTCCAACTTGATGACTTTGCTTTTATTTGCATAAATCTTATGTGCAGTACTGTTATGTATAACAGAATAAAGAACTACAGTCCTGTACAATCAGCAAAAATGACAGCACTGTATAAAAAAGGTGTACTGTGCCAAAAAAAAGACATTGAGGCTCTATCCAGATGTGCAGAACTGTAAAGAAAAACCATGGGTCATAAGTCTGCACAGGGGGCTGTAAGTCTGAACAGTCATTAACCAGGTAGGTTGTTAAACAAGGAATATCTGTAGTAATGTCATAAAAGGCAAAGATGGCAGAGAATCTGTCCTTGGTGCAAAGGAGCTAAATGCAACAGCAGAATGAAGCTGATGGTCCTAGATCCACACCTGAGTGTCTCCTCAACAGGACATCAGTGCAAAAGTGGCTATGAGGCCAGGTGAGGCCAGGGAGGAACTGTGCGTAAGGCTGTGTGGTTTAGAAGCCTGTCCTGGTTTTTAAGCAATGCCAGCCAAGAGTGCACGTTGAGGTATCTGTGGAACACTTTGGTTTATCCACGTGGTACTCCGACACATACCAAGCACTCAAAATGCTGAATTTTCTTTCTTTAATCTTTGGTTTGTTGAGACAGGGTCTCACTATGTAATTCAGGTTGGCCTCAAATTCACTATGTAGCCCAGGCTACATGAGCTCAAACTCATGGCAATTCTCCTGCTTCAGCCTCCTAAATGCTGGTACTACAGGTGTGTGCTACTATGCCTGGCTCCCTTCTTTTAAAATTATGTATTTATTTAGCAGGGCATGGTGGCGCATGCCTGTAATCCCAGCACTCGGGAGGCTGAGGCAGGAGGATCACTGTGAGTTCGAGACCAGCCTGAGCTACATAGTGAGTTCTAGGTCAGTCTGAACTATACAGTGAGACCCTCAAAAAGCCAAAATAAATAAATAAAATATAATTATGTATGTATGTATGTATGTATTTATTTATTTATTTTTGGTACCAGGGGTTGAACTCAGGACCTTATGCTTGCCAGGCAGGCACTATGCCTCTTTTTTTTTTTTTAAAGACAGAGTCTCTTTGTATTTCCCAGGTTGACCTGGAACTTGAGATCCTCAGCTTCCCAGAGTGCTGGGATTACCGGTGTGTACCACCATGACCAGCCCTTCACCCCTAAATATTTTGTCATGTTTCTCCTAAGCCTCCTAAGGACACTTTCCTCTGTGATCTCAATACTATTTTTCCTGTTAAGTAGCACTATGGGAGGCCCATGTTTTAGACTGAGATCCTGTGCTTGGCCCCAAAAGCCTGACCAGACAGGATAGAGTCATTGGTCTCAAATGCGGCAGAGCCACACTGAAACTTTAAGCAGCACACAGATCCCCATCTAAAAGCTGGTCAGTTTTTCCTGAAAGCAGATCTCAGGCTTCCCAGGTCAGCTGGCCACTAAGGACAACAATGTATTCAGCCCTCCACCTGAGGTTACCTGGTCTTTCCTCCCTGCTGGTGACAACACCCACCTCTGCCCAGCAGGAGCTCTGCTTCTGTCTCCTAGAACAGAAGTGCCTGACCCACTAGAAAAGCCACAGTAGAGTGAGGTGCTGCTCCACAGTAGAGTCCTTGCCTTTTAACAGTCAGGCCCCAGGCTCCATCTCTAGCTCTGCAAAAACAAAAACACTTAACTCTACAACTAAATATGTTGGAATTTTGTCCTTTGGCACTTCTAAAATGTTTGTTCAGCTGGGGGCAGGGGCACACACCTGTAAACCCAGCTACTTGGGAGGCTGAGGCAGGAGGATCTCAAGTTTGAGGCCAGCCTGGGAAACTGAGCTGTGCATTTGCCAGGGCCTCCTGACCTTACTGTTCCCAAGCAGTACCCTAGGCCCCACCTCCTGCCCTTCACCTGCTCTGCAGGGCCCACACAAGTCCCCACGGAATACAGTGGCCATGTTTCCTCATCAACAGACCAGGTGGTTCAGCGATGAGGACTCCACTTACCTGGGTGACCCTGAGACTCACATGTCACCAGCTCTGTCCTTACCTGGGATCCTGATGCAGGGCTCTTGGCAACAGAAATGTGGACTCGCTCCCCTTTGGAGCCAGAGACCTGAGAGGTGACATCTGAACCCACAGCAAGCATATCAGCACATGCAGGGTAATTGTGGGTGGACGGGGAGCTTGCAGAGGCTGAGGCAGGAAGATGGAGAATGGAGGACAGCCTGGACTAGGAGGAAAAAAAGGAAGAGAGGTGAACAGATAGCTTATAGAAGCTGTGTCTGGTGTCTACACATAGGTGGTTACACATGGAGAACAGCCCAATGGTTCACTCCATACTCTAGGGTGGGGTTAAGCAAATGCCCTGTTCCTGTCCTTCCTTACATTGTACTTCTAAGATTTCTATGGTGAGATAAACGTGCATTGCTTTTATAGCTGGGGAGATAGTTTGCTTGATTTTATTTGTGATGCTTGGAGTTGAACCCAGGGCCCTCACTCTGAGCTACACCCCCAGTACTTTGTATATTTTGAGACAGGGTTCTACTAAGTCACTTAGTTGGCCAGGCTGGGCTTAAACTTGTGATCCTCTTGCCTCAGACTCCCAGAGTGCTGGTATGATCAGTGTGAACCACCAGGCCACCAGGTTAGGGGAGATAGTAGTTTTTTTGTTTTGGGTTTTTTTTTTTTTAGAAATTTCAAGAAGAGGGGCCAGGGATTTAGCTCAGTGGTTCTGCCACCTGCCTCGTAAGCATAAGGACCCGAGTTTGATTCCCGGTACCAAAAAAAAAAAAAAAAAGAAGAAGAGAAGAAGGGAAGAGGAAGTGTTTGCTTTGAAAGCAGCACATATACCAGAAGGGAAGAGGAAGAGGAGAGCAAGCAGACTTGGGGATGGAGGTGCCCTGGCACAGGGAGCAGGGAGTCGTGGTGGAGCAGGAAAGTGGATGTCCCGAGCTGGGCTCCTGTGTGAGTCACCTCAGGCTGGCTGTGTCCCTCCACGTGATGCCAGTTTCTTCTCTCTCTATTTGTCCCTCAGCCTTGTTACCTCAGGTTGCTTTTTGTTTTGTTTTCATACTGGGAATCAAACTCAGGACCTTGCACTTGTGAGTCAGGTGCAGCAACACTGAGCTAAATCCCTGGCCCAACCTGAGGTTGTTAAGAGCCTGCTCCTAAGGGTTCTGCAGCTGCCTGGCTCCAGTCAGATGTGGTGACACTGGATAAGGCTCCCCAAGGTCCTCTCTGGCTGGGGTGCAGCTAGGACAGAGCCCTGGCCTAGCATGAGACAAGGCCTTGTCCTGGCACTGCCATGACACTGGTGGGGACGCCAGGGAATGGGAACCATCATCTTCACTCTGGCCTGCAGATGCCCGGCAGGTGACTAACAGCAGGACAAAGGTTGGCCTTCAGTTTGTGTGCTTTGTCCCTGTATTTTTTTTGTTTCTGTTTGTTTGTTTGTCTGGTACCAGGGATCAAACTCTGGTCCTTAGAGCCAGGTGTGGTGGAGCACACCTGTAATCCCAGCACTCGGGAGGCTGAGGCAGGAGGATCGCTGTGAGTTCGAGACCAGCCTGAGCTACATAGTGAGTTCCAGGTCAGTCTCAACTACATAGTGAGACCCTGTCTCAAACCCCCCCCAAAAAAAAACAAAAACAAAAACTGGGGTCCTTGAGCATGTGAGGCAGGCAGCAGAACCACTGAGCTAAATCTCCAGCCCTTGTCCCTGTAAATGTAATCCCTTCTCTGCTCTGCATGGAGTGTGAGGATCATTCAGGGAGCATCTGGCTAAGACAGGGTTGATCAGTCCTGAATTTACAGGGCTTCCTCCCCCTTCATGGTTGAGGTTTACAGGGACTTTAGTGACACCCAGAAGCTTCCAGCCACTGTCCCAAGGCTGTGCTCACATGGATTACAGGAAAGGCGGGGTCCATGTGCCTGGGACCCCCGTAGACAGAGACATCCTTTCCTGGGAACAGAGCTACCCTTCAGCCATGGGGATTCCAGAGCTGTGACACCAGGACTGAGACAGTTATCCACAACACAGCTACCAGCTGTCCTTGCTTGTCTCAGCCTTTCAGGGTGTAACCTGCACACCTGTATCACAGTGGTTCCTCCAGCCACCTGTGCTAGGTTTCTTTCCCATCTCCCTCCTACTTCCATTAAAGCTTGTTTTCTGTAAATGTGCACTTTAGTTTTAATTTCCATTTCTGCTAAAGCAAGCACCCATGCTAGCACTGAGAGTTCAATCCCTAGCACCAAAACAACAAATAGATAAGCTCCTAGATGTGTCACCAAGTTCAGGCAGCTAGAGCAGCCCCAGAGCTGAGGACACTGCAGCATGAGGAAGTGGGAGGAAGTGACCTCCCCAATGGCCATGGTGCCTGCTGATGCGACACCTGTGTCCTAGTAGACATCCTCACTGATTACTTTGTTTGGCTCTGCAACTGTAAAAGCTCCTGCAGCTTCTTCCCTGGGGGAGCCTGACATTCAGTGTGACATGAATCTGTGTTCCTGGGCCTTAGTCACCACATTTAGCTCAGAATAATGTATTTTCTTTAGAGCAGACTCTTTTTTTAAAAGAAAATGGCAGTAGATGTGACATTGGTGCTGCCACTAAGCCAGTGTCTGTGGGGTTTCGCTGCCCCACTCCCATACCAAGAAACCCCTGCATCTCTCCCAGGGATGCCAACCCTGTCCACCCAGTGTGCGGGTGAAGTGCAGCTAGTGCCTTCCACAGGCTAACATTTATGGACTGGATGGACGGATGGATGGATGGATGGATTCTGGAACACAGGGAGAGGCTCGACTCTTTTTAAGGGCACAAAGGCCAATGAAGCTTGTAGTACCTGAAGGAATCTGACCACCGCCATCCTTGTCTGAGCACAGACCACTTTAAGTCCCTCCCCCCGCTATGCTTCTACACTTGCTGTAGATGCATCGTCATGGGTCAGCTACACCCTGTAATTCCCAATCTTTGTTCAGCCCTCTCTTGACAAACATGCAACTCCCTGTGCATCCTCCAGCCTGGTCCCGGACATACAGCCACGACTCCTTTATACTAAACTTCCCCCCTCGAAAGTCCCACTGTGACTTTTTCCTTCCACAGCACCTTTTCTTATGCTCATAACCCTATAAAGACCTTATAGACTGTACAAGAGCTGGTTGGTCTGGTCTCTAGTGACAGAGCAGTTCCTCTCAGGTTTGTTCTGAAATAAACCTATGTTTGTGAACTTGTATGTCTGTCTCATTTCCTTTTTCCTAACAATACCCTGAGAAATACTGGCCACTTGCAAGGGTCCTGAGAGCTCAGCCAGGAGAACCAAAGTTCTGGACACTGATCAGAGAGGGACTGTGGGTGACAGGTCCCCACATGCCAGGGCAGCCTGCCTAGCAGGCAACTGAGGGCCAAGGGGTGGAGCTGGGCCCAAGGAAAGTCACAGGTACCTTCTGTGCCCAGGAAATTAGGACAGGGACCGGAATGAAACTGGCACCAGGGTCACTCCAATGGGTACAGAGGGCAAAAGCTCATGACTGAGCTGGAGCCCTTGAGAGCATGGTTTTTATTGTCTTGCCTCTCATTATTTTCTTTTTTTTTCCCTCTTCTCTCTCTCTCTTTTTTTTTTTTTTTTTTTTTTTTTTTTT
>NW_022900928.1:84380612-84400268 GCF_012274545.1 Fukomys damarensis
TTTTTTTTTTTTTTTTTTTTTGTACCAGGGATCAAACTCGGGCCCTTGTGCTTGCAAGGCAGGCGGCAGAACAACTGAGCCAAATCCCCTGCTCTTGTTTTTATTTCTTGAAGCAGAGTCTTGTTACATAGTTTGGGCTGCCCTTGAATTCAGTATGTAGCACAGGCTGGCCTGGAGCTAATGGTGATCCTCTTGCTTCAGCCTCCTGAGTACTGGGATACAGGTATACACCAAGCCAATTTTTTTTAAAGATGCTGGGGATGGGGCCGGAGATTTAGCTCAGTGGTTCCAGCGCCTGCCTCGCAAGTGCAAGGGCCTGAGTTCGATCCCCAGTACCAAAAACAAACAAACAAAAAAGATGCTGGGGATAGAATGTGGGGCTTCAGGCAGGGGAGGCCACTGAGCTGCATCCAACCTCAATTCCCTTGCTGATTCGAGAATCAGTGACCTTCACCTGCACCTTCCCATGAGGCCCTGCTGGTCACTCCATCCTAGAGGAGCTGTGGGAAGCTATCTGAAGACCCAGCTCTCTAGCCAGGATTGCCTGAGTCCCAGATGTCTCCACAGTCAAGCCTAAAACACTTGCCAAGGGGATCCCAGCATGAAGGTGAGGGCAGACTGCTAGGCCAGGTGTGCTTGCCTGCGACCCAGGCCACAGACCCAGGCCAGCCCGGTACTCAGTGACGGCTTGCGGTCACCTCTGCTGCCTCCCTCAGAACACTGTGTGACATAGGCATGGTCCCAGAATCCCACAGATGACACAGAATTGTGACACCAGAAGGCACATGTTGAACAAAAAGCCCCAAGATGGCCACCTGTGAAGAGGGATTGGTACGAGGAGCCCTCGTGCCCTTAACTGGGACTTTTCCTTGCTGCCAAGGAAACAGTTTGAAAATTGGCAAATCCAGGTAACATGTTGCTCATCTGTGAGAGATGAAGTCAGGATGTTCTCATTGTTACTTTGCCAGGTGACAAGGGCTGCTTTTGTGCTGTTAATGCACTGCAACAATGGCCCTTTCTCTCTGGCCCCTGGAGATTACTTCACAGTGAACTAACTTGCCTGGCAGGAAAGCCAGGCTGGGCACTGTCCTCGCTGCCCACCCACTGTGCCCAGCCTTGGTAGCTCCTGCATGGTCCCTCTGCCTGTTATCTTCACAGTGCCACTGCAGCACATCCCCCTTCCTGTCACTCACTACACTGCCTGCTGTGGAATGGGCATCAGCAGAACATTTAAATGCCCAAGACCGAGGTGAGAGGGAAGCGGCCCTCAGCACTGCCCTCCCTTTGTGCCAGCCATGGGAACCCAGGGTGCTAGAGAGTCCCTTCTGCAGCTGGAGCTGGAAAGTGTTCCGGTCCCCAAGGTGGAGCAGCAGGACCTCTGTCCCTCATGGAAACTGAGCCCCAAGCCATAAGTCCTAGCCATGCTACTGTACTGGCCATGTGCAGGTGCAGAGCTGTAAAGGGGGTTCCAGGTGGAACAAACTCCCACATCTGGGGGAGCCCTGTCCTGCACAGGCTCTTCTGCCTGGTGATGGGTTGGGAACAGGAACCGGACAGGCAGGTCCTGATCCTTAGCCCCCTACTCGCTAATAGCTGATTTGTGTTTTCTCTTGGGACAGACAGACTTAAAAGCTATTGATGCTCAGTAGGAGAGAAACAAAGCTGGACCTTCTTTTGTGTCCTTTGTCACATTAAAACTTTGCTCAAACCCCTGCTCAGGTCCACCACGTATAGGTATGTTAGTCACTGTCTGAAAATTGGTGAAACAAAGCGATTAGCCCTGATTTACATGATCTGATCTCTATTTAAGGCAAGGACAACAAAATAAAGAATTTCCAAGAACATCCACTATGCCACCAGAAGTCACCAGCCAGGGTCTAGAACCCTGCATGACAGAGAGAACCAGAAAACAAAAAGGGTCCAGGAGACTAGACCAAACAGCACCTTCCACGAGGATTCCTCAGCTGTGACTCTGGGACAGACCCAGCTAACCCTGAGAGTTGCCCCGGTGTGTGTCTGTGTGTGTGTGTGTGTTTGTGTGCGTACACATGCACACATGCACTCGTGAACTCCCTGCTCAGTGCACGCCCTCTCCAAGGTTCACAGTGGGTCCTTTGTTTTTTTGAGATAGAGTCTCACTATGTAGTCCAGGCTGGCCTTGAACTCACAGTGATCCCACTACCTCAGCCTCCTGCATGCTGGGATTATAAGCATGTGGCACCATGCCAGCCCTGTTGGGTCCTTTGTTAAAGGTCAGCTGACTTAAGCTAAAGGCTCTAATCATTTTCTCTGCCTTTCCGATTAAAGGTTTTCCTTGTAAATTCATGCCTTAGTTTTATTAGCCACTATCGCTCAAAGTAGGGGCCACACCAGCCAGTGACACTGCTGGAATCTGGATAATGTCATCGTCTGGCCCAGCAAGCAATACAGCGACATGGCTGGGTGAAGAGTTTGAACTCCACCTGTAGGGAAGGGAGCATGCTGCCCCTCTCCCTTCCTGTCCCTGGGCCAGGGATTTAGCTTAGCGGTGCCACTGCCTGCCTTGCAAATGCAAGGTCCCAAGTTTAATCCCCAGTACCAAAGGAAAAAAAAAAGTTAAATTTGATATAGGGTATATGATATGTGGACCTCCAAATAATATAAGGGAAATATTATAACACTTGACCTGCTAGATGTCCAACATGCCAAGTTTGTGTCCTCTAAAAATCAAAGAATGAATTCCAGGAACAAGAAGGCTAGGAACAGAAAGAATTTACTGAGAGAAAGAAAGATTCTAAGAGACAGAAAGGGCTGAGGATTTAGCTCTGGTCCTGAGTTCGATCTCCGGTACCAAAAATAAAAATAAAAATAAATAAAAGAGACAGAAAGTAGACTGGAAAGTGGGCTGCCTGCTGGCCCTGCTTCTCAAGGGTGTTTTACTGAGCAAAGCCATGAGATGAGGTGGGTTCAAGGTAGAACAAAGCTACAGTCAACTAGTAAGATTACAAGTATAATGGGCCAGGAATAGGCCAAGGATGTAGCTCAGTGGCACTGTGTCTGCCTGGCAAGCACTGGGTCCTGAGTTTGATCAGTGTGAGATGGGGGGGATTACAAATATAGTCGCTTAGGTAATATTGATCCAATGGGAAATCACAAGGTGGATATGAGGTGGGACAAAACTATGGTCACCCAATAGGATTACATACATAATGGTCACTCAGGTAATATTGATTAAATGGGGATCAAATGGGGAAGCAAGTCACATTGCAAGCTACATGGAATGAACAAGGATTTTCTGGGAAGGAATGGGCTTGAGGAATTTTTGGCCTCCTCCCAAGTTGACTGATGCCTATTTTGAATAGCAGTCACTGCTGTTTATCCCTAGGGAAGTGTGTGGGTGTAGTTATTCCTCTTCAGTGAATGAGCCTCCAGCCACAGTTGTCTTCTGTGCTGAGGGCCCAGCCTTGTTTAACTGCCTGTATAACTAATTTAGCTGTCTATAATAAATTGACCTAAAACTGGAGAAAGTCATTTTTCACTCTGTGTCATGACCACAGCAAGTCCTGCAAGAACAGAGATGCACAGGATGCTGGTTATTGACCTTCATTTGTCCTCCTGGACTGCAGGAGGAAGAGGAGGCTTGGAGCACTGAGGACTAAAGAACAGGGAGGGCAGGGTAGGGGCCTAGAGGCCTGGTGTTGGAGGGTGGCCAGTCTACAGTCAGAGGTCACAGGGGTTTAAGCTGCTCAGCCACATTCCTGGGCACCAACTGACTCACCCACGAATGTTTCCCTGGCAGAGGCTAAACTGCTCCTATGACTGTGTTTTTGCAGCCCTGGGGACATCCTCAGATCATTTTTATTTATTCATTTAATTTTTTTTTTTTTTTTTGGTACCGGGGATCGCAGGCGGCAGAACCACTGAGCTAAATCCCCGGACCTTTTGTTTTTAATTTTGACACAAGATCTTACTAAATTGCCCAGGCTGGGCTCGAATTTGTGATCCTCCTGCCTCAGCCACCCAGAGTGCTGGGATTATGATGTGCATCACCATGTACTGTATGTGCTGGATGAGGTGTTTGAGGGGGATGTGCATCCTGAACCCCAACACTTCCAACCAAGGAAAGGGATAAGAGAAAGAGCGACTTTACTGAATAAACACCAATCGCATGAATCATGATGTCGCATGAATCATGAGCAACCTGCTACAGAGACTGAGAAGATAGAGAGACGTATGGCCTTCCTTTGGGTCCCTGGATGCCCCCCACTGTACCCCACGGTGCTGTCCATGACTAGGGCCAGGTGTGTCTGGGTGAGGTTTGCTCCAGAAAGCTGGGAGGGCAGCATCATCCTAGAATCTTAGGCTACTTCCTGACGGGGCCAAACTTCCTGGTTCCTGCCTGTAGACGGATTTGCATATGTTTGGCAAGGATGAGGACAACATCCAGACAGAGAAAGGGGCCTGGATGACTCTTAGGGGAAGGGCTATGCCCTGTGGTGTCACCCAGGGTGTCAGTCTCTGAGGGGGAGAATTGGGGTGGGGCAGGGAAAATGAGGCTGGGTCACTGTCTGGGTGGGGCAGTAGTCAGTGGTGCTTCCAGGTACCAGGTGGCTGGGGGCTGGCTGTGGTTGTGCCTGTCCCAGGAGAGTGTGGGTCCTGTAAGACCTAAAGTCTCACTTCCACTCCGCGGAGCATGAACAGCCGAAAGGCCTCCATGGTGCTGAGTCCTATAGCCCAACAAGGGCTCTGGACGCAAGACCCAGGGCCTTATTTCTGAAACCCGTGAACAGCCAAAAGGGCCTCCACGATGCTGGGACCTATACCTCAGCGAGGCTCCGGGAGCTTGACAGAGGAACAGGACTCACCAGGAGAGGAACACACCAATAAGAAGACCTTTGTTAGTCTGGCTAAGTAGCTCAGAGAGGCACTAGCTCAGGGGCTGAGGTCCTTTTTATAGGATTTTTCTAAACAAAAAAATCAGGCCATTCACAGAACTACCAGAGGACAAGATTCTAAACACACTGCTTATGTTATGCAGGAAATGTTCTATGGTCACCTTTTGTCATACCATTTGCCCCTGGGCGGGCTGTTAGACGAGTTAGCAATTAGCATATGAAGAAGCACAGTCTCTGGCCTATCAGCATGGAGTTACTTTAGCTTAGTCAGGTCCCACAGTACTAGGAGTCAAGGGAGGTGGTTCCCAGAAGAGAAGGGACACCAACACCTTTGCTGGGGGGCAGACAAAAGGGATGAGCTCAGGGTGCTGGGGCAGGGGAGGCAGGATCCTTCCAGGGGAGATTGTTCCCCTCCCTCTCTAGGCCTTGGAAGCCACCTATGACCCTGACCCCCTTGGATACTCCTGAGGATAGGGTCATCCTACCAGAGGGCAACCTGGCCACAGATAGAAAAAGGTCAGATCTGGGCTTGGTGGCTCACATCTGTAATCTCAATATTCTAGGGAAACTGAGACAGGACGATCACAAACTCAAGCCCAGCCTGGGCAATTTAGTGATTTAGCAAGACCCTGTCTCAATAAAAAAAGGGCTGGGAATATAATTTAGTGTGAAAGCTCTAGGTCAAATGTCCACTACTGCAAAAACAAAAAGAAAGGCAGGGGAGGAAGCGGGGAGGGAGAAAGAGAGAAAAGAAAAGAAAACAAGAAAAAGGTCAGGGTCAGCTGCCCTGGCCCATACCCAGCTGTGTGGGAGGCCATAACCTGCAGTCTCCAGAGCAGCCTGGCCACAGGGTGCCTCCTAGAGTGCTGGAACTACAGGTGTACTCCACCAGGCCAGCTTCAGCTGCTCCTTTTTACCTAGCTGATAGATGGCACATCCTGGAGAAAGGGTGCCTACGAGTTCCCTACTCTTCTCAGGGTGTGGTTTGAGGCTATTTTTGCAAATGTAGGGTGTGGCAGGTTCCAGGGACTCCTGGTGAGATCTGAAGTCCTGGTTGCAGCCTGTGGCCTCTCCCTGTGGTTCACTTCCCCAGGTGTGGTCCCCTCTGGCCCTGAACTTCCTTTCTCTGTGCTCAGTGGGCCAGCCTGAGACCACTCTTCTCTTGCCTGTTCAGGCTCCTGCTCCCCCGTGCACACCCTGCACCTTGATATTCTGGCCCCAGGAACTGCTGCCCACAGCCTACTGCCACCCTGCACCCGGGATGCAGACCACACACCCTCACAGCCCCATGATCTTACAGCCAGGCATGGACCCTATGTTACACTGGGGTCCCTCGCCTGGCAAACCCCTTAGACCTCTGGACTCAGATGGAGGCCAGCACCTGTTTACCCTTCTGACCCAGGATGGCATCCACACAGGGTCAGGACTTCAGTGGTTGAATCTAGGGCCAAGGACACCCAGCAAGTGGGCACTGATGTTTTAGTTCTGTTCACTAAGTTGCTAGTGGCCGCCACTGTTCAGCCTCAGCATTGTCCTCACCACAGGAGCAAACCTTGTGTCCACCTGTGATTGTCACCCTCACCTCTCCTCACTGCCGTGCCTCTCATCCTTCCTACTGTGGCTATCCATGTGGAACAATTCATAGAAGAGGAATCTTTCTTATCCTGTTTCATTCAGGCAAATTTGAGTTTATTAGACACAAGGACATCTACATCCACTTGAAATCAGGAACATTTCGGCATGAGGCACGTGACTTAACTGATACTTAGAAACCATGAATGGTCTTTGACCCAGCAGTTGTGCTATGGAAGCTGGTGCTATGGAACTGCACCAGGGAAAAAGTACACTGAGGGGACAGGCATGCTGTGGGGACAGGTGTGCTGTGGGGACAGGTGTTTCAGCATTCATAGAGAAGCACAGTCTCTCTTAGCCCAAGCACTTGTAACAAGGAACCTGGCAAAATAAACTGGTGAGGTGCAACAGCTGGGAGCAACCTCAGAGTCTGTGACTTTGTGGATTTGTGGGGCTCGTGACTCAATGAAAGAAGTGCCCTGGTGTGTGCATGGTGACCCTACACTACAGTCAGTGATGAATCTGTTGGCTGCAATCTGGCTGAGTTATCACTGCAGAGCAGAATGGCAGTGACCTGTGTCCTTCAAGCTTTGAGTGTTCTTTGAATTTCTTGCCCTGGGTTCAATCACTAGCACCAATTTCTTACCCTGGGTTCAATCACTAGCACTGCAAAACAAAACCAAAAACAAACACTCCCCCCCAAAACAGCATGCATCCCAGAAGAGTGTGGGTCCTGGGAGGGAGTCAAGAGAGGTGGTTCCCAGAAGAGAAGGGACACCAACACCTTCCCCCCAGGAGGTCGGACTCCTGTGGGAACTTTCTTTATGGTTCTGGGGACTGGGCCAAGTCCTGGCACATGCTGAGCAGGTATCTACTCTGAGCTCCTCCTCAGCCCTGCAAGGCAGTTTAAATCCTGGAGAGAGAAGCCAAAGCCAATGCCAAAGCATACAACTCTAAACAGATGGAGAAGAGGGGCCGGGGATTTAGCTCAGCTGTTCGGTGGCCTGCCTTGCAAGCGCAAGGACCCGAGTTCAATCCCTGGTACAATAAATAAATAAATAAACAGACAAATAAACAGATGGAGGAGAGAAACTACTCAGGATGCTGTCTGTGAGTCTCAGGGCACCACCTGGCAGGCCCCACTTGCTGGTGCCAACCCAAGCAGATGCAGGCGCTCACCATCCGTCCATCCATTGTCCTCTCTCTAGGCTGTGGGAGGCAGGTGGATCTCTGCTTAGAGAGGCCACATGGGGGAGGACTGCTCTATGTACCCTCTTAGGACAAAGGTTCTTAAACTGTCCCCAAGGCCCTGGTGGGCTGTGTCTCCCTGATTCACGTGCTGGGCCCCCAAACCTCGAATATACCTGGACTTGGAGACAGAGCCTTTCAAGAGGTAACTAAGAGAAACTGAGGCCCACAGCGTGGGTCCCCATATAGATGATGGGGAGGCTGGGCCTGAGGATGCAGGACTCTCAGCTCTGGGAAGGGAGAGGGACAGCTATGTGTGACTGCAATCACGGTGAAGAATCTGCCGGCAAAACTACACAGCCACAGGGATGCCACCAGCAGCCAACTAGGACCCTCCGATATGGGCTTTTCTTTTTTTTAGTATAAAACTTCAAGGGCCCAGGGTTTAGCTCAGTGGTTCCGTCGCCTGCTTCACAAGTGCAAGGACCCGAGTTTGATCCCTGTAGGAAAAAAAAAAAAAAACTTCAAAAGAATTTTAATTGACACGTAGTAATTATGCACATGTACAGGGCACAGTGTGAAATGTCACACCACCTGCATCCTGTATGACGTATGAGTCCAAGGCAGGGTCACTGGCTCACTCATCCCTCTACCCTGCTAGCTGCTTGGCAATACTCAGTTGCAGCTGCCTGCTAGACAAGACTGGGCATCTCTCCTCCTGTCCCCAGGCCCATCCTGCTGCCGAGCCTGGCAGGGCTCTGAGGGCAGGGTTGGGCCCTATGTGTGTGCTGCAGGCTCAGCCAGGCACAGGGGAGAGGGCTGTTGGGGGATGGCCCCTGTCAGTTGGGTCCTACTGATTCCACTCTGCCCGACCCAGCCCAGGTCACCCAAGTGACGGCAGCCAGGAGCGCCCACAGAGAGATCAGGAGGACAGGGCCCTGGTCCTCAGTGCATCTCTGCCTGACAGTCAGGAAGAGTTAACACCAAGGTCTGTGAGGAGGAAAGCCAACCCAGGAGTGATATACATTTGATCCTATTTATGTGACTTCATGAAGTGACAATGTTTGAGAAACAGGCTGGGTGTGCTCAGTGTGGAATACCTGCCTGGCACACATGAGGCCTGGGTTCTGTCCCCTGTACTGAGAAAGACGGATCTGACAAAGACATATGAGGGAGAGAAGCAAAAGCTTGTGAGCCAGAGTGAGAGATAAAAGGGTGACATGGGATCTGGGAAGACCCAGCAGTGGTGGTCAGGACCCTGCTCAGGTGTATGAGTTCCAGGGGCAGTGAGCTATGCTGCATTGGAATCAGGGCACACATCACACTCACACCACACCACACTATACCACAGATGCTACACCACACTATACCACACCACACCGCACACCACACCAGACACCACATACCATAGCACACCACAGACATACACACCAGATACCACACTCATTACACTTACCATGCCTCAGATACCACGCTCACCACACACACTATACCACAGATACCATACCACACCACAGACACCACCCAGACACCATACTCACCATTCTATATTCACCACACACTGTACTCACCACAGACACTGCACCACACCGCATTCATAGCATACCATATTAACCATGCACACAGATATGCCACATCACACCTCAGACAGCACATTCATCATGCACATCAATTCTCCACACACACCATACCACACACACAAGAACAGTGAGGCTAAGGGGAGACACAGAGGCTGGCTGTGTGAAGCCCAACTATGACACGAGGTGACTGTTGCGGACGTTAGGTTATGGGCCAGGGTCTCTCGGGAATGTTTTACAACTGTACATGGATCTATACTTACTTCAGTAAGAAAGGAAAAAGCCCTAAACCTTAGTTTTGGCATTAGTTGCCCAGGGCTGTGAAACTGTGGAATGGCAGCTTCCACCTACCTTTGGCCCTCTCCTAGGCTGCAGTCTGGTTATCTTCTTGTTTTTCTCAGAGCCAGGGCTATCTATGCACGATGGGCTAGTGCTGTCGCTTTTCTACAGGAAACTGGCCGTGAGACTTCACAGGGCTCTGTGGCATCTTGAGCCACTGGCTTTCACTTCAGTTTAAGGCATCTGCAAGCCCCTTTTCCCAACAAGGCCACCTCCCAGGCCCAGGGGCCTCAGCAGCACACAATACCACTCTTCTGCATCTTCTAGGGTGACACAGTCCCTTCTGGGAGGCAGCTGACCCACCCCAAGATCTGGAAGCTCCATACTAGTTAGCCTCTGTGTGAACCACACATGCCTGGGGATGAGTGGGAGAGATGTACAGCCTGCTCCAGTGGACAGAACAGTTAGTAGGTGAGCACGGTGTGACCTCAGGGCTGGGTCAATGCAATGGCCAAGCCCTGCCTCACCATCAGGACCCTGGTAAAATCTCCAGCATCACAACAAAATGAAAGTAAACAAAAGGCAAAGTGTTATAGAGCTTATGGTGGTTTGGGATCCCTTGGGGCTTTCTCCTCCAGTAATAACCAGGTTATAATCACTCCTATTTTGGAGGCCACAGGAACTTTTTATGCTAAATGTGGTTGTTTTGTTTTTTGGTACCAGGAATCAAACTCAGGGCATCTTACTTGCCAGACAGGCACTGCACCACTGTGCTACATACCTGCTACTTTAAATGAGGTTTTTCTGAGATACTACGTTACCCTGAAAGTAAGGCCTACCTGCAGATCAAACATTTGAAAACGAGTGGTCAATCAGCCTCAGTTAGCCTGTCTTTGCCTTACCTGCCTTACATAGCAGCCACAAAAGAACAGTGCTGTCTGGGAACCTCTCACCACAATGCCATCTATGCAACAGGGGAGCTTCCTGCTTGGTTAGATGTCGAGGTCACTGAGAGGAGTAGCTGCCTGTCCATGGAGGAGACTTCGAAGGAGCTGGCTTCATTACAGCTTGGCAGACTCTCCAAGATTTGGGGATGCTCTGAGGAAGGGAAGGCCTAGACTGGGCCATGGGGGCCCCATGAGCCATGCTGCCATCAGCCACTGTAGTCTATGAAAGTTTCCTGAGACCACACAGTCGAGGAGAGCTGTGTGCGTCTGGGATGTAGACAAGCAGATCCCATGCCCTCCTGAGGGAGTGGACACAAAGAGTCTGGGTCTAGTGACAGTGTTTTGTAGCAAAAACAGTGGGGTTAAAGTCATGGGGGCTCACTGGGGTCCCCAGCTTTGCTCCTAGCTCCCCCCTGTGACATGGGAGTGGTGTCTGCTTTTGGGAAGGATGGGGCAGGGGCTGCTGGGTACACCTTCTCCCCAGGACCTTAATGAAGGCCTGGACCACGGAGAGGGGCCGGGTCCCCAGATGGGAGGGGGCTGTCTCCTCAGCTTAGTACCCCAAACCTGCTTTGTGGGGAGCCAGCCCAGTGTCCGACACACCCCACTAGGGTTCCCTGTCTCCAATCATGGGTCCTTCCTCTGACCTTCAAGGCTCTTCCCCTCCAGCTCCCATCCCTTTTGGAACCCTTGCGTGAATGAGACACACGGAGACTCAGCTGTGCCTGTGACACCAAGTCTGATGAGTTCTTGTGACCAACGCATCCAAGTACAAGAATGGTGCAGTGGGCCAGGGATTTAGCTCAGCGGTTCGGTGGCCTGCCTCACAAGCACAAGTACCCGAGTTCGATCCCCTGTACCAAAAAAAAAAAGAATGGTGCAGAGCACAGCTAGCTGGACAACAGGATCCAGGGCAGCTATGTCTATGGTTCCTCTCTGTCCTTTTGGGATGCTCTGTAGGCTGGCAGGAGAATGTGTGCCTTGGTTTCCCCCATAGATGGTGTACAAAGCTGGGCTTCAGAGGATCTGGGTCTGCCGTGCCTGCACTGTGTGTGTGACAGGTGTGCGCCTGGAGCACAAGCTGAAAGGCTGGAGAAGGAGATGGGGACAGGAGGCCAGTGCACTGCTGCAGCCAGGGTGGGGTGGGTGGCCAGGCTCCCTCCATACCCCTCTCGCAAACAAGACTGCCCCGCTGCCCATACTCATGACCCTGTTGGCCTCCCACCCCACCGGGGCTAGGCTCCCTAGGTCTTCCCCTCCCTTATGCCCCATCTACAGTCACTCATGTTGTTACCAGGATGGCATCTCACTAAGTCACACTCCTTTTTCACTCTGAGACAGGGTGTGCCCACACTGCCCAGGGCAGCTTCCAACTAGCAACCAGCCTGCTCCCACCTTTGCTGGTTTTTTTTGTTTGTTTGGTTGGTGTTTTTTGAGACAGGGTCTCACTATGTAGTTGAGACTGATGGAACTCACTCCTTATGCCCCATCTACAGTCACTCATGTTGTTACCAGGATGGCATCTCACTAAGTCACACTCCTTTTTCACTCTGAGACAGGGTGTGCCCACACTGCCCAGGGCAGCTTCCAACTAGCAACCAGCCTGCTCCCACCTTTGCTGGTTTTTTTTGTTTGTTTGGTTGGTGTTTTTTGAGACAGGGTCTCACTATGTAGTTGAGACTGACTTGGAACTCACTATGTAGCCCAGGCTGGTCTCCAACTCACAGCAATCCTCCTGCCTCAACCTCCCAAGTGCTGGGATTACAGGTGTGCGCCACCATGCCCAGCTTTTGCTGTTTTTTAAAATGTTGTAGTTGCTTTATTTTGGTACTGGGGATTTGAGGATTGAACCAAGGCCTTCACTCTGAGCTACATCCCCTGCCCTTATTTTTTTATTTTTAGACAGGATCTTACTAAGCTGATAAGTTGCCCAGGTTGGGCTTTGAATTTTTGATCCTCCTGCCTCAGCTTCCTAGATTATTGGGATCCCCTTCAGCTTTAGGCTCTGAGGTTGTAGGCATGGAGCATGGTGCTGCAGGGTTTTTTTTTTATTACAGTAACTTACAAACATGTTTGTTCTGCCCCAGGAGAAAGTAGGTAAGATCTGTCCCTAAATCCAACAAAGTGAGTCTTACACACCAGCGACACACATATATAATGTGAAGCACATAGCTTTTCCTCTCACTCCCAGACATACTGGACTGTGACTGAGCACTGCCCTACTGTACACTAAGCACACAGCAGCGCAACTGTGCCAGTGTCCGGCAGACACGGGAGCTACTTTTGTTCACAACTTGAATGTGCTTAGGTTGGGAATTACTGTTATTATCTTCATAAAACACACATAAAATAAAATGTATATATGCATATATATTTTTTTCCCTTGAGTTAGTATTGCAGATAGTGAAGTTATAAATATTACAGCAGTTAGTTAGGCATGGCGGGGCCCTCAGCACAGAAGACAACTGTGGCCTGAAGCTCATTCACTGAAGGCCAGGATACAGAAAAAGAGGAACAGCTACACCCACATACTTTCCCAGGGATGAACAGCAGTGACTGCTATTCTAAAAAAGCATCAATCAGGCCAGGAATTTAACTCAGTGGTGCCATGCCTGCTTTGCAAGTACAAGGTCCTGAGTTCAATCTCTGGTACCAAAAAATAAAAGCAGATATTAGCATCAATCATCTTGGGTGGGAGTCAAAAACCTCCCAAGCCCATTCCTTCCAGAAAGTCTGTTTGTCCCACGTACACTTGCTGTGTGACTTCTTCCCCATCTGATCCCCACTTAATCAATATTTCAGTATTACCCAAGTGACCATACTTGGTTTCTTTTTTCTTTTCTTTTCTACCAGGGATCAAACTCAGAACCTTGCACCTGCAAAGCAAGTGTGGTGCCACTGAGCTAAATCCCTGACCTTTTGTTTTTGTTTTTGTATTTTTTTGAGACAGAGTCTCACTATGTAGCCCGGGCTGGTCATGAACTCGCAGCAATCCCTCTGCCTCAGCCTCCCGAGTGCTGGGATTACAAACTTGCACCACCATGCCTGGTACAAGGATACTTATAATCCTATCGGGTGACCCATTGTTTTGTCCCACCTCAAACCCACCCTGTGATTTCCCATTGGATCAATATTACCTAAGTGACTATATTTACAATCTTAGTTGACTGTAGTTTTGTCCCACCTTGAACCTGCCTCACCTTGTGGCTTTGCTCAATAAAACAGCCTTGAGAAGCGAGATCAGTGGGAAATCCACTTTCTGGTCCCCTTGCTCTCTTAGACAGAAGTTTTCTTTCTCTCAGTAAATTCCTCCTACTCTTAACCTCTGTTGTTACTAGAATTCATTCTTTGATTTTAGAGAACATGAACTTGGCGTGTTGGACACCTAGAAGTTTGGGAGCTATAATATATTATTTGGAGGTTCACGTATCATACACTCTATATCAGTAGGGCCTTGTTATGTATCCCAGGCCGGCTTTGAGCTCATGATCCTCCTGCCTCAGCCACTTAAACATTAGGATCACGGGAATGTGTCCATACAGCTGCCACACCTGGCCACATTTTATAATCATAACTTTTTTTGCCCCCAGTTTTAAATGTTTTCTGATCTCATTAAAAACCAACTCCCCACCTCCATCATGCAAGCCCTGGCACCTGGTCTCCCTGAATTGTCCTCTGGCTGCCTGTCCTGTCAGCGTCACAGCTCACGTAGGTCAACTATGGGTCAGAACTCCTTGCTGGAATGCCTGCTGCTCTGCATCCCGGCCCACCAACCTCCCCAGAGGCACTCGCCTTGGAAGATGGTAACCACAGCACAGCTGACGCCAGCAGTGCTGTGCAGGTGAGCCTGTGCCCCTACAGTGACAGGGCTCAGGTAGGGAAATGTCAGGGCCTGGCTATCCCAGGCCACACCTGTCCCCACCCCTCCTCCACCAAGGGTGCTGTGGGAGCCTGCCAGGCATGGCCTCCCACCCTTGCTCCTGTGGGTGGCCTTGCCATCACAGTCCCTGTGGCTGGGATATGCTACTCCTTCCCAGAGGCCTCTGCCAGTCCCCACAGAGGCACAGTGAGGCTGTGGCTAGGGACAGAAGCACTTTCAGGCAGTGATGCACCACAGAGCCCCCAGTGCCTTGGGCCTGCGCCACACCCAGGCAAACCTGTCTGCGTTCTGGCTGGACTATGCCCAGCCCTCCACCTCTGCTGCAGACCTCACTGTTAGGAAGCCCTCCCACGCTGGCGGGGCCAGCAGCATCGCCCCTTGAGAATCATCTCCCGAGCGTCCTTGCTGTTGGGGACACTGTGCTCCCTGGCTGCTCCTCTGCCCCAGGTGAAGCTCACCCTCACTCAGTTATTCATTCACGTTAGCCAGAACCAGCTGACTGTGCCATCTCACCCAGACAGAGCAGGGAGGAGCCAGGCATTCCAGGAGAACAAGTCTGGGCCTCACCTTACAGGGCCTGGGATTTCCCAGAAAAATCCTGGGAGGGACTTCACAGGCTGGGATGGGGAGGGTCTAAGGGCTACAGAGAGGCCGCCTTTCCCTTGACTCCCATCTCTTCCAGGGCCTGCTCCTTCCAGGTTTAGAACCAGGCAGCAGGGACATGGTGCATTCCTACTTCCTGTGGGTGGATGCAGCTCTGTGAGCAGGGCCGCCTGTCTGTGTACACATCTGTCTGTTCTGCCCGGGTCCACAGTGGTGCTCAGCACCTCACTATACCCAGCTGCTGCAGACCAGCCCAGGCAGCCCTGCTGGGGCCCAGGAGCCACACCCACTCTGGTGTCTCAGATGGTGGCAAAAGGACTGAACCCAAGGCGTCCCCCTGAGCTGACACCTGGGGCTGAGCATCACCCCCCAACCGGCTCTTGGCAGGACACAGACACATGCCAGGCACCATGCTGGCCTTTCTGCCACTGCCAACTGGGTTTTTCCCAGAGGCAGCCAGAGTGGCAGGGTCAAGGTAGGGACAGCTCTTGCACCAAGGACAAGAACCTCCATTCTTCCCTGTACAACGTGGCCTGAGGGCTTGGGAGGGGACAGACCTTGGTCCTCAAGGCCCTCAGACCCTTAGCTCCCAGGCTGCCTCCAATGGAGAACCAGTGTACTAGAAAAACCCAAGCCAGTAAAAAGAAAGAGTCCAGGCCATGGGCCAGTCCTCTAACCAATACTGACATAACCTAAATGTTCTCTTAGCTTTAAATGAAAACTATATAGAAACAGAATTTGTGAGCATCACATGCCTAGCAGCTGGTCCCCACGGTCCCCATACTGGACCCATTGTGGGAAGGAACTGGCTGCCACTCACTTGGCCTTGCCCTCTGCACCACAACCGCATGTGGCTGTTCCTGCCAACCCTGGCTGCAGTATGGACCCCGTGGCCCTGAGAGGAGACATTTGCTCACCGGCCCCACCCTGGCGCAGGGCTGGTTTCTCAGGAAACGTGTCTGAGTCTGAGAAAGTCAGTTGGGAAAGTAGTAAAACAGGAAGAAGGAAATACAGGAAAAAGGGCTAGACATGGTAACACACACCTGTAATCACAGCAGTCAGGGAGGCTGAAGATTGCAAGATGGAGCCCAGCCTGGGAAATTTAGTGATTTAGTGAGTGAACAGATGAACAAACGGATGGATGGATGGATGGATGGGCTAGGGATGTAACTCAGCATGAGAGTCCTGGGTTCAATCCCCAGTACCACATAAAAAGAAGGAAAAAATATACCAGGAGAAAGGATGATAGTCCTGCAATTATAAGAGATTAACCTGGGGCTCCCCTCACCACCTGCCTGATCGGAAGCCAGAGCAAGGAAAGGTATGTGGAGTATACCCTAGAGAGGAGTGCAGGTCCCCAGGCAAGGGTGTGGTGCAGTCCACAGACAGAGCCCTTGCTGGTAGTGCTGCACAGCCTGGGTCAGTGACCCCAGCCTGAGGTTTCTGGTCCTCATTAGTGGTACTAAGCTTAACTTTCCTTAGTAAACAAAACTGCTTTGGTGCTGGGGACGGAACCCAGGACCTCAATCATGCTGGGTGAGGGTTCTGCCACTGAGCTGTACCCCGACACAAATAAAATGTTTTAGAAATTCATGGTGAATATAGAGCTAAAAAAAAAATAAGCATTTTAAGAAAGACACCAGGAGTGGTAGTGCACACCTGCAATCCCAGCACTCAGGAGACAGAGGCAGGAGAATTGACACAAATTTGAGACAAGCCCGGACTACACAGTGAATTCAAGGCCAGCCTGAGCTACTGAGATCCTGCCTCAAAAAAAATGGTATTGCTGGGGATGTAGCTCAGTGGTATGTGACTGCCTGGCAGGTGCAAGGTCCTGAGTTCAAGGATATTTTAAGAAGAAAAGGAAATGGGCCAGAGTGTGTGGGATGTGTTCTACATCATAGTGAACATGCATTTATTGCTGTCTTTTTTATTTGTTTTTTTGAGACAGGGACTCCCTATGAAGTTCAGGCCAGCCTTGAACTCACTGTGTAGCCTAGTCTGGTGTCACACTCCTGCCTCAGCCTCCCAAGTGCTGGAATTACAGGTGTGTGTCACCATGCCTGGTTCCTGTTCTGTCTTTAGGGGCTGGGGGTGCAGTTCAGTGGAATAGTGTCTGCATAGGACAAGTCCCATCTCTAGCATTGCAAAAATGGTTTTGTTATTGTTATTGTTCTGCATGGGCAACAGCCCTGATCCTCCTAGGGGGTACCAGGAACCATCTGCAAGGTAAGGGGTGGCCTCTCTGCTTGGGCCAGGTCCTGGGTTCCTTCCCTGTGATAGAGAAGCTACTGTGTGCAGCAGCACACCTGCAGGGTGGGCATTCACTGTAGAGTACAGAGGGAAACTTCCTGCCTGGGGTGAGAGAGCTGTGGGGCTCTGTGCTCTGGCTCTGGGGTTGGCTGCCACCTGTGGCACTGACCAGGGCCCCTGCACCAGGACACTACTGTGGGAGCATCTGCTCCTCCCGGGGCACAGCCTGGACGGGATCTCATGTCCTCAGAATGTTGAGAAGCACCAGGTCAGGTGGGATTCAGTGCTGTCTTGAACTGCTCTCATTTCTGGGTGTCCAGGACCTCCAGGGTCTCAGCTCTGTCTCAGTTGGCCCTGTCCACAGAACCATGCAGGAAGAAAACAGAAACTCAGAGGCCCAGACTGGTCACCCTGTGCCCTGACCAATGTGAGACTGTCCTGGGGATGCTGGCTACACAGGGATGTCTCACCAACTACACAGGGATGCAGAGGGCAGCGGGTAGCTCATGTGGGTGTGGCACAGAGGATGCCTGTGGTCATCACTATCTGGGCTCCAGAACTTGAGGCTGGGCACTGTGGACTGCAGAAGGGGCAAATCCGGTGGAGCCCAAGAGCAGGGATGGAGGTCCTGGAGGAGAGGGTGGGGCCCAGGTCACAGAGCCTCCTCTCAGTCCTGGAAGGTCTTCAGTTTGGTTGGCTCTGTGCTGCCTTGTCAGTCCTGAGCGCCAGCCTTTGTCACTGGTGCCTCCTTGTGGCGATCCCAGGGTGACAAGGAGGTAGATGAGGAGGGTTCCCCCTCACAGAGAACGCTAGGTCCAGGACTGCCATGGAGAAGTGGCTGGGGCAGTGGGTGAGTGGGCAGGACCCACAGGGCACCACTGTGCACCAGGTGGCTCAGAAGCACAAGCTCTCTGGGAGAAGGCAGCACAGGTTGGAGTTCCCTCCCCCTGCCCCTCGTCCCGAGCAGTGTGGGCCCATGATGGGCATGCAGCTTGAGGACAGCACTAGGCCTTTCTTTCTGAACCAGAGGCTGCAGTGCACAGAAAGGAAAAGCGACACAAGATGAAAGTGACCAGGGACTGGGAAAAGCCGAGCTCCTTTCCTCCTGCATGGTTACTGGACAGCCAGGAATCATGCCAGCAGTCCTGCAGCAACCCCAGCTGACCGCACTGCTCCTCAGGGGGATGCAGAGGGCAGAGAAGGGACCAGGAAGCCTCTGCCCTCCCTCCCTCCTTGGCACAGCTACCAGCCTCGTCCTTTCCATGTACTCTTTCTTGGCTCTCACCTCTGGCTCTTTAAGGCTCACTTCAGTTGTTTGCTGAACTTCAAATGTAAAGACTTGGCTCAACTGGGAAGCAGCCATGACATCTGCCTTCTGGCACTGGTCACACCATCACGACTTCACCAAATACTGGGGACTGAACCCAGGTCTTCCCACAGAGCTACATCCTCAGTCCTTTGTAATTCTGAGACAGGTTCTCATTACATTGCCCAGGCTGAACTCCAACTTGCTGAGCATCTTGATCTTGCTCTGGGCCTGGGTCTTGTTGGTTTCTGTCACAGCTGTAACAGATGACTCTGCAGAGAGCAGATGGAAGTGTGCCCCACCATGCGCGTTGTATCCTGGGGGTTTTCCATTTGGTGTAGTTTCGGAGGCTATTTATTCTTCTCTGATGGGCATGGGTGGTTTCCAGGTCTTCCTCGCTGTGAAGGTCTGCTGGGAAATGCTCACACGCTTCTTGGTGTCCCCATACAAAAAGTCCTGGTGGATGCCCATTGTGGGCAGAGTGGCTGCATCACGGCACGAGCCCATGATCGAGGTCATGCTGTCGTGTCCCAGCACGGCTGTGCAGATGACTCCTGGCAGTGTGTGTGCCGCTCTGAGCCCTTGCTTCCCATCACAGCTGTATGACTCAGCCTGTCCAATGTGCTGCCTCACAATCCTTCCCTGTCATCTCCCTGGCCACCAACATGGCTGGATGCTCCTGTGTGCATGGGCTGTGTAGACAGGGGTGGCCTTCTCAATAAAGAGCCCATGTTGCATAGCCTGGTTCATTTCTCATCTGTATGTGTGTGTACATGTGTGGTGCTGGTATAGAACTGGGGCCCGTGTTCACCCCAGGAAAGCGCTGTAGCTCTGGGCAGCACCCCCAGCTCCACTATCTATTCTTAAAGTGTTATCTTTTTTCTTTCATTTTATTGAGATAGGGTCTTGCTCTGTAGTTCAGGCTGGCCTTGATTCTCCTGCCTCAGCCTCCTGAGTGCTAGGGATTATAGGTGCCACAATGCTTCCCTCAAAACAGTGTATGTGTATGTGTAAATATATATCTATATCTATATCTGTATCTGTATCTATATCCCCGTACCAGGGATTGAACTCAGGACCTTATGCTTGTAAGGCAGGCGGTGGCACCACTGAGCTAAATCTCCAGCCCAAAACAGTATATTCTTTTTTTTTTTGGTACCGGGGATTACTCGGGTCC
>NW_022900928.1:84400485-84408487 GCF_012274545.1 Fukomys damarensis
TTTTTTTTTTGGTACCGGGGATTGAACTCGGGTCCTTGTGCTTGCAAGGCAGGCCACTGAACCATTGAGCTAAATCCCCGGCCCACAAAACAGTATATTCTTAATGAATCTTGCACTAATCTTTTGTCAGTGTATCTTCTTTCAGTTTGTAACCATTCTGTAAATTTCCTTTTTAAAAACAACTAAAATGCGCAGCATAGGCTTTGTACCAGGGTCCTGTCATTATGCTCCTCGTCCTGGGCATGCCAAGGGCTGTGGCAATCAGCACGTGTAACACAGGCAGCAGTGACATGATAGTGACAGCATGTTTGATGACAGGGTGTGCAGTGATTTTGTGCATGAGAACCATGTGGGGCACCAGCTGTGCGTGGTGACAGCCATGGCCCAGCAGTTGCCTTTGGGTGCTAACAGTATGTGTGATGACATGCAATTCGGCCAGCTGCATTCCAACCGCAAAGGGGGGCCAGGCCTGTGCATTCACATTCAACTGTGCCACAGGTAGGAAGGACTGCGACCACATCCCCACCCCAAGGGACTGCAGCTTAACAAACAAATGTGAGGCTGGGGATTTGGCTAAGTGGTTCCGCCACCTGCCACACAAGTGCAAGGGCCCAAGTTTGACCCCCGCTACCCAAAAAACAAACAAACAAGTGTGTGTCCCCTCAGATGGGTAAGATGGGCGGCTCTGGGCACAGGAAAGACTGACTGAGGACAGGGGGTGTGGTAGGAGGTGGGAAGCATACCCAGGACGAAGAGGACCCTGGCTCTACCTCTGTGCAGGGGGCACCTATGCTGCTGTTTTTTGTTTTGTTTTGGTTTTTGAGACATGGTCTCACTGTGTAGTTCAGATTGGCCTTGAACTCACTATGTAGCCTAGGCTTGCCTCAAACTAGCAGCAGTCCTCCTGCCTCAGCCTCGCCAGTGCTGATTATGTGCTGCTAAGCACCCTGCAGAGTCATCTGTTACAGCTGTGCCAGAAACCAACAGGACCCAGTCCCAGAACAAGATCAAGATGCTCAGAAAAGGCCCAAAATCACTTGCCCAGTGCTTCTGCAGGCTGCCCTGCAGTCCTGCCTTAGGGCTGAACCCTAGCCTGTGACACCAAGAGCCCAGCCTGTGTGAAGCCTGGTTCCCCACTGTGACCCCAGCCTTTCCCTCCTCAACCCAATGTCTGACCTGCTTAATCTGCACCTATGTCTGCAGACCCTGAGGACCTGCCTCTTGGGCTCTGGCCTTTGGAAGGCGGTTGGGGGATGGAAGGACCCCCAAGTTCGGGTTTCATCCCTCACCAAATCACTGTCCTAAGCCACAGTGTCTTGGGAAACCCTCAGCTCAGCAGAACATGTGGCGTGGCCTGAGCCAGGTGTCAGGCACCCAGGTCAAGACAGCTGTGCTTCCATCCTGTTGTGACCCAAATCTCACAAACACAACAGCAGCAACAGGGTTTTAAAAACCAGGTTATGCTGGGTGTGGCGCCGCATGCCTGTAATCCCAGCACTTGGGAGGCAAGGCAGGAGGATCACTGCAAGTTTGAGACCAGCCTGGGCTACGCAGTGAGTTCCAGGTCAGTCTCACTACATAGTGAGATCCTGTCTCAAAAACCAACCCCCAAAATCAGGTTAACTGAGATGTTCACTGTCCCTCCTCCTCCCTCTCCTTGAGCTGCCATTCGACTGGAACTATGAATTTCCCTTTCTGGGCAGATTTTTTGTGTGTGAGGAACTCAGTGTCTTCTCACTGAGCTACAACCTTGTTCCTTTTTAAGAACTTTTTTTGGGGCCAGGTTCTCACTAAGTTGCCTTTGCCTCCTAGAGTGCTAGGATCACAGGTGTGTGCCACCATCCACGCCTGGCTGAAAGTTTCATTTACAAAGAACCATTCAGCCTTCTGCATTCAGGTCTTCACCAAGCATCATGTCATCCTGCTCCTCCAGATGTGACATATGTCACATCTAATCCCCATTCCATAGTGTGTGGGGCCACCCTCTTCTGTGAAGACACAGATCCTCACTCTTCTCCAAGTCTAGGAGCTAAGGCCACAGGACTAGGGACCCTACTTTCCTGTTCTTTTCACAGCCACTCTGTGACCAAGGAACAGACTGGTGCTGTGTAACCAGGAGGTAAACATTTTACATACACAGCTCAGCTGCAGACTCCCACCAGGGCCACCAGGTGGCGCTGCCCAATCCAACAAGGGACCCAGAACTGGGAGCAGTAGTCTGTGTGGCAATGGACTTGGATTTAGCTTGGTTAGCCAAACTTTCTCAGCAACAGCGCCACTGCTTCCCTCCCTGAGCACCCATGAGCACTGAGGTGCAACCTATGGAGATCCTGCCCTACTGAGCAACCTGGTGGGACAGGGAAAATGTGGAGACACAGTATCAAACAGACATGAGGGGGAAGGGTGTTGGGGACAGAGGGAGCAGGTGAGGGGTGCCGCATATGGAACTACCAGGAGAGGGGGACAGGATGGGTAGCAGGGCCATAGGCAAGGTGTGCGTAAAGGGGACCAAGAAGCATCACGGACAGCTGTTTGAGGATCTTGTGTGGGGTCTGGGGACTGAGTGGCAGGTGAGGATGGTTGGTGGCTGTGACCCAGGAGGGGAGGCCGGCCTGCAGACAGCAGGAGGGGTCAGCCACCCATGTACCAGTCTAGCACATGCACAGGGCTGGTGACAGTCTCCTCAGGGATGGCCACATCATCAGCCTCAGAACCTGAGAACATCATTTTATTGGGAAGAATGCTCTTTGCTGACATAACCAGAGGACCCTGAGGGGTGGGTGGTCATCCTGGGTTGCCTGGGTGAGTTCTAGTTCCAGTGGGCAACTGTCCTCAGGAGAGGCTGCAAGGGTGACCAGGGAGGCAGGGCCTGAGGTGAAGCTACCAGAGCCTGGAGCAAACAATGCAGAGTCCTCATGGAGCAGCGAATGGAATGCGGCCCTGACACCTGGGTTTCAGATGCTGTCTTAAAGGTCCTCTGGTTTGTGGCAATCTGTAATGGTAGCCATAAGCTCATAACACACCATGTAAATTCCCTGCAAAACAATCTTCCCAGATAGGCATGGTGGCCTTCACCCATAATTTCAGCACAAAGAGAGGCTGAGGAAGGATGACAAGTTTTAACCTAGGATGGGCAGCTCAGTAACTTAGTGAGATCCTGTCTCAAAAAAAGAAAAAAAAAAGTGGCTCAATGCAGCACATGAACATGCACATACACCCCAGATCTGCTGTGCCAGGGCTCCCTCCTCAAATTTCTGGTGCCAGAGTACTGTGCCACCTGTAATTCTGCACTTACAGTGCCACTGGCTGCCATCTAATGCCATCTAGGACAGGTCCAGGCCCTGAGACAGGGACCCCCAAGGGGACCATGGCTGCTGTCCCCAGGCCTGGCAGGTCAGGAAGCACAGGGCTGGCATGGTAGCAGAGCTGAAACTGCGGTGGCTCTTAACTGACTGAAGAGCTGGTTTGTGCACAGACCCTCATCAGCAGGCAACAAGCTGGGACTGAGTGTCTCTGCTGGGCAGGGCTCCCATGCTGTCCAGAACCTGAGCAGCTGACTTCTGAGCAGCAGCACTTGTCCTTCAAAAACAAAACTGGCTGGGCGTGGTGGTGCATGCCTGTAATCCCAGCACTTGGGAGGTTGAGGCAGGAGGATCGCTGTGAGTTCGAGACCAGCCTGGGCTACATAGTGTATGCCTGATGCCTGTAATCCCAGCACTTGGGAGGTTGAGGCAGGAGGATCGCTGTGAGTTCGAGACCAGCCTGGGCTACATAGTGAGTTCCAGGTCAGTCTCAACTACCTAGTGAGATCCTGTCTCAAAAAGCCAAAAGCAAAACAACAAAAAAACAAAACAAAACCAAAACCAAATAAACAAACAAAAACACAACTAAACTGGAGGGGAGGTAGGGAGGGCAGAGAAACAGTGGAACAGTGGGATGTGGAGCAGCTCAGGGGCTGCCCTTCAATTCTTTACTTTCTTACTCTCAGCCTTTGCAGAACTGAAGATAGGACCTTGTTTTCCTTTTTATTTTTGTGGTGCTAGAGATGAAACCCATTGTCAATCCTGCTAGGCAACCACTGAGCTACACAACCAGTCCTGGGAATTTGCTATGGGTGAAGCTTTGCTGAAGGTGGCTTCACTTTTCTAGCACTGAGACTGAGCCCAGGGAGTGGTGAACTACATTCTCAGTACAGACAGGGTACCAGGTGGGTGATAGAGGAAATGCATAGGAGCCCAGAGGAGAACTGGAGAGTGTGGTGCTAAGTCCCATTTCATTTTAATCACCTATGCCTTTATCTCACACTGCTTATTTTTCTTCAAAGTCTGAGGCAGCTTACACACTGAATTAGGCTGCCTCCACAGCCCTGCCCATGCACCCAGACCAAAGAGCACAGAATGGGCACATACTCTGTCCACAGCATGGTCAGCTGACCCAGTTTCTACCATGGGTTGTGCACTGTGGTGTGACTGCTACCTATGCAAGCTGATGGCACCAGGATGGCCCCCTGTGCAGGTGACACCTCCCAAGAAGCACCTTGAACATGGAACAGGTAGGTCTGAGTGCAAAGTAGAACAGATACAGAGAAAGGCAAAGAAAACAATGGAGAAAGAGTTTTCCTTTAGTATGCATTTTCCTCAACAGTCTCATGCTGAACCTACCCAGAGAACCCATCTGAAAGCAGGTGCAGTTGTCCTCAGCATGTCCAGGGCAGACAGCTCTGCCTACCTGGCACACAGTGCTTCCTGGTAACCCTACATGCCTAGATGTGACAGGCCTATCACTTGCAAAAGCCTGGTTTTATACAGCAGGATCTGACTAGTGAGTGACCTGGGGCAGAGGTCCACATAACCACGGGAGAAATGTTAATGCAAATACTTAACCATTCAAACACACAAATAAATAACATAAAACCAGAAGAGCAGAGGGAAAACAGAACACAGGTGTAACTTCCCATTTCAGCCTCAGATACTCTTCTAAAATACTAATGCTAAAGTACACAAATCAACTAATAAGATACAGAACATTCAACATAAACAAAATAAAAATAAAACCAAAGATAAACACTATTTATTTTTGTATATCAAGACTACAAATAGCATTTGAACACTTAATTTATTTTCAAATTAAGAAATTATACATTTGTTTCAATGGTCATTGTCTTAAAAGTGTCATCAGTTTCTGCACACTGAGAAGTGTATTGCTAGTTCTGGTGAAGCCTACAGCAGCCTCAGAGCCTGCCCTGAGACACCAGGCTTTTCGAGGTCAGGCAGGGGTCTGCCTCCTCCCCAGCATCCACACATGTGGTCCACACTGCATGCTCCGAGCCATAGCTGGTGCTCCTGCCTGCTGGCAGAAGCTGAGGTCGCCCAGCGACGAGTCAGGTCCCAATAAAGTGCCTATGTGAGAATCTCCCAACACTCCTACCCCCAGTGCACCAGGGATGCTGTCTTCATGTCCAAGCATCAGCACGGGGTGGAGGGTGCTGAGGGCCCACGTGTTACCCTAGGATTCCCTGGGAGAGGCGGTGTAGCCCAGGCCTGGAAGGGCGTGTGGTCACGGAAGACGCAGCCCGTCGCTTTGGTTCAAATGACTTTAATAGAAGCTGCAGCGACTACTCTCCCTGGCCACCATTTACTGTAGGAGGTGCACAGGCATGGTGCAGGGACCCTCCTCTGCCTCCCCAGCTCTCCCAGAAGCGGAGACAGAGATGAGCGAGGAGTGAGGCACCCACCGCATACCCATTCAGCAATATCCAAGCCATCACGATGCAGGTCAATGTGACACGAACACAAGCATGCTAGTCCCGTCTGGGGAAATGGCTTAAAAAGCACAAAATAACACTCTCGTTATCTGTTCTCCAGACTCAACCACTCCAGGCCAAGGCAGCAGGATAGAACACCTTCAGTTCTAACAAGCAGGCCTGTAAACCATCAACCACAGGAGAAACAGTGGCACTGGCTAGATCCCCATCTCTGCAGACTGTAGCACGGACCAGGGGCTGCAGCTGGGGGACCTGCTCCGGGTCAGCAGAACCACAGCTTCATCTTTGGTTAATTTCATGGGGTTGCCACTGGTCTAAGACTATTCTTGGCAGTTACTCAATTAGCCACATGGCACATAACAATACTTAAGTTATCTGAAAAGCAGCGTTCATCTAAATATGTGACCATGTGTGATAAAAATAATCTAAAAGATGATGGGGGCAGGAGGCTGGGAAGAAGGTGAGCGCCTGGGAGAGCCGTGGATACAGTCGGACACTTGGTGTGGTACAGTTGGTCCACCTCGCCTGGCCTACTCAGCTCAGCTCAAAGCCGGCCGCACACTCGATGGCATAGAGCAGCTTGCTGCGCAGCAGTGCCTCGTCATAGAACTCGGGCAGCTTCAGCAGGTTCATGCAGGTGCTGGCCGTGGGCAGCCGTTCCAGGTCGGAGCCCCCATTGTGGATGCAGAATGCAGGGTACAGTTCCTAGAAGACACAGAGCACAGGACACTGGTATCACGGGAGCATGCAGGATCTGTGGCTCCCCACCACACTCTCAGTACAGTGGGGCAGCTCAGCCACTGCATACTGGGCGCTGAGCTTAGAGGAAGGAGAGCCAGTCCATTTGGTAAGCAATTTTTCAATTGACTGGGGCCTCTGAGGTGTTGTTTTGAGATAGGGCCTTGCTACGCAGTCCAGGCTGGCCTTAAACTATGTAGCTCAGGATGGCCTTGAACTCAAGGGAATCTTCCTGCCTCAGCCTCCCAAGTGCTGAGATCACAGGTGTGCATTACCATAGCTGGCATCTTTTTTTGACTTTTAAAGATGCTTTTTAGAAGGTACCAGGGAAAAGAGCTGACCTTTGCTTCTGTTAAAATGGAGGTGAAAGGGTAGAGCAGGGCAGAGTCAATGTGGTGCCACAATGGAACAAATCTAATTGAAATGGGAGAAAAAAGCTATCTCTTGATATCTGATTGAGTAAAACCTCAGAGGCCCTAGTCAATGGAAAAACTGCTTCCCAAGAGGGACTGACTCTCCTTTTGCAATTTTTCCATTGACTAGGGCCTCTGGGGTTTTACTTTCAGATAGGAACTTGCTATGTAGCCCAGGATAGCCTCAAACTCAAGGGAAACTCAAGTGGCTTAGTCACCTGGAGGAGAATCCAGGATTTTAGATGTGCAGAGAAATCTTAAATGGTTTTCACAAATGTCATAGTAAAAAAATTTTTTTGTGGTACCAGGTTATCAAACCTCAGACTCTGCACTTGTTGAGGAAAGTGGCGACAGCACTAAGCTAAATCCTCAGCCCTACAGTAAATTATTGGTCTTGTTCTAAAGTCATTACAGAATTATAAGTATTCTACAACTACTGTTAAAAGACACATCTTAATATAAGACCCTCCTCTTAATATGCCACTGGGCCAAGCCTGTGAACTAATGGGTACCAGGAGTATCTCCTGTGAAAAGAGACTAAATATAAAATCAAAGCCGTAACATCTGTGAGACTACTCTACTGTTCTGCAGTGCTGGGGATGGAACCTTAGACCTTACATATGCAAGACAGGGGCTCTGCCCAACCCACATCAGCCCTGTGAACCCACACTGGTGTGACCCAGTGCTAAGCCTGCTGCTCCCTGAGTATGGGGCCGCAGTGCAGAACAAGGCTGGGATCTCAAGTCATCAGCAATGGGAAAGGAACTCTGGTGCTCACTGCAGACACGGCTAACACACCCTACACTGGAGACTGAACAAAGAGGCTTGAGATTGAGTCTATTACAGTGGACCCTGGAGTTAGGACCAGTCTGACACACGAACAACTTGGGTTATGGTCAGAATTTTGTTTTAATGTACAATCAAAGTGTTGAGTTACAACCTGAATGTTAGTCTCTTGTGCTTCCAGATAGTCTCAGATACAGATTTAACCCTTAAGGAGTTCTGGAAGGAACATTACAACATCCTTCCCTATGTGGGGTTAACTAAGAAATCCTGGGCCAATGTCTCTAAATGACAGAAATCTGTC
>NW_022900928.1:84408545-84413644 GCF_012274545.1 Fukomys damarensis
GTCTCTCTAAATGACATTGAAATCTGTCTATATACCAGAAAGAGACTTTGAAGGCTGTGTAGAGGAGCCAGAGTCTTCAGCTGACCAATCTGAGTTTCAAACAGCCCTTGGGAATAAATTGGGTTTGTAAGTCAACGGTCCACTGTACTCTATAACCCATTAACTTCCAGATGACTTGAGAACAGGGACTCCCTGCTAGTCTTGGGGAAGGTTGGCCCAGGATGTTATTTAGGAAGGCTGCTGCCAATATGGAAATTCAAGTCTAGAATCTGAGGGAACTGCTATCAGACTATGAGATATATAAAGAAGCGATCCAGAACCTCCTTTAGTAAAACTACAAGGTGAAATAGAGAGGGGTGGGGTTGGAAGATGGGGAGAGATTAAAGAGCTGCACCGACCATTCTAAGGATGGATGGGGCTTTTCTGTGCAAACCATGTGCAGCCATGAAGGAGGGCAGGGAGAGGGGAGGAAAAAGGGAAATGTGGACACCAAAGGTGCTGAGCACTCTTCCTCTTGAGGTGTGTAATGACACCCTAGCTGTTTAGGTGCAGCATAAAACCTTCCTGTGCATTAGATGCATTCCCACGGAGGTGTATCCCAGAGACCAGGAAGCACGTATTCCCTCCACGCTTCCAATCCAGTGTCTGCCATGGCCAGAGTCAGCATTTTTGGTTGATGACAGTGACTTGTACTGGTGACTCTGTCCTAACTTGTTTCCTTATTCCTTCTCGAGGCTGCACAGCATTCCACTGCATGCAGCAGCATGACTTGTAGATGGTCATTTAGGGTGCTACCTCAGCATTTTATAATGATTCAATGAATCACATGGACACAGTCATGCCCACAACTGCACAAACCTCCTGCGGGCTAAATACGTGCACATTAGGCATGGACTGCTGCAGAGCCAGGCTTCTGATGGTTCCAAATCACAAGCACCTGCAGGCCTTCTGTGAAAACTGTGAGGGAAGTGACTTGTGTGCTCTCTTCAAAAGTGAGCAGCCTGCCCTTAACCTGTTCTGACTTGCTGGGCACAGACTTCAGAGCCACCCTGTTGAAGCCCTCACTGCGTGTACAGAAGGGGTCTAAGATGGTGCTCCCCAAGTGCTGTGACCAGAGGAGTGGGGCAAACTCCACTTAACAGCCACCAGAGGGCGGGCATGGCAGTGCACACCAGTCATCCCAACACTCTAGGAGGCTGAGTCAGAAAGACTGCAAACCTGAGCCCATCCTGGGCACCTAAGCAATTTATCAAGACTCAATCTCAAAATACAAAATAAGAGGCTGGGAACGTAGCTCCCTGGGAAGGCCCTGGGCTTAAACTCTGGTACAACAAAACAAAAATGATAAAAACAACAATGATTAGAACGGCAGAAAATAGATTTTTTTCTTCCTATACTTATTTTGCCATTTTCTATGATAAAAACATCAATTTTGTTATACAAAATATAAACCTAGCAACCTCACACATAACGGCTGTCTTCCATTTCAGTGTGTTAGAAACGGGAAACTGGAGCAAGGCTCCCCTGATCTGATGCGGACTGGAAGCCAGAGTGGTCACGAAGTGTGTGGTACCCTGAGGCCAGATGCACTTTAGTAGGACCTGCTTCATCTCCGGCTAGAATTTAGCACGCAAGTTATGAGACCAAAGCTTTGTAGGCACAGCCTACAAAATGCTGCAGAGCACGAATGCTTCGTCCCAACCTGTCAAACTCTTACTGCTTCATGTAATGTGTGATAAATTCCCCTCCACCCTATTCTTCTTCTTGAGACAGAGTCTCTCTATGTAGATCAGACTGGTCTTGAACTCACTATGTACCCCAGGCTGGCCTTGAATTTGTGGCAATCCTTTGCCTCAATCCCAAGTGCTGAGATTATAGGGTGTGCACCACCATGCCGGGCCTAAACCACCTTTTTCTAGTTATAGTTTTATATACTACTTTAACTCTTATAAAATGTTAGAACACAGACCAAGGAGACTCAAAAGTAACACACATTATATTTACTCTAAGCATTCTGAGCAGAAGGGGCCAACAGTTTTCTCCAATGCCTGAGTGAACTGAAATGGAGCTGCTACATCTGTGAGCCAGCAAAGGACCACTGGCAGCAGACTGGTGTTTCCAGCAAAAGCACTGGCACACGGAAGCCTGAGGCACACTTTACCATGAGGCACCTGTCTTACTTTTCTCATTGCTGAGACAGAATACCTGACACACAAACTTAAGGGAGGAAAGGTTTATTTGGCTCAATTTGTAGAGGTTGCAGTCCAGATTCAGACGGTTCCAAGGCAGAATGGCATGGCAGAGGGATATCACAGAGGAGAAGCAGTTCATGGTGGGCAGAAGGTAACAAAGCAAGCAAGGGACAAGATAAGCCTCCTTCTGTCCCTTCTACTGTATCCAGGTTACTGGGATTAGAATAGTGCCAAACCAATCTGTGGACTGATGCAGTAATCACATACCCTTAATCCTAGTACCACACTACGAATCAATCACACACTATAGATTTCAGCCACCTTTGACTGCTTGGGGCTTTGGGGGGACATCTAGACACAAGCCATAACACCACCGCATTTCAA
This sequence comes from Fukomys damarensis, assembly GCF_012274545.1. Taxonomy (NCBI): domain Eukaryota; kingdom Metazoa; phylum Chordata; class Mammalia; order Rodentia; family Bathyergidae; genus Fukomys; species Fukomys damarensis. The sequence continues at coordinate 84,411,122 of NW_022900928.1, forward strand.
TGTTTCCTCCATAGTACTAATTCCATCTCTTTCTTGGAGACTCAGGAGTGAAAAAATGAAGTTCTTCACTGCAATCTGGGTCCAGGGCACCATTCTGTGCATAATTAAATACAGTACAATGGGAATTTGCATTAATTCAGGGTGACAGAAATCAGTAATTTGTTATGTGGCCTGATGGTAACTTAACACTTTTCTTAGCACTTTAATGATTTTTTTTGTCTGTAACAATCACATTTATTAAACATATTGAAGTATAATTAGCTTTAGCAGATGCCATCTTTCTTCAACAGTATGGCACTGCAGAACACCCTAACATTCAGTTGATGCTTGCCTGCCTGCCTTGGCTGATTGGGACCCTCAATGCCTTTCTGTAGCACACCCCTTCTGCACCCACCTGGATGGGTTTTCCCAACCTGATGCCTGACACAGTAACTGCAAAATGTAGATGGAAAGCTCTTAACCTTCACATATAACACGTCAGATCACTGAAAAAATCCAGTCTGTTTCACAGCTTCCAAAAAAAGCATTTTTCATGATGTGACAACTGTTGTCAGAACTGTTCCAGGACATCATCCTTGATGTGGCATCTATGCCAAGAGCTGGCCAACTCTCTGTGCTGCCACAGTTTAGATGAGAACAGGTCTCCAGGCTCCTTATCTTCTGACTCTAGGTTCAGCAGTTTTGAAAAGAAGTACTAGCTGCCTGCCTCACAACGGTAAATGTCCCTGATAAAATTCCAAGGGCACTGACATCTGAAGAAGGAAGGACTCATCTAACTGTTTGTATCACAGTGCAGGACTCAGCACCCCCAGGTGTCTGTCATGCCAATAGGCCAGATACTGTCCAGTGTGTCTTGCAGTGGTAACGGGAGCCTCTGCTCTCTAGGACTACTGCAAAGCCTTCCTTGGTCCCTTTGTGCAGTACATGGTGTGGTGGCTGCAGAGCCAGGCTGAAAGCCTTTCTGGATAGATGAGCTTTCCTTTGCTGTGCTTCCCGCTCTAGCAGTTCAGGCTTCTCTTAACTTGATGACCTCACTTTTCCTCCTTACTTTTGGTGAATCTCACCTGTTCTGAATGTGTGGCTTGTTGGGCATGGTTCTTGTTTCCCCAGCTTGTGGACTTTTCAGAAGGGATTCTGGTTTTGCTGCACCACCAAGTGACATCATTTGCTAAGAGATTGATTCCCACAGTCCCCTCACTTTGTTTTCCCCCTCACTTTCTGACCTGATGTCTGGTGACAAGTGGGCACTGCAGCTACATGGCACGCTCCCACACTTGGCTTTGTCACAGATGCTCCTGGGCACAGCCCTGGATGCTGTGCTAACCACGGATGCCAATTTCCTTAACAGCTTAATTGTCACTTAAATTTGCTCATTTAAATGCACAATTCAGTGAGTTCAGCAAATTCAGATTCACACTACCATCCCTACAATCCAGTTTTGGGATATTTTGCATCCTCCACAGACACCACTTCTACCTTCAGCCCCAGGTAGCCAAGGACCTGCTATCTCATAACATTTCATGTAAATTGAGTTCTATAGCACACAGTCCTGCCTGGCTCCTTCCCACTGGCACATGCTGTCTGTCAAAATGTTCCCATGCAGCAGCAATCTGCTCTTTGGGGTTTCCCTCTTTTTTTGTTTGTTTTTGTTTTTTTGGTACAGGGGATCGAACTTAGGACCTCACACTTCCAAGGCAGGTGCAGCGCCACTGAGCTAAATCCCTGGCCCTGCTCTCTGAGGTTTCTGGGGGTGCCTACTATCTACTGAAGACATGTGGATGGCTCCCAGCTGGGACCACCTCATCGACACTGTGTGAATAGACACAGTCCTCTGTCATGAACACAGTCCCAGAAGCAGAGCTATTCTGGACACCGGGGAACCTGCCTGTGCCCATGGCGTGCCAGTACAGCTCTAGCTGGACCCTGGGTGGGGAGGTATTATGGTTTAGGCCTAGATGTCCCCCCAAAGGCTCATAGAGACATAAGTGGCTTTTGTAGAGGTGGGTTAATCTAGTTTGTGATGCTGGGAATAAGGGTACGTGAGTACTAAACCAGTCCATGGTTGGTTCGGCACAGCCCTAATCTTGGTAGTCTGAATAAACGGGGCAGAAAGATGCTGTTAAGATTCTCTTGTTATACCTCCTGTCAGCCACCATGAACTGTTTTCCCTCAGCCATGCCACCCTGCTTTGGAGCAAGCCGATTATGGACTGAAACCTCTACAAACTGTGGGCTAAATAAATCTATTTTAAACTTTGGGTGTTGGGTATTTTGTCTCAGAAACAAGGGAAAAATAACTAAGATGAGAGGACAGATTCCGTCAGGGATGAAAGAGATAGCTGAAGTCACTTTAGCACGCTCCAGAACACCTGCAGGACAAGTGAGGCCATGCTACAGAGCTCCACCTCGGGGTTTAACTCAGTAGGCCTGAGGGGTCTGGGACACATTCCCAGATTTTCTCTCCCCCTCTGTTTTGTGGTACAGGAATTTTTTTTTTTTTTTTTTTTTTTTTTTTTTTTTTTTT
>NW_022900928.1:84413929-84456848 GCF_012274545.1 Fukomys damarensis
TTTTTTTTTTTTTTTTTTTTTTTTTTTTTGGTACCAGGGATTGAACTCAGGTCCTTGTGCTTGCAAGGCAGGCGGTGGAACTACTGAGCTAAATCCCCAGCCATGGCACAGGATTAAAAGACAGGCCTTAAATAAGTTAGCCACCTCTAATAAGCTCAAAGGACACTGCAGCTGCTGGTTCCAGGAACATACAAAAACCACGGTCCTGAAAGTCCATACACACAGCCAAAGGGACTGTGATCATTTCATCATGGCTTTTAAGACTGCTCTATTTTTTTTTTTTTCTGAGAAAGTGTCTCACCATGCAGTTTAGGCTGGCTTCAAATTGGAGGCAATCCTCCTACCTCATCCTCCCAAGAGCTGGGATTACAAATGTGTGCCACTATGCCTACCACACTTTTAAGGACAAATGCTACTTTTTAATTACAATGAATATAGGAAATATTAAAATCCCTCAAACAATTTAACTGCTAAAAATAAGTCAAGATTTATGAGACCAACATTTTCAGAAGAAAACAAAGGCAGGCAACACAAAATAGTTAACAATTAGGACAAAATTTACTTTTGCTCAGGCAGACTTTCTGGATACGACGAAGGGGTCAGGGACAGGGGAGGTAAGAAAGAGGGGTTAAAGGGATTAGAAAGGATCAAGATATGTTGTGTGCATGAACCAGCTCCCCAAAATGAACATTACTATCATGCAATGAAAGCACATACTAATGAAATTACTTCTGCTCACATGTACCAGACCAACATTTTCAGGTCAGGGGTAGAAACAGCTTCTTCAAGATGCACTGTAGGTCCCTGACACAGAAAGCTTACCTTCTGGATTGCTCCTCCCTCTATGGGTGCGTTCCAGGTAGTCACAGCCAAAATGCAAGCTACTGCACCAAGGGCTGATGCTACAAGGACAGGGAAAAGGCTGTTGCCAGGCTTGGGGTGTGATGCACAGTACTACACCCCACCCAGTGAAAAAGCAACACAAGGAAACACCAGTACTATGATATATGGACAACAGCTAGTTAGTACTTGTTTTTTGAAAAGCGAATGGCATGAAATTGTGTACCTTAAAACCCAAGAGAGGGGGCCGAGAGCAACTTGTAACAAACTTGAGCAATTTGCGCTTTTCTTCATCAGTGAAACCTTCTACAACTCTCCAAAAGATTTTAATAACAGGATGATCGGCAGAATAACCACCTGTGACAAAATAAACACATATTTTATTAAAAATTAAAAACACGCAAAAGCAGGATTCTCTTAACAATTCTAAGGCAATGATCTGGTTTGTCTATGCCTTTTGTGGTGAGGCAGGGAGCTGTGTGGGGGTTGATTCTCCAGGACACCTAACCCTAGTCCCTTGGAGATGGCGGGCCAGAGGTGTGGGCTTACAAGGTGATTGCTAAGGCAGAAGGTCCTGCGAAGAACCTGGTTTTTAAGAACTATGTTCATTAGAAATCAACACTACTGTTGAGCATACCCTCAACAAACATGGCTTTATCTGTGGTCAACACATCTAAGAAATGGACAATGGAGTTTATATATTCTAATACAGCTACGTATTTGGCCACTATGATCTTGATGTCTATGTTAATTTTATCACTTCTCTCTGATAATAAGGGAGAGAACATGGCCAATGACCAGCCCCACATGTGATTATACCACTGTTCTGAAATGTAGTATCTGCTACTTATAGCTTTTAACCTCCTTAAGTGCTTCCTAAAACTAAAATAATTGCTATATATCATTCCCCCATTGTTAATACACTACAGAAATAACATTAATAAAATATTCTAAGTGCATTAATTGGCACCAAAATGAACGATAATATTTCAGTCCTATTTACTGGAAGAGCTAAGAGTATTAAAGGTATAAGCTTTCAGTGCACAAAGTAATGCAAAAACACCCATGGCTATTTCTTGGCAAAGGGAAGGTCAGGCTGATTTCATTTTCCCAAACTTATGAGTTGATTATAGGGACAATGTGACCTTAGGTGTTATTTGTCTTCACGATTGAATTACAGCAATACAGATTAACCACACATACACATAAGTGCACACACGCACGCATGTAGACACACACACACACACACACACACACACACGCGCGCGCGCACACACACACACAGATAAGGTTATTTTTGGTACTGGGAATTGAACTCGGGTCCTTGAGCTTGCAAAGCAGACACCAGAACAACTGAGCTAAAGCCCCGGCCCCAAAGATGAGTATTTTTTAACAAATTAAGACTTTTACAACCATCCACAAAGTCAAAGTCTAGATTTAGAATATTTCCATTTCCTCAGAGATCCTTCTTTCACCCTGCAGGTACCACTGACCTTCCATCTCTGCAAACCTGCTTTAGAGATGTTTCATATATTTCACAGAAAAGAGGAACCTGGTAGAGGCTTTCTTTTTTCTTACTGTGGTAAAATTCTGAACATAAAAGTCACCCTTTCAATCCTGGTTAAGTGTACAACTGAGGGTGCTACTGTCATTCACATCCCTTCTCACAGACTCTGTACTCTAGGCAGAAATTCACCCTTCCTCTCTCCTCAGCCCCAAGGGGTCTGAACAGTAACGCAGAGCTAAGGATTTGGCACTCCAACTGCCTCATATAAATCAAATCATCTAATACCTTTTGTGCCTGACCTGTTTCACTCAGCACTATGATTTCCAGAGTCATCTACATTATCAGAACTTCCTCCTTTCTCAGACTTCATAATCCTAACAGATACATGTCTGTTTATCCATTGGATCTTTTGGTTACTGTGAGTGCTGCTGCTATATAAACAAGGTGTGCCAGCTTTCAATTTCTTAGATATACACACAGGAATAGGGTTGCCAGATTATAGAATTTTACATTTAGGTTTTTTTCTCCTCTTTTTATGATGTGTATAGTAATTGGGAATTGAAAACAGGGCCTTTGCAGGGCCAGGGATTTCGCTCAGCAGTTCGGTGGCCTGCCTTGCAAGCGCAAGGATCCGAGTTCAATCCCCGGTCCAAAAACAAAAGAAAAAAACCCAAAAAAACCCACAAAAAAACAGGGCCTTTGCAACAAGTACATCCAAACCTTCTTTGTATTTTGAGACAGGGTCTCACTAAGCTACTAAGCTGCCCAGGCTGGGCTCAAACGCGTGGTCCTCCTGCCTCAGGTTCCCAGAGTATTAGGATTACAGGTGCGTACAACCACACCTGGCCTTTTGTTCTTTTCATGTGGTGCTAGGAACCAAATCCAGGGCCTTGCACATGCAAGGCAAGTGCTCTGCCACTGAGCTACACTCCAAGATAATGTTTAGTTTGGAGAGGATCCAAACTGCTTTCCACAGCAGCTGCACCACCTTATAATCCCAAAGCAATGATTGAGGGTTCTACTTTCTCCACCTTCTCTCCACCATCACCACTTTCTGTTTAGTAACAGCCACCCGTGGAGCTTACTGTGGCTTTGATTTGATATGCTTTGCCTTATGATTAGCCATGCTGAGCATCTTTATTGTACAGTTCCTGTATCTTTGAAGATGTGTCTATTTAAGCCCTTCATCCACACTCCAGTTTTGTACCCTAGGCTAACCCTGAACTCACAAGACTCCTGGCTCAGCCTCCTGAGTAGTGATGGGATTAGAGCCATGTCCAATATATAACCAGCTGTTTTTTTTTGTTTTTTGTTTTTTTTTTTGACAGGGTCTCGCTATGTAGTTTAGGCTGGCCTTGAATTTATGGCAATTGTTCTGTTTCAGCCTCGCGAGTGCTGGGATTACAGGCATAAGGCACCACGGCCAGCACAAAGATTTTAATTTTGAGGAAGTCCAAAAAACATCTGATGTAGGCCAAGCCATGAAGACTGCTCTTTTCAGAAAATTTGTATCTCTGGCTCTCTTGGGATTTGGTGTGAAATACATATGGGTAGATATTGTCCCAGCAGCAACTGAACTATCTAGGGACCTCTGCTGAAAAACCAGTTGACCATAAATATACAGTAACTCCAATTCTGTTCCACTGACTGTATGCTGTCCCCCTGCCAATACCACACTGTCTTGATTACTATGGCTTTACAGTAAGTTTTAAATCAGAAAGCAGGTTGTTCAATTTTGTTCTTCTACAAAATTGTTTTTGGCTACTCTTGATCCTTTGTTTCCAAGTAAATTTTAAAATTAGCCTTGTTGATTTCTACAGAAAGCTTTCCTGGGATTTTGGCAGGGACTGGATTTATAGGTCAATTTGAAAAGAATTACCATTTTAACAGTACTAAATTTTCCACATGAATCTCTATTGTTTAAATCTCCCTGAATTACTCTTAGTGGTGCTTTGTAGTCTTCAGCGCACGAGGCTGACACTTTCTTCACTTGATCTTAGCCAAAAGGCCGAGAAGCGATTGAGGCTGACACTTTCTTTACTTTGCTAAATTTTGTTTTGTCCTCTTGGGTACTGGGATGAGTGGAGCTAGCTGTCTTTCAACCTGCTGTTCTGTTAACCTGTGACCTGTGCTATAATCCTAAATTTGTTTAACTCTTGTATTTTTTTCATGAAGCCACTTGTGATAAAATCTTTACTTCTGTCACTTTTTGGGGAACCTGAGTGCTTTTCATTTGCCCTTCATCTTTCATGTTCACTGAATATCCTAGGTGGCTGAGGACATTCACGTCCTGTTTCCTGAGCTCTATCCTGAAATGAGTGTGAGGTGCTTTGGTGCTCAGAGGCCTCAACACTCCGTGGGTCTGTCCTCATACCATCAATATAGTGTGGCATAGTAACAGAGCTGCAGGGGTCCAATGAACCAGGGTTTCCTTTATCAATGCCACTTGGTTAACCACAGTGCTCTGCTGCTGGGTTCAGTTTGCTAATGTTGCTTTGGGAATTTTGAACATATCCCTCTGTTCATGAGGGACATTCATCTATACTTTCTCCTTTTGTGTATTATTTTTTTCCACCTCTGATTCAGGCTGCTACTAAGCATGGAGAAGACTTGCTGATCTCACTGGGCCAGAATTGAATTCTTGTACAAGATGTTTTCTAGCTTAAAATTATTTGAAAAATCTAGGCATGGTAGCACACACCTGTAGTCCTAGCACTTGGGAGGCTGAAGCAGAAGGATCACCTTGACTTCAAGGCCAGCCTGGGCTACATATTAAGTTCAAGGCCAGCCTAAATTAGAGTGAAATCCTGTCTCCAAAACAACAACAACAACAACAACACAAAAAACAAAAAGGAAAATAAAAGAAATTCAAGGTACGCACAACTTGTAATCCCAAATACTGGGGAACCTGAGACAAGGATTGCAAGTTCAAAGCCAGCCAGGGCAACTCAAGTGAAACCCTGATTCAAAATAAAATTTTAAAAGGGCTGAGGCTGAAGCTCAGCTCTAGAGTACAGGCCTAGCACACATAATACCCTGGATTCAATTCACAATATTGGGATGCAAAAAAGTGTAAGCACTCATTTGAAAATATATGAAGAGATTTGAGATCACATAACACATACTACTTCATAATGTGCTTTAAGAATATATTTTAAGTGTTTCTAAGAGATATGAAATACTTTAAAACACCCAAGGATATAACAGAAATAGGAATTAATGACATACTACATCATACCATTTTTTAAAAAATTGTGTTTTAGATAGTGTCTATGTAGTTTTTAGGCTGGACTTGAACTTGCAATGCTCCTGCCTCAGTCTCTCCAGTACGTGGGATCACAGGTGTGTGCCACCACACCTGGAATTAATATCACTTTTGTATTTGCATATTTTAGAGTTTTGTAAGGACAGGAAAAAGGTGAAAGCGCAAAATGTATTCTGAAGTTAAAAAATTTATACTAATTTCTAATCAATTTTTTTCTGAGTAAGTCTTTTTTTTTTTGGTACTAGTAATTGAACTAAGGACCTTGTGCTTGCAAGGCAGGCAGCGGAACCACTGAGCTAAATCCCCGGCACTAGTCTCTCTTTTTTTTTTTAAAGGCAGAGTTTTACTATAGAGTTCAGGCTGGCCTAAAAATCACTGAGATCCTCCTGCCTCAGCCTCAAGTGCTAGGATTACAAGTGTGCACCACTATGCTCAGCTCTGAGTCAGTCATTCCTATCCCACTCTCCCAAGTATTTAGATCCTTTGACTGACCTTTGAACATTTTTCTGCACTCGCTATGCTGCACTGGCTGATCTCAAACTTGTGGACACAAGCAATTCTCCTGTCTCAGCCTACCAAGTAGCTAGGACTACAAGTGTGTGAGACCATGCCTAGTAAAACTTCCTGACTTACAAAGAGAAAAGACCTTACATATACATAGAAACATACACAAAACTGTTCATTATAGTAAGGTTAAACAAATCAAATTAACTCAAAGAGGAATAAAAAATTTTAAATATTTTTACTATTATTTTTGTTTTGCTTTTGCTTTTTTTTTTATTTTTATTTTTTGGTACCAGGGATTGAACTTGGGTCCTTGTGCTTGCAAGGCAGGCCACCGAACTGCTGAGCTAAATCCCCGGCCCGCTTCGGTTTTTTTTTTTTTTAAAGACAAGGTCTCATTGTATAGTTCAGGTTAGCCTTGTACTCATCACATAGCCCAGACTGGCCTCAAACTTGCAGCGATACACCTGCCTCAACCTCTCCAGTCCTGGGATTACAGGTATGCACCACCAGGCCCAGCATGAAATATTTTTTACTACTGATGTTAAACAAAATTTGAAAAATACATAAATTGTAGATAGTAAAAAACCAAATAAAACAAATAATGGGCTATGACAACAGAACAGTGGTTTGCTTAGAATTCCAGCATTAAGGGCGATTTTTTTTTCTCTTTTGTTACCAAGCATATATGAGGTTAATTACAAAAAAAACCTAAAAAAAACCCTTAGAAATACTCCCACAATGCCAGGTGTGCTTGAGCACCCTTCATGGCAGAGGTCTGTGTTGAGGCAGTGATTCTCAAACCCTCTCTGGTCAGGCCAGAACTTTTATGGGAAGTTTTACTCAAGGCTTTTATCTTTGTGTGATTGTTTTTCCTTATCAATATGTTTACAGTTTTTCACGTTTTTTTTTTTTCTTTTTTTTGAGACAGGGTCTCACTATATAGTTGAGACTGACCTGGAACTCACTATGTAGCCCAAGCTGGTCTCGAACTCAGTGATCCTCTTGCCTCAGCCTCCTGAGTGCTGGGGTTACAGGCGTCTGCTACGACGCCCAGCTACATGCATTTTTGATACAAGTCCTTCTGAAACTTTTGTTCCATTTGTGGTCTTTATCGTTTTTTAAAAGTTTTTAAGTTTATTTGTTTTTTTGTTTTTGGCACTGGGGATTGAACTCAGGTCCTTACGCTTGTGAGGCGGGCACTGGAACCACTGAGCTAAACCTCTGGCCTTTTTGTATTTCCTTGGGGACAAGGAGCAGCTAGCACTCTACCTGCTCATCCACTGATTTATTTTTGGTGCTGGAGACCAAGTCCAGGCCAAAGGCAAGCTAAGCACTCACTTGACCACAGGCCCACATGCCCAGGCCAACACTGCTGCTAAAAGGAAAGACTGCCTTGCAAGCAAAAGAACCTGAGTTTGATCCCCAGTCCAAAAAAAAAAAAGGGAAAGACTGGAAGTAGCCAAATGCCTATGGCCAAAGCACAATTGTAGTATGTGGAGTGAGAGAGCAGACACAGAGTAGGCATGAAGGCTGAGGGCAAAGGCTGAGTGTGCACTGCTCGCCAGTCTCCAGGGAGCTGGGATAGCTGATTTCTGGGCAGAGAGGCAGAGTGGTAGCAGCAGGCAGAGGAACTAGAGGTTCTCATTAGGTACCGCCTTTAGTGGATTGGAACTGCTGAATTATTTGAGTAACATACCTGAATAGTTTGTAAAGGATTTCAGGTCCTCCAGACTTATGGGAACTTGTGCACCAGAAATTAATACCTGAAAAAAAAGTTCAAATGGTAAAATTTGAGGAATTTGGAGGTGGGAGGAGGTGCTACTGAGAACCAAACCCAGAGCCCTGTGCTAGGCAGGAATTCCACCCCCTACCAATGAGCAAGCCCCTTTAAGGTTTTATTTCGAGATAGTATCTCAAGAAATTGCCCACGGTGGCCTCAAAATTATATTTCCTTCTGCTTCAGCCTCTGGAGCTGGGATTACGCTGTCTGTCACCATGCCCAATCTGACATAGATTTTAAGAAAGCTTTTATTTTCCTGAGACAACTGCATCCCGGAGTCAGCAGGCAGAGTACCTGAATTTCCTGCTGATCAAACATCCGCAGCCACTCCAAGCTGACGACGTTGGCCAGGCCCTGTCTGAATGCCAGGCAATGCGGGCGGATCTGCTTGTTCAGCCTATAGTCAGCCACCAGGTGGATATAGGCAATGCGGTTGGCACTGGTTACAGGGATATCTTTCCCACCAAATTTTAGTTCAACTACCTGTGAGTAGAAAGCACAGGTCATCAAAATCCCCAGTCTCATCAGATAATATAAAAGCAAGAATCTAAACACAAAAGAGTACAAACAGTATAATCACTGCATGCAAGAAGGGGTTCTTCTAGGCTCTGTACCTTATTCTACCTTTAAGATCCATCAACCACCCTGCTTTCCCTGGAATACCAAGGATTGTGAGGCAATGTCATTGTAACAATTGCCTTTCAGAAAAGGGAGAGATCACAAAGGGCAAAGATAAATACCAAAGGACCACTGCAGGTGAGAAAACAGATTCCTTTTGGAGAAAATACACCGGAAAGAATTAAGACGTATGAAACAACTACAGATACTTGCAGCATTCCCCATACTTTGTGTTTCTAGAATGTCATTACTACTTAAGGGATGTGAATCATGACTTAAGTGTAGTGGCAGAGATAGATGATCAGCCAGTCTGTAACATGCACAAATAGTAGGAGCACGACTTCTTAGGACAATCACGCTTACAGATGATGAGGGTCTGGAATAGGTCTCAGGACATTTGAGCATCATGGCAGTGTGCGTGAGAAAGGCAGAACACTGCCACGTGGACTCCAGCTCTCATCAGGTGAGGCACTGCCACAGACATACCACCAAAGCCTAAATTTTCCCCAACTGTGCTGTGGTGCAATGTGCTTTGTCTACCGTAGAATTGCTGTGGTTATGTGGACTGATACATACAAAGCTGATCAGCAAATGACTTCAGATTGTAGCAAACATGAAAACATGTAGGAGTATACTTCAAGAAATCCTTGTTGGCTCCATGGGGGAGCATGTGCCTAACATGCACAAAGTTCTAAGTTAAAACTGCATCCCTGGGGTTAGATGAGGAGTAATCTATGCTGTGGGTAAAAAGAATATAAAATAAATGAAATAAGCCAGGCATGGTGGCACATGCCTGTAATCCCAGCACTCAGGAGGCTGAGGCAGGAGGATAGCTGTGAGTTCAAGCCCAGCCTGGGCCACATAGTGAGTTCTAGGTCAGTCTGAACTACATAGTGAGACCCTGTTTCAAAAAACCAAAATGAATGAATGAATGGATGAATGAAATAAATGAGAACAGACTATGTGTGTCCACATTAGCAAGGGCACTGGTAAGTGGACATCAAGTAACAACCCAATATACTCTTTAGGTGCCTGCTAAGTGGCTGGCTACAAAGATGCTCAGATTTCAGCTTGTGGGAGAATGATTAATATTGTGCCCTCAAACCCCACAGCCTTTAGTCCTCCTGAAGCTGTTTTATGCCCAGAATAACAAACTAACATCGTGCCATAAGGCAATTGCTTACATACTCCAATTTCTAACCACCTTACAGAAAGACTATTTCAGCATGGCTGAAGAGCTTCACTGGTATCGCTCTGTATTCATGGCTAGAGAACAGAACAGTCTGTGGGCTTCCACATTATAAATTATGTGGCTTGAAACCTGAGTGTTATATCTGACTGACATGTTTTTAATTTTATTATTATTCTTATTTTTGATACTGTATTATTATTTTTGGTACTTCAGTTTGGGTATTAAACTCAAGATCTTGCATTTGCAAGGCAGACAGTGGTACCACTGGGCTAAATCCCCAGCCCTGACTAATATATGTTTTTTAGTATTTCACATTTCAAATGATGACACAACCTTCTTTAATAATTCTCTTCTTAGTTTTGGAACCATCCAGTGTAACAATGGGCTTTCAACCCACTGTCTTTGGGCTGAGCCTGGACTGGCTTCATTACCCTAATTTCTCCTTCTCTCCATCAGTCCATCTGTTACCCCAGCCTCAGGAGGCCAGCTATTATATCTCCATATATAAAGCACCACCCCTTCCTTTAAATGGATTAAAAGCAGATAATAAATGATGATGCGCTTGTGTGACTGGGAAGACAAAGGACCAGTGAAGTTCTCAGTTCAAGGAACTTCCAGAGCCACCCAAACCTGCTTAGTCAGACAAAATGGGTGTATCTAATAACTTTAAAATGGTTACACTACTTTTAATTAAAATCTACCCCACAGCTAACCCTAACAGCAACATACATTTAAAAGTCTTCTCAAATGAACATCGAAGTTCTAGTCTGAAGGGCACAGCATTTCAGAAGGTTGACTGGGACAGCACCTAGGACCCTGTGTCTGTATCACCCTCCATGCAGAATCCATAACAGGATGGGGGATCCTATGACTACATACAGGATGGGGGATCCTATGACTTGCCCATGGCCACAAAACCAGGACTCTCCAAGCAGCAAAAGTAGGACTCTCTAAGGTCTAACCCCCAGTAGATGATTCCTTGTGGTTCCTGTAAGCCCTCTGCTGAGTTCTCCAGGGAGATGTGAAGAGACCACAGTCCCAAATGGTGTGTGTTATTATTAATCAGCCAACAAACAGCAATGAAAACCAATTGCGGGGGAGCCCATTATTTTAAAAGGGAAGACTGATTAACCTGCCAACATGAAATGAAAGATCTGCCATGTTCCAGATCTTTCAATCAGGTCATTTTAACAACTTAACCCCCACAAAGCACTACCTATTGATATCTACTTCTACAGAAATCCCTAAGATCTCCTCCTAAATTAGATGCTTTACCACTAAGCTTAATTTTTCTACTCAGACTCTTATAATTACTCTTACATTGTCATCTATATTTTGAGTCAAGTGGAAAATTCTATGAGAAATTAAAAACATTTGATCCCAGCAGACCCCATCCTCTCTGCAGTGCACTCTAACAGAGGCTTATGTGTGAAACTTCACTGTCACTACCTACTTCAGGAGCAAGATGGTCAGAGAGCTCCCTGGCAAAGGCCATGCACGTTTTGCCCTCTGGAGATAAGACACCAGGAGGAACAGGGCCTTGGCGGCTTAAACTTCACCTGCTATACAGGTGACCAGGCAATAAATGTCACCCCCCCATTGAACAATGAACATCTGCACTGTAGATATTTAGCTCTGTGGTACAAAGAGGAGGCTGAAACAAAAGCATCCTAGCAAGTTGCAGCACAGTCTAACATACTGCCTGCTAGTGCTTCTGGTTCATATTTATGACACTAGCAGCAGTCCCCAGTAATGTCTGCAGCTGGCCCAGCACAAGAGCAAGGCAGTCACTTCTTGCACTTCAGCCTGTTGCTGAAACAGGCAGCTTTCAAGGCTAGGAAAGAGAGAAAATTCATATTCCCAAAACAGGAACACTTCAAAACAATGTCCAGAACGTCTGGATATGTGGAAATATAAATCCTTATAGACATCTCAGGGGGTGATGCTGTGATGGAATATAGTGCAGCCCTGCATGCACTTTCCTAGCACTCTGGGAGGCTGAGGCAGGAGAACTGCAAATTGGATCCCATCCTGGTGAACTTAGTGGGTTAGTGAGACCTTGTCTCAAAATACAAAAGGGCTGGGGTGCATCTCAGTGTGAAGACCCTGGGTTCAGTTCCAAGTACTGCAAAACAATACAAAACTAATACCCAAAATACCACATCAGATACCACTCTGTACTTGTCAGGATGGCCATTCAGAAAAAAAAAAAGAGAGAAAACAATAAGCACCGGATGATGTGGAGAATCTGAGCCCTTCGCACTGCTGGCAGGAACAGCTATGGTGAAAATGGTTGATTCCTCAGAAAGTTAAACAAAATGGCCATGTGATCCAGCAATTGTGCTCCTACATATATTCTCAGAGGAAATGGAAAGCAGTTATCTTGGGGAGACACTGCATACCCACATTCATAGCTTCGTTATTTGCAGTAACTAAAATACAGAGCAACTCAAGTGTCCATCCTCAGGACAGAGCAGCAGTGTGGCAGAAAAGTTCTGACGTGCACTGTGACATGGATGCACATTGAGATGTCTTGCTGAGGAAGCCAGCCAGTCACAGAAAGATAGATGCTCTGTGGAGCAAAGAGCCCAGAGCTGCCAAATCCGGAAAGATAGAGGTAGCTGGGGGCAGAGGTGGGGGTGGGGTGGGAAATTGAGTGCCCTATCCCTACACCTGGAATTCACCGGGGTTTTTTTTTTTGTTGTTGTTTTTTTTGGTTTTTTGAGACAGGGTCTATGTAGTTGAGACTGAAATGGAACTTGCTATGTAGCCCAGGTTGGTTTCGAATTCACAGTGATCCTCCTGCTTCAGCCTCCTGAGTGCTGCAATTACAGTTGTGCACCATGACGCCCGGCTTCACTGGGTTTAATATACCAGTCTACAGATTTTTGTTTTAAATGGAGGCTGCAACCCAGGTTGCTGAGCTACAGCCCCAGCTCTTTTGGGTCTTGAGAGGGTCTCATTAAATTCCCCAGGATGGCTTTGGACTTGTGATCTCCTGCCTCAGCCTTCTGAGTAGCTGGGACAGCAGGCATGTGCCACTTAGTTTGCCTCACAGAATGCAATTTTTAAAATACAGAAGACATCAGAAATACTCCTAATAAAATCTCCTCTCAATTACAGAGCATTGAGTGTAGCTTCTTGGAAAACTGGAGGACACACCCAGGCTGGGCTTCCAGGTCCTGCTCTGATAGCTGATACTTTAGCTTCCAGGCAGGAGCCTTATATGTGTTTTCCTATCAGCTCTGGAAACAACCTGTCAGCCCTAGAACTTCACTGATTCTCCTTCCTTAGAAACTCAAGGTCATAGCTTTCTCTATGCTTCTAAAACCTGAATTCCTAGATGGGTGGGCCCTGGCCTCACCAACTTGTGCTCCACATCATGAAGGAGCCTCTCTTCCTAGCTGCTTCCAGGGCCTGCCTTGTTTTGAGGGCTTCCAATGACATCTCTCTCATACTGCATGCCCGTGCTGCTTTACAGATACATCTTCACCTGCACCTCTCATTAGGCTATGTGCACTCCATCATCTAGGAGCAGCTTCTCAGGGACAGTGGGGCTATAGCAAAGTGCTGCAGGACTCAGGATAAGTAGGCACGGGCAAAGAGGCTCTGAGATGCAAAGCCATGAAGACTGTACTCACTTCACCTTTTTTGTTTTGAATTTTGAGACAGGGTCTTACTTTGTATTCCAGACTGGCCTTGAACTATGTAGCCCAGGCTGGCCTCAAACTCACAGAGATCCTCCTGCCTCAGCCTCCTGAGTGCTGAGATGATAGGCATGCACCACCACCCCACCACCCCTGGCACACTAAGGAGGTTTTTTTTTTAAAAAAGCTTGGCAAAGCTGAGGAACTTGGAACTCTTGTCCAAGAAGCCAGGTGATAATGACATTTTAGAGAAAGAATTAGAAAGTTTAAAGACACTAATATTTTTGTAATGAAAATCTAGCTACACATTCAGGAAACATCATTGCACTATGCAAGAATAGCAGAAACCTAAGAACATGTGTCTCTCTGTAAATTAGACACTACTAGTCTGAAAATTAAAGGCAAGAAAACCATGGGGTTATTTTAAAAGTCTAACCAGTGTGAGATATTAACAAATACAATGTTCTCAGAGGAAACCCTCTGTACCTCTCATGCAATTCAACTGTGGCTGTGTGCCTATTTAAGAATCTCTGAGTCAGGCAAACATTCAGGTGTGCACTGGAGCAGGCAGAAGGGCAGCAGGACCCAGGTCCAGGTATCAGGAGAGGCCACACTCCTCCTCGACGGCACCACGTTGTCTCTAGATATTTAAGTGGTGTAAACATGTGCTCACAGGTTATAGTCAAAGAGCTCCAAGGTGGAGCAACCCAATATCCAGTCATTGGTAAAGAGCACTGGCGCTGCGGTAAGAGGAGTCTCACTTGGGCAAAGGAAGGTGCAGTCTGGACATGGAATAGGAAGTGAGGGGTCTGTCACAGATGACCCTGCAACAGCCTACTCTGTGGTGCATTCCTAAGGTGCTGTCTGGAACCAAAGGTGGACTCTGGTGGGTAGGCTGGTGGGCACCCACTGCTTCTGGGCATAGGTTCTTCCTCAGGTAAAGAAAGGGACAGTGGTGCATGCCCGTAATCCTACCACTCCAGGATACTGAGGCAGGGGGACTGAAAAGTCTGAGCATAACATGAACAATTTAGCAACTTAGTGAGATCCTCCCTCAAAGTTAAATTTGGGGGCTGGGAATGTAGCTCACTGGTAGAGCACTTGCCTAGCATGCATGACGCACTGAATTTAATCCTTAACAGTGAAAAGCAACAATAACAATAACAATAATAACAACACAACAGTAATAATAATAAAAGGGGCTGAGGATGTAGCTTAGCATGAAGGTGTTGGGTTTAACTCCCAGCACCATAAAACTAAAACAGAAGAAAAAAAAAAGTTCTAAAGTTGGCATTGTGGTGACTACACTGCTGTGAACACACCAAAGCCACCAAAGTGTGCAGTACACAAATGCCACACTGATACAATTGGGAAGAAAACCAATGGGACATAGGTCAGCAGTCAGAGCTTCTCAGCATGCTCTGGGCCATGGCTTACATTCCAGGAACCAAAAAAAAAAAAAGAAAAAAGGAGGCTGGATGGCAAGTGAGTTAGGGCCAAGGAGCTGCCTGGTCCCCAGTGTTAAGCAAGGAGGTGAGCAAATGAAGAGTAATCAGGGGCCACCCGGCCAGATGAGACCCCAGCCTTCTTGTGCCCGAGATCTCATACCACAGTAGGAAGGGCTCAAGCAGAGCAGGTTCTCCTGCTGGGGGCTGGGCTAGCACCACTGCCAACTCCTCACTGAAGGAACCTTGTCAACTAAAATGTGCCCCCCACCACAGTAACACAAATGGACAATCACACACAGGAGACTCTGCCATTTGTGCCACTGGCGGGTGAGTCACCGAGTAGTGTAGGTGTGCTGGTCAGGGCAGGAATGCTGGCTCACCTGGGCCTCCCCCAGGTCATTGTTCACCACAGTAAAGTTGAGCCCTAGCTCCTCCACGTCCCCCTCGTAGCTCTTGAGGAATAGCAGGTTCCGGTAGACCTCAGGGTCCAGGGAGGCCAGGTGGTGGATGTCCACGTCTGCAGTGGTCCCCAACAGCTTAGACAGGAAGAAGCCAGCGAAGGGCAGCTCCACCAGCATGTTTTCATAGAGAGCCTTTGGACGAGACAGCATAGGACGGCAGTTAGCACGCAGCATTATTTGCGGGGTTTTGATTTCATGCTCACAGTTCTGGGAGCCAAATCCAGGGCCTTCACACTGAGTACATCTCCAGCACCTTGAGAACATTTTTTATTTAGGGAGGGTCCTGCTAAGTCACCCAGGCTGGGCTTTAACTTATGATTCTTCTGCTTCAACCGCTGCCCCCAGCGTGCTGTGATGACAGGAACGCACCACCACACCCAGCTATACACACTTTCTTCATGTTTCTTGCAAACAAAAAGACCCTATGTTCAAGGAGAACCCTTGACAGGGTTTTGACAGTGGACACTCCATCTGGAGGACAGTTAATCTATGGCATGGCAGACAGGACAGAAGCAGGCTGTCATAGGAGGAGTTTAGAGGCCACATCACACCCTTCATGCTACAGCAGAGGTCAGCAAATGTGTCAGAAAGGTGGCTTTGTAGGTGTCTTAGGTTCCTGTGGCTCCTTCACAAAACTGACACAAATAGGGAGACTCAAAGCAACACCAAGGTGCTATTTCAAGTTCTGTGACGTGAGGCTGAGACCTAGGTGTCAGAAAGGCATCCACTCTCCAGAGCACAGATCCTGGTATTCCCTGGCTGGAGCCATATTACTCCACTTCCTGTCTCTTTATGTGGCTGTCTTCCCTGTGTATCTGCTGTCTCTTTAGCCAGCTGCCTCCTACCCTCTCTCTGGGTGCTGAGGACTGAACCCTCTCTTTTCTCTTAAAGTGACTCTGTCTGCTGAACTGTGGGATCCCTTCTAACCCAACATAATCTGGACTTGATGGTCACACAGGCCTTCCAAATAAGGCTGCCTCACTGGGTGTGGTGGTGCACACCTATAATCCCAGCATTTGGGAGGCTGAAGCAGAAGGATTGCTGTGAATTTGAGGCTAGCCTGAGCTACACAGTGAGTTCAAGGCCAGACTGAATAGTGAGACCATCTCAAAAACAAAACAAAACAGGCTACTTAGTGACAAACATTCCAGCCACTTCTACTTTCTAGCTCTGATGATTATACACCAGGCAGAACAGGGACAGCAGAAGTTCTGGGCACAAGGCGCTGCCCATGAAGGTTCCCACTGTCCACACACTCCCAACTGCTGGCACTGTTGGCCACTCTGGGTAGAGCCATGGTACCCACTGTTGCCTGAGCTGTGCTTCCAGACAGTGAACAGATTCAATCAAGTGTTGGTGAGTGGTCTACAGAAACCTTAGAGTCCTTCCGCAAATGAAAGCAGGAAGTAAAATTGTGTGCAGTCTGCAACAGAATACAGGGGTTACGTGTCAGGATACCTATGCTAATGGCACAAGGTCACAAAATACAACAAATTATCAGTGAAATTTTCAAAATTCTTAGTACAGTTAAGTCTCAGACTTAACAAACACTGAATTGCCAACTTTCAGATATGAAGT
The DNA here is from genome assembly GCF_012274545.1 of Fukomys damarensis. NCBI lineage: Eukaryota > Metazoa > Chordata > Mammalia > Rodentia > Bathyergidae > Fukomys > Fukomys damarensis. Next base: position 84,430,773 of record NW_022900928.1, read on the forward strand.
GACCTCACATTAAGAACATTTGTAGATGCAAATAAATCATGAAAGTAGCTCACATGTCTGCCGGACACTAACACAGCTATTGTGTGCTTAGTGTACAGTACAGTCGGAGAGGTACTATATTTTTGTGTTTGGCTTTTTTATGCTTTACATGGTATATCTGTGTCAAAGTTGCATAAGACTCACTTTGTAGGACTTATGAACATTCTTCCAGAATGGAACTCATCCCTTTCTTATCTGGAAGCCATGACAACAGGCGCCATGCACAGCAGAGCCAGAACACAGATAATTTCATTTCCATCTGACCCGTGTGGACAATGTCCTATCTATGATGGCATGTCTGGGTCCAATAGAAGCCAGCAGGAGTCATTCTGGTTCAGATGCAGTTTAACTTGTGAGGACTTCGAAGTGAAGCCAGGCAATGCTCCCTCACCCACCCTACTGGCCAAGTGGAGAACTTGAGCTTCACTTTCACAGCAGAGGCCCTCTCCAGCACAGTAAAGTGGAGCCCTGCGATCCTTGTCTGAGCCTGAGGGACATCAGAAAGGACAGAGGCCAATGCTGCACACAGACCCTTGCACCTGAGGTTTGGAGGACCCAGTGCTTCTGGGCAAGTGACTCCACAATGACCAAACCAAATCTCAGCAGTGGCGTGACTGCCCTTCCAACCAGACCGCGCCATACATGCTCAGACAGGGTGTTGTGAACTTACCCACCCGAGAGCCTCTGCTCCCGGGGCTGGGTAACCAGCCCTGGACACCTGCACCAGGGCGTGTCAAATACACCAAGACCCACATTTTCAAACACTCCCTGATAGGACCCAAGGAAACTAGAAAACAGTTGTGAACATTTCCCCCGGGTCACTGGAGCTACTCTAGGAAACCAAAACCATAGACAGACAGTATGAAAAGTGCTTCTCCTGGGCCGGGGATTTGGCTCAGTGGTTCCACCACTTGCCTTACAAGAACAAAAGACCTGAGTTCAATCCCTGGTAGCAAAAAATAAAGCAAAACAACACAACAACAAAAAAGAAAAGTGCTTCTCTTGACCAGGCCAAAGCAAGGTGCCCTTACCTCCTGTGCTTTAGTTCTGATCTGAAGACTAAGAATTCCAATTAGCTTTGAAAAGACAGCAAAAAGGCATTCCTAAAGAGAGAATAAGGAAAAAATGGCAAACAGCACCCCACCATCCACTGATAAATGCAAAGAAGGAGTTGCTCCAGAAAGTCATGGTTTGCTTAAAGTTAAGAATGGTGAGCACTATTAACCCAGGGTACTTATCAACACTATTACTTCTAAATGAACGATGAGTTCAGAACCAAGGAGCACATTCTGCATAAAACTCTGTGATGCACGCCAGGGGCTGAGGAACAGCCCTCATCTGTACAGTAGGGCTTTAAAATAAACCAGACACATAAATCATCTAACGCTCGATACCTAAGGTCATTGTTTGCCATTTGTGCATTAGTAACAATAAACAACTGAGATCTGATAAATGTATCAGAGCTACCTGAATCTCAAACAGAAATCCCACTGTGACTCATAAAATGTAAATGCATAGGTATAATTTTTTATATAAGGCAGGTTTAAACTTTTAGAGCATTTAATATACAAGCACTAATAAATGATAGCACTAAAAACTATGATTGCATCAGCTAAATGGATTATAAATTAAATTTCCATAATGTATGCAACTGAGATACAAATGTAAGCATAAATCAAGGTATTTTCTAAACACAGGTTAATTATACAACTTCAAAAACTGCCTATTTTTTATGCAGAATAATCCACTTAGCATTTTTCAGCCAGTTGTACCACACTTGTCCCTAGAAGCGTATCAATAACTACCTGTCATGAAAAATTAGCAATAGGTATTTGGAAAGAACCTGTAACATATTTTTCAACTGTCTGTCCTTTATGAGTGTTTATAGCTAGAAATTGTGCCAAAATGATTTGAAATAAAAAGGATTAATTATAGTAGAAGCCTTTTAATATAAGTGAGTGCAGTCGCAACGCAATTAATGCAAATTGTGGCTCTATCAGGAGAATAAATGTGAGCCACATCACAGGCCACTTCTGTTTGCTGCCAAATAACTTCAGTAATTTACTACATTAAGAATCAATAAAAAAATAATGCTTTTCAAATGCATCTCTATCAATCTTCAGGTAGTTCCAAAGTGAACATTTATAACTTAATCTAAAAACTATATGAGATGATGTCTTGCTTCAAAGCCATCCTAAATGAGCAAGCAGATAATAACTTCAATTATTTCAAATCATGCTAACCACATAGCTTAAAAAACAAAAAAAAAGAAATGTAAGGTAAGAGTAACACGATTAACATGATGTTTCACGCTTGAGCTCCAAAATTACTAAGTGGGATTGAAAGTATGGACCCTGGACTAGCCCAGAGGTTCTGCAGCCTTGGTGTCTGGCATGGCACTTAGCAGGACACAGAGAGGTCTGTAATGTGGGGTCCTAGCAGGTCCAAGGCTGCCTGTTCAATGACAAACACTAAGGAAGGCCAGATGCACGCCAGAGACCCTGTTCACATTGAGACTGCATCTGAGACTTTGCAAACACCATTCATCCTTTATTTGGACCTTTCAGATTATGAAGGATTACTTATACTGCCAAGATTTACCACAAGTCCTATTCAGAGATCTTTCCACAAGGTAAGTTTTTTTGGGGGATACTGGGGATCAAATTTGGGACCTTCAGATTGCAAGGCTGGCAGGCAGAACCACTGAGATAAATTCCCAGCCTTCACAAGGTAACAATTTTAAATTTCTGTTCACACAGTATCCAACGACACACATCTGAGCGTCACTAGTTCCGTCCTCCAACAGTTGTGGTTATAGCTCACAGTGGTGGATAAAAGGTAGCAGCTCTTTTACCTCAGAAGCCCACAGGGAATGCTGGGGGGAGTAGGATGCAGGCTGTCTTGTGCTTCCTTTTGTCACTGGGAGCCCAGAACCAGGTGGCCTGAAGCAGCCCCTCCACTCTGCTCTTTCACTCCCTGGCCTCCAAAGCTCCTTCCATCAAATGCTTCTAGAGCATTAAAAAACTTCCATCTTCATGAGCAAAGAGTGTCCATGACCAAGGCCCTTCGCTGCCCACAAGGGGCAGGCATGGGAGGAAGTCACAGGCTGTGCATCCCCAGACCCACTCCCAGCAATGAAAGACTTTCCACGTCCAAACTTCTTTTGGCTACAGGGGAGGACACGTTAAACTCTGGGAATCTGTCAAATTACCTCAGGTAGGACCTAAGAACACTGGTCACACTGCTAAGACACAGTGACTAGCAGGGGCTGAATGACACATGGCCATAGCTCTTTCCAGCCTTACAACAAAGGTACCCATAAGCTGTGATTCATCCTTCCCCATTGCTCCTGGGATACCAACTCTGTCACAATGGTGAGTTTCATTTTCTTCTACAGCTTTCTTGTGAAGGAACCCACACACCTGATCATTCAACCACTTACAGCCAACAGCTCAGTGGATCATAACAGACTTGTGTAGCCAGTGGCAACAGCAGTTTTGAAACATTTCCATCACTTGGTCTAGCTGGCACCCTTCACCCCTCCTGTCCCCCAGGCTAGCAGTCATGACTTCCTGATCCAGTGGGCCTTCACATTCCTGATGCTCCACATCAGTGGACTTATACAGGAGGCACTCTTCTGCCACAGGTTTCTTGTATCCAGCAGAGCCTCTGGGGTTCACTGGGCTGGAGCCTCCCTGTTCTTGGAGACTGACTCCCTAAGGGCCCAGGTCTAAAGTGGGCCTCTGGAACCAGCTCCCAGCTTGCCCCTCCCTTCTGTGGCCACATGGGTTCTGCCCAACTTAGCTAACACTTACACAGGCACACTCTGGGAGAGCAGCTGGGTCAGACTGGGAGTCCATGTCCTCTCCAAACACAGCATCATGACCCTACTTCTAAAACCACCAGCCAGCTCTGCCTGCGCTTGCATTCTTCCCACTTGGCACGAGGCCTGTCTCAGCCAGTGTGTTCAGGACATAGTTCCTAAGCACATCACACAATGTATTTTCTTCCTTTGGAGATACTGGGGATTGAACCTAGGACCTTTATACTGAATGGCTGGAAGTGTAGCTCAGAAGTACCTCGTGCCTGGCATGCATGAGGACCTGGGTTCCACCCTCAGCAACATAAATAAAGCACGCAAAACACTCAGAAGGGATATATTCAAAGAAAGCAATTGCTTATAAATTATGATCTTTGCTGGGGATACAGAGGAAGTTGCCTGTGAAGACTGTGGTTGCCCAAGCAGAATTCTTCCCATTTCATGGAAGGCTGTGCTTGGTGAACATTACCAGAGAGGTTGAGCAGCTGGAAGGAGCAGGGCCAAGGGAGCTCCCTACACAGCTGATGAGCTCAGCTTAGGCCCAGAGAAAAGCATCTAAGAAAAGTTGGAGGCTGCCGAAGTCCCAGGTAACTTGGATTACTGGTACTCACCTCAACTTCCACCTTCAAAGATTTGGCAAACCCAGTGAGCATTTCATAAAGGGAAGCCAATGATACATAAGAACACATTCTCCCAACTTTTCAAAGTGTCAAGATCAACTGCTAACCTTGGGCATGGCAGTGCATGTCTGTAATCCCAGTACTAAGGAGGCCATGCTGAGCCACAGCAATTTAGCTATTTGGTGAGGCCCTGTCTTAAATAAAAAATGCAGATGGCTAGGGATGTAGCTCAGTGCAAAGACCCAGGGGGTCAATCCCCAGTACCATAAACAAACCCAACCAAACCTGCCACCCATCAATACCACATTCTATGATACACTAAGTGTATACTGAATTCTACTGAAATACACAATTATGAACCATGTTGAACGAAGTTACACAATCTGACAAAAATTTCAACTATAAGACTGACATTATTAAATAATGATTTATAGACATTCTTTTCCAATTAAATCAATATTCTGCAGCAAGAAAAGGAGAGCCATTTTCAAATAGAATTCAAATATGATAAAGGATTTGTTCCAATAAATATTCTGAACTTAATTGGCTTAAATGGACCTAGGTGCTTCTCTCTGTAAAAAGTGTTCGCCATGACATTACCACATCCTTGAGCTGTTTATTTATTCCCCGTCTGGAGCCTGATTTACAGGCGATAAAGTACGATCTCGACCCACAGCAGCAGCAAGAGCCATCTGCTAATGGAACTCTCAACTGAAAAGTGACCAGCGACATGAGGTGACTCTTCCCAGGCGGGAGCATTCCTAGACCTCTCTGCACTTTGTCACAGTAACAATCACTAACATATGCATTAAGGAAAATTTAAATACATTACGACCCAATAAATACTAGAATCAATCAATATACAATTTTCTTCTCTTCAAGATTTAATGTTCAGGTACCACATTATTAGTGCTCTACTATTATATTTACTTAGACCCAGACAATTTTTTAGCATGTTGGTACAAAGTTAACCATTTATAATCAGATGATAATCACATGTGTTTTAGAAACTGTCACTCCCATAGGAATTTCCATGCTGAAAGCTATGTAAAGAGTATCTTAAATGTGTGCAGCAAAATTAACCATTTTCAAATAGTAGTTTTTAAAGTAAGATTTAATATTTAAATTCATTTATTTATTTTATAAATCTTTATCTGGTTATCATAAACAGACTAACCGGCCAAAAATAATACATAAAAATTTTGATTAGCATGTACTGACATGCCATTTGAATGGGGCTCAGTGTGATCAATTAACACATGTACAGCTTATGCTGAACAAATCCCTGAGTCCACACTCCACCCCTGCACACCTTCTAGGAATTCCATGTCCACATGTAAGCCCTCTTCTTTGTTTTCTTAAACTTGCAGATGACAGAGTGCAATACTTGTCTTTCAGTGTCTGTATAACTACATTTAAAAAATGTCCGTTCTGGCCTACCTTGCAAGTGCAAGGATCCGAGTTTGATCCCCAGGTACAAAAAAAAAAAAAAAAAAAAAAAAAAAAAAAAAAAAAAAAAAAAAAAAAAAAAGTCCATTCTGATGCAAATGACAGGATTGCACTCTTCTTTCTGTTTTTTTTGAAACAGGGTCTCAAGTAACTCAGGCTGGCCTTGAACTCCGGGTGATCCTTCTACCTCATCTCCCAACTGCTAGGACTGTAGGCATACACTACAGACCTGGCTTCAATTTCACTCTTCTTTACAGCTTAAGAATGTGTAATTTCCTTTGCATATATATAAATCCCCGAAAAGTGAGACTACTGGGGCATACAGGAGATCTATTTGTAGTTTTCTTTTAAAACAACATATTTTATTATTAAAGCAGATAAAATATATTCGAGTGCATTAGACATTTAACCAATAAAGTGCCTACTTTGGATTATCTGTTGTTTTCTGAGGAACTTCTACACTTCACAATGGCTATACTTACATTCCTACTAACAAAGTATTAAGAGTATCCTCTTTCCATATTTTCACCACTATTTGTCTTTCTGTTTTTTGTTTGTGAAATTAGGCAATGAAACTAGCAGGGCTTTGCAATGAGCCACCTTTCCAGAATTTTTAATTTATTTGATGAGACAAAGTTGCAAAATTTCCCAAACTGGGCTCAAACTTGAGATCCTCCTGCCTTAGCCTCCTGAATAGCTGGGATTACAGGTGTGTGCCTCCATTTCTGGCCTTGATAATAGCCACTTTAAATGGGGTAAGATGGTATTTCAATGTGATTTTGATTTGCATTTGCCTGATGGCTAATGATATTGAGTGTTTTTTGCATGTACTTGTTGGCTATTTGGATTTCTCCTTTGGTAAATGTCTGTTGAAATCATTTGCCCATTTTAAAGTGAATTATTAAAGTGATTTTTTAGGCAGTTTTCTGAGTTCCTCATGTATTTGGTGAGAACCACTGGATTTACAGAATATCACAGGTGAGTCTGGCAAAATAAAGGCTCATATTTTATTGTTTTTTTTGGGGGGTACTGGGGATCAAACTTGGGTCCTTGCGTGCTTGTGAGGCAAGAGCAGAATCACTGAGATAAATCACCAGCCCTAGGCTCATTTTTATTTTTGTTCCTTTTATCAATTTAGAAGGCTCTTAGGCTCATCTTTTTGAAAGAACTACAATACATCATTTTAAAGATTGTTTTGTTTTTGTTTTTAGTTTTTATTTTTTGGTACCGAGGGGACCTTGCACTTGTAAGGCAGGCAGCGGAAGCACTGAGCTAAATACCTGGCCCCATTTTAAAGATTTTTATTAAATGAGTTATGAAAGTTATATCCTCCAGAGTTTCACTAAGAAATGTGCAAGATCCCGGGATCCATCCCCCACATCACCAAAAAGGTTTTTTTGAAATATCTAACACACCTGTGACAGAAAAGTCTTTTTGATGATATCTGCACACCCTATAATCCCAGCATTTTGGGAGGCTGAGGCAGGAGGATCATAAGTTTAAGCCCAGACTGAGCAAGTTGGTGAGACCCTGTCTCATAATAAAAAAAGAGAAAAGCCCAGGACCTTTGCACTAAGCTACACCCCTAATTCTCCTCCCCCAGGGTTGAGGTAACTAAGGAAAGCAAGGCCATTTCACTGGCAACTGACATCAAAGCCACCACTGCTCCAACTAGAAGAGGGTCCAACATGGTCTGGATGTGGGGTGTCCCCAAGGTCTCCCTGGAATGCACCAGGGAGATTAACACAGTTTTCCTGGGACCCTGTGCCATCCCTGTTCTCGGTCTCTGGCTTCCTGGTTTACTACACAACCGCTTACCTCATATGTGCTCCTGACAACTGTGATACCACCTATCACGAGGACCATTCCACAGCCACCCAATGTGGGCACTATGCTCAGAACTTGCGAAACAGTGAGTTCCAGGAACCTTTCTTCCTAAAGTAACCTGCCCCAGACACTATTACAGTAAGAGAAATGGGCTAATGCATGTTGTGTCTTCATGTGAGAAAATGACCTGTTTAAATCTATGATAAAAAATCTGTTGTCAAATTCATGGCTGAAATCAGTCATTTCAGCGAGGTGCCTGCGGATAGATACCCTTTGTTGCTGTGGATGTGTAGGGTCCAGTGGAAGGTGTTACTGTCCAAGAATGCTTCAAGTCAGAGTAGCAAAATCTGGAATCTGAACCAAGTGAGGCACCACTTACCCCACCAGGGGCTCCGAGGAAAAGAGACAATGAGCCAGGATGTAGAATTACAGCAGCATACAGATACCACTGGACACACAGTTACTGTGGGGTTCCAGGACCTCATTTCTGGTGATATGCTCAAAAGAAAAAAAAAGGAAGACAATCCAAGTGTCCATCGATGGATGACTGGAAAAACAGAATGGAGAGGTACCAGTCTTTTCTCCCTGATCAGCACTTTCAGAATGCCTCCCAACTCTTCCCCTGCAGTGCCCTCAACCTCTCTGTACACAGACCCCAATTTCAAGACCAGTCTCTAATCTCCCTGACTACCTTTCTGTTTTCTACACACCCTTTCCCTAACCGACACTGCAGTCAAAGGCCAAGACTGAACCTATCCAAAACTGGTAAACCAAATAGTAGCTGTTTGTGCAGGTCCCTCACTGTCCTTGCTGGGGAGCCAAATCTGCAGAGGCCATCCATTCCCTTTCTCCTTTCCAGACCAGTTTGGTCTTGTCCTTTTCAGCCCAGACAAGCACATTTTTCACAGCATTGCAATGAAAACATCATGAGGATAACCCAAGTGCTACCAACATCCACAGACAACCAACAAGGAGTAACAGGAGACCGCGTACTGAGAAACACTGCAGCAGAGGAACCCTGAAAACGTGACGCTGAGCACATGGAATTTGTGCCCAGAGGTGACATGTTGCTGACTCTGAGTACTTACTATACCTGGCCAGAAGAGGCAGGGCAAGGTGTTGGCCTGGGCTGGGGAGGGTGATGTAGTGTTCTAAGATGGAAGCCACAGACCTGCACTTCAGACAGGCGAGCTACAGAGTGTGTGGCACACATCTCAGGAAGCCTGTTTGTGAGTCCAGTGGCTGCTGCACAGTCCTCCCAACATGACCCTTCCTCCACCAAGCACAGCATAGCTAACTCAGCCTCACTTAGCTGAGACCTTTGTCACTGAGCCAGATTCCAAACTCTTTCACTTGGACCTTGTCTTTTCACACCCATGCCCCTCTCTCACTAAAAACATAGGAGTCTCACCACCATCATGTGCTCACAGCCCTAACTCCTTGCTACCCACAGCATGATGTTCAAACTTTTCATCACAGAGTACAAGGCCTCATGTATAGCTGCTGCTGCTTCTACAGTTGGCAGACATCTCCTGCAAAGGATCAGAGAATAAATACATTAGCTCTGCTCAGCTCTGCCCTGTAGCGCAAATAGGAAAACATGCATGTGAGCAGGCCTTGCCCAGAGCTGTGGTGTGCTAGACACTGATCTCAAGTTACCTCCAGCCATCATGGACTTGTGGAAGCCACAAGCACTGATTATAGTCCTTGCCACATAATCCAGTCTGTTCCTAAAAATGTGCTGGAGAGGGGACCTTAAATATTAGGTACCTGCCATATATGTGCCCTAAGGAATTCATCAGGTAGGCTTTTACCTACCTACAGAACAACACCCATAACAGAACTAAAGACCCATGAGTTCCATGAGACTAATTCTATTGAATAACAACCTTATAGGTAGGTATGCTCTGCACATCATGCAGTGACACTTTTGAGAACCGGTTGGAGTCAGTTCATTCTGCTGCCCTGCAAGAAGCACACTCCAGATGAAAATCCATAAGGCAACAAAGAGAAAGAAATTCAATAAAGTGGCCCAGGCTCCCTGGCAGCCAATGCTTGGTGCTAAGTAGACAGTGGCAAAGGAAGAAAAAAACAGATGCTTCCTCCCCGAGATAGATGAGCCCTCTGGGCCCTGCTGCAATGAATTTGCATGCTCTGTCCTCAGTTCTAACTGGGTTCTGACTCAGAGGCAGTGCATGGAGTATGGATTCTCCATCATCCTAGTGAGGCCTGGGAGCTAGGAGCCTGATCACTGGACACCTGTGAGACCTGCCCCATGCACCAAGTCTCTCACATACAAATGCCACCAGACCCATGAGAACAATGGGTGATTCTCTCCTCAGCTTTGACAGTTTTGGGCTAAGTTTCAGCTCCAGATTTCATTGGAATAACTGTTCAGCTATAATGTTCTGAAATTAGCAATCGTCAACATTTACTTAAAATGTAAAGAAATAAAATAAAACAAATATACTCCAGATATAAAATCTTGTCTGTTAGTAACCAATGAAAGTAACATTTTTTTTGGGCTAAAAGTGACTGTGGAGGAGCAGCTGTGACCTCAATCCTAAGGCACGCTCCAGTCTAGGACAGGCCCCAGGCACCCTTGTCTCTTTTCAAAACTTGAATCAGGGGAACACTGAACAGAACCTGAAATCTCTGCTCATTACATAATTAATTATTCCCCTTTCATTTACAATGAAGGCCAAGCCAGTCTAAGCAGATGGCTGACAGATGGACCGTCCTGGCTCCTAGAGCATCACCAGATTATCATCCTCAAATGTACAAGTTTTTATAGGATTTTCGCAAAACATATAGAACATACTTAAATCACATTGGACATGGTCTTCCATCTCACAGTACTTTAAAATTACTTAACTTAAAAAAACATACTAGGTAAAATAAATAAGTTACACATGTGTAAATACCGAATAGTTTCTCTGGTGTGAATAAACTCTAATAGTACATAAGATCCTAATGAGATAATCAACAATGTGAAACAGGAATAAAAGGGCTAAAGGTGTAGGGAAAGTGGGAAGGGTAGGGGAAAGGTAAGAAGGGAAAGGAAAAATATAGGAGAAAATGAAAAAATGGAAATAAAATGTAAATGGGGAGGGGAGGGGGGGTGAAGGGAGGGGAGGGACAAGGGGAAAAAATGAGAACCAAGACCTGTCATGCAAAGGTACAAGATCCCAGTAATGAATGTAACTGTACTGTATACCTAAAATGTACCAATAAACTCAATGAGGAAAAGAAAGAAAGAAAGAAAGAAAGAAAGTGGAAGGACTCCACAACAGTCACGATACAATCTTCTGTGCCTTTGCATGTTATGACTGCCAGTTTAAGCACATGTCAATGTGACTGGAAAGCAGAGGGACGTTAATGTAAAAAAAAAAAAAAGTAAAGACATACGAGGGTCTAGGGATTTAGCTCAGTGGTGCTGCCACCTGCCCTGCAAGCACAAGGTCCCAAGTTCAATCCCCAGTACCAAAAAACAAACAAACAAAAACCAACAATAACAACCACCACCACCACCACCACACTAAATCATTCCCTTTCACCATTATCAAGAAAGTGTGAGTGGTTTTAAAATACTTAACAGTATGATCTCTAAGCTTTAGATGACTTCTAAGGCTCCATCTTTTGCCCCCTCCTCTGGTAGGGGGGATTGATCTCATGAGCTTGCATTTCCCAGGCAGGTGTGGTGCCACTGAGCTACATCCTGGCCCTCTAAGTTGTAGGTGACTTTAGTAATGCTTTATAAATACACCAATCACTTTTACGTATGCAATTAGTACGCACATAATATATAAGGAGGAAATGTAGTTGTCATGTGAATAAATACTTAGAGTCATCAAAGTTAGGCTAGTAATTATGCATATACACAGAAACACAGGACAGCATTTTGAGACCTATTTTTACACAGAGATTACATTACCTTTCCCAGCATTCTGCCCAGGAAGTAGTAATGTCTTGCGAAAGAGTCTCCCACAAGCATCTGAGCAGCGGGGCTGGGGTACAGAAGCCCTTCATTAGTAGTTTTAAAGAACCCCTGGTTGGGGTTAAATCCTGATTTCAGGAGTTCATTTAAAAACTCTCTGAAAATACCACCACCATCGATGCCAGCTTCATCCAGGCCATGGGCATTGAGCAAGTGCACACGGATCCGCTTTTTTAAATCAGGCTCTATTCAGAAAGGGAGACAAGAGAGGGAAGACGTTAAAAGAAGTGTCACACAGATCTTAGGGAAGGCCACTGAAACTGCTAGGGACATTTTCACAGAAGGCTCAACAAGGCAGTAAGTAATATTAAAAGGCAATGATTTCCCCCAGAGCGTGTGGTGCACAGAGAGAAAGCAGTCCCCTTCCACTGACATCAAGAATGGAGGTGGGAGGAAAGCAGGTGTTTAGGAGAAAATGAAATCATCCACCATGCCTTAAGGAGATGACAGCCCACAACATCTCAAAGGAGGAGAGTAGGATTAAGGAAAAAGGATGGCACCAGAGTGGATCATCATCCCTCAGAAAACTGAGAGAGACCTAACACTGGTGCTACAGAGCCCTGAGTGCAGCCACCATTCAGGATCATCAGCTCTGCTGTCTACCATGTCCAGTTCCTTCTCAGACCACCTCCAGGGACAGCAGAGCAGATCTGCGACTTTTGACTGACCTCTGTGTTAACACCCACACCTCCCCGGGATCTGCAATAAAATCCACACTTGTGCCTATAGCTCATCCCCACCTCACCCAGAGATAATAACAGCTACCACTGGGCTAAATCTCCGGCCCTTCTTTTTTCTTTTCCAGGTACCAGAGATCAAACTCAAGATCTTGTACTGGCAATGCAGGCAAGGTGCCACTGAGCTAATTCTCCGGCCCATCCTCTACAATCTTACCTACTATTCCTATGTGAAGGACATGGTTTTCCCTGATAATTATTTTCTATAAGCATACTATCTGCATCTATTTTGGTTAATATGATCATAAAATACATTCAATCTAAGTTCTGGATAAAATGCCAAAAGAAATCTAATCACCTAATTACAGATGCAACACACAAATATATTTAAATATTTCCTACCTTTACCTTTTAAAAAAATTTTTCTTGAGAAAAAGAGTCCCACTATGCAGCTCAGGCTGGCCTTGAATTCACTATGCAGCCCAGGATGGTCTCAAATTTCAGGTGATCCTCCTGCCTCTGCCTCCTGAGTGCTGGGAGTACAGGCATGTGCCACCATAACCTGTTATTTCCTACATTTATATACATTCTAACCTCTGAAATACCGGGGATTGAAAGTACAGCCTTTGTATTGTGCTATCTCCCTACCCCTTATAAATTTTTATTTTGACAGAGGGTCTCAACTAAGTCACTAAGTGGCCCACCAGGCTCTCAATGTGCTGGGATTATAGATGTGTATCACCACACCCAGCTTAATACCCAATTTTAAGAAAGTATTTTCTTGTCAAATAGAAAATTTTACAAACTGACTGCCAGTGGTTAGCAGGAGTAGGTTTTGTAAAAACTGTAAAGTGAAAATATTCAAATGTGGTTCTAGGTGGGAGACCTTCATGCATGGCTGGAAATGAGATTCCACAATTTCCTAAAGTTTACTTCTTACACAGTAAGATGCAAGAGTGCCAAAGTGCTTTCAGCATCAAATCTAGCGTTGGAGGTTACTGACACTACCTGTTTCCAGGACAAAAGAAAATTTTAACTGTTAGCAAAATTTTAAAGAAAGAAAACAGAAAAACATATTAACATGATTTTACTTATTCCATTTCTTTTTCAAATGAAACAAAACTAACCAACCAATGCATGCACAAGAGTGGAGCCAACCATGGGCCAGGGCAGAGGCTGTGTGCCACATCCCAGGTGGAGGGCCTGGCAGGGCACAGCTCAGAAGAGCTGCACTGCAGTGGCCCTGCAGCTCCCACAACACTCCCAGGAGGTGACGACTGCTTTGCGCTCTCCACGGCACTGTCACACACAGGCAATTTTGCTGCACGGCAGAGGAGTGGACAGTGCAGTTGGTGCCCCTGAGTTGAGTCTGATCCCATCCTGCCCAGGTTCACGGGCAGCCACCCACTTCTCTGAGTGTCACTTGGGCAGCTCTTGTAACAGTCACCCCAGTCTATAGAGCTTCCTCCCACAACACAGTAAGACAACAAATGTCCACAGGGACCAACTCTAATGGCTGGATGACATATGGGATAATCACATTAATTGATTATATGTAAATGATTAGCCAACAAAGCAGCTCAAACCTTTTCTCTTAAGTAAATTAAATGTTCCAAGATATTTAATTTCTTGAGCAAAAAGCCAAACAAGTTTAACACACGATTTAAAAACTCTTATTCATAAGGCCTAAATTAGATAGTATTTATTAAAACTTTAACCATTATAGCAAAAATATTACACAGAATTTTCCAAATTCTTTAATCCTCATGCAATTTCCAGCATGTACTAGAAAGCTTCTGAGTAATTTTCAAAGCTTAAAACTTCATTAGGAAATTCAGAGCTTGTTATATAGTTGGGTAGCAATGTCTTAAAAAACCACATACATGAAAAAACTTACAGTTAATTTAAAACTGCCAATAAGCACTCATTTTGGACAAGAAGCACACATGCATGTTCCAGCGGAACATGGTACCCTGATTACTCCTTAACCCAAATGCAGCTCCAAGATGCAGGCAGGGAATTTCACTCCTCAGGAACCTCTCACAGTAAACACTGTGCTCTGCTCTAAACAGACCACCCATCACATCACATTTAAGGTTTTAACCTATTGTGTTTTTTCCCCTGGGGTTCAATCACAAAGCCAACAAAACTTGTGCAACCCACTCTACACACTGAGCAAAGGGTAAATGATTCTCTGCAGGTTGTGAGAGGGAAAGATAAACATGGAACATACAGAAATGCTGCATGAGAAACTCTGGATTCATGTAGGAGGTGCACGGATCCCACCCCCCAAGGCATGCTTACCTATAGTCCCCAGCTAGACTGCCAGGCAGGAAGCAATCAGGCCGCCTGGTTTGGCTCACGTTTCATTAACATTTGGAAAACAATACTCAAGACACAAGGAATCTGCCAAGGTGGCAAGCTCACAATCTGGTTCAGACCTCAGTTCGCAAAACACTGGGCTTCCAAGAGACATGGCACTGAATGAAGGACAAAGGCAAATTATACCCAAAAACGTCCTGGAACGGAACAGGGAAACACTTCTGGTCAACTTTCCTCCACCTCAGGATGGGTAATAACTGGTACTACACAGTGGAAGTTGTTTTCTTAGAAGAAAATGAAACTGCTTCCCTCAGAAAAAAGGAAAAGGGAACTGCTATTTTGTATCTAAAAACCTACCATTAGTTGAAGGTCTGATACAGGTTTCCCCTCATTGTATATCATGAACATGTATTTTGCAAAGGCACAAAGACCCATCACCGTGTGTGTGTGTGTGTGTGTGTGTGTGTGGGGGGGTACTTTACATAAGCTGATAACAGGACATTTTCTAAGAGTATCAAATGGTAACATAAGACAAAGCACTGATCTTCAAGTACTACCCAAATTATTGCTACAGTGTAATTCTCTTTTACTGTTTATAAAGAAATCTTGATTGCAGTAGCATTTATTTCAGTATATTTCATGTGACTTACAATTGGTATTTACATGAATAGGAAGCACATTAAAGTTTAGAGACAGAGAATGATGGGAGGAGGGGGAAGTTTCTAGCCTTTAAAACACCCAATAAATTAAAGGCAATTAGTGCAATAATTGCAAATTTTAGGAATATCATGATAATGTACAGCTCCCAAATTTGATCAACCCTTCCTGTCAGTTTTATAAAGTCATTCTATTTTAATTTTACTTTTTAAAAAAGTTATTCTACAGAACCAGGAATTGTAGTGTACACCTATGATCCCAGCACTCAGGAGGCACAGCGGGACCACGAGTTTGAGTTCAAGGCGAGCCTGAACTACATAAGGAGACCCTGTTAAAAAAAAAGGCATTCCAGAACAGTGGTGGCAAACCTATGCCATGCGTATTTATTTATTTTTATTTATTTATTTGGTTTTTGGTACCGGGGATTGAACTCGGGTCCTTGCGCTTACAAGGCAGGCCACCCAACCACTGAGCTAAATCCCCGGCTATATTTCTTAAGATGAAAGATTTTAATATACAAATTTTTAATATGTATCAAAATCTCAGTATTAAGGTTTAACAGCAGTGTTGGCACTCTACAATAAATAAGCAGGTTTTGGGCACTTGTCTCTAAAAGGTTCACCATTACGGTTCTACATGATGATGGACACAAACTTTAATAATAGTTTTCTAAAATGATTGTCCAGGGCAGGGGATTTAGCTCAGTGGTTCTGCTGCCTGCCTCATAAGCACAAGGTCTTGAGTTTGATCCTTGGTACCAAAAAATTAAAAAATAAATAAATAAATAAAATGATTGTCCAGCTTTGTCTTGCCATTTATAAACAGAGAATTATATAATACCATTTTCTGGGGACAGTTTGTCATAAGCATCTTCATAAATATAGTTTCTTCTTATTGTGACATTAATTCCATCCAGAAATGGGCCATCTCCTTGAACTTCTTGCTTATCTGCATAAATCAACCTTTGAAAGATCTAATAAATAGAGGAAATTGCAAGGAAGGTTATCAAAATAGATTCTTTGTTATAATACACGCAATTAAGGGGAAAATCTGCTAAATAAGTTTTCATTTTGTATCTCCATACTCTTACATTTCAACAGCCAAAATAGCAAATGTTGATTTTATCAATAAATGAGTAATACGAATAATACCAAATAATATGAATTAATAGCATTTCCTTTTTTGTTCTGTTCTGAGATATGATCCTACTATGTTGCCCAGGCCAGACACAAGCTTACAACGATCTCTGGCCTCAGCTTTCCAAGTAGTTGGGATCACAAATACAGACAACCACATCTGGCTACATATTTCAAACTTAGAGGACTTTGAGCGGTGCCACTGAGTTACAGACTGGGACTAACTGAAGTCTTCCCCTCCAACCCCCGAACCCAGTGTCAGGGATCCAACTCAGGACCTTGCATTTGCAAGGCAGGTACGCTGCCACTGAGCTAAATCCCCAGCCCTACTTATTTCTAATACTGCTGCTTTTCCCCATATTATAATAAATTTTGGAAATCGGTGCTGTAGTATATTTCATTTATAAATCTTCATAAAAGCATAGGGGTGGAGGGAAGAATGAATTGCCCTGTAAAGCAGCACATGCGTACAAATGGGAATAACTATACAGTGAAAGTTAAGTAATTTTTTAGATGTTGAAAATCCAGCAGAGGGAGCTCAGGAATTAGGTTCTGTGAGGCCTGTGTTTGTGGTTTTCAAGGAAGAGACATCAACAGCATCCAAAGCCACTGTCTTTTGTTCACCCCACAGAGCTTGCAGGCTAAACACCATCTTAAAGTCATTACCTGAGCATAGAACCTGTTAACTTCCAGACATTTTCTAAATACAGCCACAGAATATAAAGCATTTTAAATTAAATTTGGAAACAGATACATGTACAGTTTCATACATTAGTTAAAATCAACTGGCAAGGATTTATCTGTTCATTTCATTTTTACAAAATATTAACTTTCACACGAATGTACAAAAACATACCTTTACTAATTTTGCATTTTAACAATAACACAAATTCACCACAGCAAAGGTAGGCTCCTCAGACCCCCATGAGTCACTGCCAGTGCAGACAGGCCAAATGCTTTCTGTCTCTACACAAAGGCTGGGTGGGACTTACAACCTACCCAGACGGCATCAATGACAGCATGTAGAGACTTTTCTCGATATTAAGAGGCCAAGCTCTCACAAGGTGGAGCAGTGGGTCAGAAGAGAAGTCATACCTTCACACGCTCCTCAAAGGGGACCACGAAAGGCAGTTCTGTCAGGATGGCAAGTTGCCGCTCCTCAGACACTGACAGCGGTGGGGACTCCATTCCCACTGTAACATATGAAGAGGACTTATTCGCTCATTTCTACTTTTCCACTTCTACTGGCGGATACGTCAGTCTAAAGACCACCAATATTCTACTAATTCCCCTACCTACCCTCATTCCACACACACAACCCCAGCCCAGACTAGCATCTCTGAGGTCACTCCATTCACAGGCACTGTCCAGGCAGCACAGGGTGGGGCCAAGGGCTTCACTAACACAGCCTTGCTTCACAATGGAGACCTCTGTGTCAAGCCCCACGAATCCTTTGAATACAGCCTGATGAAGTGAGGTCTGAGAATGCCAGAGCTGAGGTGGGATGTGCCCCGGCCTAACCTTGCCTAGGAGAAACCAATCCTCAATAAATGTGTTCCCACAAGAGAGCTGAGCATTGCATAGGCAGCTGAGGCTTGTCCCTTCCAAACTGTCTTCAACCAGGAGGCAAAACCTTAAAGATTTTCTTCAGTTTATTAGATAACTCTAAAATCTGTTAAAGTCGACATATAAGGAGAAGCTATACAAAATGCATTTGGTTGTAGTATTGCATAATTTACTCAACAATTACAAGGTAAATGTACTTAATGCTCACTAACTGCAAGGCAGGTACCAGGGAGATCTTTCCATTATTTTTAATGGCACTAACAGCAGCAGGATCTAAGGGAACCCAAGTTCACATATGATTGCCACTGCAATCATATTTTTTCCTCCTCATAATTACTCTATGAAACTCTCACTGGGCTTGGAATTCTTCAAGTTCAATCTCTGTATATCACTATAAAACAAATTCATTTTGGTAGTTGAAATTCTACATAAGATTCAACTAATTTTTAACAATCAGCCAATGAAAATATCAATCAAGAATTATTTCTGCATGTTTGATGATATAACAGAACTTAGTAAGAATTCAGTAAATTCTCAAAACACAGCCATAAAGATTAAAAACCGACAGTGCTTAAAAAAGAAAAAAAGACACAGCTGGGGATGTATTTGTGGCAAGTGTTTAAGGTCCTGAGTTCAATCCCTGGTACCAGAAAAAAAAAAATAAAAAAAAAAATAAAAAAGACAAACCATAAACTAGGACAAAATATTTGCAAATCACCTGATAGCAAACTTTTTTTTTGGGAGACAGTGTCTCACTATGTAGTTGAGACTGCCCTGGAACTCACTATGTAGCCCAGGCTGGTCTCGAACTCACAGCGATCCTCCTGCCTCAGCCTCCCGAGTGCTGGGATTACAGGCGTGTGCGACCATGCCCGGCTTGATAGTGGACTTTTATGCAGAATATATCAAAGACTTTCAAAACTCTGTAAGTCAAAGGCATGAAAAATATTCAATTATCACCAGCTTGGAAATACAGATCAAAAGCATAACTACACACCCTTTGAAGTAGCTGATATAATTAGGCTACGGAGCATATGGATGGCCCACACTGCTAGTCAGAATAACACATGGGGCAGTTACTCTAAGAAAAAGGTTTTCAGTTTTGTTTTCCTGGTGCTGGGGGGATTGAACTCAGGTCCTTGCACTTGCAAGGCAGGCATCAGCACCACTGAGCTAAATCCCCAGACCAAGTTTTCAGTTTTTTGTAAAGTTAAGTACACATTTGCTACATAACTCAAGACTCTTACTTCGTGATATTTATCCAAAAGGAAAAAAAATGTATGTTCACAACTAAAGAATGAAACCACTGTCCCTACACAGGGGAATCCATTAGCAAGCTATGGCACATACACAGTGAAGTTTTATAGGCCACAAAAGGGATCACCCGGGCCCATGCAGCCCAGGCCTTGCACTAAATAAAGAGCCACTCACAGACAACCTGCAGATGATTTCACTAAATACCTTCATAAAGGTAAAATAACAGGGTCAAGGAAACAACTACTGGCTGCCAGGAGCTGGGTGGGGAGGTGCTGGTCCCAGGAGCCTAAGGTTCTTCAGTGTTGTCAAAACTATTCAGTGGGTGGCCGAGGATTTAGCTCAGCGGTTTGGTGGCCTGCCTTGCAAGCACAAGGACCCAAGTTCAATCCCCTGTACCAAAAAAAAAAAAAAAAACCCTACTCAGTGGGGTTGTTTCTAGTAGTGGGTTTAAGACTGTGCATACTCACCCAGAAACAGAACCACAACCTATAGAGCCAATACTGCTATTCACACCTTGGCTCAGTAACCCCATGAAAGCAGGGAGCACAGCAGTGCAGGGGTACTCACCCTCCACAGTAGACTGCAGCGGGCCAATCCTCCCCATCCTTCGGAACCTCCACACATGTCTGGATGCTGGCACATACAGCTGGGTGACCTATGGGGACATGCCACACTCAACACTGCTGTCCAAGCCTGAACAGGACTGCCTTCTCCATCCAGCTCTCCTGACCAGGCCACACTGCCATATCCCCACTAATGCTGGCTGACTCTTGGTGCTTTTGTGTTGAATTGCTAATTATTTGCCTTAATGATGTATAGTATCTGGGAGTAGTAAATCCCCAAAGCAATTTAATAACTGCATTACAAAGTAAAATACATCATGCTTAAAATTAACAACTCTTTACCATTAACAAACGTGTATTTCCTCATAAAGTTATTTTTTTAAGTGACTTGGTTAAATGAGTATCTAAGAAAGATAGGTACAGGATACGTCTTCTTACATGTCATTCCTCTCATTCCTTATCTTGGTCTTTTGTGATTTTTAATGAATAAATGAGCCTTTATTTCCCATAGTTGGGAGTTGTGCTCATTACACTCTCATCGTACTGCCACCCTGCTCCTGTGCTCTTGTCCCAATGTAGTGGTGCACTTTCATCACAAAACCCTACACTGCTGACCACTGCAGACTGCTGCCTCCCAAGCACAGGCGTATACCCAGGGACAGATTGTGTTGACCCAAAGAACCTAGGCCATAGCTGGACACATGTCCTCCCATCTGCTAGGTTCTTTCCCAGGCTCCAGTTAGAAAGGCCCACTAAGCAGCTCACAGATGGGTGACCTAGTCCACACTCTTCTAAGTTAGCAGCTAGAAAAGACCCATAACAGAAAGATTAGAGACCACACACTATCTGGTCAACCCTGGAAAGGCACACCAAAAGCTCATGACTTGTTTCTTTGTAAACAGTATCCGAAGTAATGAGTGACTGTCTATGTGCTACAAATGCACACAGTGAAGTTGTTTCTGTTTAGTACTGATGAGCATACAATGCAGCTGACAGTATTGCCTTCCAATCACTGTTCCCTTTCTCAGGACCTGAGCACTTCTCTTGTGGTAGAGTTCCTCTCCCCTCTGGCCAGTATTCTCAGACCTAGGGCAGCCATGGCCCTGAATGTAAGCCTGCATCCATCCCCTCATAGGACTCACTGTTCTGTGCCTGGAGAGTGGGCAGAGCAAGGACAAAGGTGTGACCACAGGTGAGCTGTCTCTTGGGGATAGTTATGCCTCACTGGTCTTGTAAACGTCTCAATTTTGTTCCTGCCAGTCCTTCTACTCCCTCTCCCAGTTCCAACTCTGAAAACCCCAAAGGAAAACATCTATGGTCCTCTGTTAACATTACTTTCTTTTATCCTCCTGCACTTGCTTTAGATCCAGGCTTTGTAATACACAAACCAACCTGGGTGTCCTCAGTTTGTGCTATATTTGTTCTAATGTACTAAAGAAGTTCACTGGATTTAGATCCAGATCTGAGTAGCAAATGTGTGACTGCTCCTTTATAATATCAAAAACAAGGTCTGCCTCTTACGGTGATGGAATCAGAATGCATATCTTGGGGCCGGGGATTTAGCTCAGTGGTTCGGTGGCCTGCCTTGCAAGTGCAAGGACCCGAGTTCAATCCCCGGTATAAAAAAAAAAAAAAAAAAATGCATAACCTTTAATATTTAGTTATACAACGAAAAAATTAAACATTTTAAAGGACTGAATTCTCTTCCCAAAAAGACAAAATCCAAAAAAAATTTTTAAATAAAACTATCAAGATCTTTCAGTAACACCTTATCTGCTTTAATGTCTTCTTGTTCTGACAGCCAGTGATTTGGAGGACAAAAGTTTCTCCTGGTGTCCCTGGACTTCAGCATTTTCACTAAGTTGGTGATAACCTGGAGAAAGAGAAAAGGACCATGTCATACAAGTACTCAGCACCATAATGTCACACAGTGAGCACCACTGCAGCCCGGCACGAGGAATACATACTGTTGGGATGGGACATGCCTCCTATGCATGCATGGAAAAAAATAAGCTTCAGGACTCCCACTACTGCAGCCATGGAAGAGTCCACTCTTACGACTCCAAGTACACAGCCAATAAATTTAGAAAAACTAACTCAAGTATATGCGTACAATAATGGCCTTTTCTCTTTCTCTCTTTTTTGGTAATGGGGATTGAACCCAGGCCTTTTGCACTAAGCTATATCTCCAGGCCTTTTTTTTGAGACAGGGTCTTGCTGTATAATTCTAGATTGGCCTTGAACTTCATGTGTAATCTAGGTTGGCCTCAAACTTGAAGGGATTCTCTTACCTCAGCAACCTGAGTGCTGGAATTACAGGCATGTGCCACCACACCCGGCCCAGCCATCCCCAAACCTTTAAAACACTTTTTAAAAACCAGATTTAAAAAAAAAAATTGTTTTGTTTTTGTGGTACCGAGGATCAAACTTGGGCCCTTGTGCTTGCAAGGCAGGCTGCAGAACCACTGAGCCAAATTCCTGGCCCAAAAAACCAAATTTTGAGACAAGTTCTGAGAAAGTTGCCCAGGCTGGGCTCAACTTGTGGTCCTTCTGCCTCAGCACCATCAAATCTGGCTGACAACAGTCTGAAAACTATAGGCGAGGGCAGGGATTTGGCTCAGTGGTTCCGCTGCCTGCCTCGCAAGTGCAAGGACTCGAGTTCGATCCCTGGTACCAAAACAAACAAACAAACAAACACCCCAAAACTGTAGGCAAGTTAGTGCTTATGGTATAAAACAAACCTGGAAATACAGTAGCTAATCCAAGCCGCAGTGAGGGTCAGCTCTATTTCTGCCACTGTAAAAGCTTTTCATATTTTTCTGAGAAACACATTATCAAGGATAAAGGGAGCAGCACACTCTGGGTCTGTCTCACATATTCCAAGAAGAAATATAACTTCCACATCCCTGCCACAAGCCTCCAATTCAACAAAGGTCTCCTCAGCAAGCCTATCTGGACACAGTGGTAGCACCTTCTTTGTTGCTCTGTAGAAACAGCTCCCTTATGGGATTAGTGTGAATGTTGGACTGGTCTCTCCGTGGCCCTGGTCTACCTCCTGTGTGGTGACCAAACTCCTGTGCAACAGGAACACTGGGGATGGCCTCAGGCTTGCCTCAGGCTGACCACAGGATTTACATGCAATGCTGTGCTTGACCTCACACCCTTCACTCCCAGACACCAGTCAGTTACACTTTTCAGAAGCAAAGACTGGATCTCAGGGACCTATGTCACATTACATGTCCCATCTTTGTGGGGGACAAACTGAGGTCACCACAGAGCTATTCTAAGCTCAGCACAAGCTGTTTGACATCAGGATGGGGCGTGACCTAGCTGAATGAGCAGTCAAAAGCCTTCTTCTGTTCTCAACCAATCAGATCAGCATTCAGTGAGCTTGGATGCACTCACTATGACACTGCCCAAACTCTCCCCTCCTATACACCACAGCTGTCAACACACACTCTGGGCTAACTCGAAGACTCCACTGCATTGCGGTCTGGTGCACATGAGCAAGGAGCCTGTGCAAGACTATGCCAAAGGCCGGGCTGCCAAGTCCAACACAACTCACCCACTCTTCACACTCCTTTCCATCCAATCCCTGCTGATGAGGAAGGACACTCATTCTTCTATGGGTCAAAACAGTCACATGAATAAGGCAATTAATGCCACCATTTACATTCTTCTTTTAAATTATTGTGTCACTAAACATGAAAACTTTCAATATATGATCTTCATGTATTTTCATATTGTAAATATAAAAAAGCAGCAATCACACACTGTCTCTAAAATGTCCTAGCACAAAGATCCTCTTTTGAAAGGGCTGGGCAGGAAAGAGAAGGAAAGAAGACACAGAAGTGACCTGGCTCTGAGGAAATGTATCAGGAAGATGGCAAGACCGAAGTCACTGTGGGAATGCAGACCTGTGTGATTAAGGGTCAAAAGTGAGCTCAGGCAGAAGCTGTGCCCTGGACAGGGATACCATGGAGCACAGTATGCCTGACTCACATGTCAGGAAGAGTACCTAAGTCATAGCTGAATCCAATTTTGCAAAGCCAGGTCTAAGATTATAAAACTTGTCCAAACCAGGTTTGGTGGTGGATGCTTGTAAACCACAGCACTCTGGGGGCTGAGGCAGCACTACTTCAGATCAGAATCCACTGGAAGCAAGTTAGTGACTCAGCAAGTGTGTCTCAAAAAAAAAAAGGTCAGATGGATAACTCCTTATAAACACACAGACCCTTCACAGGAAGCCACCCAACAAGTGTCCAGATAAAGATTCTACATTAACTCTAAATTGATGTCTTCACAAGATCCCACACATGTGAGGGTTCACTGGCTATGCTGATCACAAGCAATGTCACTAACCAATGGTGGGAAGTACTCTTAAGCACAATCTGGATTCTCATATTGTAATGCAATATACCATTACCACATGAAGAATTTATACATACATTCGATGATTTAAAGCCATTTGTGTTACATCACAACATTTCTGAATGGAAGTAGCTGAAGTTTACTGTATCACAGCTGAAAGTAAATACATATAGTCCACATTTTGAAAGACAAATGGAAAACAAAATGACATTATAACATAAATGAAAACCTCTTTGATCCTGACTGGGATATATAAAATATGGTAAGTAAAACTCAACAGTGTAGGTAATTCTTTGCTCCTGACAGTGTTTTATTAGTAGTAAAAAGATGGATAAAAGTGATAAGATCCAAGTGGTACAAGCCGCCCAATGGGCCTGTCATGGATGTACCATCAGTAGTTCAAGCTGCCTGGCTGCAAGACATACAAATCACAGCCCTGCCGTGAACATGTTAAGAGACTCAGTACAAAGCATACTTAGCTGTACACATATGTACTCGACAGGTGTTTTAGGCGGCCAATGGTGACGTGGAAAGATGTATCAAATGAGAGCCTGTCTGATTCCTGGCTTCACAAAGAGGAGCAGTAAGAATGAAGTCTGAGGAATGTGAGGACAGCTTCCCCCAAAGAATGGAAGGTGAGATGACTTAGTTGTGCTCTATCCTCTGTCTCAACCCCCACAGCCTGATTCCTCAGACAGGCTGGCTGAATGTCCACACTCTCTGGCGGTGAGGCAGGAAGCAGCAACAAGACTTGATCCTCTAACACAGAGCTGGGTCTTAGGCTGGACACCATGGGTGTGGAGGCCAACAACAATAACCCTAGCCAGTCTTTAGTCACCTCTTGGTGTGCCCCCCACCCCGTTATTAAGGCTGGAATATTTTCGGGAAAAAGAAATTCTACAGCACATGTTTAACACAAGAAATAATATCAAGAATCAACAAATGGGGTTATATTAAAATTTAAAATCTCTGCACAGCAAAGGAAACAACAGAGTAAAGAGACAGCCTATAAACTAGGCAAAAAAAGTTGCCAGCTATTCCAACAGAGGACTAAAACCTAGAATATACGAAGAATTTAAACAAATGACCCAATCACAAAATGGGCAAATTAAATGAACAGATACACTAAAAATAGGAAGTACAAATGGCCAATAAGTACATAAAAGTGTTCATCATCTTTAGCTATTAGTGAAATGCAAATCAAATCAATTCTGAAATCCCATCTTACCCCAGTCAGAATAGCTATCATTAAGAACACATCAAGAACATCAAAAACTAACAAATGCCAGTGAAGATGAGAAGAATAAGGAACACTTCCACATTGCTGTGAGAATGTAAACCAACATAACCACTACAGAAATCAGTATGGAGATTCCTCAAAAAATTAAAAATAGAAATTCCATTTGAGCCAGCACTACCTTTCCTGGGTGTATTCCTAAAAGAGATGAAGAAATCACTTTATAGTGAGCCATGCACAACTATGCTGACAACAGCACAACTTGTAACAGCTAAGCTCTCGATGTGGCCGAGATACCCATCAACAGATGAACGAATAAAGAAAATGGGAATTGTCATTTCCAAGAAAATGGATTGAACTTGAGCCAGTAATTTGAAGTAAGTCACACACAGTTAAATGTTGCATGGTTTCTTTTATATGAAAAACCTAAAATATAAATAAGGAGAAGACAGGACACAAAATGGCAGACTTTCTGAAGCTCAGTAACCAAAGTGAGACACAGGATAGAGGTAAAGGCATCCAAAAAAAAAAAAAAAAA
>NW_022900928.1:84457320-84501776 GCF_012274545.1 Fukomys damarensis
GAAACCAAAAAAAAAAAAAAAAAATATATGTATACACACATGTATCAATTCCCCAAGGTGAATGTAACAACTGTGTATTGAAAACATACACTAATAAAAGAAAATAAAGCACTATAAAATTACTTCCTAAATCATCCATTTTAATTAGCTGTCAGAAAATAAAAACCAAGGGCTGGGGATTTAGCTCAGTGGTTCCACCGCCTGCCTTGCAAGCGCAAGGACCTGAGTTCGATCCCCGGTACCAAAACAAAAACAAAATAAAACAAAACAACAACAACAAAATAAAAACCAAACAATCTTCCAAGGTAGGAAGGATATGGTCCAGCTCCACAAATGCAGGAGAGTACTCTCTCTTCTCTCTCTGGCACTGGGGATCAAACTCAGGGCCTTGTACTTGCAAGGCAGGTGTGGCAATGCTAAGCTAAATCCCCGGTCCTGCTTGTATTTTAAAAATAAAAATGTTTTTGAAATGAAAAAATACAAATCAACACCAAGACAGTTAGAATCCTACCTCACAGTCCTCTCTCTGTTCAGGTACAGACAGACACTCATGGAGAGGGAAGTAACTCCTGTCAAGGTCGGTGGCTGCATACAAAGACACATCACAACAGACTTCCCTTTCTCAACAGCTACAGTGATTATAGCTATAAATTATACTTCAAGAGTTTATAAATTTGATAAATGCATAAACTGTTTTAGTAGTGTCAGTAGAGGGCTTGGTGTCTGACCTCCATTCTTGCAGTGACAGAGAAAGATGACTCTATCCACTTAGAGGAAGCGAGCTTTTCTGTGAGCGCTTAGGGCCTCTCACACAAATGAGCTGGAGGCCACTGGCAATGAAGATGGAAATGGAAATGGAACACAGGAATCAGGACTGTAATCAGCAACTGTGAGAAGCAACGCAAGCCAGGAATTCACTGAAAAAGGGCACTCATGATCTCTGTTCTATCTAGGATTCATGTCCATTTGGCACTATAACATGTGACAATGCAGAAGTCTGAACCCCACTGCAGCACCTGCTGAGATGGTGCAGGCCTCCCAGGTCAGCACCTGTAGCACCATCTGCCAGAGCAGAGTGTACCTCAAGAACACAGAGGCACAGACTGCAGAACAAGGAGCCACTCTGGTGTAAGTTACTTTTTCCTAATAAAGATCATTTTTTATTTAAAAAAAAAAAAAGCTGACTAGTCATGAATTATGTTTTGATGTTCTAACAAACAAGAGATCAGCTCAGGGCTGGGGATTTAGCTCAGTGGTGCTGCCACCTGCCTTGCAAGCACAAGTACCTGCGTTCAACCCCCAGTACCCCCCCGCCCAAAAGAGAGAGATCAGCTCAGTAGCAGATAATATAAAATGGTTTGGGTGGATTTTTTCATCAAATAACAGGAATATCTTATTTCTATTCTAACCTCAAAAGATTGAAAAAAAAATGAACTTTCACCTGATTCTTAAATCCTTCAATGATTAGTAAGAGGGCAATGAGTCACTCTCAGGCATATTAAAAAAGTTTACTACAAAAAATTCATTTAATGCTTAACAAAACAAAACAGGGCCAGGGTGGAAAATATCTTACATAGTATTATTAAATTCAGAGAGTTCTATGTCCTAAAGATAAGCCTATTATATGAAATTAAAGAGCTCTCAACAGGTGTTATAAAACAATGAAATTATCTGCCACTGTACACAGAACCTGGTATCCTACTTAAGAGAGTGTTAACCAGCAAGGACCTCAGGGTTTAATTAAATACATACTGACAGGAAAACACATATGCCACCATAATACCCACATCCAGGAAAAGCTTACACAAGAATTATACGCCTCATATAGGTGTGACAGCTGATTTTTAACTAAGAGAAACTGCAAAATTGTCAATCTTCAAGAAAGGCTATACTAAGGGCTCTACGTGTGACCTTTAAAGTTTACTTAGGAATACAGATAGGTAATTAAAACAAATTGTGCAAACATGTATTACATCAATCTGCACATATTATGAATTCAATGATGCATTAGTCCTGTATTCCTGCAATCAAAATATTATCAGTTACTTTCACTGCAGCTAATGCTCATGCTCCTAAGTGAAATGTGTTGTAAAATCGGGCAGAATGGGCTGGAGAGAGACTCTTGTGGACTTGTAGGATGAATAAGCATTCCTTAATTAGCCCATCAGGTTAAGTGCAAGCATTAATGGGCCTTTCCTAAAGTCTAGCTTGACATCTTTCTCCAAACATGGCCAAGAAGAAAGTTCCATTAGCAATATTAATACAAGCTTAGTTGATCATTTTCATTCAATTAACTTCTTTCAATTAAATAGATAGCTTGACAAAAGCAGTGATAAAAGACCTGAAGGGACAGCTGATGACTCGAGCTGAACATTAGTGTGCGAGGGGTCGCTGGTACTAAACGGACTGTAAATCTAGCATTCAATTTGGAAAATGCATTTCTTCTGCTCTCACTTCTTTAATGAGCAATTTTAGCTGACTAGATGTGTTTGCTGCAGAAATTTCATGGGAAGTCAAGCACCCTTTTCTCATTTTTTTCTCCCCCAACAGTTCTATCCTTAGCGATGGTGGTTTCCTGCCAACATTTCAGCCATGGCAACTCACAGATCCTTTCTGCTTGGTTAAAAAATGAATACATTTTAGAATAATTTATATACAACTCAGATTAAAAATTATTGGCCAATTAATGTTTAATGTTTTTAAACAAAATCTGTAAAAATACTTTAGTGAAAAATGAAATTATTAAAACATTTTTATATTTCACCATGGCACACATATCACTGACAATTTATAATAAAATAAAGATGACTTTCTTTAAAGATTTTGCAAATTAAGAATTTTTCTTGAGTTAGGTATGATGGTGCATGCCTGTAATCCCGGCACTTGGGAGGCTGAGGCAGAAGGATCACCTTCAGTTCAAGGCCAGCTTCAACTGTGTAACAAGTCCCTGTCTCAAAAAACAAAACAAAATTCTACAAACAAACTTATATTTCTATTCTGAAAGAAAAAAAAAAATCTATGTAATAGCCAATTCAGAAAAAAAATAAATAAACCCCAAACACACACACACACACACACACCCACACACCCCCCCCACACATACCTTAAACAACTGAACCCAGCGCTTCTGTTCCATCTGAATGCACTGCTGCATCTCAGAACTAGTCGTGACACCAATGCTCCGGAAGGCTGCACTATACTCTTCCCGAACCTCTGGCTTTGTTTCTGGGTAGGCCAGCTTAATGATCCCCAAGCAGGCATCTCGAAGGCAGCGAGACAGCATGACCAGCTCCTCCAGTGTGAATGGCATCATGGAAGATCGTCTCTGACCTGCAACTGAACACAAGCCAACTGTGGAGCAGGTGTTCTGTTTTTTGTTTCTCCATTTCTCAACACACAGTGAGTGAGTGGCTGCAAAGGTTTGGAGCCCTTCCATGTCTACTAAATGGACAGGCTATGTAGTCAGCCATAACCTGATTCCTGAAAATGCTTACCTTCTATGGGGTCACCAAAGAATTCGTTATCATGTATGGAAATCAGCGAATGACTGAACAGAGAGCTGAAGAGGTAAAAGAGTGGGATGATTCGACTTGAGTCCTCAAAAGACATGGGAGAGCCCCGGGATATCACCTGGAGCAATGGCACTGTGGACCTTGAGTTGGGCAGAGGAAGAAAGGAATACTTATTTTAGGATCTGCTTTAGCTTGGCACTCACTTAGAAATGGTATCAGACAAACACATTTAGACAACATTTACATTAAGAAATTACTCAAAGGTAAAGTCACCATGAAAATGCAAGTCAGTGACTGGCACAGATGAATAAAGACCAGCATACCAACCCACTGTCTTTCCACCCGAGGAGACAGCCAGGGACTGAGAGCTGCTGTCTGAGACGTGGACTCCACTCCTTCCCCTCAAAGTACATTAGCAAAAGCCACTCCTCTGTCATATGAAATTTAACCAGCTCCCTCCCTTCAGGAGTACTCCAGGTAGTTCCATCCTGAAGCCAAAGTAGACCCTGCAGGAACAAAGCTTTCCTCACATCACTGGGCCTCTTTTCTCCTGTCTACTGCGGTCAGTAACCCCACGCCTGCACCTGGTGTCCTCTGGGGCCAGTGAGCACCCCAAAAGAACCATAGTGGGGCAGTCTCTGGAGAAAGATGGGATTGTTTCACTCATGAAAAGGTAGTGACCTTGACAGGCAGGGGCATGAGCGTCACAAATTTAGGGCTAGCTACATAGTGAGACCCTGTCTAAATTTAAAACGCAAAACAAAATACCCCAGAGCTCTGATTTATTCAGTTTACTTCTCTCTCAAGTGAGTGTGGTTCCTCATCTTGTGGAACACTTATTTATTTTGAGTACCGGAGGTTGAACTCAGGATGTTGCACTTGTGAGGCAGGTGGCACCACTGAGCTAAATCCCTGGCCTCATGGAACACTTAGTAACAGGTTCACCAAGGTCCCTGTGTGTGCTGGATCAGTGGTGAGTTAATAGATCCATGGGTGACACCCCTCTCTACCTCCTGAATCTCCATTCCCGCAAAGCTACAGGTGTGCATTAGATGAGGCCCCCCACAGAAGTCAGGGACCAGCACCTGTGAGAGCGGGGTGGAAGCAGGCCCACCTGTTCTGCCAGAGGCTGTGAGAACAAGGACCCTGAACAGCCTCAACTCTTAAGTACAGACAGAGTGAGAGGTGGGGTTGCCACCCTGCACAGGTCTGGCTTGGTCTGCAGTCAGAGGACTTCTTATGCAGCTCCCTACTGAACAAGGTCATGAATGAATGAAGCCATCCATCCAAAATAAAACATAGAGCCACACAAAAAGGGGCAAAAGGCAACTGATCTATTTCACTGCAAAAAAGACCTAGGCAGAAAGATCAGGACAATTAAACATCATTAACGTACGTGTTCTCTTTAGTCCTGAGAGGTAAGCAAAGGAATTGGTCCTTTTCCCTTTCATAAGAGAAGATAGGATTGGCAAGCAGGGCCAGACTTGCCGAACAAATGGAATAGGTCTTGGGCACTGCCCACCATACTTTCTTCTCTAATTCTCCTTGGGAAACAGACTACCTCAGACTTGGAAGCAAATGAGAAGTTCATCGTTTCCTGTAACATAAAACTGATTTGTAACTCAGGGAAGTTGTGTGAATTACTGATCATGAGAGACCAACCATGGCAGGAGGGTGTACACTCTCTAGAGACCCCTCCAGATTACACTTCCACAGCTTCCTGAGCCTCCTCTGAAAGGGCTGTATCCTATACCTGCGGGTTGCATGTGGGCAGAGCATCAGCGGGGTATGTTTAGGCAAGTGGATGTCTAATAGGAAATAGTAATCAGGTGGTTGGGAATTCCCTCCACCTCAACAAGGACACAGAACCATCCTATTTCAATAGCAAATTCTGAAAATGAAGTACACTAACCAAAACATCACTTACAAAATGTTGGAGGCACCCAAACAGCTGCTTGTCACCCATCTAGAGAGAGTCAAGCAGCTCTGTGTGCCTGGGGTGAGGAACCAAGGAACCTGCACTTCAATGTCTCCCTCTGCAACCCTTCCACTACCTAGAGCTAAAAGCCCCAACTGCAAGTCTGGCTGTGGAAACAGTCTTCAAATTAAATTCAGTTCCATCTGCAAACAATCAGGCACTTCAATTTTTTTTGTTGTTGTTTTTTGGGACAGGATCTCACTAATCTCACTATGTAGTTCAGGTTGGCCTTGAACTTACTATGTAGCCAGGGCTGGGAATGGCCTTAAACTCATAGTGATCCTCCTGCTTCGGCCTCAAGTGCTGAGATTACAGGCATGTTCCACACCTGGCCAGGCATTTCAATTTAAGTTTTCTTCCCAACAATAAATAAGATCAAACACATATTACAAATGTATTAATATATTAGAAGTTTCTTCAGGGATTTTAATAAATCAGACAAGTAAAAGTTTACACAAATTCTCAAATGCTATTTAAGAAGGTTTTCAAAAACCTGTATGACTTTATCACCTTATACAATATTAATAATTTCATGTAATTAACAATATCTCATTTTCCTTTCACACATCATGACTCCATTTCCTTACCAAGAGACAAATGCCATAAACAAAGAAGCAATCACCGAGCAGAACATGTCAGTGTCTCCGTTGCTAAGCTGGGATACTCATAGGTAAATGACAATTTCCTGTGCTAATGATCCAAATCTCCCTTCACCCTAAATAAACCTTTCACTCGTGAAACCACGCAGGCACAGTCTAATTGCCCCCAAACCACAATACAAAATACAGTTCAAGCCTTTTATTTTACATAGGATTTTTCCAGATATCAAGCTCTTCTGGGTGTTTTTCATCTCTTTGCTTTCACTTCTCACTGTTGATTCAAGAAAAACCAAACAGCCTTTGATTCTCACCAGCTACAGGAGCATCATTAAAAACTCCCCTTTACTCACTGAAGTTCATTAAGATTGAATAAAAACCATGTAAGTAAGCCAAAGAAACTGTCCATAAACCAACACTCTCCTCTGTAATTAGAGGTGGCCTGAGCTAATGATCTGAACCCTGGCTCAGTGTACAAAGGGTAGGTGGGGGAACTCTGACTGATGAAAGGACACTGGCACAAGATGGTCTTTATATGCCACACTGGCTTGCTGGATCCTGACACCTCATGGAAGCCTTCTACACCTGGCACGTCACACAACTCACATGGCCTCACATCTCCTATACATCTGATGCACTGCACACCGTGCATTAGAATGCAGGGCAGGCAAGTGCAGTTGTGAATTTTGGACATCTGACCCACATGTACTCTCTCTTCCAACTGCCTGTCCTCTTGCCATGCACTAAGATGGGCCTTCCCTAAGCAGGATGCCCTGACCCGCAGCATGTGGCCTGTCACATCGAGTGCTGTCCTTACATGACAGTGGGCAGGACATGAATTTATAACTTAGTGTCTAGTTAAATGAGTTACACACTTCTGATATCACAATACTGTAGAATTAGTTGAGACTGCTGGCTGATGAGAAAAATTGCATAGTACTGTACAACAATGGGCTAAGTCAGTTTTCCAGGAAAGATTTCTTAATGTGAAATTTGTACTTGTTATGCATTCAATTTAAAAATATGCATATAAAGATGCTGGCTTTCAGGTTACATAATGATTCATGTTGGAAATCAAATTATTTCAACAAAGTTTTAAAAAAAACTTTCTACACTGTTTTAAAAATTTTTTTAAATCTTGCTACGTTGACCAGGTCTACCTGGGATTCACAATCCTAGGGCCTCACCCTTCAAAGTAGTAGGGCTACTGGCAAATGCCACATCAGGCTTCTAGACTGTTTTAATGTTTTGTTTTGTTTTGTTTTTTGGTACTTGGGTGTTTTAATGTTTATAATGTAGTTAAACTTGCTTCAAATCTATTTTCACTGTCAAAAGCACATGGCAGCAATGTTACAGGGAACAAAGACTTTCAAATGACAACAATTTAAGAACATTTACCTTCAGATAAAGCCATACTCAGCACTAATTTCTCTTTTTATGAAATAAGGCTGTTCAGGATTGTCTTGTAAAATAACATAACCTCAGGACATTCTTTTTTGGGGACCCCTTTCTGCACATCTGTAACACATACCCTGTGATCATCCGCGTTGTCATGGAAGAGATAAGAAACCAAAGGTGCCGCAGAAACCTGGCATTGAAGGCTAAACTGTAGAGAAGCCTGAAAAGAAATGGGAGGAAATGAGAACTCAGTTGCAGTGAGCAAGTAAATATTCATTAATCTATCTTATTTAGAAACACACATATACACACACCCAAATCCCCAGCTATACACTGAACACAAGATACACTCAAAAAAACTATCCAAACTAACACCACAAAAACACACACCGAACAAGGGCTGCCTGTGAGCACCAAGTGTCACCAAGCCAGGGCAGTCCCGTGCTGAACCTAGAGCCCCACGCACCCACAGAGAGGACAAATGTGCTAGGCCCATCCATACCCCAGCAACATGCTGTTAAAGAACTGTAACGTCATTCAGTACTTACACTAATAATCCATATTCAACATCTAAAATACTAGGTGCCTAATATTTGACTTCTTGAAACAAAGAGAAATTATGTTCAAGACTTCAAAAATAACTCTAAAGATATATTTCCTAAGGATTGAACCTAGGACCTTTCAACTGAACTATTTTCTCAGCCCCTTTTTAATTTAATTTTTGTTTTTTTTTTTGGAGGGGGGTGAAGTCCCAGAGATTGTACTCAGGACCTGTGTATGCCAGGCAGGCACGGAACCACTGAGCTAAATCCACAGCCATCTTTTCTTACTTTTTGAGACAGAGTCTCACTAAGTTGCTAAGTTGGTCAAGCTGGGCCTAAACTTATGATCTTCCTGCCTCAGTCTTCAAGTGCTGTGCTGCAATTACAGGTATGCAACATTACATTCAGTTTAAAAACAAATTTTTAAAGAGTTTTTTCCCTTAAATTCATCCTCTACAACATCAAACTGCTTAAGATCTTTATGAGGACTGAAGCAAGCTGGACTATAGATAGGCTGTAGACTGTGCTGCCGGGATAGAATACATGGTTCTAGTCTCAAGGAGATAAAAGTCCAGCAGTCAAAAGTAAAATCTGAACATGTGACATGCAATCAGTGAAAACAGGGTGAGAAAAGGAGAAAACACAGTTTTAAGAATGTGCTTTACTAGAAGTATTTTAGAAGAAGCAAAAAGTAGAACCCTGCTGGTTTAGTACACATGACTAAGAATGTATACCTTCATATGGTGGACACAGATTTATCAGGTGAAAACTGAAATGGTACTGGAGGATACACACTTCACACTGGAGATATTTAAAAGGCTTACGATATGCCTAATATATAAATATAAAATATATATAATCTGTGTATATGTGTTAAAATTTTGTTTTTCTTAGTCTTGTGAACTTTTGCTAAGAAGTATACCTGCTCGAGCAGGGAGACTGCTGGGCACCAGAATTGCTGTGTGCCAAAGGAGGGTCACCAAGAGGGAAAAGTTTCCCATGCTTTCATTGAAAGCAACATGGTCAAGCAAGGCTGACCCATCCTGACGGCTGACACTGAAAGAGGAGCTAAGAGGCTCTATGAACGGTTCCAAAATACTGCCTTAAGAGACTTAATTGACCTTGATGTTGATTGACACAGGTCTCACTTTAACTTGGTCTTGAACACCCAGAAGGAAAGAAAAACCCAAAGAGGTATAAAATAATGCCACATTAATAAAGCTAGATATAAAAAATGTCTCCAGTCACTGACCTCTTCTGGCAGTTTCCAGCCCTACCAGTAGCTGACCACTGTTATGGATCATTAGAAAAAATCTATGGTAAAATCTTTAAGAGCTCAGCTAGAGATTTATTTCTTAGCAAAATCTGTTCTCCAAACTGTCTCTTATCTTCCTACAGCTTAAGGCAGAGACTTATGACACAGTATCAGACCTACAGATAACCTATCAATTAAAGATTAAGTCCAGCAGATTCAATCATTATTTCAATTTCTAAGTGTGACTTTCTCCCCAACCTGCCCTTTCATTCTAGTGTGCTCATGTTTAGATTATGCATACTTTAATTTCTTAAAGGTTTTGTTTATTCTTGCATAAAGGCTACCAAACTCCAGACAGTCATACAAATGGAATTGATAACAAATGTGCCAGACTTCTTTTACTGGGATCTACCAGATTGACCTTATAAACTGATAAACTATACAATATGACTTCTATGTTAGATTCTGAAGTCCCCTGGACCTTCTCCTTACCTTCTTTGTGGGCTACATTCATAGCAATCCTGCTGACCTTATAATTTGGCCTGTGCATTCTTAACTGTTTCTTTGGCTTTGTCTCCTCCAGATTTAAAAGCTATGCAGCTACCAAGATAACAATGCCTGGTGTCTATGGAAGGCCTTTAGATAGACCCTCTGTAGAGTAATTCTGACTGCTGATCACAATTATGACCCTATTCAGCTAGAAGTAGCCAGAACTGTCTTCGCCCTTTGCTCCCTCAGAGCAGTTAGGGGTACTTCTTCAGAGGGGGGAATACTGCAGATAAATAAGTTAATTAGATTATCTTGTAGGCAGTTAGACAGGGCTGCCCTCAAGGAGCCGACACAGCAAGGAGCCAACATGGAGGACAATCAAGACACATTCAATGAAGGCCAAAACTGTAAAAGGAAATACCCTTGTGCTTCTCCTAGGGATAAATAGCAGTAATTGATATTCTAAATCATTATCAATCACCTGGGTGAGGGGCCAAGGTCTAAACCCAGCCTTTCCAGGAAATATCCCTGACCCCCACCCACCTTCACTAAAAATCCTTGAATGCTTGCTGACTCGCTCCCCCATTTAATCAATACTACCTGGATGACAGTACTGGTAATTTTATTGGTTGGTCATGGTTTTGCCCCACCTCATGCCCATCTTGTGATTTTCCATTGGGTCTTACAGTTTTGTCCCACTTTGTACCCACCTCACCACATGGCTTTGTTGTATAAAACATCTTTGAAAATTGGGGTGAGTGGGCAACCCACTTTCCAGTTCCCTATCTTAGAAGCTTTCTTTCCCTTAATAAATTTTTCCTACTCTTAAAAAAAATATACCCAATAGCCACATGAAAAACAGAAAAGTTATAAAAACATGAATTTTCTACCTGAAAGGATGCTAGTAGGTAATGTTTTATTTCTCTACTATCAAGAAACTGAATTCTTTAAAAAAAAAATGTATCTAGTATAATTTTACATATTTTTTACAGGCATGTCTCTTTAGATCTCTTTTCCAAAAGGAAATCAAAACAACAACAAAAAATTTTATTTCACCCATCCAGAAATAATCAACTAATATCTTGCAATAAATCCACTCACTTATATGTATGTATATATGTGTGTGTGTGGGGGGGTGTATGTACACCCCCCCCATATATACTTGAGTTCTACATTCTCTTGTAACAGTTTCCCCTTCAGATCATAACACATATATATTTCTTTTAAAAAAATTTTAACAGGTATATATTTCTGAAACACTATTTTAACATATATTTCAACAGTTATATTTGAGGCTAATTTTGAAATAATTCTATTTACTAAATTAATCACTCAATAGGCAATAATAAATTAAATTTTTTAATTAAGTTACAAATTTAATTATAGGTTAGGGCTTAACCTCCAAGAGGAAAAGAAGTAACAGATTCTTTCCACATATTGGCATAGATTAAAAATTACTAAGCTCAATCTAGCAGTAATGACCCCAAGCTAATTATCAGAGAGCAACAATTCCAGCTCAGATCACTGAAGCAAGCACAGAGCCAGGTGTCCCGCAGTTAGGACTCCTACAATGAGGATAGTGCCAGAGTCAGAAGTTCAACAGGATACCAACACCCTTCTGCCTCTTCTAGAGACTTCACAAATGCAAGATTTTGTACTTCTCTGCTGAAATAATCACTTATTGTGGCAAAAGCAATATTAAAAATATACACAACAATTCACCTCTGAGGCAATGCAAAATTAAAACTAAATTCAGAATTTCTTTAATGATAATGTTTTCAGATATATTTTATTTTGAAGCAAGTTGCCAAAAACCTTTCAGATGTGCTAGAAGCTAAGAATAGCAGATACTCTTTAGAAACAGAGCCATTTTCAGCTGAGCTTCCAATACTAAACCCATAACCAGGTCAGACAAATGGATCCCCTTTTACTAGTAACTCACTTTAATAACATTATCAGCAAACTAAAAAATATACCCCCCTACTCTGGCGTAAGTGAAAATGGGGGAAGAGGCAATGCTCCCCACCTAGGATGCCCTGTGATACTCCCCTTCCCTCAGTTTTTTGCTAACCACCTGAACTCTGTGAAGTGGTAGCAACAGAAGTTATAAAGCAGATGAATGAGGCTATAGAAAAAAACATCAGAAATAATTCTTCAGATAACTAAAGAGACGATGACCATACTTAAGGACATGGTTAGTGAATCTAGAGTAGAAACAGATTTTAAAAAAGAGAAAGGAGTGTAGGAAAATGATGGAAACCATGAATGCTCAATATAGGAAAGAAATAGATTCCATGAAATAGATCCAAACAGATATCCATGAGTTTAAAAACTACTGAAAATATATGCAGTAGAATCAACCAATGCGAGGACAGAATATCAGATCTAGAAGACAAGTCTGCAGTTAGCAATCATGAAAAGAAAGACAAAAGATCAATCCAACAGCTATTAGATGATGCAAACAAAAATAACATAAGGTTGATCAGAATCAATGAAAAATCAGGACAGGGTAAAGGACATAAAAAATCTGTTCAAAGAAGTAATGGCAGAAAATTTCCCTGTGTCTTTTCTTTTCTTTTTTACAATACACACACATATATAGACACACACACAACATTTTTTTTTGAGACAGGGTCTCACTTTGTAGCTGACTGATCCGGAACTCAGTATGTAGCCCAGGCTGGTCTCAAACTCAGTGATTCTCCTGCCTCAGCCTCCAGGCTGCTGGGATTACAGGCGTGCACCACCATGCCCGGATACAATATATATATTATATATATATATATTTTGGTACCAGGGATTGAACTCAGGTCCTTGCGCTTGCAAGGCAGGCCACCAAACCACTGAGCTAAATCCCTGGCCCCAATACAATATTTTTAAAAATAATGTTTTATTTTTATGCAGATTACTTTTTTGGGGGGTACAGAAGATCAAACTCAGGACCTTGTGCTTGCCAGGAAGTCATGGTCCACTGAACTAAATCCCTGTCTCATCACTCCCTTCTTCTTAATCACATAATCCTTTAAAGCAAATTTAGAAGGGATGGGAATCCAAAATAACTATGGTGCATGTTTCTTCAATCCTCCATCTTCCCGTGAATCAATTACCATTGACAAACCTTTAGAAAATTCTTATTTACAAGATATTTAATAAAATCATTATCTGTACTTAAAAACTTATCAGTTTCATATGAACTTTATGAAAAAGAACAAAATTTATTTTCTTTTTCGTACCAGGGACTGAACTCAGGACCTTGTGCTTGAGACAGGCATGGTACCAATGAGCTAAATCCCCAGCCCAAAAGAACAAAATCAGTAATTGGTTTAATCTATTGATTATACTGAAAATACTGATAATAAAAGCCACCATGAAATCATAAGCAAAGAAATAAGTTTATTTCTCTCTCCAGGTACATCCTCAATATTTTCTCTAAAAGTAAAATTTTGTTTAAAAATCTCATGAATAGCATATAGTATTTAATTCTACACATGCAATGAAACATGTATCTTTTTCTCCATTAAAGCTACTGGTATAATCACTTTTCCCAGATTAGTAAAATATGACACGTGAACTTGTACATCAAGAGCTGAAGAGTCTTTGTTGTCACTGTGTATCAGCAGTGCTGAGAAAAGGCACAGGAAGACAGTGTCACACTTGCAGGGAACACAGCAGTCTAAATCACAATGATTAACAACAGAGCTGCCATCAGGCTGCCTCATCCTATTAGGTTTTGGTGGAAAAGTTCAGCACATGTTGTATCAAACTGATTTGTGGTGCATTTTGATTGGATGTATCTGTATGAGAACTACAGGCAAATTATAGTACTAGCCTTCCTGGTTCCTCATATACCACCTTGAAAATTCCATTTCAAAGCTTTCAGATCCATAATGGAAGCAAAGAGCCAAGCCTCAAAGAACACATGTCCACCACTTATGGGCAAGACCAGGAAGAGGAAGAAACATTTGGACAGAGATCAATATGCTGTTGAGAAAGGCAGGAAAACAGCAGATAGGATCAATAAAATGCACGTGATTAAATATGACTGGAGAAAAAAGTATTCTGAGGCTAGCAATGAAGTTAGAAAGGTAATGATAAAATGATAGTGATTAAATATGACTGGAGAAAAAAGTATTCTGAGGCTAGCAATGAAGTTAGAAAGGTAATGATAAAATGATAATAAAAGGATACCACACAAATCAATAATCCAAAGAATGTGAAGTTTTTCTGAAAGGGAAGCCACCGTGAAGTTTACACAAGAGAATGAAATTACAAGGCTGTATTTTTGATAGTTCAGTAGGGCAAAATACAATCTATTTAAGAATATAGTTCTGACACATGGGTCCCTAAATGTACATGGAAGGATAAGGGAAGTAGATCCCAGGACAGTGCCAGACAAAGACTGGGCTTGCTATAGTC
Source organism: Fukomys damarensis (assembly GCF_012274545.1). Classification (NCBI taxonomy): domain Eukaryota; kingdom Metazoa; phylum Chordata; class Mammalia; order Rodentia; family Bathyergidae; genus Fukomys; species Fukomys damarensis. The sequence continues at coordinate 84,471,507 of NW_022900928.1, forward strand.
TGCATAGTGGTCTCTGGCCCTGAGCCTAGGGTAACAGAGGGACTGAGCTGGTGCACACAGTAGATAATCTATATGTACAAGATAACGGCGGCAGGATGGGCACAGACGAGTGAATGATGGGATCAATGACGAGGTCGGGCACAAAAGGAGGCTCTTGGGAAGATGAACATTCATTCCATACAGGAGCAGGAATCTGACAGATCCTGAAACATCTCTCTTGCTTGCAGATGAACATGAGTGTGGAGCCCCAAGAAGTTACTATGATAAAGATAGAAATGGGGCATGGGGGTCAATAAATATAGTTGAAGCTGCTTATATGAAAGAAATCACCAAGAGAATCAAGTAAAAGGAAAGAAAAACTGAAAAAATAAACACAAAGAGACCTAAGATGCTTGGGAAATATTGAGACACAGTGGACCCATAAAGGAAATAGAGCAGAAGCCAAGAGAGAAAGAATAACTACAGTGTGCATATGTGTGTGTGTGTGTGTGTGTGTGTGTGTGTGTGGTCAGGGGAGGAAAGATGAGGCTGTCAAAGACCACACAGTTGATGCACAGGCAAGCTATTCATGGGTGAACTGTGGAGGCCCTGCTGGACATGTGGACAGACACCTAATAGCCTCACTGGAATAAAGGCTGCTGCCTCTTAGACCTGCCTGATGCTGCTACTCTGGCCAATGGACCAGTGCCTTCTGCCCACAACCACTTATCATTTAATTTCATATTCAATACTGAATTTTTTTTAAGGGCAAAGACACCTTTTCTGCAGTGATGGGAATGGAAACCAAGGCCTCTTGCATACTAGTTTACCACTGAGCTAAATCTCCAGCCCAAAGAAAAAAATGACTTTAAAGCCAAATTTTATTCAGATTTCCAAGTCTGGCAGTAAGAAACTTCCTCTTCAAAAAGGAGTTAACAATTCATTTATTACTTAACTAATTTAAAAATTCTAAGTTATTCACTTAATCCTCCAATACCAACAAAACCAGACTACTCTGCACATTGAGACTTATGGCCATGGCTTTCCTGAGTCCTATAGAAGCTTCCATAGGTCCCCAGACTATGTTCTTACCTATCCTCTTTACACCAGAGTAGGTAATCATGTATACTGCTCTCTAGCTCTTTTTCATGCACATCTGTCTTAGAAATCTTCCCATGTTGGTATAGAAAGGGCTTGCACATTTCTTCATATCCCTGACAGTTTTACACAGACATTGAAACTGCAAAACCCAACTGTGAACATAAGAGGGACTGATATTAGGAAGGGAGGGGTCAAGGATGAGTGACCTGCCTGGGAGTACACTAATCAAATGTTAATGCTTTTTAAAAAACCAAAAGCAGTTAAAAATTACAGAAGTTAAAGTAGGCCTACTTGTTATTTCATGAGCTATGAAAAACATTCTGAATATAGTTAAAACCTGATATAGCTAACCCATAAAGTAGTTCCTATAGTAGTTTGTTAGAGGAAACAGGTGATGCGCTCATAAACTTGAACCTAGAAAGCTACTTTGCCATTAAGCACATTAGGAAGCAGTTCCCCAATAAATCACAGCCCTGCAGAGGGATGCATTTATATCCAGCAATCACTCAATTGTGGCATTAGACTCGGGGCCACAATAAAAGCAGAGTCCCAGCTCCCATTCCACTGCAGTGGCCCACAAAGAGCTCATGGCCCACTGGAGTCAGTTGCCTCACTTCCTCCATGGGCCAGTAAACAGCAGTGAGCCCCACCTAGGGCACCTTGCCCACGAGCTGGTGGCACCATATTTATAAGGCAATTCCAACCCACAGTGCATGCCTCTTCGTTTGTGTCCCAGATCACTTTCCTGACAAAAGGAACCACTGGGTCAACTAGACAGGGTGATGAGAATCCACAAGGGACCTGTTTACTGGCAGGCGGTGTCTTTCTGCAGTCTGCCTCTAGACATCCAGCCCTCAGGTCCAGCTGAGGGTTACTGGGGAAAATGAAGTGTTTTACTACATGCACCCGAAACCACTCCTCCAAATGGAAGGAAATAAAATAGCTCAAGATTACTGACACACTACACTGACCTAAGCTCAAATTAGCCACAAATTTAAACTTGTATATCTTGCTTCATCTCAACCAAGTTTATTTCAAAGCCATAAAAAATAAAATATACTCACTAAATTCCCAAGGGCAACTGGATAAAAAGGGTGCTATGAAAAAATGCGAAAACGAAGTAGAATATATTGGCCCTACCATGCACAGGAGGGAGCCCATTCCAGCTATGTGGCAAGTAGACTCTCATTACAAGATGCTCCACAGCCGGGTGTGGTGGTGCATTCCTATAATCCCAGCACTCGGGAGACTGAGGCAGGAGTGCCTTGAGTTCGAGGCCAGCCTGAACTACACAATAGGAGCCCATTTCATTAAAAAAAAAAAAAGAGAGATGCTACAAAAACAGCTGGTGTGATGTACCAGCAATCACATACAGGGTGCCAGGAAGAAAGAGGTCAACCATATTAATTAGTTTAGAAAAAAGAAAACTTTTCATATTCTATGACATGCTGTGAGAACTCATTATTCTGCATCTTGCTCTATCAGAAAACAGCGGCTAAAGGGATAGCAGGGAAGGCAGGCACTTGAGGGACTGAGACCTGCCTGACTTTGGGCACCATCATGCGGTGCTGCACCATTAGCGTGTGGCAGATGGAGGCCATCCGTGTGAAGACCTCCTCACTGGCCGAGTCCCGCCACACCAGGTTCAGCAGGGTGTTAGTCTGCTGCTTTGTGTCCAGCTTCTTGAGACACTCCTCGGTGATGTAGGGAGTGGACAGCCGGCCATTTTCCTGCAACGAACAGGACAGGAGTCTTAGTGTGGCTATGCGCCAAAGTGCCCTCTTCCCCACAGAGAAGAAAATTACCCACATCACAGAAATGGTGACCCTAACACACCCCAGGCCAGCTTGTCATCCGGTAGAGCTCCCGTCACTTCCTGTCGTTTGTTGTGCCCAACCTGACAGTGCAGAAATTGTGTGATTGCTTAGTTTCTTCCAGCCAATATGACATATTTTCAGTATTTACATGTTAAGAAAAGTACTTTCCAAATATTTTAGATTGAGTTGTACTAAAAGAACATTTTCATTTTACATTAGAGAGATTGCAGTTTAAGCAAAATAAATGAGAATATGAATTAATTTTTCCATAATGGGAGATTTAAAATAAGGACCTTAACTATCCATATCCCTTTCTGAGAAGGGTCTCAACTAAATTTTTCAGGCTGTACTTTTTTTTTTTTTCTGGGCACTGGGGATTGAACTTAGGACCTTGCACTTTTGAGGCAGGTGGGGGAACCACTGAGCTAAATTCCCAGCCCTGTTCTTCAATTTTTAATCCACCTGACTCAGTCTCTGGAGTAGCTGGAATCACAGGCGTGTACATGGCTTTAGAAGATCTGACTCACTAAACAAAGGCTAAGATACAGTGCCATACAGCATAATCATGTAACTGTACCTTCTAACACTCAGAAAATGTGCCTCACTTGGAAATGGAGCCAGTTGAGAGTATATTTAGGATTCAAATCAGTATTTATCACAGCAAACTCCCTCACCAAAAACAGGAGAGAATTAGAAAAGTGCTGGGAAGCAGCCAAGGCTGCAGGTGGTGCTCACAGGGCTGGCAGGCTGGTCAGCTTCCTCACTCTCATCCTCGGAATCACTGGAGGTGTTGTGGGAGTTGGTGCCAGCAGGTGAGGCAGGCAGCTGGTAAAGGAAGGTCTGGAGCACGCGCAGATATACCAGCAGGCCCTCCTCGGAGAGCGTCCCTGTAGAACAACCAGGCACAGCCCCCTTAGCCAGTGTCACTTCCCAGGCACAGCATTTGCTTGTCTACAGAATCCCACTATGGCATACTACACTGTGTACATGATCCCCATCCCAGGGCACATTCACACAGGGTGCAATGGCAGTGAGCAGGGTCCCTGGTCACCTCTGATCATGCTGCCAGTGAGGCAACCAGGATGAAAAGGCTTTGGCAACCCCAACTCCCAGGAGGTCAGGTGAGAAAGGCTGATGGGAGCTTTGATCCAAGACTCCACTGCTTCTGAGTATGGTGCTGCTCCAGCTTGCCACTCCACCCCCTGCCAGCCTGGATACCTCTGCACCCAGCTGTGCAGCAGCATCTTTTACAATATGTGGTTGCAGCATCTCTCAGCAGTCTGTGAACTGCCCTAGGACAATTGCCCCCAGTGGGGCCCATAAACTCTTTTCTTATTTTGGTAACAGGGATTGAACTTGGGCCCTTGTGCTTGTGAGGGAGGCACTGGAATCACTGAGCCAAATCCCCAGCCCCCATGAACTCTAGTTTTGCTGATTGGTTCTTAGCAGAGCGGACTAATGAGGACCAATAAGGACCAGTGAGGATCACTGTCTTGAGTCAGGAAGACTTGCTGGACTGAACCATACCCTGGGGTCCAGACATCTTTGGAGTTAAGGTCAGTGGTGACTCGCTTACAGAATGTCCAACCACTGTCCACTGTGGGGCAGCTGTGCATATGGGAACCTTCATGGAGGGCAATGCAGTGTGTGAGCTGAGAACCACCTTGTTTAAGAAGTTCTACTCTCCATACACTAACAGTGCATTCACACATGTGCTTAAACACCCTAGAAGCACACTAGAAACACTGTGCACCGGAGAGCTGCCCCACATCACACGACTGACTGCCTGGCCATGCCTGGAGCCCTCCCCAGGCCCTGGCCCAACCAGTCCATCAGCACCTCTTCCACTATCCACCTTCACCACATCCCCCTCACTACTGCCAGGCCTTCCCCTGGCTCATCTGCTCATGCTACCTATATAGAGTTTGGGTAAAATATATCTGCTATTTCATACCCAAATGACTTTCGCCAACAGTTAAAACAAAATAGAAAAGCCACGGTGCTCCAGCACTCCTGCTTGAACATCTACTTTCTAGTAACAACAGTGCATTCAGAAAGGGCTCATAAGGGAAAGCGTTCTGTACATCTGCTAATGCCGGGATGACGAAGTGAAAGATCTGATCCGTAAAAGGTGCCACCAGAAACTCCTCTGTGTAGGCTGAGAAAACCTGCTGCCTGGAAAGGAGAATGGAAGCCTTCTGTAAACTCAAAATTCAATGTTCATCAAATCCATATTTATTATTACGTTTCCAAATATCTTTTTAAATAATCTACGTTCCAAATTAATTGTGTAATATCAATTAGATGAACCTGAAATAAGTGCATTTTTTGTATCTTTTCACAGCTTATACAAAATAGGAAAATGACAACATTGTCAGAAATTCAATTTATATTAAAACACAAAAACAGTAACTTTTCCTATGGACTAAACCACAGTAACAAAGTGAAAAACTTGACTCTCAAGCTTGTATTTAAAGTAACATCCCTTAGCCTAGCACAAAATCCTAGGACTCATGAGGTTGAGGTGGAAGGATCACCATGAGTTTCAGGCTAGCCTGGACTACATAGTGAGAATCCATCTTAAAATACTTAAAACAACAACAACAACAAAAAAGCATCCTATGAAGAGTTACTGTGAGTTACAGATTTTGTGAAATGACAAGACTTGAAAGATCTATTCCTCTTACCCACCTTGCACCTTCTAAACAGGAGTTGTACATAAAGTGCAATGGTTTTAGGACATTCTCCAACAAAATTTTTGCTATAGGAACTCGAGACAAATCAGAATATTCAATACTTGATGGAAGCTTGCTGTTAATCAACAAATAAAGAGACCTATAATACCCTAAAAGACAGGAAAAACACATTTAAAATTTTTTCTTATAACAAAAGAAAAAGCTCATTAATTTTTAAATCCCTTTTACAAATTTTTACAACTCCAAATTTAGGTTAATTCTTGTCTAATATTTACTAAGGAAAACTTTAAACAAACACATTAGTCAGGTGTTTGGCACCTGCACCCACACCCATTACTCAGCAATAAGCATTGTCAATAACAGCCAACCTTGCCTCACCTACCCACACCCATGCAGATAGATTTCAGGGTATCACCCAAAGAGAAGACTCCCAGTCTATACTCCTGCAGTCTGACCCACCACATCCTTGTCTCTGTGGTCTTTTAGCTTCCCGGTAGAGAGAGCAACCTACCTAGAGAGCATAATCTGGGTGCTGAGGAAATTAACTGGTTCGAAGGCAATTTCACATAAAAAGGAACAACTCTGATGACCTCCACTAAGTTTTCCCTTCTATGTTTCTGATGAGCTATCAGGTTGTGCAGTAAACCCATAGTCCAAATCATGTATTTTTTAAAGATATACAGCAGACCCTCAAGTTATGACTGGCTGGCCTGGCATATGAACAACTTGGGTTTCAACTAGAATTAGTTTTAACTTATGACCACAGTCTTAATTATGACCTGAATACCAGCTGCTTGGGCTTCTAGATGGTCTCAGATACAGATTTAACCCTTAAAGAGTTCTGGAAGTAACATGACACCATTCTTTCCTGTACAGGGTTAACTGAGAAATACTGAGCCAAAGCCTAAAGACACCAAGAACTGCTTGTATATGAGAGACTTTGAAGGCTGTGTAGAGGAGCTTGAGCCTTCAATTGACCAACCTGAGCTACAACCAGCCCTTGGGAATGAAATGAGTTTGTAGTCAAGGGTCCACTGCAGCCTCCCACACCCTTTATGAAATAATAATAATGAAGTTCAGGAATGGTTTGTAAGAGCTTAACTTTCTTTTAATAAAAACTTGGTCAGATTTACTTTTCTAGCAAGACAAGCTACTCAAGCAGCTTAGCTCATAAGACTGAGGTGTCACCCTGCTCAACCACTCGGAATGATGCGAAGTGGGGGCTCCTGCTCAATCTCAAAAGGACTGGAGCAACCACTGAAAGCAATTCTCACTTTCATCTAACGCTGAGACAATGAAACACAGTAAGTCAGCATGTTTCCCTGAGTTCAGATTGGCCCAGGACAGCTGTGGGCACCCTCTGCAGGTGCAGGGCATCAAGGCACTTCTCGAAGGAAAGCACACAGGCCTATGAGGGCCTCACAGTGTCACCCCACAGGTGTGGCCCAACACTGCTCACCACTGTGAATCATGTAGTGCAATATTTGTTCAATGACTGACACCACGTAGCTGTCATCCTGCAGGACAGGCAAGTAAGTGTTCTCAGAGGAAAACACCTCGAGCATCCGCATTGGGAGAGCAACATTCAAACTGTCATCAGTACAGTTCTGCAACAACCTGGAGAAAGGAGAGAAAACAAGCCTTACTGAATGGCCAGTCACCAAAGCTTTCCCAAATTCCTCTCAGCTGCTATTGTGATTATCTGAATCTCTCTGTTCTGGAGCCACAGTATTTGAAGAGAGGAGTGACTCAAGGTCAGATGAAGGATGTATGCTACCTTCAGCCTTCCTCAGTCTTCATTAGGTTCATAGAGATGAAAACTGCAGAAGTCCAGAAGGAAAAGCAGATTAGCACAGCACAGATGGCAGCCACTGGGCGGAAGTGGGGCATCAGTCTCCAACACACAGATGCTCTGGAGGAGCTGTACGTGCCTCAGGAGGATCCATCTCAGGCCCAGGCAGAGAGTGTCCCTCCAACCAAAGCCACCTCTTATGAATAGGAATTACAGGTAGAATGGAGACACAGCTGTTACAAAATTTAACCTAATTTAAAAATAGATTTAATGCCTTTTCTTCAAACAGACTTTAGACAGTCCTAATTTATACACTCTACTCTTTACCCATGTGAGGCAGGTGGCAGCCTGTGGCTGGCGTACCACACCCATCACCCCAAAAGTTGCTTTTAGCATCTCTAGTTACTCCCCAGCCCCGCTGCTTTACTCTGGGGCTACAGATGGGTCACAGTTCCTTCTCCCATAGGAAGGAGCAGTGTGGGTAGCATCTTTCTGTGTGGCCATACCTAACATACCTTTAAAACCTGGTCCTGGCCCCTATCCAGCAGTGGTCACTGTGTGTACTCAACAGAGGACACATTTACACAGGATGCAAACAGCAGTTGTAGAAATACTCCAGGACAGGCCTCAGTGCACTGTGCCCACCCCACTGCTATAAGAAAACTCCTAGGTGAGGACCCCTGGGTCATACGGAAACTGTGGCTTTGGCTTTACTTAAAAAAACAAAACAAAAAAACCCCAAACAAACAAAAGAGCAAAAACACCAAAGGACTAGGGATATAGCTCAGTGGTGCTGTGCCTGCTTGGCAAGGGCAAGGTACCAAGTTCAAGCCCTGAACCAAAAAACCAAAAAAACCAAAAAACAAAACAAAACAAAAAAACCCACCAAACTTTCAACAGATGCAAAGATGTCAGCTGCTCCACATCCCAACTGTTAAAACGCAGCTGTTCTAAGGAGTGTGTAGCTCTAAGTCACTGTGGCCAGAATTCCTGACGATGATGGTATTCTCAAGGGTGTACTCTTCACTCAGGAGTCTTCTTTTCCCGAGGGTCTGCCTGCCTGCTGACAAGATGGACAGCTGTCCTCCTCCCCGAAACCATACCCTGTCCTCTTGCCCACTCAGATGCATCCTTCCAGCTGATCTATCCATCACAGCGCTTCTTCCTCAACACACACTCCCTCACTGATTTCTCCAAATTATGGGGAATCTCTACTTGCCAACTCCACTCCACGTCTCTGCTCACCCTTCCCAATCTCACACATCCCAGACGGCCCCAGCATTGGCCCATCCCTTTCCAGCTGGTGACACTGCACAGGTTGCCTCTCAAATACACAGGCAGCATGCACTTAGAGGACACCTCAACATTTCACAAGATAATTCCAGGTTATCCATGCAGGAAAACATCACCTAGAAGATACTTATGTTTTAATTTCTAGATCATGAAGGCCAGGCCAGAATCACCCAGAGTAAAAAAAATCACAATACACAGAATATTCCATGGTATTATGCGCCCCCCCCCACCAAAAACTTACAAAAAGCTACCGTCTCAGAAAAATGAAAATCAAAAGCTGTTTTGCCAGACATCTGAGATGGTCAGCCCATCATGTAAGTAACTCTAACAGAATTACCTGCAACAGAGGCTCATCAGCCTCTTGATCTGAAACAAGCATGTCAGTCTCTCAGATCCATCCAACTGCTTGACAAACACAGAGCTGTGTTTGATTAAGTTCTGGTACAGCCATATCTGAAACAGCAAAACATACAAAATACAACTCTCAATCCATAAAAATGTTTGCTAATTTACTTACAAAGTCTTCTCAAGTAGCAATATATACTTAAACCCAACCAAAAACTAGTAGGTAAGGTTTTCAAGTCAAGCATTACTTCTTAATATTTGCACTTTTTGTCTTAATACATGAACATTAAATTGTATTATTAGATCAGTTTAACAAAGCTTATGTTGTGGACACAAAAACAGCTCATCTGCAAAAATGAGCAAGCCATCCTAAAAATATGCAAAAGACAGGATTAATCTTAGGCTAGATGGGCTGCCTATTTCATGGCTCCACGATTTCCTGTGAACAGGCCACTAGGACAGCCCACTCTCCTGGACACAATGGCTGGCCAACAAGTTCTGTCCTTAACATTTCAGGGCACTGACAATATGCAGTATATACAAAGTTGCCATAAGTGATTTGAAAATGCAATGTCTAACAAGATATCTCTTTCACTTACTCTACTTTTATGAAATAGATTAGTACTCTATCTTTTCATCTCTTAAGATACACTTATAACCAGACAGAACTAAAAAGACAGCTTCTTAAACATGGCTAGTTATATGAACAGGCCACAGAGCCATTTGTCTATTACCTTTAAGTGGTTTATTCGACATTAATGCTTGTTTGATATAAAATGTTATTAAGCATTAAGAAATAACAGAAAAACTTCTCGAGTAACATTTTAGAGCCTGTCCTATGTTAGAAGGAAATAATTCTATGATGCATTCTACAAAGAAAAGCAAACACTAAAAAGTGAGCCAAATATTAATTCCAAAAAATTAAAAGTGCACATGAAAAAATTTAACCACAGTATACTATTTTTTTTGTTTTCTTTTGTTTTTAGTATCAGGGGGGTCCTTGCGCTGGCAAGGCAGGCGGCAGAACCACTGAACTAAATACCCCACCCCACAGTATACTATTTAATTTAGCAGAGAACCAATACAAACAAATAAAGAGGTGAGAAAGGTAGCCACCTTGCACTAAATATCTCTGAAAAAGCACGAAAGGTAACATCATGCTTGCTCTGGAGTAGGAATCAAAAACTTAAAGACAGACCAGCATGGACTTTTGCCACATGACTGCTCTTTCAATGTCAGATAAGGGAACAGAAGACATTGATTTTTCTTGTATGAAAAAGGATGACATTTTATTCTACTGCAGATTTCAGAATCTGTAACAAAGCAATTTTCTTTGTATGCCTGCATTTAGAAACTAAATGGTGGTTAACTGGGCATGGTGGTGGCATGCCTGTGATCCTAACTGAGACAGGAGGCAGGAGAACTGCTCCAAGTTTGAGACCAGCCTGGGCTACATAATGAGTCCAAGGCCAGCTGAACTACATATGAGACCCTGTCTCAAAAAAACAAAAGGAAAGAAACTAGGTAGGGATCACAGACTAAACCTCATCATAGAAGGAGATAAACCTCATCAAGAAGGTGCTCTAGACAGGAGAACAATACAATACTCACAACACCTGCTCCAGTCTCTGCTCCTTAGCAACCTTCCCCAAGAGTAGGGAGCATGAAGACAGGGACAGCTGTATGGCCTACTTGCAGCTGTGCCTGATGCTTTTTCTCAGGAACTTCACACAAGAAGCCTAGAACATGTCTGTGTGGGTTATAGGCCTCCTGGTTATGCCACTCGAGATAGCGCAGGGGCAGTATCTTTTCCATGTCCCCGACTACCACACTAAGGTGGTGGGACTGGGCTGACACCAAGTTCCAGACACGCAGTCAAGGACTCCTTTACTGTTCGTACTCACTACAAGGGGAACTTGTTAGGAAGCATGCTTTGTAGTATGGGACCTATTTTTAATTGTGGACCCCACCTTTTTCAAATACAATTTGAAATTTCATTACAGATTTTTAAAATGGAAACTTCTAAAAACAGGCAAATGGTAATAAGTTTCATTTTGAAAAAATGATTCCCTGATGTATCTGTACCTATTTCGAAGCACTCATGCATACTGCTCCTCGTCACCGGTAGCATCAAAGCAAGCCTGTAACATTCTTAGGAAAAGCACAGAGGTACTCTTACTCTGGGAGTCAACAGGGGCTCAGACAGGAAACCTACGGACAAGGGCTGCGGGCTGGGCAGGTCTACAGCTGACTGCTGCAGCCTGGGGCAAAGAGGCATCTGAAGAGCCTATCTCTTTAGTCTTTGAAAATTTCCATACTTGAACTATGGAAATGCACAGAATATGGAACAATATAAAATGTATATTGAATTTTAAGAGGAGAAACACACCATCACAGAGGTGAGAAACGTTCCTAAGGGCTCACCAGACTGGAGGGTTTAACTGGCTTCTTCATCAGACACTCACCATCTCCATGTTTTTTCAAAACAGAAGTTGGAAGACACACAGTATATACAACAGCAAGTGAAATGTGTATGAGCACTCACCAAACGCTTTGAGTCTTCACTCTGCTTGTAAAAGAATAGAAGCTGCCTCACCAGGAGGGTAAGGCTGGTGCCACTGGCAAGGGAGAAGGTACCTGACTGTGCCTCGTTGGCACAGCAATCAAATGCACTTCTTTGGAGGGAGTACTGAAAGCAAAGGGAACAAAGTGTAAACCTACCCCTCAGACACCCAATTTTTATAATCTAAATAAATGCTAAATGACTATATGGAATTGCTGGACACTGACAACTAAGATGCTATTATGGAAGTTACTGAAGAAATGCAATAAAATAAAAAAGATCTTAAATGCCCACTAAAAGAACCTTTCCAGTATACCCCTACTCCCAGTTCCCTAGGAGGGTGAGGCAGGAGGATGGTAAATTCAAGCCCAGCCTGGGCAACTCAGTGATTTAGTGAGTCCCTGAGTCAAAATTACAAATAAAAAGGGTTAGGGATATAGTTTAGTGCTAAGGTCCTGAATTAGACCCCCGGTACTATAAAAAGAGACAGACAGACAAAAAGAAACCTTTTCAGTATTTCCATTTTGGTCTCAGTTATAGTTTGGCCCATGTTTTTATTTTACTATTTAAAAATACCCAAAACATCTAGATATGGTGGCTCATGCCTATAATCTCAGCACTTGAGAGTGAGCTAGCAGGATTGGCACAAGTTCAAGGCCAGCCTGGAGTGTACATAATGACTTTGTCTCAAACACAAAATACACAAACAACCCCTCCCCCAAAATTACCAAAGCCTACTATAAATCCATATGTGAATATAACAAATAAAGTTTTATTATTATTTATTTGTGGTACAGGGGATCGAACTCTGGGTTTCACACATTCTAGGCAAGTGCTCTATCACTGAGCTACACCACGCCTAATAGCATTATGGTATTTATTAGGAAAAGCACTGCTAACATTAACTTTCATTAAACAGGTGTAGAAAAACACATACAAGGGCTGGGGATTTAGCTCACTGGTTCTGCCTTCTGTCTTGCAAGTAAAAGGTCCTGAGTTCGATCCCCAGTACCCAAAAGCAAAAGCAAAAAAAATAAATAAATAAAAATAAAAAAAAAAGATGCTACTCACAAGAACAAGACATTTAAAAATCACCTCTCATATATCCTTCTAATTTGGTTTAAACAAACACAAACTTACTTGCTGTTTTCTGTCTCTGTAGCCTCGAATAAATGACTGGATAATTATTGCATTTTTCAGCCTCCGCCTTTCTTCCTATATAATTGAGGGAGGAGAAGGTCAAACTCGGGCAAAATGACATTTAGCTAGTAAGAATTTCTTAAAAAAATAATAGCAGCTGTATAGTTCACACACCACACAATTCACTCTGACATGCACCATTCATAGAGTACGCTTGTCAGCACAGCCAGAATTATCTGGCCATCACCACCACCAAATTCCAAATGTGTTCACCATCCACCTGTCACCCCACACTAATATCCTGTCTCCCTAAGTTTTCCTATTCTGTACCCTCCAAATCAAGGAATCACATGGCACAGGCCATTTTGTCTGTCTTCTTCACTTAGATGTTTCAAGATTCACAAACCCTATGGCTGTGTTGGTACCCTGTTCCTCTTCACAGCCAATCAATGTTCCACACATGGTATCTCACATTGTTTCTCCATTCCTGAGCTGCTGGGCCCGTGGGCTGTGCCCATATGGACTATCATGAGCAGTGCCACTCTGAACATTCATATCCACAATTTTTACAGAGAATTTTCATTTCTCTTGGGTATCTCCCTAGGAGTAGAATTCATATTTCTGCCACATTTTCCAAACTAGTTATACCATTTTACAATCCTACCAATACACTAAGACTATTTAAAAAGTTTTAAACATTAAAATACAGGTAATACAAACATCTACCTTAAAGGTCACTTTCAAAAACTTCAATCTTCATTGACTTGAGACTATTTTTAAAGATCTCAGAGCCCTCACAGAAACACATTCACAATGTCCATCCTTCTAAGTACAAAATATCCCTACTCAACTCCTGCTGCACCCAGCTTTGACAGGCACCTACCACAGTCACCATAGGAAGATCAAGGAGCACAGCCCCAAAGTTAAGACCAAGCAGCCCAAGCATGAGCAGCAGTATTCATTTTCGTATGGCTCTACCACACAACACACACATATCCGTGGCTCTTGTGCTCTGTCTACACCTTGGGATACTCAACACTCACCATTCATTCAGGTGGGTTGAGAACAACCTCAAGTCAGGCTGCATCTCAGGTGCTCTGGAAACAGTGGCTCACCCCACCAAATGGCAAGCCCACAAGGGCAAGGGGTGATGGTGTCCCTCTCCTCACTTCCTGCTAGAGGCAAGTGAAATGAATGTTCTCCAAGCCCACAGAAGACTCAATTGCTAGATTCTAAATAGTTTAAAAATCTACAATCATATTTAAATAATCAAAAGACAAAAGAGCTGAAAAATATATAAAAGAAAACTCTAGAAAAGAAATTTGATGAAGTAAAATTAAGAATTTAATGGATAGGGCAGGGGATTTAGATCAGCAGCTCCACTGCCTGCCTTCTGGTTTTCACAATCAGGAAGGAAATGCTGCTGGCATCTACTGAGTGGAGGCCAGATGTTCTCAGTGCACAGAACAGTCCCCACAATAAATATCTGGTCAAAATTCTAGCAGCAATGAGGCTGGACACCTCTGCCTCTGCTGCTTCCTCTGACTTTCCTAAGGCACCCGCTTTCCCCCACCTCCAGATTTCCCCCAATCCCTCTCAGATGCAACTCTGCTGCACACCTCCTTTACCAATGTCCACTGTGGAGCAGGACCCTTGTCAATCCTACTCACTGCCTGGACACCCAACAAGCTCTCGATGAATGAGCTGCTAAAATAAAACAAAAAACTTTATCTAAAAAAACAGGTACAAGACTAATCAATCAGCAAGTCATTCAGAGAATATCCCCAGAAAGCTATAAATCAAAGTAGTAAATCCCTTCTCCCACAGACAGCTAAGACCCATGCCTTAGCCAAGTGTGCCCACCTGCTGCAAGAAGCACAAACACTGCATACCAGGAAGCCTTGCCAGGGCAGGAAAGCCTACATGCCCCCCTCCTGCTTATCAGGACTAAGCCTGTTTGCCCTGCTTTTCCTACAATGGTTCTAGAACAACTTCCTGCAAACATCAACACATCCAGAAACACTGCTAAAAAATGCCGTGGAAAATACTTATTTATGAAGAGCATCAAAAAGCTGGTTTACCTCTCTCTTCCTTCTCTCTTCCTGGGTACGATGTAAAAGGGAAGCCTTTTCTTCCTAAAAAAAAACCCAAAAAACAAGGAAAGGAGGTTATAATTTCAAGTTTAAAAATACTCTCAATTGGGCCAGGGATTTAGCTCAGGATTCCGGCTGCCTGCCTTGCAAGCACAAGGTCCTGAGTTCAATCCCCAGTACCAAAAAAACCCAAAAAAACAAAAACCACACACACACACACACACACACACACACACACACACACAACAAAAAAAACACCGCCACCACCACTACCACCACAACAAAAAAATATTCTCAATGGTTATAGAATATATTGGCCCAAAAGTGATTCTAGGAATAATCCAATGAAATTCCCAATGAATTTGATTAAGATCCGAGGCTCATCTCAGAAGCTAAAGTATAAAGGAGAATCCACGGCCACCGAGTCAGCAGTGCTGAGCTAAGATGTGATGGAGGAGGCGGCACCCTCAGGGCACTCCAGTCCACAGGCAGAGCAGAGCAAGATGGTCACTGGGTTGTACCATCACCCCAAGGGTGGGCAATGCCAACATAAGACCCCTGTATTATCTCTAACTGCCACATGTGAGCCCACAATTATTGCAAAAGAAATTTTCACTATATGTAATTATGAACAAAATTACTTGGTCTATAAAAGGAACTGGAATATCAGGAAACTTAAACATTTTAAGTAAATGAAGGATACAGAGCTCAGCTTCATAAGCACACCGAGTATTTTTGGAATGATGAACATTTTTCTCAGATTAGGGTTCCCATCAAGCTAATCTCTCACATACACAGCTGTGAACTAACCGGTCCTTTGAAAGTCAACAGTAAACAACAGCAAACTTCTCTATTTGTTCCGTGAGGCACATAATCTTATTGTCTTAGAAAATTAAAGATGGTCAAATTTCTTATTTTTATATAAATTTCAATTTTATCCCATTCCCGCTCTCCTATGTACAAAAGCTTTGTTTCTACTTTTTCCTATTTTCACTTTTTTTATCCCTTCCTTTCCTTCCTCCCTCTTCCCTTGTTCCCTTTCCCATTTCCCAATATTTATTATAAAATTTAGTACTTATTTCCACTTTCAGTTTCTCATATCAAAGAAACAACATGATATTTAAACATTTGTATCAGATTTATTTCACTTAAGAGTATAGTCTCAGGGTCCATCCATTTAGCCATAAGTCTGGAGCTCATCCTTCTTCATGGCAGAGTAGTACTCCACTGTAGAAAAGAACACATCTTTATCCACTCGTTGATTGACAGGCAGTTGGGCTGTTTCCAAGATTTGGCTATTACAAACTGTGCTACTATAAACACAGGTGTGCATATATAGCTGTGGTATGATGCTCTAATTCTTCCAGGAAGATTACAAGAAGGGGAATAGCTGGATCAAATGGAACCTCTAGTTTTACTTCGTTGAAAAATCTCCACACTGATTTTCACAGTGGTTGTACTAGTCTACACCCCCACCAACAGTGGAGAAGGATTCCTTTTTCCCCAACAGCCCCTCCAGGATTTGTTATTGGTTGATTTCTTTTATTTTTGGTACCAGAGATCAAACTCGGGATCTGGCAATTGTGAAGAAGGTGGTGGAACCACTGAGCTAAATCCCCAGCCCTGGTCATTGGTTGACTTTTTGATAGCAGCCATTCGTTCTGGACGTGGAATCTCAGTATTGTTTTAATTTGCATTTCATGAATGACTAATGATGCTGAACACTTTTCCATATATTTATTTGCCATTTCTAATTCTTCATCTGAGAAGTGTTTTATTTCACATGCCCATGTTTTAGATTGGGTCTTTAAATGTGGGGGGGGTCTGACTTTTTTTTTTTTGAACCGGGGATTGAACTCGAGTCCTTGCGCTTGCAAGGCAGGCCACTGAACCTCTGAGCTAAATCCCTGGCCCCAAAGGTTTTGTTTTTGGTACCAGGGATTGAACTCGGGTCCCCGAGCTTACAAAGCAGGCACCAGAACCACTGAGCTAAATCTGGACCCTGACTTTTTTTTAGTTTAACAGTCCTTTAAAGATGGTCAAATCTCACAAATATCATTTATAAAGATATTTTTAAATAGGGGGAAAGTATTCTTCATGAAATAAATTTAGTGGTTCCAAATAAAAATTCTTTGAAAAACAGTAAGGTACATGATATAAATTTCATTCAGCCATTATATTAAAGTTTTTATGGTCAAAAACTCAAGTGTGTGTCAAAAGTAAATTTGTATCATATACTAATTTTCATAAAACCAATGCTCAAATTAACTGCAAGGCATTTATGAACAGACTGTTGCATGTGTATTGGTGTCATCACCATCAGAACAGTGCACCATGCCTCTCCCTAATCATGTTTTCTTGCTCTCCCACATTGCTGACAATTTACACAAGTCACACTACTCAGGTAGAAGACTGGAGTGAGGTAAAAGATATAGGAAAAGAGACAAGGAAAACCATGATTTTAAAATTGTACTTTTAAGAAAACTGCAGGTTCAGGACACAAAGTCACCCAGGTTATAGTGCCTTTCTTTCCTTTCCAAGAACCTCAATTCCATAACCTGTAAATTGGGCCTGTGCCTTTCAGCTATAAACCGAGTCTGTCCTATTCTCTAATATTATAGCTTCACAAATTTCAAAGACCCCAAAACACAAATACTCCTGGCCCCAGACTGTAAAGTGCTTTTCTGAAGGACCCATGGTGTTGTCTGACTGTACTTTTTAAGCCAATGCAACTGTTTGTGCCTACAACTTGCCCTGTAGCGAAAGCTGAGGTCTCACTTTTTTTGGTGGTACTGGGGATTTAACTCACGACCTTGCACTTGTAAAGCAGGCGAGGTGCCACTGAGCTAAATCCCAGCCCTCCAACTTCTCTTGATGGGGACCTTCTGGATGGTTAGCAGCACAGGACAGCAAGTGACACACAACCCATCCCCATCCTTGTAACCCTGCACGAAGCCTCTATGGACACGAGGCAAATTTCTAATAAACAGAACACCTAAAGGCACAGCACAATGGCACAGCATTAGTCTATGAAAATTCATACAACAGGATATACCTGATTCAAATTCAAAAAACTTTTTAAAAGACTAGAATACAATTCACCCATGGCAGTGCTGGTCATTCTCTGTGATGGTTGGGGCCTAAGCTGGTAAATTTATATATTGCAGTACAATCTAAATTTTCTATTATTTTATAATAAAAAGAGCTCATTTAAAAAAAATAAGCAAGGTGCTGGGAGTGGTGGCGCATGCCTGTAATCCCAGAACTCAGGAGGCTTCGGCAGGAGGATCACTATGAGTTCGAGACCAGCCTGGCTACACGGTGAGTTTAAGAACAGTCTGCACTACAAAGCAAGATCCTATCTCCAGGAAAAAAAAGAAAAAAGAAAAAAGAAAAACAAAACAAAGATGTTACAGCTTAAATCCCATTGAAGTAAATTCCAAAATAGTCTCTTTTCTTACACCACAAATATATGGAAACTATGGCAGCATTTAATACTAAGTCTAGAGAATTCATCAACAGGAACATGGTTATATTAAATATGACAAAACCACAAAAATAAAAACATTAAAAATAATAGATAAAATGCTAATTCAGAATCATTAAGGTCAGCAGTTACATGAGGAGCATTCTGTTCCTTCTTTTTATTTAAAGTCTGAGGCAATTAGAAGTTCGTGCGCTTCAATTATCTGAAAAGACAGCGAGGAATCAGTAATAATGGAAGTCGGCATTCTCAGGGAGAGAACACTTCACTGCGTGCCCTTTAGAAGGTTTTACTTTCATTAGTTTTTTTAAATTATAAAATTATTTTTTCAAGGGCTAGGCATGTAGCTAGGTGATACCTAGCAAGGTCCCAAGTTCAATCCCCAGTACTGGAAAAAAATGTATTTTTTCAATGACCCTTTGCTGTAAGAGTGGAAATATTTTTGGAGTAAGTAAGGTAAGTGATAATCTCATTTGGCTTTCTCGTTATCAATAATTATTACATTCACATTATAAGATGTGTTCAAGAGACACCCAAAAAGATGAAAACTCAGTCACAGTTAAACGTTACACATTTTTTTCATGCTCCCATTATACTTTGGACAATTTCATCTTTTGCAGTAAATGGGTCCCACAGTTGAGCATCTATCTACTCTAGCCTCTCTGCCAACACTAGGGTTTACTAGATGCTCCTAAGCAGTCACGCAGTTCCAAAACTGCATCATAAGAAATGTTCAAGAGATGCAGGACCACAAAAGCTCCTCTCTCAGTGCCTGCAGGACATGGCCCTTGACCTCCTCCTGCAGATATAGAAGCAACCTGTAAAGTAGGAGACACAGGATGTGCAGGCTGGACAACACCCCAGAGGACCATCACCCTGCGAGATCTTCCTCCACAATGACACCTCTGCTTCACAAGCTCAAGGTTAAGTGAGAGCAGGAGTATAGCCAGCATCTGAGGAGGCACAAAGGAGGAGACAGGGAACCTAAGTATGAGTAAAGAAACACCATGAAAGACACTCCAGAGAGAGTAACCAAACTTTCTGCGATCAAAGACTGAAAGATAGTCCTTTGGAGGCTTACTCCAGGGAAGAGATAGGAGACATTTTTCCTAGAGAACAACATGCATCAAAAGTCTTGGATTGGGGATTTAGCTAAGTGGTTCTGCTGCCTGTCCTGCAAGCACAAGTTTCCGAGTTCAATCTCCGGAACCAAAAAAAAAAGTCTTACAATGTACATACTTTGACTAAACAATTCCCCTTTCTGCAATTTATTCTAAAAAAGATTACAAATTGTTGATTTACATACTGTTCACCATAAAACACAGCCTAAATGTGCAAAAATAAAGGATACACATGTATAGTTCATATCGACTTCATACAATCAGCATATGCACTGGTTTTTTTTTTTAAGTTAACATCAGAAAATAACTTAACCCCCAGCTCTGAGGTAAGCTGGATCACACTGTCTGTGGTCAACCCACAGGACCCAGAACTTGTAGCCACAGCACCTCACTCCGAGTCAGTCCCAAGGAATTGAGTGCAAGTGCTCCCGCAGCAAAGCCTGCTTGCTTTGTTTTTCTTTTTTTAAAAGCTGCCTCTGTCCATTCCCCTTAGTAAAACCTATCTGATGATGAATATTTTCACCACCCACCAGAAACTAATCTGGCTTTTTATGCAACAAGTGCCATCACAGCAATAGTGTTCTTAGGTTGTCCTGAGCTCACACACCAACTATGAGCAAGGGGATTTAAAATTAATAACACAAAACCATTTTATTAGCACCAGAATAAGTCCTCAGGCATAAATCTAACAAAATAATATTTGCAAGGTCTACATGAGGAAAACTACAAAACTCTTATAAAGAACTGAACAAATGGCAAGACAGACCGTATTTATGGATAGGAAGAGTCAATACGCTCAACATCAATGTTCCCAACTCATCTACAGGTTCAAACCATCCCAATCAAAACCTCAAAAGTTATCTTGTGGGCCGCAGATTTAGCTCAGTGGTTCCACTGCCTGCTTTGCAAGCACAAGGACCCATGTTCGATCCCCGACACCATAAAAAAAAATAAAAGTTATCTTGTGACTATCAACAAATCAATTCTTATGAAGAGGTAAAAGATACAGAATATTGCATACCAGTAATCCCAGCTACTAGGGAGGCTGAAGCCGGAGGATCATAAATCTGAGGCAAGCCTAGGCAAATCAGCAAGACCTGGTCTCAAAAAATAAAAGAGCTAAGGCTATAGCTTGAAGAAAGTGACTCTGGGTCCAATCCCAATATGAAAAGAATTTGAGAGTGGTTCCACTGCCTACCTCACCTGCCTCACAAACACAAAGTCCGGAGTTCGATTTTCAGTACAAAAAAATAAATAAATAAAAATTAAGTGGGGCCCCGATCCACTGCGGGAAGGAGAGCCATGCCAGCTCCCAACCCAGCCGCCATCGCTCAAGCGCCGGGACGTAGCCTGGGCCCCGATCCACCGCGGGAAGGAGAGCCACACCTGCTCCGGACCCAGCCACCATCGCTCAAGTGCCGGGAAGGTAGCCGTGGGTGCCCCTGAACCCCTATAACTCCCCCCACACTCTCAGACCTCCTGACTGTGCCAGTCTTTGGACCCACTATGCAGAGGCAGAGGTGGTCATCAAGGGTATTTTTCTGAGTTCCCAACTTTGAACATCTTTAAAGAAAGGGCATGGGAAACCTGTAATAGAACATTGCGGAGTTCAACCATTCAGAAGGTTGGGGAACTCAATCTGGGCCTTGCAGCCCGAGGTCAGTCAGCATCATGGGGTTCAGCCATTAGCTAACTGAGATCAGGGGTCTTGCATCCTCACTCTGTCTGAGCCATTAAATGGTAAATACACTATATTGAAATTTTGTTCACGGCAGACATGTTCTGGACTACTTCTTGATTTCAATTTAATTCAAATGATTTAAGGGTGATAGACTAGTGACTACCAGTGGTGATCAGTGTCAAAGTTGTGCTTGATCTTAATGTGTTGCTGATTGTATCAGTTGGGGTAAAGTATTGCGGTTGATTTGATGAGCTGTTTTCTCTGATGTTATGAAGATGAGAATATCTGTGGGTCATTAGAGACACAGAAGCTAGGGCGCAACTATATCAGGAAGATTTGGGTGATAATCCAGAGATTAAACCAAGGACGGTCCAACAACAAAAATAAAAATGAGGAAACACTTAAGCAAGACACAAGGACAGACTTCCAGTTTACTAATGGCAAACAGTAGGGCAAATGAGGATGAAAAGGCCGATAGTGAACCATCAGGACACCCTGAACTCAAAGCACAGGAAGTAACAAAACAGATCAATCAGGCTCTAGAAAAATTCAAAACAGAAATAATTTCCCAGATAACCACAGAGATAGTGAGCAAAATGGAAGCTGTGATTCGAGACTCTAGAGCAGAAACTGACAAAAAAAAAGATGAGCTCAGGACCATGATAGAAGCCATGAAGGCCCAGCATAAGAAAGAAATGGAAAAAATAAAACCCAACATAGGAAAGAAATGGAATCCATAAAACAGATTCAAACAGATATCCAGATTAAACACTCTAATGAAAGTGTACGCAACAGAATAAAAGAATGAGAAGATAGACTCTCAGATATAGAAGATAAGATTGCAGTCAGTGACCATGAAAAGAGAGGTCTCTTAAAAACAGTAAGAGATCATGAGAAATCGATCCAACAACTCCTAGATGATGCAAAGAAGAATAACATAAGACTGATAGGAATCCATGAAGTAGCAGGAGAAAATACAAATGACTTTAAAAAGCTGTTCAAACAATTAATGACAGAAAACTTCCCAAACAGAGGGGAAGAATTTGACATTCAGATAACTGAGGCATATAGGACCCCAACTAGCTACAATAAAAAAAAATCTACACCTAGACATGTAATAATCAAGATCCCAGAAACCCAACAGAAGAACAAAATACTACAAGCAGTAAGAGAAAAGAAACAAATCACATACAAAGGAAAGCCCATCAGAATCACAGCAGACTTTTCAACACAAACCCTTGGGGCAAGGAGAGCCTGGAATGAGATATTTCAAGTACTAAAAGAGAACAACCTCCAACCTAGACTGATGTATCCAGCAAAAGTCTCTTTCAAAATGGATGGGGAAATAAGACACTTCCACGACAAAGAACACCTGAGAAACTACATGAATACCAAACCAGCACTACAAGCAATTCTAAACAAGATCCTAGAAAAAGACAATGAAGGCAACAACACCATGAGGCCCAACAGAGCAAATCAAATAGGCAAGGCACGAAATTAAAAGAAGGTGAAAAAGTAAAAAGAGTCAACAAAAGGCCAGTAACATGTCAATAATAAGTCAGTACATATCAGTTATAATCAGCAATGTCAATGGCCTCAACTCACCAATCAAGAGAAATAGACTGGCAAAATGGAATAAGAAGTAAAATCCAACAATATGTTGTATACAAGAAACACACCTAGCGCAAAAAGAAGCCCACAGATTGAAAGTGAAAAGATAGAAAACAATTCTCCATATGTCAGGAGCCCAGAAAAAAACAGGGGTCGCAATTTTATTTGCAGACAAAGTAAATTTCAAACCAAAACTGATTCTAGTATTACTGATGTAGGATGGTTCTGTATCATACCTCTATGAATGTAAAATATCTTGTACCTGCTTTATGATACATAGTAGGGACTGTGCTTTATCAGAGCTACATTTAATGATATTACTCTAGAATGTTCTCTTTCCAGATGATGATTAAGATACTAATAAAAAAAATGGTCCCAGGTACCACAAAAGCAACAGAATTTTGCTGTTTTCTGGACATTATTCTTTTCTTTGTTTTTTTTTTTTTGTTGTTGTTTTGTTTTGTTTTGAATGGAATGTGCTGAATGTCTATAATTTTGTTCAGATGACTGCAGAACCTGGAAAAGCTGTTGCTGCTATCGATGTATAACATACTATTATTAGTCTTTTTTATATAAATATATATATACATACATATATATATATATATATAAATTGAATTTTGGGAAACTTTAATGGTGCTGCCAACTTTGGAAAAAGTCATCCCAATTTACTGTGTTGAGTTGGCATTGTACAGAAATGGACAGCCATATTGGTCTAGAAATGTTAATTTATTTATTTTTTTCCATGTGTACAGGGGTAACACATCGTACTAAACATGTAAGGTCATATCTACTTGGTTTGATTACAGAAACTAATAAAGTATTCTCTAAATAATGGAAAAAAAATAAGATAAGACTATAAGAGCAAGAAGCAATTTAAATATGTTTGGGGACCATTTTCATCTCCAGAATTAAGGATTATTTTAATGTTACATCATTGCCTTTTCTCTTTTACTTTCCTTTTTAGTCTTATTTTAGGATTCCCTATTTTTAATGTTCATACAAAGATTTCTTTAACTGAAATACCAAATAGTTTTTAGTTTCTTTGGTGTGAAAAACTATAATAGTACACAGGATCCTAATGAGATAATTAATAATGTGAAATAGGAAGTAAAGGGTTAAAGGTGTAGAGCAAGTGGGAAGGGTGGGGGAAAGGTAATAAGGGAGAGGAAAAAAATATGAGAAACTGAAAATATGGAAACAAAGTGTTTGTAAATGGGGAGGGGAGGAGGGGGTGAAGGGAGGGCAGGGACAAGGGGAAAAAATAACAATCAAGACCTGTTATGTAAAGGTACAGAATCCAATGATGAATGTAACTATATTATATACCTAGATTGTACCAATAAACTCAATAAAAAATTATTTAAAAAAAAAGAATGTGAAAAGGGAAGAGAAAGAAAAGAAAAAGAAGAAAAACGAAGAACAAAGCCTGAGGACTGACATTATAAGCTATAATAATCAAGATAGTGTGGTAATGGCAAAAAAGAGACAGATATATGGGACAGAAGAGAACAGCAGATCCATAAATATAAGCTAACTGATCTTTGACAAATGAACAATGCAAATCAATGAAGGGAGGACAGTCTTTTTAATAAATTATCCTACTACAACTGGACATCCACAAAAAAAGAAAAAAATTCAGAAAAGTTAACTCAAAATGGATCATTGATCAAGAAAATGAAACATCTATGACAATGAAAATTACAAAATACTGATGAAAGAAACTGAAGTCAGGCATGGTGGTGCTTATCTGTAATCATAGAATTCCAGCAGGCTGAGGATGAAGGATCACAAGCTCAAGTCTATTCTGGGCAACTTAGTGAGACCTTCTCTCAACATAGAAAAGTAGGCCCTGAGTTCAATCCCCAGTACCACTGGAAGGAAGGAAGGGAGGGAGGGCGGGCAGGCGGGCAAGCGGGCAAGCAAAAATAGCAAGACCTCCCATGTTCATGGACTGCAAGAATACTGTTAAAATGTTCATAGTGTCCAAAGCAAGTTACAGATTCAATGTAACCTCTATTAAAACACTACTCAACATTCCTCACAGAACTAGGAAAAGCAATGCTAAAATTCATATGGAAGCAAAAAAAAAACAAAACAAAACCCAGAGTAACCAAAACAATCCCATGAAAAGAACAAAGCTGGAAGAATCACAATACCTAATTCCAAGGTATACCCTAGAGCTTTGACAACCAAAACAGCATGGTACTGACATAAAAATGGACACAAAGACCAATGGAATAGAAATGGATTGAAGCTTAACAAACATCTCCCACCCCCCCAACCCTCAAAATGGATCAAAAAAACCAAATTTTAGACTTGAAAATATGAACTCCTAGAAGAAAGCATAGGAAAAAGACTTCAAAACCTTAATGAAGGGCCAGGGATTTAGCTCAGTGGTTCAGTGGCCTGCCTTGCAAGCGCAAGGACCGGAGTTCAATTCCCAGGACTAAAAAAAAAAAAAAAAAAAAAAAAAAAAAAAAAAAAAAAACAACAACAACAACAACAACAACAAAAAACTGGGCCGGGGATTTAGCTCAGCGGTTTGGTGGCCTGCCTTGCAAGCGTAAAGACCCGAGTTCAATCCCCGTACCAAAACAACAACAACAAAAACACAAAAAACCTTAATGGGCAATAATTTTTTTGGCCAGGCTCTCACCAGCACAGGCAACAAAATCAAATGAGATTACAGTACATCAAGCTAAGAAGTCTCTGCACAGCAAAGGAGATCAACAGAGTGGAGAATACCCTGCAAAATGGGGAGGAAAAAAAAAAACCTGCCAACTATTCATCTGACAAAGGGTTGATACCCAGAATTTGTTAAAAAAACAAATAGCTCAATTAAAACTTGAGCAAGTAAGAACAGACACTTCTCAAGA
Organism: Fukomys damarensis; assembly: GCF_012274545.1. Classification (NCBI taxonomy): domain Eukaryota; kingdom Metazoa; phylum Chordata; class Mammalia; order Rodentia; family Bathyergidae; genus Fukomys; species Fukomys damarensis. The sequence goes on from NW_022900928.1 coordinate 84,497,102, forward strand.
GAATATAAAAGGCCAACAAATACATGGAAAAAATTGTTAAATATCATTACCATCAAAAGCACAATAAAATATAATCCTACTTCAGTTAGAGCTACTGTTAAAAGAGAAAAAAATAAAAACAAAAAGAAAATAACACGCTGGTAAGAATATGGGGAATATGAGTAATACACTGCTGTTAGGAATATAAATTATTACTATAGCATTATGGACAATAATATAGAAGTTCCTCAAAAAACTAAAAACAGATTTACCAATCATCCAGCTACCAGCCACCCCACTTCTGGGCATATATCCAAAGGCCATGAATCAGCATACCAAAGAGATACCTGCTTGTTCATTTTCACTGCAGCACTATTCACAACAGCCAAGATACAAAATCTAGCTAGGTGCCCATCAACACATAAAACGTAGAATATGCACTCAGTGGAATACTATTCAGCTATAAAAAATAAAATCCTGTTATATCAAGCAAAGTGGATTGATGTGGAGCACAGACAGGAGTAAGCCTGTCTATTCCACAGCCCAGCAGGACGACTAGTTCACAGCGACCTATTATACAGTGTTTGAGGGACTCAATGTCTCCAAACAAAGAAACCTGAGGGGATAGAAATGCTAATTTCTTGACCAGACTTGACCAGTGAGTTCTGTATAAACTCCATAAATAGGTACAATTATTACATGTTAATAAAATACTTTTAATTTTAAATGGATAAGATATCTAAATATAAAATATGAAATTATAAAACTGAAAAAGATAACATAGGAGAACAAGTAAGAGATCCTGGGTTTTGTGAAGACTTAGGTACATCAGAAGCATAATCTATTTTTAAAAAGTAAGTTTGGAGAAAATAAGATAAATTTGAACAATGATTTGCATTGTATCTAAAATATACAGAAAATACACATATCAAAGAGCTCTTAAAACAGTGAGAAAGCTTAAAAACTCAACTTAAAAATGGGGCAAAGATCTGGACACCTCTTTAAAGACACAGCTGGAAAATAAACACATAAAAAGACACTCAGCACAGTGTGCCAGCAGAGCGCTGCAACTTGCAGCAACATGATGTCAGGACACACCTACCAGAGTGGACCAAACCGGGAACCTGGCAACACCAACTCCGACACAGTCACTGCTGGTGAACATGCCTAAGATACAGCCACTTTGAAAGAGTGACAGTTTCTTACAAGTAAAACACTGCTCAATGTATGATCCTGAAATGGTACATAAAAATCTATACACAAATGGCTTTATTCATAATTGTCCCAACTTGGAATCACAATGTCCTTCAACACAGGTGAATGTATAAACAAACTGGCAATCCATACTATGAAACCTTATTGGGGGATACCCCCTGCCGGGCATTCCCAATCAAAAGAAAGGACCATACAGCTAAATGAAAAAACCCACGGTCAAAAAAGCACAACTTGTAACAGTAACAGACACCAACAACTTAAATGATAATGTATCAATATATTCTTTTGTCAAATGTTACAAACCACCAAACACAAGATAAATAACTGATGAAATTATGTGCTGGAAGAGAAAGAATAGTTGCCAACTCTACTTTCCTATCAATTTTTCTATAAATCCAGTCTATTGATTTAAAAGTTATTAATCCTTGAAAAAATATGAAGGGAACTTAAATATGTATCAAAGTGAAGACACCAGTCCAAAAAGGCTGCACACTATATAATTCCAGTTAGATGACATTTGGAAAAGGCAAAACTAGGGACAGAAAACAGATCAGTGGAGCCAGGGGTTGAAGGGAGAACTGATGAAGCAGAGTACAGGAGAGTCTTAGGGCAGCGGAACTGTTCTTACACTATAAGGTGGACAGTCATTCTCTACCTGTCAAACCCCTATAGCACCAAGAGCGAATCTCAAAGCATACCAAACTTCTAGAAATGGTAATGCAATGGTACCAGCCCATCCTCTGTAACCACAACCCACTAAAGCAAGGTACTAACACTCGAGGAAGCACCAGGTTCAAAAGCAGTGCAAATGAGAACTCTCCCATCTGCTCCAATGTCTGAAAATCTAAAGATGCTCTAAAAAATAAAGTCTATTATTTTACAAAGCGATGGGGAAACATGAAATTAATCTTAATTCTACTATTACCTCGACTTTCTATGGAAACATGGAATGGACATTTTAAATTTCTTCCTACTACAAACTTTTCTCTCCACATTCATCCCCCCTTCTTTCCTCAATATGAAAATATTTTCCTTCTGCTTACACCAGAATCTTTCCAGGAGTGTGCCTCCTCCAGGATACTGAAAGCAACCAAGCTCCTGTATTCCGTCTGTTTACTCCTTCTTGGTCCCATAAACTTGTTTCCCCACGCCCCAGAAACTTTCCTTAGGCCCTGAACTTGCTCTCCCTGTCATCTACTCTTCTGGTTCTTTTCAAACAGCTGCCCCTTGGGACTTCCCACTCACTCACTCCTTAGGACTCTGTGACCTACAAGACAGCTCTCTGGTCCCCAGTCTTCCTTGTTCCAAGTGCAGAGGATCATCACTGTAGCCTCACTGCACTTCAGCAGGTGGTTGCCTAGTAAGGCTCCCTCCTAGACACAGCTCTCCACCCCTCCCCCAAGGTGTGCTGTTACTGTCAAAGTGTCCCAAGTGTCAAACATTTCCCAGGAGACAGCATTCTAAGCCACCTGCCTGCTGACAGCTCCCAAATTTGCAAGCCTACTCAGATCCTGCCCCAAGTACCACTGGCTGGGGCACACAGAACCTAGATATTCACCCACAAACACCCGCCTCCGGGAATCTCCTCCCAGACCTCAGACACAGAGACCACTGTGTGACAAGACGCCCACTCTCCTCACTATCCCCAAGCCAGGCAGGTTTCCTCTCCTGAGATCTAGAAATGAGATAAGATGCTGAGGTAGGAAGTTATACACAGCCAAAGCCATGTGAGAGGGAAAGTATGAGGACTGCCTGCAGAGCCTGGCTTGGGCACCAGAAGTACTGAGCACAAGCACCTGGAGATGGTTCACCTGGCTTGTGGTTAACTTTGTGACCTTTATAATACCATGAGATAGCATGTCTCCCAGAAACTTGTTTAATTTTAACTCTGCCTATTAAGTCAGTTTCACTTAAGTTTTGTATCTGCAATCAAATTACCCCTAAAATAATCTTCTATGCATTACAAAGAAAAAGATTATGGTTAACTATCTGGGCATGGTGGCACACAAGTTTGAGGCTGGCCTGTGCTACAAAGTGGGTTCAAGGCTGGCCTGACCTATTTAGATCCTGTCTCAAAAACAAACCAACCGACCAACCATGAAAATCTTTATAACTTTTAGTTTCAATGTGGGAAAGGACTTATGTAGAGCCAAAAAGAGACTTGTGAAAATAAGCAAATACAGATGCTATAAGGAAACTACCTCACCATTAGAATGGCCAAAACTAAAAGGACTCCCAACACCAAGTGCTGGTGAGGATGGGGAACCACCAACAACTGCATCAGCTGCATCACACAGGTGTTCATGCATCACACAGGTGTTCACAGGCACCCCACTGAGGAAAGCTGTTTGGCAGTGGGGGCTGCACAGAACACGTGTGTCACGTAGGACACAACATGTGAGTGATGTGCACCAAAAGACACAGCAAATACTGGTAACAGCACGGACAGTACAGTATACTCATTCATACAGTGGACCAATAAGACACAGACAGGGCTAGAAATCTCTCAGACACAAAGCAGAACTTATGGGAACAGAGGTCAGGGACAGCACCTTTGGGAGAAAGGAAAAAGGAAGAATGCTAGAAATGTTTTTCCTTTGGTGTTAGTTCCTTGGGCCCACCGGCATGTTCATACAAAAACCTCTTCCGGGGAGTCCTATTCAGCCTTAGGCACCCATTCTCTTGTGGCCCTCTCAGGAGACTTGCCCCACCTCCAGGCGGACCTCCACCCCCAGGGCAGCCAGTCGGCAGCCCAACCCCTGCCTCAGGCCAGGTGTGAGGGTGCTTGCCCCTAGTCCTAGTACTCTGGGAGACTGAGACAGGAGGTCAGCACGTTTCAAGTCAGCCTGGGCAAGTTAGGAAGTCCCAGTCTCAAAAAATAAATGACAGGCTGAATGTGGTTTAAAATGAAGGCAATGGGTTCAACCCCCAATACCGTATTTCTTTTTCTCTTTTACACACACACACACACACACACACACACACACAAAGCGACAACTCTGGGATGTTCTCGTCAGGACAGAATTAAAGTTCGATTCTGTCCTACCTGCTCCCGACTCAGCTCCTCAGCTTCACGCACACCAGGGCCCCCTTCCAAGGTTCCGCTAGGCGAGAGACTTGAAAACCGGACATTAAGTTTACACCTCAATAAAAAGTATGGGGGTGGGGTGGGTTGTGCAAAGCTAAAAAGCAGAATGTGCAGCCTCCCCAGGAGATCCCGATGAACGTATAGCTGCTTCCTTTCAACAGAGGTGTGCTACTTAATAATTTTTTAAAAAGACCAATGCCCGTGGAGAGCCTGCAGGACGTGTCTGCTTGCAAGGGAAGCCCGAGGCGCCTCACGAATGCGCTGTGTGCACCGGCCGCTGCTTGGCAGCGATAAAGCCCTGCCAGTTTGTCCCCGAGGGGATCCTACCCAGGTGCTCTACAGCGCCTGCGACGCCAGCAAGGAGTGGCCGCTAACGCCGCGCCCGAGAGAACC